>NC_137184.1:16819811-17419811 GCF_951804945.1 Podarcis cretensis | reverse complement strand
AGTGAATGAGCAAAGCAACACAGGACCTGGAAAGCGGTGGGGAGTTTGAAGCTGAAGCAGTGAGAAGCAAGCTGTCATCTGAGTGATGGAAAAGGGGAAACGGTTTTGGCAGCTGATGTCTATATAATAAAACATGCCTCTTTTGTGTGTGCATGTGACAGAGTTTGGATTTTTTTGGCACAGGCAAAGCACGGGAGGAAAAGGCACTCAATATTACGATAAGAAGGAAGTGCATGAAGATAAGAGCTGCCAACCTAACAAAGCGTCCCTGACAGATGGCCTTCCAAAAAGTCTGCTCCACTGTTGAACAGAAAGTTCTTCCTGATGTTAGTTGGAATCTCCTTTCCTGGAATTTGAATCCTTTGCTTTGGGTCCTCTCTTCTGGAGCAGCAGAAAGCAACCTTGTTACATCTTCTACATGGCAGCCCTTCAGATAATTGAATACGGCTATTATATCACCTTTCAGTCTCCTCTGCTCCAGGCTGAACATCCTCAACTCTTAACTGTTCCTCGTAAGGCTTCCTTCCTAGATATTGCCAAAGACTGAACCCAGGGTCCTCTGAATGTAAAGCATGTGCTCTACTGCTGAGCAATATCCCTTAACATAAGAGTATGTTTCTAATCCTCATCATTCTGAAGAATGGGCTGAAACTCCACCACTGAGTTACAGCCCACCCACTTGAGACCTAATGCTTACACTGGAAGCAGCATTATACAGGGTCAGACAATGGGGTCCATCTAGCTCAGCACTGTCTACTCTGACAGGCAGCAGCTCTCAAATGTTTCAGGCAGAGCTTTCTCCTACCTGGATATGCCACTGGGAACTGAACCTGGGACCTTCTACATGCAAGGCAGGTGTTATAACTATTATTATTTTTTATTAAATTTGTATACTGCCCTTTGTCTGATGATCCCATACATACAAGATAAAAACACAACATACATGATAAAAGATGAAAAGCAAAAAGCAAAACAATAATCCCCCCTGCAAGCACATTTAAAAGCATATAGGATGTTAATCAGCCTATTGAAGAGGAACCTTTTTGCCTGGCATCTAAAGATATGTAGCAAAGAGGCCCGGTGGGCCTCCCTGGGGAGTGCATTCCACAAACAGGGAGATACTGCAGAAAGGGCCCGTTCTCGTGTTGCCACCCTCTGAGGCACATTAAGAAGGGCCTCAGAAGATGGTCCCAAGGCCTGGGTTGGTTCAGATGGAGAGAGGAGGTCCTTGAGGGATTGCGGTCCTGAACCATTTAAGGATTTGCAGGTCAAAACCAGCACTTGCTCAAAACATCTTGACCCGGTGAGCAGCCTGGTTCTACTGCTGAGTTGCAGCCCTTCCCCTAAAATATCAAGTAAGATTCCAGACCTCATGATTCTTAACAAAGGAATGATTTGTCCAGAGATTCCCGCACCGGTTTTTCCCCAGCCCTACAAATGGAGACTGAAGCTGGGACATTATTCTTACAAACCAATGCTCAAACCACTGAACTACAGCTCTTCTTTTAAGACATAAGAAAATGTCTCAGTGCCTTTTGAATTCAGGTATCCAGCAAGCTGTTAGGGTTAGCACACTTATTGTATGTTGATAATCAACGCTGGGCACCCTGGTCTAGCCTTGGGCACCCTGGGCATGGACCCTGGCAGCCAATGGTGGAGCAGAACTATCGCTCCATCTTGCACAATCCAGACTCCATATGCAGCAGACTGTAATTAACAGCCCCCAGGGAAGAGGCTTTCCCTAATAAATCAAAATAAATGAAGTTCGTAGTGTAGCTACAAGCCTAGTGGAGGAAGGGAGTAGGCAGAGGAACCCCCATCCTGCCTTAGATAACAGGCGCTCTCCGCCTCAATTCGTTCTCTCAATCAGATCAGTTCCAGCTGTATTTGAATCAAGTGGACGACTTGGCTGCTGTCCAAGGCTGCATTTCCTGGGTCAGATGCCAGCCACCGTTCCCAGACAACAGCTGCCAGCCAGGCGGGAGGAGATGACAGGGCATGAAAAGGGGAAATGGGAGGCCAATATGGGCAAAGCACACTCCCTCCCCTCGTCTCTTCCCTCGCTAACTACTCACATCCAAGGGAATTGGAGGTCTCCACGAGAAAAGGTTGATTAGACCTAAGACAATCATCCCATGCATTCGTTGCACCCCAAGGAACATAAGAGGAGCCCTGCTGGATCAAGCCAATGGCCCGTCTGCTCCAGCATCCTCTTCTCACCAAAGCCAACCAGACACGTGGGTTCCTCCAAACTCCCAGAGCAGATTTGGGGGGGCGGGGGCATGAAGAAGGGAGGGGCCAGGGAAGTTCTGTTCCTTGAACGGAATTTGGCCACTAACTTGGGTTGCTTTAAAAGAGGATGCAGCCGAATGTTGGAAGATTCAGGAAGGATGAGCGAAAGTCCCAAAGTTAACCATGGAACTCACTCCCACCAGAGGCACTGATGGCCACCAACCTGAATGGCATTAAAAAGATGGAACTACAGTGGTACCTCTAGATACGAATGGGATCCATTCCGGAGACCCGTTCACATCTAGAGGTAAACGTAACTAGTGACGGCACGTCTGCGCGCATGTGCGTGTCGTTTTTCACCGCTTCTGCGCATGCGCGTGATGTCATTTTGAGCAAAACCAGGAAGTGATGTCAAGCGATGTCAAGTGGCAAAACCCGGAAGTAACGCACTCCGTTACTTCCGGGTTGCCGAGGAGCACAACTCGAACGTGCTCAACTCGAAGTGTATTTAACCCGAGGTATGACTGTAATTAATGGCTATTAGCCCTGATGGCTATGCTCTGCCTCCGTAGTTGGAGGGAGTAATGCTTCTGTTTACCAGCTGCTGGGAACCCCAGGAGAGGAGAGTGACTTTGTGCTGAGGAAGCCCTCATCAATGCCACTGTGTCAAGGAAAAGGCTATGACAAGGGCCCATCTCTGGAGTGGCTCATCTTATCTGCTGTCTAATCACATTTGCCTCAAAACATATCAGGCACAACTTCATCCTTCGCGTTATTTTCCTAGAATGTCCTGTGCCCAGAGCATAAACACACCTTTTGAGCCAAGGCTCTGAGCTGGGATAAACCCCACCCGATAAGCCTGCTTGCTAGAGCCCAATAGCGCTAATCTTTTGATGGTTCAAAAATAACAACGCATTATCTCATCAAGGTCGTCACACCGTCATCACCAGCTTGGAGAGGAAAAAATATCACCCAATAGAGATTCATCTGCCAGCGAGACTGCAAGGCAAGCTGAATCATGTCACGTGAGGAGGACACTTGCTTGGGATAGCCTTATTGCTGGGATAAAACACTACAACACTCCAAAAAAGAGCTTGCAATTAATAACGGGGGGGGGGGGGGGGATGGGGGTTTTAATGGCAGCACCCAGCAGGTAAGGATCTTTTTGGCAGCTGAAGGGGCAAAGCATTTGCTAACCCTTATCTGCTCAACAGGAATTCAATGGGCCGTAGAATTATAGAATTGTAAGGTTGGGACCCCAGGAGTCATCTAGTCCAGCCCCCTGCAATGCAAGAAGCACAGAAAAAGAATCCCTGACAGATGGACATCCAACCTCTCTTTTAAAAATCTCCTAAGAAAGGCCATCACCTTCCAAGATCATAATAATAATAGAATTGTAAAGTTGCAAGGGACCCTAAGGGTCATCTAGTAAAAAAACCCCGGCAATGCAGGAGAACTTTCATGAGAGGCAGTGCTAAATCAATTTGTAGTTCTCTTGTGCATTGTGGTTTTTTATTTCTTTTTTTAAGTACCCCCCCCCACCAAAGCTAGAAAGCTAACACTCTCCATTTATTTATCACTATTTGTGATGAGTATGTTGTATTCCATTAACGTTCTACTCAAATCAAGTTTTTGCTGCGCTGGCATTGAAAGAATGCAGAATGAAAGAGGCCGTCGTTCATGTGGAATGTCTTTGGCTGAACAAAAAGTTTGCTGAACAAAACTCTGGCTACACATTTTGGGGGAGCAAAGAAAGCCACCCATAAACAGTGAAAGGGAGATCTTAGGTTTCAGCTGACTGGTGTCATGGTGGCAGGCGAGCACCTTGCAACTTTATCACTCTTCAGAGACTCCACTGAGCTGTGATATCTCCAGATCTTTTACAAATAAATACTCTGCCTCATTATCTTGCCATTAAAGTTGCATGCTGGGTAAAAGATGAGAATAGTGCATGCTCTCTCGCTTTTACTAATCTAATCTGGATGTCAGGGATTCCATTATTAATGCAATGGGCGCCACCTTTTCTCCCTCACCTGTCCCCTCCAGTACTCTCCCCCCCCCCCCACTTTTCTCACTTGTACTAGCAAATCTAGAGGGTACAGCTGCTATTGTGCTCAGGTCCTGCTTGCATCTGGTTGGCCACTGTGGAACCAGGATGCTGCACTAGGTGTGCTATTAGCCTAATCTATTTGGCTCTTATTATGTTCTTTTGTTCTTATTCCATGAGGGAGGGGGGACGGGCTGCACCTCTTGTGACCCACTGTGCCAAATCCAGCTGAGCAGCGATGGCTGGTGAACTGCCAGGGCATGGTTCAATAAGGGGTGAAAGGAAGCGAGGGACCCAAAATCTCCAGCCACCTTGTACTTCCAAGAACATGAGAAAAGCCTGGTTGCTGGATCACCTGGTCCAGCATCCAGTTTTCACAGTGGCCAACCGGATACTTCAATGGAAAGCCCAGAAGCAGGACCTGTGGGCAACTGCAACTCTCCCCACTTGCAATTCCCGGGGTGAAGATGACAACAAGGCTGTTCATCCTTGTGCTCCACAGTTTGTTCTAGTTTTAAAGAGTTTTTTATTTTATATATTCAAGGAATAGTTGGCTCGGCAGTTAATGTTATTTGCTATATAAACAATCATAGAATCACGGAATCGTACAGCTGGAAGGTACCCAAGGGTCATCCAGTCCAACCCCCTGCAGTGCAGGGATCTCAACTAAAACATCCCTGACAGGTGGCCATCCAACCTCTGCTTAAAAACTTCCAGTGAAGGAGAGCCCACAACCTCCCGAGGGGAGTCCATTCCACTGTCAAACAGCTCTTACTGTCAGAAAGACAGAAACATCTTCCTGATGTTTAGCCAAAATCTCCTTTCTTATAATTTGAAGCCATTAATTTGAGTCCTACTCTCCAGAGCAGGGGAAAACAATCTTGCTCCATCTTCCATGCAACAACCCTTTAGATATTTGAAGATGGCTATCCTATCACCTCTCAGTCTCCTCTTTTCCAAGGTAAGCATCCCATCTCCTTCAACCATTCCTCATAAGGCTTGGTTTCCAGACCCTTCATCATCTTGGCCGCCCTCCTCCTCTGCACAAGTTCCAGCTTGTCAATATCCTTCCTTCTTAAATTGTGGTGCCCAGAAGGGGACACAGTATTCCAAGGAGCGTATCTGTTTTATGTGTTTTACTTCTACGTAGGCTTAAAAGCAATTTACCTGCTTTTCAGTTTACACCAACCATAAAATACACACCAAGATTGGTACATATGGGTGGCCCTTTTCTGAAGCTGTTCCAACTCTACAATATCCTTTTTGAGGCAAGCCGACCGTAACTGTGCACAGTAATCTAACTGTGGTCACACCGTAGATGTGTGTAATGGCATAAGGATAGCAGGAGTTTCATTTTCAATTCCTTTCCTAACAATCCCTAGGATATAAATGTTCTCTCTTGCCACACACCAGGTTGACATCTCCATCCATTTATCCCTGTTCAGCCTCTGCCAGTTCAGACCCCAACAGCGTACATAAGAAGTCTGGCTTTTAATGCCAATGACTCAGTGTCTCCTCGGCGGAGGATCTTGGTGTGCAGGAAAAAAACACAGAAGTCCTTTGTCCTCCTGTGTGTCCCCCCCCCCCCTTCCTACAATCGCTAATGGACCAAATAGACAATGGGCATTCTATCACCAAAAGCCCAATTTGGGTCAGAGCTGCAGTGCTGCATAAGAGTGGCAGGGGGGTGGGACTTGACTGTGCAGGTTTAAATGTCAGTATCCCCCCTTCCGACCCCACATGCCTGTGTTTCAAAGGATGGGGCACAATTCATTCCCAATAAAAGCATGGTAAAAGCAAAGGAGAGCCCTGCTCTGCAACGCAGAGCTAAACTATGGAACTCACTCAAGGGAAGGATGGCTATCAACTTGGATAGCTTTGAGAAAGGATTTGGACAAATTCATGGAGGAGAGAGCTAAGGTGACTACTAGCCCCAGTGGCTACGCTCTGCCTTCCCAGTTCCGAGGCAGAAATGCTTCTGAATAGTAGTTGCTGGAAACCACGGAGTGGGGCAAGCACTGCTCTCGTGCTCAAATCCTGCTTGTGGTTTCCCTCTGAGGCATCTGGTTCTCCACTGTGGGAGGATGCTGCTGCACTAGATGGGCTGCTGGTCTGACCCAGCAGACTCGTCTTATGTGGGTATGGTTTGTTTGTTTGTGTTAATCAATTTTATAAAAGGTTTTTAACACATGAAACAATAATGTTCTCTTATTAAGGACTCCTGGAGGAGACCTGGAAGGAAAGATTCCTTTCCAGAGGGTGCCAAGTCCATGGAAGCTGACATCACCATCATCAAATGTGATGTGGTCAACAAAAGAGGTTTAAAAACTCTCTCAAGGCAATTTTTAAAAAATGTAGTATAAAGGTAAAGGTAAAGGTACCCCTGGCCGTTAGGTCCAGTTGCAGACAACTCTGGGGTTGCACGCTCATCTCGCTCTATAGGTTGAGGGAGCTGGTGTTTGTCCGCAGACAGCTTCCAGGTCATGTGGCCAGGATGACTAAGCCGCTTCTGGCGAATCAGAGCAGCGCACGGAAACAATGTTTACCTTCCCGCCAGAGTGGTACCTATTTATCTACTTGCACTTGACGTGCTTCTGAACTGCTAGGTGGGCAGGAGCAGGGACCGAGCAACAGGAGCTCACCCCGTTGCGGGGATTCGAACTGCCAACCTTCCGATTGGCAAGGCCTAGGCTCTGTGGTTTAGACCTGTGGTTTAGACTCTGTGGTATAGTATAAACACCAACAATTAGGAAACACTTGCCTGCAGGCGCTGCAATTGGAGAACAGCCTTTACCAAAGGTGTCATGGGCTTTGAAGACACTCGAATTCAGGATGCAATTAGCAGGACGTGCTAAGAGGAAGGCACGCTTGGCAAATCCACACCGTGATCAACTCCCACCTGAAAACCAATGTCCCCACTGTGGAAGGACGTGTGGATCCAGAATTGTCCTCCACAGTCACTTACGGACACATTATGAAAACCGTGTTTATGGAAGACAATCTTACTCAGCTACGAGTGATCGGCGAAGAAGAAGAAGAAGAAGAAGAAGAAGAAGAAGAAGAAGAAGAAGAAGTTCTTCAGTGGTTCTGTACAAGCAACAGTGACAAGACGGCTAAAAGAACATCCATTGTTTGCAACTTGCTCCCTGGTATACAGAGATATGTGCAGCTAATGAGAAAGAAAAACAAAGAGAATGTCTATTTTTCATAGTACACCAAGCTCTTTTAGCTGAGGAGACACTGAGTCATCCACATTAAAAAAGAAAACAAAAAACCCTTGAGTCATCTACAGGATTAGACTGTAATTTTATTTTCTCTTCTCCTCTGTCTCAATAACTTTCTTTTCGTACCCTCTGAGCAAATGGACACTTTGGATATTAAGCCACAGTGATCCCTGGACGGGCAGCAAGCATGGGAGAGACATACTCAAATTACAACCCTTCCCCTAAGCATAAAGATTCTAGTCCTTGTGGTTCTGAAGAATAGGACAAATTGAACAGGCTTGTAGGAAGCTGCCCTTCTGATGAATCAGATCCATCTACCTCAGTATTGCCAGCACTGACTGGTAGAAGCTCTCTGGGTTTTCAATCAGGGGGCATTCCCAGCCCTACCTGCAAATGCTGGGGATTGAACCCAGGACCTTCTGCATCCAAAGCAGGTGCTCTACCATTGAGCTGTGAAGCTTCACCTAAGCATAGGTCAAGATTCTAGTCCTTGTGATTCTGAATAAAGGGAGAACATGAACAGCTCAGTTGGTTAGAGTGTAGTGCTGATAATGCTAAGGTGGTAGGTTCGATCTCCATATTTCTGCATTGCAGGGGGTTAGACTAGATGATCCTCGGGGTCCCCTCCAACTCGACAATTCTATGATTTTATGAAATAGGAACATATTATTATTAATATCAGAAGCTGTGTTATATTGAGTCAGATCATCTAGTATCATCAATAGCCGCTGCCTCCCTCACTTTCTTATCCTCTTTTAAAGCCGTATTGTTTCGTAGCTACCACCGCCTCCTGTGGGAGTGAGTTCTGAAGTTTAACAATGCACTACAACGTTGGAATCATCAGCCCCTCAGCCATCGTTGTCAATGGCCAGCACTTAATCCAAATTTAGCATCTGATGCCAAACCTCAATCACATGTTTCCAGAGTGCAACAATTTTTTCCGGTTTTTCCCCAACAAAAATGCCCTCTTCTCCACAGATGAACTCTGAATGACAAATGGTACATATGCCTGCAGGTTTCAGAAGTATTTAAGGGTGTAATAACTTATGCACACCTGTCTGCAAATCTATTCATCCTAATACACTCCTTCATTCTCCTGTGAATCTACCTGGGCAAAGGTGGGGGGGCAGGGAGAGAAATTCACACCTTTCCAAGTTTTAGGATGCAGTTCTGAAGCCAAGAAATGTGTACAAAATTTCAGGTTCTAGGGGAATTCTGGAAGGAGGATTCTCAGCAAAAGGAGTTCTGGAAACAAAATTCTTAGGAAGATGGCTTCCAGGACCACACATCTGATTTCCTCAGTGGTTATCTTGAATCTTGGCATTCAAAGACCTGTAACAAGTTTTGTGGAACTTCTGCCCTAGGAGATCTCTCTGGTGGATAGTGGGATACTAACCTCTTTCCCCTCCTTGATTCCCAGTAGCTTTACCAGTCAAGATCCCTACATAGCTATTAAAATGGGACTTTTCATCTTCCACTTAAAATGGCTTTGAAAGACATCCCAGAGGCAATGTCATCAGCTGTGGAAAGAGACCACAGAACACCATGGTGGACCTCCACCAACTAGCGCTGGAGTCTTCAGTTGAGCCACATGAAACCAAACATCCAGGTAGGGAAAAGACATCACCTGTCACAACTGGTAAAAGACACTCCTTCCCCAGCTGGATCCTATTATCCCTCGATGGGTTTTATTTCCCTGATACCATGATCACTTCCTCCTGCATCAACCCTTGGTATCGGGTTCACGTCAAACGTGTCCTCCCTCTTCCTCCTCCTCCTCCCTCTCTCTCTCTCTCACATACACACATATGCATAGCCTGATTTTGTTCATGGTATCCCAAGAGCCAAGCAGCACAACACGAAGTTGCTGATCTGGGAAGGGCACTTAGGCCTCAATACTGCAAGTGTTGTACATAAGAACAAAGGACGAGCCCTGGATGACTAGGACAAAGTGGCTCCATCTTGTCCAGCATCCTGTTCTCAGCGGCCAACCACATGGGGAGCCCACAGGCACAAGGCCATCTCCCCTCGTGGCTTCCAGCAACTAGCATTCAGAAGCGTTACTGACTCTGACCTAGTACTTATTGTTAGCCTTCTCCTCCACCAATTTGTTCAATCCTCTTTTAAAGTTGGTGGCCCATCACTGCCTCCTTGGGGAGTGAGTTCTGCAGATTGGCCCCCAGAAAGTTTCCACAAAGAGAATGCGGCCCTCGGGCCAAAACACCTTCTCCATCCCTACCAAGGACACTTATGTGGGAGCAACTCTGACTGAAAGAATTGTTTCCGAGTAGGAGGTGCAATGTGGGTTTTTCTCCATCGTGCACCAAAATGACTGTGGGCCAACCTCTTCTTGAGAAGAGTTAACATATCACAGATCAGCTATGAGCAGCTCCAAAGAACATCAGCTGTACCTTGAAAGCACATGGCTTCCCCTAAAGAATCCTGAGAATTATAGTTCAACCCTCACATAGCTACAGTTCCCAGCATTCTTAGACTACAGTTCCCATGATTCTTTGGAGAGAAACGTGTACTTTTAATGTCTGGTGCCCAGTGATTTCATAAGATTCTTGATTTTCCTTCACAAGGAATAGGAATTTGCACTTTAGGGGGAAAAAGAAAAAAGAAGCCAAACATTTACAGGAAAGATCCTGTTTATCTGGAGCAGAGGCAGTCCCCAATCCTGCACAGGACATTC
The DNA here is from genome assembly GCF_951804945.1 of Podarcis cretensis. NCBI lineage: Eukaryota > Metazoa > Chordata > Lepidosauria > Squamata > Lacertidae > Podarcis > Podarcis cretensis. Next base: position 17,409,613 of record NC_137184.1, on the reverse strand, counting down.
AGAAGGAAGCACCTGAAAACTTTGCATCAGTGGCAACACCCTTCTCACCTTCCAGACAAGGAAGAGAATGACAGATTGTTGGAAATCCTGCAAGGGTGTCCACTGTGTGTGTGAACTTTGGACTTCCTGGGATCGTCAAGGGAAGGAAGCAAACTCACAAGAACGGCTGGACTCTGCTCCCCTTGGCAGGACAGGGTGTACTACTCTCACGCATCAAGGAAAACAATTTAACTCCTAGGTCCATTTGCTTGAACAGAGAGCCACTGTCTCATCCTGAAGCCTCCAGGTGGCAATGGTAGATTTAATCAACAAAATGCTAGGTGTTCCATTAAAATCCACAGCCAAAGGCAGTCACACTTCTGAATCCTAGTTGCTGGAAACTGCAGGAGGTGAGAGTTCTTTTGTGCTCAAGTCCTGCTGGTAGGCTTCCCATCATGGGCATCTGAGTGGCAACTGTGAGAGCAAGATGTTGGACTAGATGGGCCACTGGCCTGATCCAGCAGGCTATTCCTATGATCCTATGTTTACACCCTTCCCCTAAAATTAAAGTCAAAGTTTATCATCCTCAGAGTTCTGACTGAAGGGCCAACCTTACACAAAATCATATAGAGAAAGGGGGGTCCTCCTTTCGCTACCATGCTAATCTCTCCCAGAGGGTGGAGGTGGCGCCAAGAGGGAGACATGCCCTCCATCTTTGCCCAGGGAAGTAGCATCTTCCAGATGTAGTGCCGTGGGAAGACAGGAGTGGAGCTCTGTTCGCTGCTGAGGAAGCTGGGAATGGCTTGGAAATCAGGCAAAATGAGAGCCAGAGGCCAGTTCAACCAGGGAAGACCAGCAGAACACATGGAAGGCAGAAGGATACTGAATGTCCTTTGTACCAGAGGCAGCCGTCTTCCCCAAGTGGGTAGATCAAGCACCGATTCAAAGGTAAATTTGTTATGAGTGTATAGACATGCAATCACTTAAGAATATAAGAAGAGGCCTGGTAGAATAGGCCAAAGGGGGGCTCATCTAGTCCAGCACCCTGTTATCACTGTGGCCAACCAGAAAGAAACAAAGAACTGTAGAGCTGGAAAGGAACCCAAGGATCATCTAGCTCAACCACTTACAATGCAGAAATCCCAGCTAAAGCATCCCTGACAGGTGGCCATCCAACCTCTGCTTAAAAATCTCCAGTGAAGGAGAGTCCACCACCTTCCTAGGTTGTTCATTCTGCTGTTGAACAGCTCTTGCCATCAGAAAGTTCTTCCTAGGGTTTACTTAAAATCTCCTTCTCCGCCATTTTTTCCTGCCTAAGGAAAAAAGAATAATATTCTTATACGCTGCAACAGCAGCGAGAATACCAGTCGCCAAAAAATGGAAAGGCGAAATGATACCATCAAAAGAGGAATGGCAGGAGAAATTGTTTGAATATCTCGAATTAGCAAAACTGACAAGAGACAATTAGGAGATAGCCAAAGGTATAAAAAAGAATGGGGAATTTATAAAGATTATTTAATTAAACATTGTCCACAAGTGAAAACCTGGCAAATGTTGAGCAACAGTGATTAGCTGTGATTCCTCAGGGTGCCTTCCAGCTCTAAAATTCTGCCAGAAGTCTAGCAAAGCTGCAAGTTCTGCCTTTTAAAAACAACAGTGAAACTACCTGAGAAAAACCAACCAACCAACCCAGGAAGTCTCCATTCTCTTTTTCGCCGTTATGATCTGCTACGGTCACCTCATCACCACCCATAATCACAAGTTCTGTGTGCATTATTCAGCTAAACGACCTCATTGCAGTTCCCACAGCAACAAGGCTGTGGCAGGGCTGGAGCCTAACCAGCTGAGGCCTGCGTGTCCCAAGGCTTTTGTGTCCTCCAGAAAGAGATGGCAAAAGCCTGATGGGACGGTGGAGGGCAGGAACTGCTTAGGATATAACCTTCGTACTGCAAAGCAAGGGCTAAAGGTTATAAAATGATGCATAGCATGGAGAAAGTGGATGGAGAAAAATGCCCCACCCTCGTAAGACTGGAATTTGTGGACATCATATGAAGCTGAATGTCGGATGATTTGAGACAAGATAAAAAGTTCCTTCTTCCTGCATTGTAAACTATGGAACTCCTTTCCACAGGAGACAGTAATGGCCACCATCTTGGACAGCTTTAAAAGAGGATTGGACAAATTCATGGGAGAGGGGGTATCAATGGCTACTAGCCACAACGACTATGCATTGCCTCCGTGGCTGCTTTTCAATACCAGTTGCTGGAAACCATGTCGCGGGGGGAGTTGCCGTTGTGTTTAAATCCTGCTTGTGGGTTTCCCATAATGGGCTTCTGGGTGGCCACTGTAAGCACAGGAGACTGGCCTAGATAGTCCATTGGCCTCATGCTAATGTGTTTATGGCTGAATGCAGCAAAGCTCTTCCTAACAGACAAAGGAGAAGGAATATCAGATCAGAGAGATCTGGGGCAGGAGAGAGACCTTAGCTCAGCATTTGAGCATCTGTTTGGTGTACGGAAGTTTCCAGGTTCAATCCAGCCCCTTGCTAAAGCAATGAGGACTAGAATCTCACTTTATTTTTAGGGGAAGGGCAGTGGCTTAGTGGCAGAACAGCTGTCTTTAATGTGGAGGACGGGGCTTCAATCCCCAGCTACATCTCCAGTTAAGGAAGGCCAATATACCCCTGTCACTGTCAACATTACTGTGCTAGATGCTAGATGGACTTTTCTTCAGTAAGAAGTTTTCACATTTCAGGATATAAGGTCATTTACCTTGTTCCCATGCTCCTTTTTGTTGAATAGGCTGTGGCCTTCTTAATTTTTTCTTTAACTATCTATTTATCCATATTTGCTGGTTTTTATTTTTCACTTATTTGAAATATGTCTAAATTACCTCAGGAACCCTAGAGAGGAGTATGTACGCATACTTTGCTCTGCAAGTATACAAAACACACACAACAACAACCTTTCCTGGGGAGGATTCAAGAGGCATTCTTCTGTGCAATAGCTTTCAAAAATGAAGAAATTGTGTTTTACCTCAGAACATCAGCCTTGTTCCCATGGTTACCCCTTTTCTTCATGTCCCTGATCACCAGTACTGTTGGCTTCTCAGAACTCAGATGCAAAGCTGGTCCAAAACTTTTTGTTGCCTGAGGTGAACGACAAGGTCGACCACCACCGCTCCCAATTTCTTTTCTTTATTTTTTTTAATAATCTTTACTAATTTAAATTACATACGGTACTTATACAAAGAATTTGCAAAGAATTTACAATCTCATACTAAAAAAGCAAATTAATGAAAAAACAAGAAAAAAAGAAAAGAAGAAAATACAGAAAAAAGAAAGAAAAAGCAAATTTACGTACATAAAAAATTAATCTTCCTAATTAATACTTAAATAAACACTTTAAAAAGACTTCTAACAAAACGAGTCTTCCAATCATTCTTATTGTGCTGTTTATACTTTTGTTGTTCTGCCCACACATTTTTATATTCTTTAATATTGTTCCCGTCTACTCCACAAACGGTATTTGTTGTGTTTACAAGTATCACTCAAGTTCTGCTGATATGGTGTGATTGGTACACTATGATCTTATATAATCCTTAAATATTCTCCATTCTCCAAATATTTTCTGGTTCAATACTCCTCTAACTCAATTTCACCTACCTCAGTATTGTCTACACTGACTGGCATCAGCTCTCCATGATTTCATAGAATCATAGACTATGAGATTTGGAAGGGACCCCAAGGGTCATCTAGGAATCTCAGTCCCCCTTCCAGTTTTTATTGCTCCCTGCTTAAAACACATACACACATTTGTCAAGAATGTATAACTTGCTGTTGAAATGGAACACTCAGGATGAAACGTTGATATCTGCTATGATTAAATGGGCACAAGATGTTGAAAATAACATTATGATGGCTGACTGGGAACAGTTATGGACCACAGGTATGAAATTTACAGCATGTAATGCCCTAAGAGAGAATTTAATGAAAATGACTTATAGGTGGTACATGACACCAGTCAAGCTTGCAAAAATTTACAATTGCCTGAAAATAAATGTTGGAAATGTAATGAGATTGAAGGTACATTCTTTCACCTTTGGTGGACATGCCCAAGGATTAAGACATTCTGGGAGATGATTTATAATGAAATGAAAAAGGTATTCAAATATACCTTTCTGAAGAAACCAGAGGCCTTTCTCCTGGGCATGATCGGCCAATTGGTGCCAAAGAAGAACAGAACTTTCTTTATGTATGCTACAACAGCAGCAAGAATATTCATCGCGAAGTATTGGAAGACACAAGATTTACCCACCCGGGAAGAATGGCAGATGAAGTTGATGGATTATATGAAACTGGCGGAAATGACTGGCAGAATCCGAGACTAGGGAGAAGAGTCGGTGGAAGAAGATTGGAAAAAATTTAAAGATTATTTACAGAAGTATTGTAAAATTAATGAATGTTAGAAAAATGATGGAATGAAGTTATATGGCTTTAGCAGAAATGTTATAAGGAATTAGGTACAGATAGATTGTAAATGTATTAAAGGGGGGGAAAACAAGGTTAGAATATGTTAAGATAAATTACAGGACAGAAAACAGAGGAAGATGGAAAGGAATTGCTGAAATAGTTAATTGAAGTGGAATACAAAAAGGGTCGCTGAAACAAGTGAACGAAAGTTATGATATCGAAATTAATGGATGTGTTTTTAATTGTTTTTGTTTTGTTCGGATGATTCAATGTTTTAGGGTTTGGGATGTGTGGTGTTTTTGTTTTTGTTTTTGTATTGTATTGTATTGTTTAATTCTTTTTCTATTCTTTTGTAATATTTAAACTGCTAATAAATATTATTTAAAAAAATAAAATAAAACACATACACACAAAAGGGGGGGAGAGGGAGAAAAAGAGGGAGGGAGAGTGTGTGTGTGTGTGTGTGTGTGTTAGAATAATAAATAAATATATCTGGTATACAGGCCACCAATCAGCTGCTAGCTAGCAACTATAGAAAAAGAAATTTGCATTATTGTTTTGACTACAAAATAGTTATTGCAGGAGCTTATGATTGACTTTATGACAGCTATAGTTTTCATCAGCCAGTTTGCTGGATGCAGGAGGGTTAGCCCCAGTTGATTGGTACATAGGATTTGTGGAAGGTGTGGTTAGAGGGCAACAAAATGCAAAAAGTATACCCTCTGTGACAATTCAATCAGAGCTTAAAATCATGAAAACTAAGCCCAGCGCCCATTTACCACACCACCAATTTGGAGATGAAAAGAATCATCTCCGGGTGGCTGAATTAATTAATCCCTATGTGAAAATCGGAAACCATTGTCATTTCAGGCCCAGCAAATGGAACCAAAGCTCAGGATATTCCGCTTTCAAAAAAAGTTCAAGGTTCAAGCTCAGAAGGATGGAGGAAAACTCAGGAACCTACAGTTTCTTTTGGCACACTGGCTTTTGCTGGTGCTTCATTCATCTGCAATTCTCTTTCCAGAAGTCTTAAAAGGTGCTTTTGGAAAGAATTTGCAAAACCAAGCCCAGCCTTCCTTCAGAATACACTCCCCTCTGAATTTTGCAATGAATTCTCCAGTCAAGAAACATGCAAGATCCACGTACTGTGGTCCATTAAAATGTATATATTTGTTGGAAAATAGCATGCAAAAATCACATTATGTTAGGGGGAAACTGGTTTGCAATGAGGTGTATTTAAGGCAAAATGGCACATAAACATGGATCTATTAAGAAACATTTGCACTAAATCGCTGGTGGATTTTCATGAGGATTTAAAAAAAAATGATAAGGAAATATGGAAAACAGAAAAATGCAAAATGAAGAAAAGTCAAAATTGTCAGATTCTCCCCCCTTTAATCCCCCACCCCAAACAAACACCTCTGTCTTCTGTATGGGGAACTCTCTGCATCTCAGAGCTAGCCAAGCAGCCTAAAGGTTGACAACCAGCTAAGAAATGCTCAAAGTAGACCCACTGGAATCAACAGATTGAAGTTGGTCATGTCCTTTGTTTTCAATCAATCTGCTCTGATTTGGACTAACTCTGGGCCTGACTCCACCCCTAAGCCACAGGGCAGGATCCCTTGTGAAGGAAGAAGATTGCCTTTCTCTCTCTTGGCAACGTCAGAAAGGGCTTATACACTAAGTACAAAAAAAAGCCACGTGGTGGCATGATTTGTGGTGTTAATATTTCCAGACATAATGGCAAGGAGGGCACAGGGTGAGGATAACTCACTCTCCTGATGGACTGTTTGCTGAGCCAAGGCTTGCCAGCGGCGTTGCAGAATGGCTGATGGATCTGAGGGCGCTGGGGAGGCTAGGAAAAGAACAGGAGAGGATTAAGAGATGCATTTCATTGCCCCCCATGTGGTGCTAGTTAATAGGTGTGATCCTGGCTTTCCCCCTGACCTAGGCTCAGCAGCACACTGGGCTTAATAACCAAAGCTTTCTTGCGTGCACCATGGGCTTTTGGTCTGATTCAATTGTGATAGCTGAGAATGGTACCCCTATGCCCAGAGGCAGTCTATCGCTGCATGCCAGTTTTAAAAACAAAAACCTCAAAGCGGTTTGCAAAACAGATAAAACAATAAAAGTTACCAAAAAGAATTACGATTTCCAAATAACAGAAGACTAAAAACAGATTTAAACTTGCATTGATGTTTTTAGAATGTTTTTAGCAGGCCATTAAAAAAAAGTGAAGTCGTCTCCCTGATGTCCAGTTAGATGTTAGAAACTCAAGCTATATAAACCAAATCACACCTTAAACCTGGCTTACAGTAGCCACAGCAGAATATCTATTCACTAGCGTGTTCACTAGATGACCCTCAGAGTCCCTTCCAACGCTACAATTCTACGATTCTATTATCTCAGCTACGTTGCTTGACTGTAGCTTACTCTTGCAACAATTCACTTGTCCCAGTATGCAAGAAGGAAAAACACACACATAGTATTAGCTATGGACGATGATGGTGATGAGGGGGGGAAATATCTTTTATTTTTCACATACCCATACAAGATGGCATTTTCATCACTTGCCACCCACAAATCCAAATACGAAAATGGGACGACTACTGAGCCTAACCCAAGGCTAAAACAGACAAAGATGACACCTGACTTGCTCACAAAAGCCTCCAAGCTGCTTTGTGAAATGCTTCTCTCCCGCGTCATCTGCACCCAGGTCCCCCTCGTGCAGCCAAGTGTGGACTGGGGGAACAGGGCCACACACACAAAGCTGGAAGGAAGGATGTTGCTGACAAGCCATCCTTTGCACACTGAGCCAACCCAGCTGAAAGTCGGCAGAGTTTCCTTCAGAGTCAATAGGTCCGAAGCAGGCTGCCCAGTTCTTTAGCTACAGGGAAAGCTGCAAGGACTTCTCTGCTCATGGGACTGAGAAGGAGAGAAGTGTCTGTGAGAAACTTACTTCATTGCCTTTCTTGCTCTGGGAGAGGGAGAGGAGCCACTGCTGTGCACCTGCCTTGCTGTCACCACTGCATAGCCACTTCCCTGGCCTTGCCCACCCCCACTGCCCCCTCACTTTCAAGGTCCCAGGTCTGGGATGTGTCCCCCCATGTGCCTGCATGGCTCCCACTCTCCTTCCTTGGGGAAGCCATGCCCACCCACCCCGTCACTCCCTGCAGCTGCAGCCAAGTTTTCAGGCCAGCTGGGAGTGGCTGGGCAAGAGGAAGGAGGGAGAGAAGGCCTCAGAGAATTGGGAAGAGGAAGGGAAAGGGTGTGTGGGGTGGCACCCACATGAAAAAAAATCAGTTTCGAATTACCAAATAGGTAGAATAGGCCATGCCTTTGGGGGCTTCAAGGCAAAAGATCAATATAATATTGATTTGATATTGAAAGAAAATTACAATCAAACTTTCTTAGTTCAATGTTTTCCCACTAGAGCATGCGCATGAGGGAAGCCCCCACGGTTTCGACTGTCTAAGGGCCTCCACAGGGTTTAATCCAGCACTGCCTAAAATTAAATAAGCCAGAGGGAGGGGAAACTGAGCCAAACCTGCAGCAGAAGCCAGGAAGCTCCCCTCCTGGCGTTGTTCCTCCAATGCACCTGGAAACAACTCTGAACTGAGTGCCACCATCTCCTCCTGCTGCTGCCTGCGCTTGCCTCAATCTTCAGCTGACTCGCCTTCCCAGTTCTGGAGGCATCACCTCCACCAGCCTTTAAACACTTGCACATTGTCCCCTCCTGCTGCTTGCTGTGTGCAGCCACAACCAACCGTGCCCTGGCCACATGTGCAGGAACCGAGCTCACCCACAGCTGCCCCTGGGAAACTGGTGGCAGCTCTGGCAATGGGGGGTGGGGGGCAAGGTCTGGGCCACTGTCTCTCCTCTCACACCAGGCACATATTCGCTCTGGCTGGGAAAGGAGTCCTGCTGCGTGACCCTCCACATGGCTACCTGGGGAGGTGAGCTTTGTTGTTGGAGCATGGGGGGGCTTCCTTCCTGTGCACACTGGAGAGGGGGCTGCATGTGTGACTCACAAGCAAGGATTCAAGTGCAGAGAGATATGCCCTTGCGCTGCTATGGAGTTAAGAGGGAGTGGAAGAGGGGGAGAATGAGTGCTTGCGCATCCCTTCCCCAAGGAGGGAGGTGAGAAACAGCAAGGAGCATGGCGCATGTGAAGACTCTTGACATTCTCCACAACAGACAGGTGGTGGAGATGTCAGCCGCCAAGCCAACAACAGGGCATCTCCATCTGGTCACAAGTGGACCATTTGCAGTCCCAACACGTGCCTGGCACCCAGGGAATTTCAAATACTACTGATGTCACTAGGAGGGGAGTTCCAAAGTGTATAGGTACAGTTGTGCTAAAATATTCGAGTTCTAAAAAATGCGGAATAGGTCTGATGTGATGGTACCTTCAACAGTGACAGTTCAGCTGATTGATGTGGCTGAGTGGACGCATAATGTGATCTTGCATGTTCCTATGCTCCTAAGTTTGACCTGACCAAATTATTTATCCCATACATCATTTAAAAAGAAAAAGAATGGGGGATCCCCACAACTGGGCATTGCTACTTATCTTCATTCCCCACAGAGCATGCCTACTAGGAAATTGCAACACAGCTGTGTTGGATGCATCTAGGGTCTGTTGTGACAGCTCTATTAGGAGAGATGGTTCTGAGCTAGCTATTTGCAGACAGCCACCCTCCTCTCTAAGGAAGGAGGAAAGGGAGGAGGGGCCCAAGCAGAAAATATATCCTAATTAGCCGGTTAATCACATTTATTTGCTCTGAGGAAAAGCAGGTGGGGAGTGGGGGCAGAAAAGCGCCAATTGATTGGCACAGCCTCTAACATGGAACAGCTGAGCAGCCAAGGCAAACAGCATCCGTCCAAGACAGGGTGGTGTAAATGTTGGAGCTCCTTGCAGGAAAGGCAGGATGTAAATGCAATATATAAATAAATATTATTAACAATGAGATGAGATCTTGCCATGGCCATAGTTAAGAGCATGCCCACTTGCCTGAAAGCACCAGTAGTTGCCCAGTGGTCCATCAAGGCTAGGATCCTGCCCTCACAGTGGCCAACCAGATGCCCCAATGGGAAGTCTCCAAGCAGGACCTGAGCTCAGCAGCATTCTCGCCACCTGGGATTCCTAGCAACTGGTGTTCAGATGCACACTGCCTCCAGCAGTAGAACACAGCCAGAACTTTCTGACAGTAAGGAAGTGACCGTGGAACAGACTCCCTGGGAAGGTGGTAGGAAATCCTTTGTTGGGGGTTCTTAAACAGAGGTTGGATGGCCACCTGCCAGGGATTCCTTAGCTGTGATTGCTGCATTGAAGGGGGCTGGACTAGCTGGCCCTTGGGGGTCCTTCCAACTTTACAATTCTACGATTCTAGGAGCAGCTCCAAATCCCATGGTCTGCAAGTGCTCCATGTGCCATTTCGTTAAGGTTCTCCGACGCGCCGTTCCTGCTGGCCCCGTCTGCCACTAAGCCCTAGTTAGGAGATAGGGTTACCGCAGGATACGTCGACATAATTACTTCAGCTCGAGTAATTGTATCTCCGGCTTAGTTGCCAAGTTAGCAGCTTCCTACCACTCACTGCCTTGCACAGAGCTCAGTTTAGGCCCCCTTTTCTCTCCTTTGAGCTCCACCAGCTTCACAAAGGATTTCAAACGAAGCTGGACAGCAGGGAGATTCAGGGTGGAGAAAAGGAAGTCCTTCTTCACACAGCATATTGTTAAACAGCGGAACTGGCTGCCATGGGGCATAGCAATGGGAACCAATGGGAACAGCTTTAAAAGAGGGTTAGGGGTCTAAGGTCACGTGGAGGTCTAAGGTGAGCAGTGGATCCAGGTTTTGTGGCCACCCCAGCTAACACATTTACTCTGAGAACCTCTCTGGCTAAACATGTGGTCCAGGATCTTAACAGAGAAAAGTTCTTCTCCCTTTCTGATAGCACTATAACCTATGAACATCTGGAGAAACTTGAATGTCAGAAGATTCAGGACAGATAAAAGGAAGTCCTTCTTCATGCACTGCAGAATTAAACAATGGAACTCACTCCTGCAGGATCCTTTAAAAGAGGTTTAGACAAATTCATGGAGAGGAGGGGAAGGCTGTTGATGGCTGCTAGCCTTGATGGCTATGCTCTGGCTGCACGGTTGGAGGTGGCAATGCTTCTGAATGCCAGTCACTGGAAGGCACAGGAGAGGAAAGGGCTCTTGTGCTTGGATCCTGCCTAGGCACTTTCCATTGGGGGCATCTGGTTGGCCACTGGGGGAACAGGCTGTTGGGACTAGATGGGCCTTTGGCATGCTCTTCTCACATTCTTAATGCTCTAACTGCAAATTGATGTTTTTGTGAATTGAATATTTAATCAGGGAGAGCGCTACTGTTGTGTTCAGGTTCTCCTCAACAGGCACCTGTGAGAACAGGATGCTGGCTAGATGGTGAACTGGTCTGATCCAGCAGGCTCTTCTTACAATTTTATATGCACATGCTAGAAATCTTGGGTAGACGTCCTGCTAATGGAGAGGTTCTAAGTAGATGGACCCAATAGCCTGACTTGATATAAGACCAGGTCCTCCAATGAACATAAGGGAGCTTGGCTGCTGGATCAGACCAAAGGGGGCCCATCCAGTCCAGCATGCTGTTCTTAACAGGGAATTGCTCTTATCATTAACATGAGTTGACATCGTTTTTTTTCTTTCATATTTTTAGACTTGTAAATAGCTTAGAGGTTTCAGTACAACAGAGTTGCATATGAATCTTGCAAAACAAAGTAAAAGATAGATAAAAAATAAAAGAAAGTGACCCTAAAGACAGTTTTTTTTCATTCTGACATCTGACGGAGTCTAAATCATTCAAATGCTGCCCAAAACACACCAACAAGTCCACAACTTACTGGATGTCACTCATGGCTCCTTTTGACTGTTAAAAATTCATTAATGAGAGCAGATTGGTATTATGCGGTTTCCTTAATTAAAGAGGACTACGGAACAGCATTTTAAATACCAGTGTCATTTTTCCAATTGACATAGCTGCATTATAAAGGGGGGCATATACTTAAACTGAAACTGAGCTCGTCACCCACCCACCCCCCCTCTACGTGCAGGCGGCCATACCTCAACAACAGCAGAGTTCATTTGGGTTTAAATGTTTAATACGCTCATGGGATATTGATAGGCGAGCACAAAAAGAACGAGATAATGTTTCTTGAGGTGGATGGCTCCACTGTGCTTACCTGAAGCTACAGGCACACACTTGTGAGGGCTCGTGCATTCAGGAGCACATTCACACCAAGAAAGGCCTGCAACTCAGCAGCAGAGCATCTGCCTTGCATGCAGAAGAGCCCAGGCTCAGTTGCTGGCAACAGCCCCCTGCTTAAAACTGTGGAGAGCTGCTGCTGCCAGCCAGTGTAGACAGTGCTGAGCTAAAGGAGCGCCTCATCCCTGAGGCAAAATGAAAAGGTGCCTCTCCACTCCACAAGCCTCGCTTCCCAGGGTCACATGAGAGTTCTGCAAGATCTCTCTGGAAGCAGTTGCCCCGCGGGATTCCGCCGCCCAAGGTGGCTGCCTCAGTCTGCCTCAGGGGAGGGCCGGCCCTGCTGAGCTACCCCAGAGAAGGCAGCTTCCTACAGTCCTATTTAATTCAGCCCCTTGTTCAGAGGATTAGAATCTTACTTTATGTTCCTTGGAAGGCCTGTAACTCAGGGCCTGCTTTGCATAAATACTCTACAAGGATCGATTATAACAACTTCTTCCCCTCACCCATATTGTCTCCCAGAAAGTGATCACCGCTTGCCCCCCAAATAAGATTTAATTTCCTTTTAAAATCCTTGCACCAACGCAGTTCTAGTGTTCTACATATATTTTTGAGAAGCTTTTTCCTGCTTTCTTCCCCCCTCCCCCCCCCCCGGATAATTGCTCTTACATAGAGCCAGTCAATCTCAACTGAGGGATGCTGAATAGGTGATTAATCTCCCCTTCTCCTTAGATGAACAACAGAAAAGGAAGAAGCAAAATACAGTGTAATGTGATATCTTCTAAACTTGCCATTTCACTAGTTGTGACTTGTTTCTGAAAGGTTGTTTTCTGCCCTGTGCCTTCGGGGGGAACATAGAGGTAAATGTGAAACTTGAAAGATCTGGAAAGGGTTTGGGCTTGCACTGGGAAGAACATTGTATGGATGCACGATGTTATCAGGAACAGTTTCTTGGTGGAGAAAGAGCTGCAAGACCATGTCTCCATCTAGAGCAGCCCCCCCCCCCAAAAAAAAAACTTGTTTGGACCGCGCGCCCCTCCCTTGACTCCAGAAACTCATTCCCAGCCCCCCTCTACCCTACAAAAAACATTATTCAGAAAAGAGATTTGCAGGACCTACCTCCTAAGATCGTAACACAACAAAATTCAAAACAGTATCAATAAATAGCACATGTGTTCAAAATCCAATTAAACTATTTAGCTGAATGAATTCAACAAAACTGATGGACTTGATCCAGTGGTACCAGCTTTTCAAAGTCTGATAATCATTTAGCAAAAGTCTTAGATGCCACATTTATTGATGCCTTCACTGTTCAGTAAAATGATGGGTCTGCCTGGTGAAGGTATAACACCCTCCCAATATCTGGTTGGAAGTCATTTAGCAGGACCTCCCAAGACCCCCTGCCTACCCCTTGCCTCTTAGATTACCCCTATGTAATCCCACTGTCCTCAAGGGGGGAGTACCTCCCACTTTGGAAACTACTGATCTGGAAAAAGGATAGAATCTAGGAGGCAGCCTTCTGCTTAATCAGATCATGGGTCTATTTAGTTCAGTATTGCATACACTGACTAGCAGCAGTGGCTCTCCAGGGTTTCAGGCATAAGATTCCAGTCCTCATAGTTCTGAACAGAGGAAAGAATTAACTAGAAACACTGGTAGCTGTCCTCTGCCACATCAAGATCATTGGACTATTTAGCTCAGTATTACTGGCACTGACTGGCAGCAGCTCTTCTGGTTTTCAGATGGAATACGTTCCCAGTCCTGCCTGGAGATACCATGGATTGGACACCAGACTTTCTGCCTGCAAACCACAGATTCACAGTCTTTGACACTACTTGCCTAATTCTACAAAGGGTAATTGACCCACATATTCCCTTTAAAAATAGTGTTAGAAAGGGAGTTTTGGCACGTGCCATTTCACAAGTCACAGTAATAAAGAGGTGGGGAAAGCTGAAACCTGGAAAGCCCTTTCCAAGAGGAACAAGAGCATCAGAAGAACGCTGCTTGATCAGGCCAATGGCCCATCTAGTCCAAAATCCTGTCCTCCCAGCGGCCAACCAGATGCTTCTGGGGCACCAAGAACATTCTTCCCACTTGCAATTCCAGGAAATCAGGGTGGGCTGCTTCTAGGACCAAATGAATTTGACGTTGCTGTCACAGGCATAAAGGAACAACACATTGTTAGGAACAAAACTCATTCATAGAATCATGCTAATCATTGGTAGGAATGCAACTAATTCAGCTCAATGGGATACACTCCTGTACCCACAGAATTAGGTTTCAAACCTGCTTACTACAATGGGCGTCATAAGAAGAGCCCTCCTGGATCAGGCCAGAGGCCCATTTAATCCAGCATCCTATTCTCACAGTGGCCAGCCAGATGTTTATGGGAAGCCTGCTATAGCAGGATCCGAATGCAAGAACACTCTCTTCCCCCCACCTGCAGTTTCCAGCAGCTGGTATTCAGAAGAATCGCTGCCTCTGACCACGGACACACAGCACAGCCATTGTGGCTAGTAGCCACCGACACAGCCTTTTACCCCACGAACTTCTCCAATTCTCTTTCAAAACCCATCCAAGTTAATGGGCTGCAATTTCTTCCTGGTGAAATATTACAGAGGCAAAGACTTCATTCAGGCCATCTGGCAAGAGAGCCAAGCTTCTAGTTTCCTTCCCGATCTAGGGTGGGGGAGGAGAGGAAAAGAAGATAAAAAATTAAACAGGAGATAGAAGAGGAAACGGATGGGAAGTGGGGGAGGGGGGCCTCCTGAACGCACGAGAGCAGCCCACAGAGTTTATCCCCCCCCCCCTTGCATAAATACTGCAAAGCTCTCATAAAAATGACAGAGCAATGCACAGCTGAAGTTGAGACATTAATGGAGAAAAAATTTAATAGGACGTAGAGGAGATTTCCTAACCAGGAGGAAGCTCAGGAAAAGGAACTGAGAATAAAACTGCAGGAGAATGGACTACACAGCACTACAATTCTAGGATTCTAGAACACCTTTCTACAAATCTACGGGATAACTATATACTGTGAAAAGTCACCACACCTCTAAAAGGAATAACAAGGAAGTAGGGAAAGGGATGCGGGTGGCGCTGTGGGTTAAACCACAGAGCCTAGGGCTTGCCGATCAGAAGGTTGGCGGTTCGAATCCCTGCGACAGGGTGAGTTCCTGTTCCTCGGTCCCTGCTCCTGCCAACCTAGCAGTTCGAAAGTACGTCAAAGTGCAAGTAGATAACTAGGTGGGAAGGTAAACGGCGTTTCCGTGCGCTACTCTGGTTCGCCAGAAGCAGCTTAGTCATGCTGGCCACATGACCCAGAAGCTGTACGCCGGCTCCCTCGGCCAAT
This sequence comes from Podarcis cretensis, assembly GCF_951804945.1. Classification (NCBI taxonomy): domain Eukaryota; kingdom Metazoa; phylum Chordata; class Lepidosauria; order Squamata; family Lacertidae; genus Podarcis; species Podarcis cretensis. Next base: position 17,394,550 of record NC_137184.1, on the reverse strand, counting down.
AAAGCAAGATGAGCACTGCAACCCCAGAGTCGGTCACGACTGGACCTAATGGTCAGGGGTCCCTTTACCTTTACCTTAGGGAAAGGGTCTGAAAAGGGCAACTTTGAGGAAAAGGATGCAGAGTCTGGCACTTTTGAGTTTAGAGAAAAGGGGCGCTCTGCTAACACTGTGGGCAAAACACTGCCAAATTTTTGAGTGGTAAATGGCAAATTGCAGCAGAAATATTGAGAGTGGTACTTAAAGTCTGGAAATATGAGGATGTGAACCTGACAGATTTGTCCATTCATATCTAGTGCTTTTTTCACGCTGTGAAGAGATGCACAAACACACATGCAACACGCAACCAGAGGACTCTGGATTGGCCATCCCTGATATAAGCCCCAGAAGTCTTAAGTGAAGAAGAAGCCAAGCAGGCCTCTCTTGGGAGAGCAATCTCTTACTGACACACCACCAGTGAAGAAACTGTTTCCCTGGTAGTATTCAGCCTTACCTGAGATGGTGGTGGGATCCTGCAGTTTCTGCTGTGAATGAGGCCTATCCTAAGAAAGAGAAACCTATCTGTTCCTGTTGCCTCACTTTATATGCTGTTTTTGTTCTGTTTCCCTCAGTCATTCATTATCTGTTGCTTTTCTCTCTGGACTCTGCCTATGTTACTTAAGTAGCTCTGCTATCAGTGATAGAAATCCCAGAAGTCTTCAGCAAGGAAGGAGCCAAGCAGGCCTTTCTTGGGAAAGCAAATCAGTAACCGGGGCACCACCACTAAAGATGACTCTTTCCCAGGTTGCTGCCTGCCTTGACCTGAGATGGTGGTGAGCTCTTGCAGAAGGAGGCTCCTCTGCAGCAGGTTCCAGGCAAGGCGGTTTTTCAAACATCGGAGAAAGTTAAGAGCAGTTTAGTTTAGAGGAAAGGTTAGTAGGAGGAGCAATAATGCTTCTGAATTCCAAGTACTGAAAACCACAGGTTTGGGGACTGGTCTTGTGCTTTGATCCTGGCTTGTGGGCTTCCTATAATGGCCAACTGGACAGTCACTGTAAGAACAGTGTACTAGGCTAGATGGGCCACTGGCCTGGTCCAGCAGGCTTGTCTTATTCTCTTATGGCAGCCTCTTCCTCTCCTATTGTCATTATTTAGAAGAGCCCATGAATGCTGAACACATTAAAAATAACTGAGGAGGAAAGGCTGTCTTCTTCATTGCTCACGACAGAACTGGGTCTCAGCCACGCTGGTTATCGACTGCAAAAGAAACTCCAGCGCTCCACTACACAGACTCTCCAAACATCGCCACAGCAAGGCATCTGGCTGCATGACTCTCATTTGAGGGTGCAGAGAAGTCGGGGGAGCAACTGGCATCAAGCTAAAGCTCATGGAAAGAAGCATCAACAGATAAGTAGAGTTGTCACCCTGTAAATTACTTTGGAGGGGGTGTCCATAAATGTCATGCTTTGCCCCCAGCCATTCAGATTCCTCTGGGGGCTGTATGCAGAACCACCGTATTTCCCCAAAAGTGCTCTCCAGTAATCAGGCAGAGCTTTTTAAAAAAATGATATATCCATATGAAAAATTGCATCAATAGAGCTAGGAGAAAACCCTGTCCGAACCCTTGGAGAGCTGCTGCCAGATAACACTGAGCTAGATGGACCAATGCCCTGACTCAGCATGACAGCTCCTTATTTAAATCATGCTTTTATTTACAACGATGAGGACTAGAACCTTTATTTTGAAGGGCACAGCTCAGCCTCTGAAACCCTGCCAATCCAGGCAGACAATACTGAGCTAGATGGACAAATGGTCTGATATCATACAAGGCAACTTCCTATGTTCCTAATTAGGTTAATGAGTTAACTTCCACCCTCCCACTTATAGATTTCCAGGCTGGTTCCTATCAAGCTGCCCATGTTCTCCATTAGATCCGTCCTTGAGCCTTAAAAGCATAGTCAATCCAGGATTTTGTTTAGATGCGAAGACAGGGCTGACACAGTTCACAAAAGCACGGTTGGTTTACAACCTTGAAAGACTTGGCTCCCATCATCTCCATCACACATGAGATTATCCTTTCCTTGCTGCGTACGCTACAAAATCCAACATCAATTTATTCACGGTCTAAGGAGAATGCCGGCTGATGCCACGCAGCTTGGGTGGAAACAGATCTGATGAGGAAGAGTCGACGCTGGGTTTGGAAAGACGGTCTTGGGAAATTCTGCTTGAAAGCAAACTCTTCCAAGCACATGGAAATTTGTATTATAAACCTATGTATCTTAGGGTTGGAGGGAGTGTTTTCTTGGCCCTAGGGCTGCATTCACTCCTGGGCAGCTCACCAGGGGTTGCTTGCCAGGGACCAAAGGCAAATGTGGGTGGTCTTTGCTCACATAGCCGTCTCCATCCCCCATCCAGGCAAGCAAGAAGCATGATCAGAGCTCAAGGAAATCCATATCCTGATTTCACATTGTACATCCAGATGCCTAGATCATCTAGTTCAACCCCCTGCAATGCAGGAATCTCAACTAAAGCATCCATGACAGATGGCTATCCAACCTCTGCTTAAAAACCTCCAATGAAGGAGGGCCCACCACCTCTTGTGGGAGTCTGTTCCACTGTTGAACAGCTCTTGCCATCTGAAAGTCCTTCCTGATGTTTCATCGGAATCTCCTTTCTTGTCTCCTCCCCCCCCCCCTTTTGAAGATAGGAACAAAACTTGCCTGCCTCCAGTCCACAGTGACCTCACCAAGAAGTCTCTAAGGATTCTCAAAGGTTATAGACTGAGATTACATCCACAAGCTCCTTTAGTACCCCTGGGTGCAGCTCATCTGGCCCTGGAGATCTGAATTCATTTGAAGTAGCTAGGAGTTCCCACACCTCTTTTCAATATTTCTCCTTTTTGAATGTATTGTAATCTGCTCTAGGAATGCATTATCCACTTGGTGGTCTATAGAAGACACAGAGAGTAAGGTCACTATTGTTTCTCTCTCCCACAATTTTTACCCATATACTTTCAATCTGCCTTCCATGCTCCAGGTCATGGATCTCTTATATTTATATATTAAATTTATATACCACCTTTTTCCTCCAATGAGTTTAAGGTGGTGAACCTGATTCTCCTCTTCCCCATTTCACCCTGTGAGGTAGGTTAGGTAAGAGTAGGCAACTGGCGCAAAGTCACCCAGTGAGCTTCATTGCTGAATGAGGATTCAAACACTGCTCTCCCAGGTCCTAGTCCAATACTCTAACCATTACACCACACAAGTTCACAAGTGTACTCATCCTTTATCTATAATGCTATTCACCCTCTCTTCCTGTTTGGTCTATTCATTTTGAACAGGTTATACCCCTCAATTCCTACATTCCAGTAATGAATCTCATTCAGCCATGTTTCAGTAATGCCTATGAGGTCACATTTGCCATCCTGTATTATGAGCTCCAATTCCTCTTGCTTCTTTCCCATACTCTATACATTAGTATAGAGACTACTGAAACCCTCCATCTGCTTCCTCCTTGTAGTTCCTAGCAATGTAGCATATTCTGGTGCCTCAGTTTCCTGTGCATCAATGAAGTTATTACCCCCACAAAATCCTGTGATCTGAGTTCCGCTGTCATCTGGAGTGTTGTCTCCCTCCTCCTCAGGATCTAGTTTAAAGCTCTTCTGATCAGCTTCATGAGACTCTTAGCAAACACATTCTTGCTAACCGCTGTGAGATGCAGCCCATCTCTTGCCAGAATTCCTTCCTTAAGGAAGCAGAGACTATGGCCCAGGAAGCCAAACCTTTCCTGAAAACAGCATCTGCACACCCAGTGGTTTACTTCCAGTATTTTCCTCCTTCCTGGGCCATGACCTTCAGCAGGAAGGAGGGATATAAAAAACCAACAGTGCCCCAAGGCCCTTCAGCTTCCTGCCCAGAGTCTCATAGTCCTTGGCTGTATGACAAAGGCTGTGTCTGAAAGTATCTTTTGGAACCCCCATGAATTTTGAAGGAAGGGGTTGGGGTCAGTGGGCTTTGTAAGTTTTTGCAACCTCTCTGTTCACATCGTGAATCTTTGCACCTGGAAGACAGCACATCTCCCAGAACGTCCTGTTACTTTTGCCCATTGTTGCCTCTATCCCTCTCAATAAGAAGTCTCTTATTTAGACTTCCTCCTCTTCCTCCTCTAGCAAGTGGCAGGAATTGTTCTGTACACTGTACTTTTCACATCCACCTCAGAGTTTTCTGAGGTCTGCAACTGCTGCCCTTGCTCCTCTAGCCCAGAATCAGAAAACAGATTGCTGCACTGCAGTGGGTTAGGCTAGATAACCCCTGGAGGTGCCTTCCAACTCTACAACATGCCCAGATTTGGTTAGAAATTTGCAAACAGCTCCCTTTGAAGGAAACGCCAAGTGACCAGGGCCTTGAAATGCCAATGAAATTGTTCCACTCCTAGCCAGGGGTGCAAATAGAGAAAACAGAGAGGAAAAACACACGTTATAAACTCAGTTCTGATTGGCAACCTTCTGCCTGCTTCTCGTTCACGAGCTACTTTAAAGCCCGAAATGTTTCTCAAGCTCCCCTATTTTATTAGTTTTTCTTCTCTGGTGGCTGACCCAGATCTAGTAATGAATGAGAACCACCTGGTACAGGCTGTTTCAACCTTAATTATCCAACCCCATGCTACTGCTCCCCTGCCTCATACACTATGCATCAATAAGAGATGGGGGGAGTGCATGGTTCAGCACATGGGATCATTGCCAATGTTCAGTCCTACTCAGAGCAGACCCATTGAAATCAACTGGCATGACTTGCTTGTGGACATTCATTTAAGTGGGTCTGCTTGGGGAGCAGCTTGCTTGGATAAACAGATCAGCCACTCAGTGGAATGGGGAGAGGGCATGGGAATCCCAGCACATATAAATATGAAAGATTCCACCCCTTCCTTTTCAGAGAATCATATAGCTGTAGAGTTGGAAGGGACCCCCTTCTCCAACCCCCTGCAAGTCAGGAATTACAGCTAAAAATCCTAGGTATATGGCCATCCAACATCTGCTTAAAAGCCTCCAATGAAAAGCAGTGCAAACCACCTTCCAAAGGAGTCTCTGTTCCACTTTCAAACAGCTCTTTTGTCAGAAAACTGTTCCTAGGGTTTAGTAAGAATCTCCTTCCATGTCGTTTGAATCTACTGGATTAGTTCCTACCACCTTCTGGAGCAGCAATCCCTTCAGATGGCTATCATATCCCCTCTCAGTTTCTTCTTATGCAGGTGAACATATCCAACTCCTTCAACCGTTTCTCATAAGGCTTGGTTTCCAGACCCTTAATCATCTCTGCATACATTCCAACTTGTCAATATCCTTCTTAAATTGTGGCGCCCAGAACTGGACTCATTATTCCAGGTGGGGTCTGAGCAAAGGCAGAATATTTTGAAGCAAAACAGAACAGGGCATTTGCTTTGCATGTGGAAGGTCCCAGACTCAATTGCTAGCAATGTCTCCAAGTAGCCCTGTGAGGTGAAACCCTGGAGAGCTGCTGCCAGTCAGTGTAGACAACACTGAGTTAGACAAGCAATGACCTGACTTAGTACAGGGCAGGTTTTTTCAGTTCTTTGGGTGAATTCACATCCCTGTGGTAGAGCATCTGTTTTGCAGGCAAAAGGCTCCAGATTCTACCACTGGCATCTCAAGTGATCCCATGCCAGAAACCCTGGAGAACTGCTTCCATTCAGTGTTGACAATACTGAGCTAGATGGACCAATAGTGTCGTGGCACAAAGCCTCTCCCTCTGCTTCTGAGAGGGGCCCTAGCTCATTAGTGACACATCTGCTTTGCACGCAGAAGGTTCCAAGTTCATTCCCTGGAATCTCTGGGTATGACTGAAAATATCCCCTGGAGTGATGCTGCCAGTCAGTGCTGATAATATGAGCTAGATTGACCAATCTTCTGACTCTGTATAATGCAGCTTCCTATAATCATAAACAGGTAATATAAACACAATTATATCTCCTTTGTCAGAAGCTTTTAAGCAGAGGTTGGCTGGCCATATGTCAGGGATTCTTTATCTGTGATTCCTGCACTTCAAGAGGTTGGACTAGATGACCCTTGGGTCCCTCCGAACCCTACAGTGCTATGATTTTAGCAATCCTCAGCAACATGTTCGAGGTGCCAAATTCTCTCCAAAAATGCTGCTCCCCCAGATTATTCCCTATTGACATTATGTCAACTCAGCAACCAGGACAATAAATACCAGCACAATGTCCAAATCTCCAGGTCTTTATTGGCACAGAATTGCCCACCTGGGCTGCTTCCTCTTAACCACAAAGATTAGTTAGAAGGAAATTGAAACTCACAGAGAGGAGAAGAGAAATCCCTCCTCTGTCCCCTTTCTGGACGTTGCTTGCTGGTCATTCGCCTGTTAGCACTGTGCTCAAAGCATAGTAAGGCAGAGAACTCCTCTTCTCTCTGAAGTGCAGTACAGTGGTACCTCAGGTTAAGAACTTAATTCGTTCTGGAGGTTCGTTCTTAACCTGAGACACCACTTTAGCTAATGGGGCCTCCCACCACCACTGCGCCGCTGCCGCACAATTTCTGTTCTCATCCTGAAGCAAAGTTCTTAACCCGAGGTACTATTTATGGGTTAGCGGAGCCTGTAACCTGAAGCATCTGTAACCCGAGGTACCACTGTAATGTAGCACAGGCTGGAAAAAGAAGGGTGAAGGGGGGCTCTGGAAGAGGGGGGGCGGAGAAACACCAGAAGCTCAAGCCAGTTGAAAAATTAAAGCACTGTAATAGCTGGCTCATTAGATCAACACAAAAGAAATGGAGTGTCGGGAAAACAGGCTTTCCGCATCTGGGTTTTAAGAGGGCCAATTTCAAAAAGCTTAAGGAGCTACTAGGCAAAATCCCACGGTCAGAAAACACAAAGAGAAGGGAGGCCAAGGTGGATGAGAGTTTCTTAAAGTAGAAATACTGAAAGGACAAGTGCAGACAACTGCAACAAGAAAGAAAGTGGGAGGCATCTAAAGAAACACTGAAGTGGCTTCATAAGAAGCAGTTAAGGGCATGTACAATGGTACTTCTGGCTCTGAACTTAATTCGCTCCGGAGGTCCATTCTTAAACTGAATCTTTTCTTATCCTGAGGCTTTTGCTAATGGGGCCTCCTACTGCCGCCGCACCACAATTTCTGTTCTCATCCTGGGGCAAAGTTGGTAACTCGAGGTACTACTTCCGGGTTAGCAGAGCTCGTTACCTGAAGCGTTTGTAACCAGAGGTACCACTGTATAAGAAATGGGAAATCACAAAAGAAGAGTATACAGGAGTAGCCAACAGTTGCGAGGAGAATGAACTCAGGCTTGCAAGAGAGGTCAAATATAAAAAAGGTTTCTTTGGCTATGTACGAAGCAAGAGGAAGAGCAAGCAAGTATAAGTCCTCTGTGTGGAGAAGATGGAGAAATGCTATTGGGTGAGAGAGATGGCAGAACTGCTCAACACCTACTTCCATACAGAAAAGGTGAACAAGAGACAACACGATAGAAGTTCATAAAATCATGCAAGACATGGAGAAAGCAGATAGGGAAAAGCTTTCTCTCTCTCTCTCTCTCTCACACACACACACACACACACACACACACGTGTAACACTAGAACTGGTGGACATCCTGTGAAGGTGAATTTTGGAAGACTCGGGACAAATAAAAGGAAGTCTGTCATCGCACAGCACGGAGTTAAACTATGGGTCTTGCTTTGCAGGAGGCAGTGATGGCCACCAACTTGGATGGCTTTAATAGAGGATTAGACAAATACAGTGGTACCTCGGGTTACATATGCTTCAGGTTACATACGCTTCAGGTTATAGACTCTGCTAACCCAGAAATAGTACCTGAAGAACTTTGCTTCAGGATGAGAACAGAAATCGTGTGTTGGCGGCACGGCGGCAGCGGGGGGCCCCATTAGCTAAAGTGGTGCTTCAGGTTAAGAACAGTTTCAGGTTAAGAACAGACCTCCAGAATGAATTAAGTATTTAACCTGAGGTACCACTGTAGAGGAGAGGGTTATTGAAGGCTTCTAGCCAGGATGCTCTGCTGCCACAGCTGAAGGCACAAATGCTTCTAAATACCAGTTGCAAGAAAACCCAGGAGGGGAGAGGGCTCTTGTGCTCAGATCCTGCTTGTGGGTTTCCCACAGGGTCATTCGGTTGGCCACTGCGAGAAGAGGATGCTGGACTGGGTGGGCCAGTGGCCTGATCCAGAAGGCTCTTCTTATGTTGTTATGTCACTGGAGAGATGAAAAGAGGCTGAGGCTGAGCCTGAAATGTCAATGTCGAATCAGCATTTCCCAGGGATTCCAGTCACCACATTGCAGTCATGTGGCAAGGAGGGGGCCATGTGCGGCATCCAGCTTCCTCCCCACCCTCCTCTTTACTCAACTCCCCCCACACCCCCACATGATTCAGCATAAGGAAGCAGCCAGAGCTTTGTGGTGAAAACAGAAGGAAGGAATCCACTGCAGGAAGGAAGTTGGGATGAGCCTTTTTCAGCCTGGGTCACTAGGCTCAAAAGGGCACCCCTCCCTCCACTTCTCTGCAATTTGCTGTTTGCAAATAGAAAGTCAATGCAGCTTCATCAGCATCTGAGGTTCAGGAAAGAGGCAACCAGACATCCACAAGGGAGACATCTACCAACTGGAGCCAAATCCACTACATGATCAGATTTGTGGGGGGTGGGAGAGATGGTTGGGGGGGCGGGGAGATTAACAAATCTCAATTGCTTCTAGCCATCTGCCAGAGAAGCTCAGGAAAACCCCAGGCCTGGGTGTGCGACATCTACAATATCTCACACCCTCAGCAATTCGGAGAGATGGTGAAACATTATTCAATGAAATCACAGAATCATAGTCTTGGAAGGCACCTGAAAGTTCATCTGGTCCAATCCCCTGAAATGCAAGAATCACAACTGATTTATCTGAGCTATTTACTTATATTAGGAAACTTCCTCATACCAAATCCTAGACTATTTGTCTGTCTACACTGACTGGCAATAGCAACTTAGGATAGCTCAGTTGGTTAGAGTTTGGTGCTGAGAATGCCAAGGTTGCAGGTTCAATCCTGTATGGCACAGCTGCATGTTCCTGCATTACAGAGGGCTGGACTAGACTCACAGGCATGGACTCAGGGCTATCTTAAGCATATGCGGTGCCGGGGTGCAAAGATCTGCCTGGCGCCCCCCCCCCCCCGTTGCCCAGTCCCAGGCGCGCAGAGGGCGGAGCTGGCTGGCTGCCTCAGTGTCTCACTGGCTCAGTTGCCCCTGAATTCGCGGCAAGGAGCTGCCCGCAGAAGAGCCCGTCATGGCGCTCCGACCGATGGGCGGGCTCTTCCTCGGACTCAACTCTTGAGCCCTGGACTCTCAGGCTGGTGCCCCTGAGAGCCTGGCAGCCAGGTGCCCCTCACCCCTAGGGCCAATGGGTAAGAAGGCCCTGCCTGGACTAGATGATCCTCAGAGTCTCTTCCATCTGTACAATTCTATGATTCTACTACAGTTCTTCAGGGTACCAGATATGAGTCTTTTCCCAGCCCGACCTGGGGAAGCTACTGGGGAATGAACTTGTGACCTCCTGCACAAAAAAGCAAACACTCCATGATGTTAGCTTGAAGGAGACCGAGGAGCACTGTGCACCATCAGTCTCATCCAAGCCCCCTACTTCTCTGCACCCTCCAATGAAAGTCGTGCAGCCAGATGCCTTGCTGTGGCAATGTTTGGAGAGTCTGTGCAGTGGAGCACCAGAGTTTCTTTTGCAGTCGATAACCAGCGTGGCTGAGACCCAGGGAAAAGTGAAAAAGGCTCCGTAAACATCCATACTGGGTTTTTTTTTTACCCTGGAACAGAATTAATCTGAACTTTGGAACACACAAATGCCTCCTTCTTCAGCTCTATGTGCTTTTCAAGGGAGAGACGGGGAAGCCACCCTCAACACCTTGATACCAAAGGGACCCTGGGGAGCCACTGCTGCCAGTCAGTGTAGACAAAACTGAGCTGGATGGACCAATGGGCAGATTCATGTGAGGCAGCTTCCTATGTTACAGTTCAATGCAGTTCTTTATTGAGAAGCATGAGGACTAGAATCTTGCTTTATGTTTAGGATCAGGGGCTGGGACTCAGTGGTGAAGCACCTGTTTTGCATGCAGAAGGTCCTAGGTTTAGTCCCCAGTGGCACCTCCAGGTACGGCTGGAGGAAAACACTCCTGTCTGAAATTCAAGAGAGCTGCTGCCAGCTAGAGTGGGTACAACTGAGCTAGTAGATCAATGGTTTGACTCGGTAGAAGACAGCTGACGGTGTTCCTATTTAATCCAGCCCTTTATCCAGAACAATGAGGGCTAGAATCTTAGGGAAAGGGCCAATGGGTCTGACTCGGGATAAGGCAGCTTCCTACCTCACAGGCTTGTTGTGAGGCTGAAGCGGAACACGCCATGGACCGTGGCCACAGCAGTCAACCATCACGAAACTGGGGCTGTTGTGAAAGTGCTTTTGCCAGCCATATAGGGAAACAGAAACAGAAGCCCTGAAGGTCAAAGGCCTAACTGGTGCATTAATAAATAATGCCAATTAATTAGTGCTTTTGCCCTGGGAGCACTTTGCCAATGAATTAATTAGTCCCTTGCAAGGTTAAGTAAGCTGAGCTCTCACTGGCTCTGCTTTGAGAGCAGGGAAGCAGAGTGCTCCCCCCCCCCAGCTTTAAAGCCACGAGGCAGGTGTCAGCACCACAATGGAGAGTGGGTGGGGACGGTTGCCCAGGCTGCAGTCCAACTGGTAGAGCAGCCATCCCCAAACCAGGAGAAGAGGACTCCTAGTATGTTGTGGCATGCATTCCAATATTAAAATCTTCCAAGAGCCCAAAACTCGTGAGGCAAAGGAGAGGCTACCTGTTGCATCTCTGAATGATTCTCTGCACTGGCTGTGCCCATTTCCTATCAGGTACCACTGATTAGACAAATTAGAAGCTAGCCTTGCCTGGTTCTCTGCTGAGTGGCAGCTGCTTCTGCCCTGGCCAGCCAGCCTCTGCCAAAGGCGACAGGGCAGGACAGCAGCCAGATCAGAGCATTATCTGGAGTCCATGCCACCAGCCTTGCTGCAGAATGCGCACTGAGAAGAGACCCATCTGTTTGCTTAGCCTCCACTGACACAGGGGCCCCTCGGATGTTGCCAGGAGGATGCCCACACATCCCACCTGCCTCCTGCATTGCCAAGACTGCCCTGCCAGTGCCCGGGAGTGGCTCAGACCCACAGTTGCCATGTTCCCACACTGCCCTCCCCGAGCAGCTTTGCAAGGCTAGGATCTGAGGAGGGTGGTTTGAGAAAGGCACAACAACCATGCCGCTTGGGCAGGTGTGTTGGGCTCCATTTGTCCTCTGCCGCTTGCCCCGCCCCCTGCGTGGGTACATGCACAGGCGCGCACACGCACACCCCACCCTGGGTGGCATGGAGTCATGCTCCTCCACTGCTACTATCCACAATGGCTCTGCTCTGCATCCACAGCTGGAGGCAGCAATGCTTATGAATCCCAGTTGCTGGAAAACACAGGAAGGCTCTTGTGCTTGAATCCTGCTTGAAGGTTTCCTACAACTAGCATCTGATTGGCCAATGTGATCTAGTAAGCTTTTCTTATTTATTTTTTTATTCAAAAGGTGAAAAACTTTGCCAAGCTAAAAGCCTACAGGGCAAAGTGGATGTTTCCCATTGCACCCTAAATGATTCCCTGTGTGAACTGTGCCCATTTCCCATCTTCCTTGTAAATGCTGGCTGGGCCGTGTAAATACTGGTCCAAAGTCAGCCAAAACAAACTTTCCACTGAGCTTGTCCCAAAGGAGAGAAAATGACTTAAGAGGGCCAAGTCAGTGGTAAAGCCAAGAGGCTCCTGCACACAGCCCAGGAGTCCCCACATTCTGTGGGGCATTTCAAGGGATCCCATGGTCCACATCAGAAGCTGCCTTATACAGAGTCGGACCTTTGGTCCATCTAGCTCAATACTGCCCACACTGACTGGTAGTGGCTCTCCAGGTCTCTTTTCCAGCCCTAGCAGGAGATGCCATGGGCAGAGTCGTGGCTACAGGGTTTCAGCCTGTGTGTGTGCATAAGCAAATGTACATGGGGTGTGTGCCAAACTGGGTCTTTGACCCGGGTGAAACAAATCCTAGTTCAATCACCATAGCATTGGGGATTGAACCTGAGACTTGCAAGCAAAGAAGATGCTCTGCTGCTTAACTACTTCTAGAAAATAAGATTCTCGGCCTCATTGTTTTGAAGAAAGGGCTGACTTAAATTTGAAAGCTACGTTAGTTGGAAGTCAGGCCATAGCTCTATTTAGCTCAGTGCACTCACTGGCAGTGGCTCTCTAGAATTTTTTACTGGGGACTCTTTCCCAGCCCTACCTAGGGATGGAACCTGAGGCCTTCTGCATGCCAAGCAGGTACTCTGACACTGAGCTACAGCCCTTCCCACTTCATAGCAGAGGCTGCTCCCAAGATGTCTTAAGCAACTGTTTGGCTTGAGCTGCTGCAAATGAACACACTCCTGAAGACTGGGAAGTGTGCTCTGTCTGCCCTCACAGGATCCTCCCTGCTTAGGAATTCAAGAAGGATTCTTGGCTAATCCACACAACAAATGAAGAAAGAGAGAGAGAGAGAGGAAGAAGAAGAGATCTTTTCCCTTCTTGCCTCCACTCAGCAGATTTTAACTCCTTTTTCGAAAAGCTGGTCTGTTTTTATTGCAAGGTTTTCTGGGGGGGAGGGAGTTGCAGGCGGGGGGGGGAATGCAATAAAGAAAACATCCTCCCAAAATGATGCAGCGTCTCCAAAATACGAAGTAATCCTACAGCACATTTTCTTTATTTAGACGGTTGGAAAAGACTGGAACAAAAGAAGTAGCCTGATGCTGGGTGGTCCTCTCTAACACACACACACACACACACACACACACACACACACACGAGAAACACTTCCTTGTTGAGTTGCAGGAAATTGGGAAACTGGCAGATGCATAACCGAGAAACCAGAGTTAGTATTCCTGCCCAAACAAGTTCAATAGAAGGAGGGGAGGGGACAGAGTTGGGTGCAAAAAAAACCCAACCCTGGCTTCTCTCCTTCATTGGTAGTTTATATATTAGTTACTTCAAGGCTGGATTACTGCAATGCGCTCTCTGTGGGGCTTCCCTTGTGCTTGGTGCAGAAGCGGCAGTTAGTGCAGAATGCTGCAGCACGATTGCTTATAGGAATTAGACGCTGGCAGCATATAACAGCTGTGCTCAGAGATCTGCACTGGTTGCTAATTTGCTACCGGGCCAAGTTCAAATTGTTACCATTAGTAAATAAAGCCCAGTTTACCAGTGAGATTGCCTTACTCCCATATGTGCCCGCTCAATTACTTTGATTTGCAGAATCAAATTTGATTTGCACTGTTATAGGTGTCACATAATGTGAGAAATCAATCTTTTAATGTGAAAACTCCCTGCCTACTGAAATCAGACAGGCACCATGACTGTGTTCTTTCCAATAACTGCTAAAACCACTTTTGTTTATACATATACCCAGGTATGTAGAATGCTGACGTGTTTTTATTTGTTTTTAGTTTAATGCTGATCTTAAATATTTTGTAACATTTAAAATAGTTGTTTTCAAATGCATACTTTTCTGGGGTTGTTGGGTTTTTTTACTCAGTTCATAAAGTGCTTTGAGGGGGTTCTTTTTTTAACTGAGCAGTGTATAAATTTTATGAAATACATAATCCATGCCTTGCAAGGCTGTTGTGAAAGTAAGATTTTACACACACACCAGCCTGGATTTTGCAAGAGAAGTAGGATGGATGAAACAATCTGTGTTTCCACCAACAAGAGATCGTCCATATTTGTTTGCAAGATCATAAACCTCATGAATATATACACTTTTATGCACACTTTTCTATAGAGATGTATTTTAAAGACATTCGTTGGAGAAGAGCATTGCAAAATTCAGAAACGTCCAAATTTTGAAGGATAGCTGCTTTCTGGTTCTTGGATTGTTTGGTTGGCATTTTGTTTCAGAAAGTGGAATTCTGATATATTCACCATCAAATTCAAACTGAATCTAATTTCTTCCCTATTCCCTGCCCCACTTGTCCCAATCCTGCCAAAATCGCGCTCCAGCGCTTCATGCCATTTGGCAGGGCTGTTGTGTCCCGACAGTCCTTTGTGAACGGACTGCTTTTTAAGGAAAGAACTTTTTAACAGTGCTGCACTGTTTTCATTATCTGCATTTTAATAGATTTGTTTTTTATGTTGTTTTAATTCTGTAAGAACTTACTTTTTAAAAATGATCTTTTCTATATTTTTAGCTTTTTTTGTATTTTATCTGTGTTGTTTTGTGCAGTCCGACTTGAGTCCAGGTCTAGAGAAAAGGCAGGATATAAATAAAAGTAACAACAACAGCATTATAAATAAGTGGTGCTTCCTTGGAAATCCCTGAGAAATTTTGCCTGAGGAGGAACCCGCCCTGTTCACACACAAAAATGTTAAACTTCACTGACTCTGTCAATATTCGCTGCAAAGCAAAACTTCCAGTTTGGCACCGTGCTAGTAGAACGAAAGTTGGTGTATACGTGTGTGCCACAATTATATGTCCCCAAATTCAAACAACATCTCTATATTGGTATTATTTTAAAAATAAGTAAATAAATGGGGGCAAGGAAACTTAAATGAGCATTACATCACCTTTTAGACTTGAGGACTCAAAATAAAACCTGGCGTGTGTGTTTACAAAGGGATTCTTTGTCTGAAGGTCAAATAAAAGCACCCGTTTTTCAAGGGAGGACATAAAGAAAGTCATTGCAAGGGGGAAATTTAGGAAGACCTTTCCTCCACCCTCTTCCCTTGGGATCCTGGCTCTCCTCTCCTTTGAGATATTCTCCACCCCAGCATCATCTCTCTAGCTCTGCTCCCAGTGACACACATCAGCAGGGCTCAAAGATTTATCTGTTTTTGGACAGCTTGTTCCTCAGCACTTCAGCACCTTGGAATGCAACGGCGCAACTTCCCAGACAAGTGACTCCCTTGTGAACTGTGACAGCTTGTTTGTCAATGGAGCCCAGAACGTGTCTGGTTGGGTGGGTGGACAATGGCAAGGCCATAACCTCTGGCAAGGACGTACAGCGCCACTTCAGTGGAGAGAGCCCTGTAGCCAACCATGAATTAAAGCCGGGCGTTGTAGTCTGTCTAAGGCCTGGGGGACCCAGGTTCAAATCCATAAACCTCACTGGGCAGTGTGGTGTGAAGGTTAGTAGTGTTGGATTTGGGCCTGGGAGAGACCAGGGTTTGAATCTCCACTCAGACATGAAGCTCGCTGGGTGATCTTCAGCCAGTTGCTGCCTCTCAGTCCAACCTACTTCACAGGGTTCTTGTGGGTATTAAATGAGTATAGGCAGAACCATGTATACCACCTTGAGCTTTTTGGAGAAAAAGGTGCATCATTATTATTATTATTATTATTATTATTATTATTATTATTATTATTATTAAATTTGTATACCAACCTACACCCGTAGATCTCAGGGCAGTTCACAACATAAAAACACAGCATACAAAACATGAAACACACAATCAAAAGAAAAAGAGCCCCCAAGACAATTTAAAAGGGCATTGGGTGTCAATCAACCAAGGCCTGGTTAAAGAGGAACTTTTTTGCCTGGCGCCTACAGGTGTATAATGAAGGCACCAGGCAAAACACCCTGGGGAGAGCATTCCACAAACAGGGGGCCACTGCAGAAAAGGCCCTTTTTCATGTTGCCACCCTCTGGACCTCTTGTGAAGGAGGCACACAAAGAAGGGCCTCAGATGGTGATGTCAGGGTGTGAGTAGGTTCATTTGGAGAAAGGCAGTCCTTGAGGTATTGCAGTCCTGAGCCTTTTAAGGCTTTATAGGTCAAACCAGCACTTTGAACTGGGCAAAAAAACTAATTGGTAGCCAGAGCAGTCGGGCCATGATCAGTGTAATATGTTCAAACCATCTTGTTCCAGTGAGCAACCTGGCCGCCGAATTTTGTACTAGCTGAAGTTTCCAAAACCCTTCAGAGGCAGCCCTATGTATAACACACTGCAGTAATAAGTGCAGTAAACAACTAGAAAAAATACTAATATGGAGGGTAAAATTAGTAAAGTATATTTTAATCAGGATTTATGGGTTATTATTATAGTTAACGTGAGAGAATTCTGTTCACTTATTTGTCATGTTTGCAAATTTGCAAACCATACACTGGTTTTGCGACGATCCGGCAGCATTTCAGCCTGACCCCACTTACAGGGTTCTTGTGAGGACTAAATGGAGAGCAGAGAATGAACCATACCTGCCACCTTCAGCACCTTGAAGGAAAAGATGGAGTATAAATGTAAGAAACAAATAAAATAAATAAACCTCAGGTCTGCCGCTATGTCAGCCACTGTTTTGATGATGGTAACAAACACTGCTTTGCTCATCTGAGGATGTGTGGAATGGCTTTGACAAAGCAGGGTGGGAGTCAGAAAGACACCTCCCCATCACCACAAAAAAAAAAAATTAAGGCCTGCAAAGATATTTTCAGGCCCTGATAAACAGACAAGAGAGCTTTGTGATAATTCCGGTTGTCCTGGGGATTCCCATTCCCAACCACCCTCCAGTTCTTAGTCCTATGTCCACACCCAAACCATGCCACTAAGATTGCATGTCTCTGACTTTAGCAACAAGCTGTCTATTTCTGATGTGTTGTGGCGAGGCTAGAGTTGCTACTGCAGGCTATTTATAGGTCATTTAAAATACTTTCCACTCTGCCTGCCCCTTTCCACGACAATTGATTTTTTAAGATGATGATGATGATGATGATGATGATAAAGCTGTTGTTTCCTTAGAGGTTCATCACAGAATCATAGAATTGTAGAGTTGGAAGGGACCCAAAAGCAATCTAGTCCAACCCACGGCAATGCAAATATCACAGCTAAATAATCCCTGGCAGATATGTCAGTACAGTCATACCTCTTGTTATGTTAGCTTCAGGTTACGTCTTTTCAGGTTGCGTCCCGCGGTGACCCGGAAATACCAGAAAGGGTTACTTCTGGGTTTCACCACTTGCGCATGCGCAGGCGTGCAAAATGATGTCATGTGCATGCGCAGAAGCAGCAAATCGCGGCCCACGCGTGCGCTGAGGCGGGTTGCATTCCTTTCGGTTTGCGAACGGGGCTCCTGAACGGATCCTGTTCGCAACCAGAGGTACCATTGTATGTCTTTAGCTCACCTTTTTCTGGCCTGGCACCCAGGGAGATCCTAACCTGGAGCAAAACCTGCAAATCTCTTTCACATGCAGCCACACATCCAGGACCCTTCACCCTGGACAGGAATGGTGAAAGAGACTCAGTGCTACCTTGGTAAGAGTAGCAGCGATTCAGCACAATGTGTATGTTGCGGTTCTGCAGGAATGCCTAATGTGGTATTACGCAAGGAACTTGGCTGAATGAGAATCTCAACTGCCTTTCTTTCTTTCTTTCTTTCTTTCTTTCTTATGTTCATAAGCATCTGGGTGGCCACAGTGAGAACCAGATGCTGGACTGGAGAGGCCATTGGTCTGATCCACTAGCGCTCTTCTTCTTGAAAACCTGTAGGGAAACTCCGAAGGCAAGAGACTCACTGAAAGAGAGCCTCAAAAGTTCAGGTGCGGCTTCAGTTTCCAGAAGAGTATATAAAAACTTAAGGGCCTAGCAGCTGGATCTGGCCAATGGCACATCTAGTCCTGCCTCCTGTTCTCACAGTGGTCAATCAGATGCTTGAGGGAAACCAGGGTACAGGACCTGAGCACAAGAGCCCTCTCTGCTCCCTCAGTTTCCAGCAACTGGCATTCAGAAGCATTACTTTCTCTGACCACGGAGGCAGGGCAGAGCTGCCATGCCTGGTAGCCACCTATGGTCTTGTCCTCCACGAATTTCTCCAGTCCTCAAGCCTTCCAAACTGGTGGACCTCGCTGCCTTTTGCAGGAGTGAGTTCCACAGTTTGTGCTGCATGAAGGAGAACTTTATTTTATCTGTCCTGAATCTGCCACCATTCAGCTTCACTGGATGACCACCAGATCCAGTGTTATGAGACGGAGACAAGCTATTCTCTGTCCACTTTCTCCTTGCCATGCAGAACTTTATAAACTTAATGTTATGTCACCTCTTCCTCGCCTGTTCTCTAAACTAAAAAATCCCAAACATTTCCGAATGGGCAAGTCACTTATCTGATATTGCAGCAAGTGCTTCCTATCTGCTTTCAAACCCATATTCACAACCTTAGGGTCTGGAAACTTGCTTCTTTAAATACAACAATAGAACACATTCTCCCATCAGTGTTTGTTCACCCCAGACCATGATCACTCTACCCCTTGATCATTTTGGTTGTACTTTCCTGAATCTTTCCCAACTCTCAAGTATCCTGAGGCGGCCAGTATAGTATAGTATAGTATAGTATAGTATAGTATAGTATAGTATAGTATAGTATAGTATAGTATAGTATAGTACAGTATAGTATTGTATAATTTCAAAAGGAGCAATACTGGCAGGGGTGCTAATTTTCTCCTGCTGCAGAGGAACTCATATGCCGCTACACCATCAAATCATTTTCCACTAATGTACTCAGCGGCAAAGAATTTATGGCTTCCTGGAGATGGAGTCATCAACAAGGTTCCTGCTCTCTGCTTAGGCAACAGGCACCTTCAGGAATCTCTGTTGTGCCTTACTAATTACAGGTATCCTATCACCATCTTTGCCTTTCTTCTGCAAGAGCTGTGACCTAATTTCCTGGTCCCTGGAGGGGGCGGTGGCAGCAAGGGATGGGGAGACGGAACTTCAGAAAAGCTCTCAATTGATTTTGCAAAGGAAAAACAACATAGGATGCTTTCAGCCTAAGGAGCGCCGAGAAAAGACAGTACCACAAAAAGTAGGGTTTGGTGAGCCCCTTTTCATTCATTATTTGCTTACAGGCTGCTTAATGCCAATGTAGCCTTCTTTTGGAGCAGAGCAGTTTCCACCTCCCAATTTCTTTCCCTCCATGGTTCAATCCATTTTCAGAGCGCTATCGCTGTGATTCCTGTTTATGTGAGGTTGGACGAGACAACCCTTGGGGTGCCTTCCAGCTCTACAATTCTACGATTTCAAGAACTCTGGGTGACAAGGAAGAGCCTGGGTGGGCACAGGTAAGAGCTGAAAATATGATTCACTCTAGATGGCCCGATGGCCTAATTCTGTGGAAGGCGACTTCCTAGTATTGAGACACCGTAGTGCGAAAATTGCAACTGATGAATCTTTGTTTATTTCCTGATTTATTTACAGTGGTACCGCTGGATACGAACGGGATCTGTTCCGGAGTCCCATTCGCATCCTGAAGCGAATGCAACCCACGTCTGCATGTGCGCAGGTTGCGATTCGTCGCTTCTGCGCATGCGCGTGAAGTCATTTTGACCGTCTGCGCATGCGCAAGCAGCAAAACCTGGAAGTAACACATTCTGTTACTTCTGGGTCGCTGTGGAGCGCAACCTGAAAACGCTCAACCTGAAGCAACTTCAGTCCGAGGTATGACCATAGCTGTCAACTTTCAGATTTGAAAATAAGGGATCAGCAGCCTCGAAAATAAGGGATCAGCAGCCTCAGCAGTCCCATGGACAGTCTACGGGATACCTAACAATCCGAGATAGCAGCGGGAAGCAGCGGGAAGCGGCACTGGAATAAGGGGATTTCCCGCAAAAAAAGGGAAGGTTGACAGCTATGGGTGTGACTGTACTTGGTTGTAGAATTTTGTAAACCTTCAAAGTGGTTTACAAAAAAGATGAAACATAAAAAATTACAACAGTATTTTTGAAAAGTTAAAATGGCAATAGGTTAAAAACAGATTAAAACTCACATCAACTTTCTAAACATCTGATTAGGCAAGTGCTGAAAAGCGTACGTTGAAGGGTACATTGGAAAGAACATAGTCGTTGTGCCTGTCTGGTGTCAATAGGCAGGGAGTTCCAAAGTGCAGGTGCTGCCACACTAAAATACTTATTCTTTATAAACGTGCAACAGGTATTATGTGACACCTGTAACAGTGCCAGTTCCATCAATAGGAGCAGTCATGTGATCATATACAGGGTAAGGCAATCTCACAGGTAAACTGGACCCAAGTTGTTAAGGGTTTTATATATATATATTGAACTCAGTAGGAAATCAGCAACCATCTCTCAACACAAGTGTTGCATTGCCTATCAGCAATCCTATTGCAGCATTCTGCCCTAACTTGCAGCTTCCAGGTCAAGTGAAGCCCCACAATCAGCACACTGCAGTAATCCAGTCTTTATGTAACCAATGCATGACCAGGTATCCCAGTCCAAGAATGGCTGCAGCTGTCAAACCGATTACAGCTGGTACAGCAGCTGGCAAATATAGCAAATAGGAAAGTATGTCTTTTCACGTATCAGTAACATACACCTGGGGTAGGCAATCTCAGGTCCAGAGCTGAATGTAGCTCCCCAGGCATAACCAGGCCACACCCCTGTTTTTATACCACACCCCTCACTGCTTTACACCTTCCTTGAGTGTTTTGACTGCAGTGTGTTCTTGAGCTCTGATGATGCTGGTCTACACTACGTTTGAATAACTGGTACCCATTGCTCTGCCTACTGTTGCCTCTGTTCCTGCCCACCACTGCCATGTGGCCCCTGGTGGGTTACCCAGAAGGAAACACAGTACTCAGGCTGAAAAACGTCTATACATTGTGAAATTAGCTTTTCAAGGCCCAGAAGATTTTTGCTTTTTTATTATTTCAAGCACAGAATATTACACACCACCTCACCTGTTGACTACACACACTAACCTAAGAGCATAAGAACATAAGAAGAGGCAGCTAGATCAGGCCAGTGACACTTCTGGTCTAGCGTCCGGTTCTCAAGGTGCCCATAGAGATGCCCTTACTGGAAAACTGCAAGCAGGATTCGACCACAAGAGTCCTTTCCCCTCCTGCAGTTTTCCAGCAACTGGTATTCAGAGGCATCGCTGCTTATGGCTGTGGAGACAAGAGCATAGCCATCAGGGCAAGTAGTCCTCTCCTCCGCCATGAATTTGTCCAATCCTCTTTCAAAGCAATCTAGGTTAGTGGTCCCCACTGCCTCCTGTGGGATGGAGTTCCATAGTTTAACTCTGCATGAAGAAGCACTTCCTTTTATCTGTCTGGAATCTACCAACATTGGACATCTACGAGTTCTAGTGTTACAAGAAAGAGAGAGAAAACTTTTCTCCCTCTGCTTTCTCCATGCCATGAATATTTTTCGAAACTTCTATCACGTTGCCTTTTACTTGCCTAAATAAAGCTATTTCACTCTCTGAAATCATGGCAGCTAGTGGTACTCACTGGGTGGGGTGGGGAGGACCAGCTGAACATCCTGCTTAAGACATCCTCTGCTCTCCCAAAACAGGGACTGGAATCTGCCTGTGCTCTGCTGTTTAGATCATGGAACTCTGCAGCCATGGGACGTGGTCCAAGAGGACGCCTTTTCCCACTCTCCCTCCCCCCCATGGAGGCCGGGCTCTTAAAGACTTCATTAGCTCTGCTATAATGAGGTCCCTGCACTTACAGATGGTCATTATCCCTTTCAGAGAGGGAGGATAATTGTTAATGAGCAGATAAGTCCCTGCAATGTATGGGAAGGATCAAGGAGTTCATAGGAAGCAGGAAGGAGAAAAAAGTAGAGGAACAAATTAGCAGGAAGTTATGGTCTCTACTAGAGAAGGGTAGAAAGACTTGACCCCTTCTTTTGTGAGGGGTTTAAATCAGAGGTGTTGAACCCACAGCTGTAGCTTGGATAAGAGCCACCAACCTGTTTCAAGTGGCCAGCCAACCCCTGAACTGGCACTGTTTCATGTGGCACATAATATCCAATCTGCTTTTGTGAGAACTTGATATTTTAGTGGAGCAGCACCTTCAGTGGAACTCCCTGCCTATTGGTAGCAGGCAGGTGCCTTTACTGTACCCTTTTCAGAGCAGAAGTTGCCCTCTGTCAAAACAGAGACACGGGGGATATGTCACTGTTAATTCTCCTTGACCTCTTAGCGGCTTTCAATATCATTGTTCAAGTGATCCTTCTGGAGTGGCTATTTGAATTAGGAGTGGGTGGCACTACTTTGCAGTGGTTCTGGTCCTACTTGGGTGGTTGTTTCTAGAGAGCTTTGGCCCCACAGGGCTCTTAGTGTAGGGTTTCCCAGATATATAGGTTGGTCACAAAATGACACTTTTAAAACTACGTTTATGTTGTCACAACAGAATTTCTAGACATCATTATTTAGGCAATGGATATTATTATTATTATTATTATTATTATTATTAAAAATTTCTGTATATTTGAAAGAAAAAATCTCAAAGTGCTTTACAACATGTTAAAACGTCAAATAAAACAAATTCAAGCTTCAAGAAAAATATTTCAGATCCTTTTCTAAGTGCCATTTTGCTTTCCCCATATTTATTTACATACTTGATTTATTTAGCTGCCCCATAGCAGAAGTAATCTAGGAAGCCAGTGCGGTATAGTGGTTAGAGTAAACTCTTTTGCTCACCTGTTTAAGAAAGCTAGAGGGGCAAGGCAGATGGGGATGTCAGTTGCCAACCTGGCATCCAGAGATCTCCATGTGGTCACAATTGGACCCGTGCCAGTTGCAAAACGTGCCTGGCACCTTGGGAATTTTGAACCCTGTTTCCCAGGGTTTGATTTTATCCCCTAGATGCTCTTTAACATCTACATGAACCTACTGAGTGCGGTTTTCCAGAGGTTTGGAGAACGTTGTCAGCAATATGCTGATGACACACAACTCTACCTTTCCTTGGCACCTGCAGGTGAGGCAGTGGATGTGCCGGACAGTCGTCTTGCCTTGGTAATGGACTGGATGAGAGCCAACAAACTGGAGCTCAATCCAGATAACACAGAGGCACTCTTAGTGGGCAGTTCCCTAGACTGAATGGCGGGGAGGCTGCCTGCTCTTGATGGGGTTACATTCCCTCTGAAGGAGCCGGTATGCAGCTTGGGGGTACTCCACGATCCATTGCTGACATTTGAGGCTCAGGTGGCCTCAGCGGCACAGAGTGCCTTCCATCAGCTTTGGCTGGTGGCCCAGCTGTGCCCTTATCTGGACAGGGATAGCCTAACTTCTGTTGCCAATGCTCTGGTAACCTCTAGGTTAGTTTGCTATAACACGCTATATGTGGTGCTGCCTCTGAAGAAGGTTCAGGAAGTTCAAGTAGTGCAAAATTCAGTTGCCAAGTTGTTCACTGGGGCAAGACACTCTGAACATATTACACTGATCCTGGTCTGACTGCCCTGCATTTATTAAATAAATAAATAAATAAATTCAAGCAATGCTTTTCAGGATGCTGTTTTTCAAGATGATTTTGTGTAATAAACACACTTTTGCAAAGCAATTTCTCCTAATATGCACATTCTTTGTAAAGCGTTTTTGCCTGATATAATACATCTTTGTTGTTTTCACTAATGTCTGTTGTTACTGATAATTTTATTGTTTTATATTGTTTGTAAACTGCTTTGAATGGTTTTTCTTAAATAAGTGGTATATAAATTGTAATAAATAAATAAGTAAATAAAATAAAATATGAACGATTTTTAGAAAAGAAAATAGTCAGCGGGAATAGGATGGAGAGCCCTCACTGCATAATGCCAGCAAAAACTGAACAGCTGTGCTCCAGAAGTCAGCCAACCCACAGCTCCAGCTAAGAAGCGGATTGAGCAAGGGAAGGCGACATTTCCAGGAACTCCACACAGCCAAAGGATCAGGGAGGGGGAAGCCTCTGCACACAGACAGGCTGGAGGGAAGAAACTTACCCTGCCCATCAAAGCCATGCTGATATTAGAAGCGTTTGCATTGCACAAGGCCTGGGCAGGTCACCCGGGTTGAACCATCAAATTATGCAGGTGGGATAAAAAAAGGCACCCCAAGCTTCCTGGTAGCTGTCCAGATGCCCCAATAAAACCCCCTGAGCAGGACCTGATGCAATAGCAGCACTTCCACCTTGCAATTTCCAGCAACTGAAATTCAAAGCCAGACTACCCCTGGGCATGAAAGTTCTGCTTTCACAGTAGACCTCCAGATGAAGAGTCCTGCTGGATCAGACCAAAGATCTATCTAGTCCAGCACCCTCCTTTCATAGTGGCCAACCAAATGCCGCAATGGGGAGCCCACAAGCAGGACCCAAATGTAACAGTGACTCTTCCCACCTACAATTTCCACACCCGCTGTCCAGAAGTGTACTGCCTCCAAGAGAGGAGGGATGGAAGAACAAAAAAGGTGTTTTACACATAGTTGGGTCTGTACTGACTGGCACCAGCCCTCCAAGCTCTGCTAGATGATTGAATCTGGGACCTCCTGCATACAAATCAGACGCTCTGCCATTAAGCTGTGGCTCTTCCCCGCAAAATACAATAAGTTCCTAGTCTTCATGGTTCTGAAGAAATAAGAACTTGGAACCTTCTGCATGCAAAGCAGGTGCTCTACCACTGACCCACAGTCCTTCTCTGTAGGTAGCACCCAGCCGGCAGCACATATGAATCTTATATGCAGAAAGAGCAAACACCATCCTGCCAGAGACTGCGGTCTACACAACTTCCAGTATCTCAGAAGTGAAGACTAATTTCGCCACCAGTGCAATAGAAACTTTCTGCTGCATGGCTGGCAAAGGAGCAGTATGAGTAATCTGCAAAGAAATGGGCAAGAGATGTGGGTTTCTCAGGAACTGGTTTCCTCCTTGAAAGCAACAGCAGGCAGGCAACCTTTTCCTGAAAGTGAGTTCACCTAGAAGTCCCCAGACAAGCCCTGTGGCTCACCAACTCTAAGCCACGTGTGATGAGGGCACATCAGTGTACATAAATAGTACATGACAGGCGTTCCGAATCTAGGGAACCGAGGTGCCTTTGGCCCCCTCAATATTTGTTTGAAGGGGGCCAGAACCCTTTAATGTTGAGGGCGCTCTGTGCATGTTAAAGGTAAAGGGGACCCCTGACCATTAGGTCCAGTCATGGCCGACTCGGGGGTTGCAGTGCTCATCTCGCTTTTTTGGCCGAGGGAGCCGGCGTACAGCTTCTGGGTCATGTGGCCAGCATGACTGAGCCGCTTCTGGCGAACCAGAGCAGCGCACAGAAACACCGTTTACCTTCCCGCTGGAGCGGTACCTATTTATCTACTTGCACTTTGACATGCTTTCAAACTGCTAGGTTGGCAGGAGCTGGAACTGAGCAACAGGAGCTCACCCCGTTGCAGGGATTCGAACCGCCGACCTTCTGATTGGCAAGTCCTAGGCTCTGTGGTTTAACCCACAGCGCCACCTGCATCCCTCCGTGCATGTTGGGTGCATGTAATTGCATGTCACAGCTTCAGTGCCCAACTTCATGAGAGCGCTCTGTCTCCTCCAGAGACTGCAACATCACAGAGGCCTATGCTGTGTCAGGAGACATGTGTGACGTCACACATAAGTGACGCATCCTGGGGCCCCTCAATCTTGTGAGCAACCTGGCACCTCTGGTACATGGTGTTTATGTGCTTTGAGGGCCCCAAAATCCCCTTGCACACCAGTCAACATGTAAAGTGAAATGGGGAAGAAGATACTTTTTCAGCTTCCAAGCTGGAGGAAGCAAAGCCTTTTATAAAACACACATAAGCTGAGTTATACAGATAAATCTGTTGATGACACAGTAATTCAAAAGCAGAATTGGGCATCTGTCCAAAGCAGACAAATCAAACCAGAGAATCAAAAACAATCTTAATTAAACAATTGGCTCCATAATAAGCTTCCCATATTAGAATTCCGTACCATACTGTATACACTGACAGCAGGATTGTGGCAGTGGATGGGAGGACAGCAAAAGAGATGCCTTATCTGAATATCATTGCAAATCTTATGGGGTTAATAATAATAAAAAAATTATTATTTATAACCAGCCCACATGGGTGGCTTCCAACACACATAAAATCATAAAATATTGTTTTGCAATCCCAAGATGCTGAATATGGAACTTAACAGAGGAGCATAAGTTTAAGTGGAGCCTGACTAGGTCTTAGGAAGAACTTTTTGACAGCAAGAGCTGTTTGACAGTGGAACGTTACTTCCTCCTACATTGGAGGCTTTTAAACAGGGGTCAGATGGCAACCTGTCAGGGATTCTTGGACTAGGGGGCCCTTGGAGTCCCTTTCTACTGAATAGTTCTATGGTTCATTGAAAGGAGATTCCATCTAAATAATAATAATAATAATAATAATAATAATAATAATAATAATAATTTTTTATTTATACCCCGCCCTCCCTGGCCAGAGCCGGACTCAGGGCGGCTAACACCAGTAAAATTATAATCAAAAAATAAAATAAAATAATAAACCTATTTAAAATACAGGTTAAAATATAATTTAAAATGCAGCCTTATTTTAATAGTATTAAATAGTATTAGGTATATAGTAAATAGTATTTAATAGTATTAGGAAGAGCTTTCTGACACTAAAAATTGTTCAACAGAGTAAGAGATTACCTCAAAAGGTGCTTGACTCTCCTTCACTGGACGTTTTTAAGAAGGGTTTGAATGGCAACCTGTCAGGGATTCTCCTGCTGAGATTCCTGCATTGCAAGGGGTTGGACTAGATGACCCCTGGGGTACCTTCCAACTCTACAATTCTATTATTCTATGATCCATAAGCTTATTTAAATGCATTATTTAAATTCCTCCTAATATATGCATTTTTCTACGTATCAGTTGGTTTCGAGAACCCCACAGCAAAATTCAGAGAAGAGTGATTTTTCGAAAGGATAGCTGCATTTTGGTTTGCCATAAGCAAATTACCATATTTTTCGCTCTATAGGATGCACCGGACCATAGGACACACCTTGTTTTAGAGGGGTAGAACAAGAAAAAATAAATCTACCCCTCTCTGCTCAGCGCCCCTTTAGCGAAGCGGCAGGAGAAACGAAGCCCCTTCCATTTCTCCTCCCGCTTGGCTGAAGGGGCAATGCACAGATCTCCCTCTCTGCTGAAGCCAGGAGAGTCTTGCTCTCCCGGCTTCAGCAAAAGGAACCCGAAGCCTGAGGAGCGCAGCGGCTATCCCTCAAGCCTTCGGAGCGCAGCGTGAGTTCCCACTGTGCTCCGCAGGCTTCGGGTTCCTTTCACTGAAGCCGGGACAGCAAGACTCTCCTGGCTTCAGCGAAAGGAACCTGAAGCCTGCGGAGCCCAGCGGGAACTCGCGCTGCGCTTCGAAGGCTTCAGGCGGCTATCCCTGAAGCCTGGAGAGCGAGAGAGGTCGGTGCGCACCAACCCCTCTCGCTCTCCAGGCTTCAGCGAAAGCAACGTGAAGCCTCCGGAGCGTGGAGTGAGCGCTCCCTCTGTGCTTCGGAGGCTTCGCATTGCTATTGCTGAAGCCAAGGAGCCTGCATTTGCTCCATAGGACGCACACACATTTCCCCTTAATTTTTGGAGGGGAAAAAGTGCATCCTATAGAGCGAAAAATACGGTAGTTAGCTTATTATGAAAAATGTAAAAGAAAAATGGAATGACTCCTTCATCACTAGATGGGGGTTAAACCTCCCCTAGTATAAGGTCAACAGACACCTACCAACAGGGGTGCCAACTTGAATAAAATATTGTGGAGGCCCAGCTAAGCTCCGCCCTGCATAAGCGATCACATGATGCAGTGCACACACACCATTGAATGGGAATGCCCATCAACTTTGTGGGGGCCAGGCGCCCTCAAATATTTTATTGTGGGGGCCGAAGCTACCACAGCCCCTTTGAGTTGGCTCCTATGCCTACCAACTGAAGCTTGCAGCTTCAGTCCTGTTGTGTATATGAGCAGAGAGACAGGATTCAGGACCTCACTTTCATCCAAAAGCAGGTGAAACATAAATAGTGAGTCAATAAACCCTCTCCAGCTATCTCTCAGTGCATACCAATAAATAGCAAATAGAAACAGCTGGAGGATCTTATAGCTCTTGCTCCATTGGAAAGGAGATAGTTATGTTAATATATTGGCCCATTAGGTTGGCACTTACTGTCCAAAGGCCGGCTCTAAATTTCTCGCCTCAAATAGACTTCCAGCAGTTCAATGAGAGAAAACCTCGTATAATAGCTGGGACTAACAAGACACAGGCTCATTCTCAAAACAGGCCCCTTCCTCAGAATTGGTATTTGGAGACAGCTGGCATTTATCTGCAAACAATAGGGAGGGCCCACAGGGTGAGCTCATACTGCTTTTGGAAGTTGAAGGACATCAACTTTGGTTCTGTGGAAAGGTCAAGAGAAATGTGCCTCCCATGCCCTCACCCCATCAGTTCCTTGTGTTTTTTTTGTTTTGTTTTGTGTGTTTTTTTTTGTTTTTTTTTTGTTTTTTTTGAAGAAGTTAAGGTGATAGTCCTCGTGTTTGCTGGAAGAAGTCGGAAAAATCTAAAGGCTTGTAACCAAGCTCCTTTATAAAGCCCAAACTTATTTTTTCTTCTAAACCCCCTGGATCCAGAACACTGAAAAGAGAATATTTTTGCTTTCTGATAATTAATCTGGCAATGCTGACACATGCACACATACACCTGGCCCATAGCTGTCAACTTTTCCCTCTTCTTGCGAGGAATCCTATTCGGAATAAGGGAATTTCCCTTTAAAAAAGGGAAACATTGACAGCTATGCCCTGGCCAAAAGAAGAAGAAGCTGTAGAACTTTATCACCATAGATTCAGGTCAAGCCCCTCCACTGCCCATTGCTATCTCCAGGCTTCAGTCCCTCACCTGTGAAAGTGGGCAGTGTATTTTGCAAGTTCAGTGCATGGCAAAAACATGAGAGTTTGCAAGAACAGGCTTTGCCCATGGAAAGCTACATAATATTTTTTTGCAAAATCCAATCCATGTACAGGTTGCTTCAGAGCAAAAGAAGAAGAGGAAGAGCTCCCTGCCCATGAGGAGCTTATACAATGAAGAGTTTTGACAGCGAAGGGGAAATCATTAGTTAGGAAATCATGGAGATAAATAGGAGACATTATCACTTTTCACCTGACCACAACATACAAACCCACCACGTTACTCTTGCCTAGGGATGCAAAAACCTTCCCATTTCTGTTTCTCAATCTTCCAGTCTTAAATTCAATTCCACATGTTTCCATGTCAGTATGCTTCTTCATTTTTTCAAATCCTTATAAAAAGAGCCAGGCACTAACCCCCCTGCTCAGGGCAGCCTCTCCACATGCCGCCTGCCACCAGTTTGGGACTTCCTCAGTGTGCTGCCCACGTCACCAGCAGAGGACGCCAATGTGGAGTCATGGCAGCTGCCCCATGTCCCGCAGTGGAATATACTCCACTATGCAGCCTGAGCAACCAGAGGGAGGAGAAGCACCTCTGGCGGCAGCAGTTGCAATAGGCACCTCTGGAGAGTTCATCAAGCCTTGGGGGAGCAGAACCTTGATTCTCAGTCAGTCACCAAAAAAAGACTTTTTGAGGTACAGTACTCTCAAATAGAGAATCTTCAGATGCAAAATGAAACTGGTACCCAGCTAATTTTGAACCATGGTTACAAACCAAATCGGCCAAGCCAAGCATGCAAATATATGGTAAAAAAATAAAATAAGAAATTGATTAAAAAGTGGGTCCTTGGTCTGAAAAGGTTGATGATACCTGTTCTGGACTAGGGATGCAAAAATCTGTCCATTTTGCTTTCTCATTTTTACAATCTCCACATTTCACATCTGTTTGCTGGATCAGGCCTAAGAGGGCCCATCTACTCAGCATCTTGTCCTCACAGTAGCCACCCAAATGCCCTGCAAGCAGGATCCGAAAACATGAGCAACTCTTCCCTACTTCAGTTTCCAGCAACTGGTAGGGTCTAAAGTCTGCTGTCTAAAGTGCTAGGATGCAGCACTGACATGACCAATGAGAGAGAGAGAGAGAGAGAGAGAGAGAGAGAGAGAGAGAGAACACACACTCAAGGGGCCCCCACTTCAGCCTTGCTTTTCTGCCCCCACCCCCTTGCACAAGCCGATCCCCCAGATCCCAGTGTCCAGCCCTGTGGAGGAGGAAATAAAGTTGCAAAGGGTAAGCAACGCAAATGATTGACTGAAAGAGAGAGACAGACAACGAACCCTGGTGATAAAAGAGAACTAAGGAAATGTAGCTCGGTGTGGAAGGTGGAAGCAAAGGCGTCAACAGCTCTGAGCTCCTCGCCCACATGGCAAGTGTCAACACATTCACCTTATCCAGTGGTGCTTTTTGGGGTGGTGGAGGAGGGAGAAGGCAGAAAGAATGCAAAACCCTGGCCCAGCTCCAAAGTTTTCTCCAGCAGAATAGAAGAGAAAGAGAGATGTCATTCCTTGCACTCTAATTGGCCTTCCCCCAATTTTTGCTCCATTCCTTCCTTTCTGCACCATTTCAGGCTTATTCTGCTACGAAGCCAAACAATTGCTTTATAACTCTGGGGGACTGTTTGACCGTCTGCGAGCCAGACTGGAAGCAGGCGCACAGCAAATGCGGGAGAGGCCAAGCTTAGCACCCATTGGAAGAGCTGAGGAACGGCTTTTGTTTTTAAATAATTGTCTCCTCCTTTTTGCCAAAGCTAAAATTTGTGTGTTATATGTACATATTTAGCACATATACATATAACACACACATAAAGGTAAAGGTATAGGTACCCCTGCCCGTACGGGCCAGTCGTGTCCGACTCTGGGGTTGCATGCTCATCTCGCTCTAGAGGCCGTGAGCCGGCGCCATCCGCAGACACTTCCAGGTCACGTGGCCAACGTGACAAAGCTGCTCTAGTGAGCCTGCACCAGCGCAGCACACGGAAACGCCATTTACCTTCCCACTATAAAGCGGTCCCTATTTATCTACTTGCACTTAAGAGTGCTTTCGAACTGCTAGGTGGGCAGGAGCTGGGACCGAATGACTGGAGCTCACCCCGCCATGGGGATTTGAACCGCCGACCATACCATCGGCAAGTCCTAGGCACTGAGGTTTTACCCACAGCGCCACCCGCGTCCCATAACACACACACATATATCCTTAATTTGATAATCCAGGCAGAAGGGGAAGGGGCTTAATGTTTTTAAATAATTTCATCTTCCTTTTCAGCAAAGCGAAAGTGTTTTATGTGCCTGTCTACAGAATCTTATAACTGTAGAATTGGAAGAGTCATTTAGTCTAACTCCTCGAAATGCAGGAATCAAAGCCACAAAATCTCTGACTTGATGGCTTTCAAATCCCTATTTAAAAACCTCCAGCAAAGGGAAGTCCACTGCCTTCCCCTGCCAAAAAGTTCTTACTGTCAGGAATATGAACAACCTGCAGATTTAACACATAGAATAAGAGAGCAAGAAGAACGTACATTTAAAGAAGACTGGAAAACATGTATTGAATATATGGAAAATAACTGTATACAGCTGAAAAAGCAGACAGGATTAAGATAAATGCAACAGAGTACATAATTTTTGATGGATGTAAAAGTGGAAAATTTATTTAAATGGTTATCGTAAAATATGCAGGGATGTATGATATATAAAATGACCCATAGAAATAAAAGAGGGGAAGTGGTTGGATGTTTTAAAATTTGCAAAATGCTTTTGGGGAAGTAAAATTGAAAGTTTAATTTAAAAAATATTAATAAAAAAGAGTTCTTACTGTCATAAAGTTCTTCCTAAGGTTTAGAAGGAATCTCCATTCTTGTAATTTAAATCCACTGGTTTGAACATGATTAGAGGAGACCGGTTGGTGGAAGGTATTCAGGTCGGAGCGAAAGAGTATAAACTTAAAGCATTTGCAGATGACCTAGTATTGACCTTACAGGAGCCAGAGCCTAGTACCAAAAGGGTTCTGCAGCTGATTTATGAGTTTGGTCGAGTGGCGGGATTTAAACTTAATAAGCAAAAAACCAAGGTTCTAGAAAAAAACTTGACTTCTTTAGAATCAGAAAGGTTTCAGAAAGAGACAGATTTAAATGTGGTCAAAAAAGTAAGATATCTAGGGGTAAACATAACAGCGAAGAACAGGAACTTATATAAAGATAATTATGAAAAATGTTGGTCTGAAATCAAAAGGGATCTAGATGTTTGGTCAAGATTGAAACTTTCCTTGTCAGGACGTATTGCTGCTGTTAAGATGAATGTATTGCCAAAAATGCTGTTTTTGTTTCAAACTTTGCAGATTGTGGATAAAATGGAGTGTTTTGGGAGGTGGCAGAGAGATATTTCTAAATTTGTCTGGCAGGGCAAAAAGCCCAGAATCAAGTTTAAGATATTAACCGATGCTAAAGAAAGAGGGGGCTTTGCCCTGCCAGACTTAAAGTTGTACTATGAATCAGCAGCTTTCTGCTGGTTGAAGGATAGGCTACTTCTTGAAAACACTGATGTTTTGGATTTGGAAGGATTTAACAATGCTTTTGGTTGGCATGCATATTTGTGGTATGACAAGGTTAAAATACATAAGGCTTTCAAGAATCATGTTGTCAGAAAAGCAGTGTTTAATGTCTGGTCGAAATATAAAGATTTATTGGAAAACAAGACCCCAAGGTGGTTATCACCAATGGAGGCTAAGGCCCCGAAAAGACTCAACATGGAGGCCAAATGGCCGAAATATTGGGAAATAATAGAAAAAGATGGAGACAATTGGAGGTTGCAGAATATGGAGAAAATAAAGGATAAAGTGCGAGATTGGTTACATTATGCTCAGATTAAAGAAGTTTTTAAGTTGGACAAAAAGATAGGATTCCAGGTGGAAAAATCAAAGTTAGAAACTGAACTGTTAGAACCCAGCTCTAAGATACTTTCAAGAATGTATAACCTGCTGTTAAAATGGAATACACAGGATGAAACAGTCAAATCAGCGATGATAAAATGGGCACAGGACATAGGGTATAATATTATGTTTGCTGACTGGGAAAAGTTATGGACCACAGGTTTGAGATTTACGGCATGTAATGCCTTGAAAGAAAATATTATGAAAATGATATATAGGTGGTACATGACTCCAGTCAAGCTTGCAAAGATATACCATTTATCTGACAATAAATGTTGGAAGTGTAAAGAAGCTGAAGGAACTTTCTTTCACCTCTGGTGGACTTGCCCTAGGGTGAAGGTTTTCTGGGAAATGATATATAATGAGTTGAAAAAGGTATTTAAGTATACCTTCCCTAAGAAACCAGAGGCCTTTCTCTTAGGCATTGTCGGCCAGAGTGTGCAAAAGAAGGATCGAACTTTTTTATGTATGCTACGACAGCAGCAAGGATACTTATCGCTAAATGCTGGAAAACCCAAGATTTGCCCACACTGGAAGAATGGCAGATGCAACTGATGGACTATATGGAACTGGCGGAGATGACTGGCAGAATTCGAGACCTGGGAGAAGAACTGGTGGAGGAGGACTGGAAGAAATTTAAGGATTATCTACAAAAATATTGTAAATTGTATGAATGTTAAGAAAGATGTAAGATTAGTAATAATATGGCTTCAACAAATTAGTTATAAAGAATACAAATTTAAGTGTAATTGGAAGAAAAGATAAATTTTGGTTAAATAGTATTTTATAATTAAATCTCTAAAAGAGTGATTTTAAATTCCAAAATTTGAGATTTAATCTTGGGAAATTATATTATATGAATGGAATCATCTTAATAATTTGCCAGCAAAATTTATGAGTTTAGAATGCAGGAACAAGAGGTGTGAGGAAGTCCTAGGATGAGAATGAAATGTGGATATTGGAAAAGACTATGTTATTATGTATGCTTTTTATTGTTTTAAAATTTTTTAATAAATATTATATAATAAAAAAAAAAATTAAATCCACTGGTTTGGGTGAGTCTTACCATCCGGAGCAGGAGAAAGCAATCTTGCTCCATCTTCCATGTGACAGCCTTTTAGATATTTGATGGCTATCCTATCTCCTCTCAGTCTCCTCTTTTCCAGGCTAAACATACCCAGCTACTTCAACTGTTCCTCATAAGGCTTGGTTTCCAGACTATTAATCATCTTGGTCACCTTCCTCTGCACAAATTCCAGTTTGTCAATCTCCTTCTTAAACTATTGTGCCCAGAACTGCGCCTAGGACTCCAGCTGGGTTCTGTCCAAGGCAGAATAAAGTGGTACTTTTACTTCCCTTGATCTGGACATCAGACTTTTATATTTCTATCTATCTATCTACTGTATTTATCAAGTTCCCAACTTAGCCTACTCACAAAGTTGTTGTGGGGATTAAACAAAGAGTGCGGAGAACCACGTTGAGCTTCTCAGAGTGAGAGAGAAAAGTGATACATGAATTCAATAAATAAGTACAATTAAATATGCAGGCGATTTCCCCTAATGTAATACATTCTTTTGACTACTTTCCCTAACACACACATACAGTGGTGCCTCGCAAGACGAAAAGAATCCGTTCCACAAGTCTCTTCATCTTGCGGTTTTTTCGTCTTGCAAAGCAACCCTATTAGCGGCTTAGCGGATTAGCGCTATTAGCGGCTATTAGCGGCAAAGTGGCAAAGCGGCTATTAGCGGCTTAGAAAAAGGGGGGGAGCGAAAAAAATCGCAAGACTCCCAAGACGTTTTCATCTTGCGAAGCAAGCCCATAGAGAAATTCGTCTTGCGAAGTGCCTCGAAAAACGGAAAACCCTTTCGTCTAGCAGGTTTTTCGTCTTGCGAGGCATTCGTCTTGCGGGGCACCACTGTATCTACCTGCACAGTTTTCTCCATTATTTCTAACCAAAGAACTGCATCACAACTCTGGAGAAGTGTAAATTTTGCAGGATAGCAACATTTCACTCCACCTATTGTTTGAGGAAGAGCAAATCATGCAGGCTTGTGTTGAAATGCCAAGAAAGCCAAATTTGTTCAGCATCCCCTAAGTCAGGAAACCAGCCTGGAATTTCCTGCAGGAACAGAACATGTACATGGAGGAAGACTCAATTTTTAAAAAAGAAAATAATAATGTGGACTAGCATCTACATCTTTGGACTTGACCTGCAAAGCCTGCTTCAATCTAGCCCTGCTTTGAATGTGACTCCATTCTGGTCATCTTCTCAATGATGTGTCACCCGACTTTCACACCCAAACCCAAGTCTGGCTCTTGGATAAACACCCCTGCAGATGCCTTGAAGTCTGTAGGAGGGGGCTGTTATTTTGCTCTTTCCCTCTCTTCACATCCTGCACCCCATCAACCTGCTCACTCCCCCGCCCACATCCATAAAAGCATCTGAAAAAGCAGCACCATTGTGGGGAGGGAAACACCATAAACCTTTTTTTTTTTTAAGGGCAGAGAAACAGCTGGGAAAGCCATTACCCACTTTATGGGCCCCCAAGATCAGGGCTGCCCCTTTCATTTGGGGGATGGGGTGACCGTCTGCAGTCCCATGAAGACCAAGGGGGGTGGGTCACCATAGTTCACAGGAGGTCCAAATTCAAGACTCCCCAGAAATAAAACCTGACCTCTAAACAGAACAGGGAAGATGGACAAAAGAAAACTTTCCTCAGCTGCCATAAAAGTAGTTAAGTGGACTGGGCTTGAAGACCCGCCCCCCCCCAAAAAAAAAACCAAGCCACGTTTCTCCTTTGAAGGAAGCCAACAGCAGCATTTGATCCATTTCAGTTCCTAAAAGGACACCAAAATTTTGTTGGTTCTGCATTTGTAGGAACTCAATCCTTTAGTTTAGCAGCCCCAACATTTTGGCGCTCCCTGCCCACTGCTACTTGGCAGGCGCCTTCACTGCACTTTTTTCAGCACCTGCTAAAAACATTTTCGTTTAAACAAGCTGCCCCAGATGTTTAGAATGTCGGTGTGGAGTTTTAATCGGTTTATAGTCTATTCTTATGTGAATTTTTCAACGCCTTACATTATTGCTGTTTATTTTTTCTTATTGGTTCATTTGGCGGGGGGAGTTACAATCAAGTGGT
This sequence comes from Podarcis cretensis, assembly GCF_951804945.1. Taxonomy (NCBI): domain Eukaryota; kingdom Metazoa; phylum Chordata; class Lepidosauria; order Squamata; family Lacertidae; genus Podarcis; species Podarcis cretensis. The sequence goes on along the minus strand of NC_137184.1, from coordinate 17,358,660 downwards.
GTATAAATTTTATGAAATAAATAAAAGGAAGGGGAGCCTGTGACTCTCCAGTTGCTGGTGGGCCAACTACCATCAGCAACCCCAAACCGTGATGATGGATGATGGGCAACATCCAGACGGTCACAGATGCTCCGCATCACCCCTCCTTATGATTGAAAATCAACTCTGTCCTGGAGCTTAAAAATTAATATGCAAAAGTTTAAAAGGCGCAAGGAGATAGGATAATAATATATTAAGGATGGAATAACAAATAAAGTGAATAACAGTAACAAAAATAATAGTAAATAAAGAAGATCACACACAGGTGGAGGGAAATACTGGACAATGGGGGAGGGAGGTGAAGGGATTAAATGAAATTGTTAAAGATTGGTATAGGATTTAAGAGATTTAATTTTTTTATAAAGATTCTGTAAGGAAAGCAGAAAGCAGCAAGAAATATCAAGTAAAGGTATCGGAGAGGAGATCAGTGTAAATGAAAACATGAGACATGGTTTTGTTATATATGATTTTATTTTGGAGTTGTCTATTTATTTTTGAGTACAACTCGGTACTTCTGATCATGTTTAAGGTACCACTTCTTCTACGGCCCCCAACCCCTGTTCTCACACAAACCCCTTCTGTCCCTTGAACAGGAAAGGAAAGAAAGAACACAAGCTTCTCCTGAGGAATGCAGAAGAGTATCTTTTAAAAATAGAAAAATATTATTGATATGCTGAGCAATGTTTTAAAAATGTATCCGTAATATTGCATAAAGTGCCAGCATGCTGTAGTGGTTAGATTGCTGGACCTAAGAGACATGGGTTCAAATCCAGCACTCAGCCATGAAACTTGGGAGTCAGTTCCTGCCTCTCAGGGTGACTTGCCACATGCAGTTGTTGTGGGGATTAAATGAGAATCTGGGAGAAAAAGGTGCTACATTCCAATCTGGCCATGAAGCACCCCAGGTGTGTCCAAGTCCCTGTCTCTCAGCCTGAACTACCTCACAGGGTTGGTGTGGGGATTAAATGAGGAGGAAGAAAATCAAGTAGCCCACCTTGAGCTCCTTGGAGGAAATGGTGGGATATAACTGCACTAAAAGAAAAAAGAGAGGAACTGCTTGCACCTGTGGAATGCGCTAGTTGGGTACTGCCCTAAGGAGTTTGCCATCGTCTTTGAGATAGTGATCCCATATCAGTCCCAAAAGATACTTGATGTCATCCTTACTTAAAAGCATTGTAGTAGTAATAGTAGTAGTACAGTCATACCTCGGGTTGAAGTAGCTTCTGGATAAGTATTTTCGGGTTGCATGCTGCGGCAACCCAGAAGTAATGGAGCGTGTTACTTCCGGGTTTCGCCGCTTGTGCATGCGCAGACGCTCAAAATGACGTCACGCGCATGTGCAGAAATGGCGAATCGCCGGGTTGCGTTCGCTTCTGGATGTGAACGGGGCTCCAGAACAGATCCCGTTCACATCTAAATGTACCACTGTAGTTGTTATAATTAGAGAAAACACCTCTGGTCCCTCACACACATACACACACAAAGCAGAATCCTACAGCGGCCCAGAAATTTGATGTTTGACCACAATGGAGCAGAGATCCCCATCTCCATGTCAATGTGCTGATTCTGCTTTGACTTGGGATTTTCTCTCTCCAAGACCTGGCATGGAAACGGCATTGCCCATTGCCAAGAACAACAACAGTAATAGATACCTAAAATCCTGGACTGCCTCTTAGCTCTTGATAAAAGGCAGTTTGCTAAAGAATAAAAAGTATGAAAGGTTGCCCAGGGCTCCCAGCCAGCAATGCAAAACTCTGGGACCCATTCACTCCGATATCCCTGAATATTAGGAATTGCACATGGTGTCTGAAACGGTAAAGAAGCTCTCGGCTGAATCAGGCCAGTGGCCCACCTACTCCAGCATCCTGTTCTCACATTGGCCAACCAGATGCCCATTATAGGAAGCCCATAAGCAGGACCTGAGCACAAGAGCAGCCCTCTCCCCTCCTGTGGTTTCCAGCAACCGGCATTCAGAATAATTGCTGGCTCCAACTGCGGAGGCAGAGCACAGCCATTGTGGCTAGCAGCCGCAGATAGCCCTCTCCTCTGTGAATTTGACTCTAAATCCTCTTTTAAAGCCATCAAAGTTTGTGGCCATCTCTGCCTCCTGTGGGAATAAATTTCATAGTTTGCACTGCATGAAGAAGGACTTTCTTTTGGACTGAATTTCCTTTAGGGCTGATGGTGGCAATCCCCCCCCCCCCCATAGGACTCCCTGTCTATTGAGATCAAGCAAGTTCCTTCACTATACAGTGGTACCTCTGGTTACGTACATCATTCTTTCCGGAGGTCCGTTCTTAACCTGAAGCACCACTTTAGCTAATGGGGCCTCCCGCTGCCACCGCACAATTTCTGTTCTCACCCTGAAGCAAAGTTCTTAACCCGAGGTACTACTTCCAAGTTAGCGGAGTCTGTAACCTGAAGCGTATGTAACACAAGGTACCACTGTACTCTCTTCAGTGCCTAATAAAAGCATTATTCTTTAGACAAGTCTGTCCAGATGTTTACAAAGTTGATATGAGTTCTAATTTAACTTCTGGAATGTTTTAAATTATTGTGTTAACTTTTCATATTGATAATTTTACTGTTTTATCTTTTTTTTGTAAAACTGCTTTGAGGTTTTGCTTTGCTTTTTTTTTTTTTTACAATCAAGTGGTGGTGTATAAATTTTAACAAACAAATAAAATATTTTTTATCCCTCCCTGGATATTCCAACATACAGCTTTGCTGGGTGTCCATGAGATTTTGCACTACAACAAAGAGAGGAAAACGTTTAACTATGAAAGGCCTGGACCACACGTTTGGCCAGAGATGTTCTCACAGTAAACATTTTAGGGGGAGGGGGGCAATATAACCCAGTTCCTTCCAGAATGCTTAGAGGTGTGTATCTGTGGAGAGGGGGCTGCTAACTTGCAGTCACACATGCAAAGGCACAAAAGGTGGCTTCTAAGATACTGGAGGCCCCAGCACTGCAGGGCTAGGCAGCACTATCTGGTTTTGAAGAGCAAAGCAAACATGAAGAAACATGTTTAACCTATGCTGTTGACATATAAAGGGGGATTTAATCTTTTTTTTTTTCCTTTTTCTTCTAGTTCTTCTTAGCAATTGCTGAGTTTTGAACAAAATAGTCCCAAGGGCAATTCTCCCCTGTGAAAACAATATTTTAACATTTCATTATGAAATTGCAAGATTGCCTACGCAGAAATGGGGAGCGGGGTGCTGGTGGTGCAGAAACCAGACCTTTGTCCCTAGTTCAAAACCAGCTTTCAGGAGGACAAGGACAGTCCTCTCATTTTGCAAAGCCCAAGGTCCACATCCCTCCATAGACAACCTTCAGGCCACTTGGTAAAGCAGGGTGATCAACTTCAGGATCAAACCATTGGACCATCTAGTCATAAGATGATAAGAAGAGCTTGCAGGATCAAGTCCATCTAGTCCAGCATCTTATTCTCACAGCACCCAACTGGATGCCCTAATGGGAAACCCTCAATCAGGACCTGAGTGCAACAACATATCCTTTCCAGTAGCTGGACAGGAAACCCTTGGGCATGGTTCTGCTATCAGAGCCGGTCTCCTTAAGAGACCGGCTGCTGGATCAGGCTAAAGAGGTCTCATCACAGTCCAGCATCTTGTTCTGAGGTTGGCCAACCAGATGCTCCAATGCAAAGCCTTCAAGCAGAACCTGAGCACAATAACACTCTCCTGCCCTGCTGCTTCCAGCAACTGGTATTCAGAAGCAGACTGTGGAGGCAAAGCCACAAACTTGAGGCACATCCATGCCCAATGGCTTGGCTGAAGGCAAACCCTGACTCACAGCAAGTCAAAAAAATGAAGTCTAGATGGGGTTTCACTGTGTGCCTTAACCACACTCTCACTTTCAGGGTGGAGGAATACCAAAAATCCAGGAAGAATGGATGCCATCCTTTTGAGCTCTTCATGGGTTATCTTGAGGCACCTCTTCTACACACACACACACACACACACACACACCGCAGTAGCAGCACAAAAGAGAGAATTATTCCATCATACTCACAACACATGACTCAGTTGCCTTCCAAAAACTTGGGAGTTAGGAGTCTTGGGAGTAAAAAATAAATAAAAGCCAGAAGATAGCACTGTAATTGGGCGTGGTTGGGAAATCAGTCTGAGGGGGCCATACAGACAGAGAAATGACCACAGTCTTCTGCCTTTGGATGGTAAGGTTTTTAAGTTTGCTTCCACAACTTTCTTAGCAACCTTCCAGAGGCCATGAGCCAGTTGTGGGCAATGCTAGAGGAAAAGGTGAGCAGAGGAGCAGATGTGAATTTTATCTTTGTGCAGTAGACTAGTTTCAACACCCACACGCCTCCTCCATCCTCTGTCCAGGCAAAGCAAAAGGCATCATCACAGATCAAGAACACATCTGCAGCCAGACAAAAGAGAGGGGTGTGGTCTAGGAAGAGAATGTGGCTTGGGGGATGCCCTGAGGGCCACGTAGAGCATGCTGGAGGGCCACTTCAGCCTCCCAGGATTCCTGTTCCTCACTCCCTGCCTTCAAGACCAATGCATTTATTATGACATAAGTTTTCATAGACTCAAGCCCTCTGCATCAAATTCTAAAAATTTGCAGGTACCTAAAGGGGAATATTGTGCTTGCTGTTTCATAGGTTCAAAGAATCTTAGAGTTGGAAGAGACCCTGAGGATCATCTAGTTCAACCCCCTGCAATGCAGAAATCTCAACACAGAATTATAGAAGAGTGGGAAGGGACCCTGAGGGTCATCCAGTCCACCCCCCTGGAATGCAGGAACATGCAGCTGTCCCATACAGGAATCAAACCTGCAACCCTGGCATGATCAACACCAAGCTCCAACCAACTGAACCATTTGGGGGCTCATATGTGTGTGTGTGAACCCTACTGTCAGTGAGCATAGCCACTTTCTACTGAGTCAGACCCCTGGTAGCTGACTGGTAGCAGCTCGCCAGGAGTTCAAGCAGAGGGTCTCTACCTCCCCTGTCCTGGAGATGTCACAGAATGAACCTGGGACCCTTCTGCATGCAAAGCAACAATTCCCAAAATAATAAAGTAATTATTCTAGTCCTCATCATTCTGGATAAAGGGTTCAGTTGAACAGGAATGTAGAGAGCTGCCTTATCCTGAATCAGACTACTGGACTTTCTAGCTCAGTACAATCTACACTGACAGCGGCTCTCCAGGGTTTCAGGCAGGGGATATTTGCAGCCCTACCTGGAAATGCAGGTGAGGATTGAACCTGGGACATTCTGCATGCAAAGCAGGTGCTCAGCCACTGAGTTATGCTCTTCCTCCAAACTAATAGCCCAGTCCTCATGCTTGAGTTTGCCCATTGGTCCACTGAGCTCAACGCTGTCTGTGCTGAGTGGTAGAAATGGGTCTCTGCCTTTTCAGTCAGGGGACCTTCTCAGAACCTACCTGGAGATGCAATTGGCAACTGAACGTTGGACATTCTATATGCAAAAGGAAAGCAAATTCCTTGGAGGCTGTAGAAGGAGGGTTTTATCCACACAGTTCACACATTTTATTCTTTATTTATTAGGCATTATCATCTCTCACTCTTTCATCTTACCATCTCAGGGCACATTGCAAATCGATTAAAGATGCAAAGGACCAAAGAAACAGGGCAGAGTGAATAAAAATAAGATCAGATCATGGGGGGGATATGATGAATACAACCTTTGTCACGAATGCACAATTTTGGGACTAGTTCACTACAAAGTTTGTGAATGGAAGGAATCAAACCCAAGGCAACACTAAAAAACATAAGGCAAACTTGCTCATTCAGGTCAGTGGTCCATCTAGTCCAACACCCTGTTCTTACCATGGCCAACCAGGTACCTGAATGGGAAGCCCCAAAGCAGGCGCCCTCTCCCCTCCTGCAGTTTACAGCAACTGGTATTCAGAAGTGTTGCTGTCAGTCAGAGCATAGCACTGTGACTAGTAGCCATCAATTTGCCCTTTCCAGTGGCACCAACCCTGGTGGTTAAGAGATTATTAAGAGACGGGTGCAAATGCAGCCCCCGACCCCAGCTATCTCCAAGTGCAGCACATCATGAGGCAAACCACAGAAAGAGGCCACACTGAACCTGCTTCTCAGAACTTTTATCATGTTCAGCCGTGAGCATCAACCAGGAGAGGGGGGGGGGAGAGAGAGAGGGAGAAATCCAGACAGTGGCAAAGACTAGCAAGTCAGAACAGGGCTGAAAAGTGATTGAAACTCTTGTCATAAATAAGGAAGAAGAAAAAAATCACAGGTGGAAATTAATTTGAAAGGAAAGGAAAGGAGGAGGAGAAGGAGGTGTAAGACTGGGGGTGGGAGTGGTGTCGGGGAATCCCCTCATCACCCAATATTTCTGTCAAGACCAGGCTCCTAGATCAAGGCTGGCTGTAACCCTCACAGACTTTGTAAATAGTTCTACCAAATGCATTGTGCTTTTGGAGAGATTTTTGGGAGGAGAAGATGCATTGAAAATAGATTTAAAGAGAAATAAAAATTAAAGGAGGGAAGAAATATTATGGGGGTGAGGGAAGAGCAATAGGTGTGTTCTTTAAAGCTCCAGAAAGCTCCAGTTCCAGAAAGATGCTAGGATTCAGGACTTGCCTTCCCCAAGGGGGGCGGGATAAAAAAAATACAAATCCCCCTAAAATCCAGAAGTAGAAACTGTTAACCAATACAGTTTTTCCTGCTTAAAAAGCCCGCCCCCTAAAATCACAAGGAGCTGCTTATTCTATTCAGAACTCAAAAGTCAAAACGCAGAGCTGGACTGGGAAGTTAACTGGATCACTTTTCTGCTATTTTTCTTTTGAAGAGAAACTTTCCCACACCGTGGTGGGATCACCGCCGGAGTTTTGCAACAGTTGCAAGATCAGGCCTTTTTCCTCTCGATTTTGAAAGCCTCTTTCGGATCTCTCTCCCTCCCCCTCCACTCCGCCCCACGTTCAATCGCTCAACCCACTGCCAACTTCCAAAGGCGAAAAAGGAAACGCAGCCAGTCCCGATCCCAGAAACGGTGTCTTCCCCTCAAACAACAACAACAAACCCATTCCCTCCCCCCAGCAATTAACAGTAGGGTTTTTTTTTGGGGGGTGGGAATGCATGGGCTCTTCCTTGGACTGTCCCAAGGCGCTCCATGCAAATTTGCAGAGATCACTTTTTTTAAAAAGCATTTAAAAGAAAAATCAAATGCAACACAAAAGCAACACAACAGATCGCCGTGGCCTGCCCTGATTTCCCCATGATTTGCACCGGGAGAGTGAAAACGACGAGGGAGCCTTGTGAAATTGACAAGGCCGCTTCTTTGAAATGTTATCAAAGGGGTTTTCGCTCCTGGCCACCCCCTTTCCCCTCCCCCCTAGAGAGAGAGCGGAGAGCTCGGACCTTCTCTGTGATCAAAAGATCGGCTGCGTAATAAAGACATTTTACCTCCCCCACAACACACCCCATTTCCCAGATCCCTTTCCACGACACTCAATATTGTGTGTGTGTGTGTGTGTGTGTGTGTGTGTGTGTGTTTAACACTGGCAACATAGAGATATTACAATATAGCTTTGCATTTTTTTCCCGAAGCGGCCCCTCTCCAGCTCCCCACCACCACCACGCCGCCCCGCTTTCTTTTTTTTTTAAAAAAAATTAGAAGCCGAGGAAAATCAGCCAATAAAACTCACCCAATGGAAGAAAATGCTTGGTGTCCATCGTTTCTGGTTTAACTCATGCCAAACGCGATTTGTGGGAGAGCGATCGGTGGAGGAATTTCTTTTTTCTTTTTAATTAAAAAAGGAAGGGGAGCAAAGAAAGAAGAAGAAACCTCACAGGACCAAAAAAAAAATCAAAGCCGGAAGAAGGGTTTGGGGGTTTTTTTAGGAGGCAGATTTAAGTGATTTTTTTTGCCCCCTCTCCGCAAGAATTACTTGTGCAAAGGTTGGCTGTTTGGAGATTGATTTGTTGATTGGGGGGGTCTCCCCCCTTTCGCCCCTCTCTTTCCTGCTCCTCCTCTACTCCACCCCACACTTGGAAGAAAAATAAAAAAGATGAATGTGACTGTCTCTAGGTCTGGATAGGAAAACGCCGCCAAGAAAGTCCCAGCGAGAGGCGAGTCAAAATTCCGCTCCCACGGGGTCCGCGCGAAGCCGAGACGGAGCGAGTTGTTGCAAACTCACCCAACAATATAACTAAAGTACTCGGGTGTGTGTGCGCGCCCGCGCGTGCCCCGCTCTGTTTCTGTCTCACTCACTCGCTCACTCGCTTTGCTGCTTCTCCCCTTCCACCGCCCGCAGCTGAAATTGCAAAAGGGACCCCGCCAAGGGGTAAACTGACGGCCGACAGGTCTAGCAGCGACGGGGCATTGTCCGGGTCTCAGGGCGCGCGCAGCTGGGATTTTAGGGAGGGGGAGTTTCGGAGCGGGAGATTTCCTAGGGACCTTAGGAACCAACTCCTACAGCCAGGGTCCCTTTGTCCCCCACATAAAATACTTGAGGGGCTTATGGGACCCCAAAGTTGGTGGGCATTGCGAGTCAAATGGTGTGTTGCCTGCCATGTCCTGTGATCGATTATGCGTGGCGGGGCTTACCTCCCACACACCCACCTCAATATTTTATTCAAGTTGTCACCCCTGCTAGGGACATAGGATGCTGCCTCATCCTGCATGCAAAGCTTAAGCCCACCAACTGAGAGCTATATGGCCCTTATCCTAAGATTCTAGTCCTCATCGTTCTGGATGAAGGGCTGCCATAGATAGAAACGGTGGAAGCTGCCTTCTACAGAGTCAAATCGTTGATCAACCACCTCAGTACTGTCTTCACTGACTAGTAACAATGGCTATCCAGGGTTCAAGGTGAGAGTCTTTCCCAGAGGTGTAGTGGGGGGGCTGGGGGCTGCCCTGGGCACAGCTTTTTTTTCTTTTTTCTTTTTTGAGGGTCACAGGGCATCTTCCTTCTCAGCCACCCTCCAGCTGAGAGGGTGCCTGAGAAGGATGCAGCAGCCCAGGTACCCGAAGAGCCCAGCGCTGCTTGCAAAAGCAGCTTGGGGCTGGGCTCACAGGGTTCCTGAACCACCATTTCCCTCCCAGCTGCCCTCCAGCTGGAGGGTGCCCAAGATGGACACCCCAGCTCCCTGCAAACCCAGTGCCACCCCCGCGAGTCTCACAAAGCAACTCTGGGTTTGCAGGGCGCTATGAATGTGCCCCTCAAAGCAAGCCAGCCAGAGAACCAGGGTCACTCCAGCGGCATGCCTGGTGTCCATGGTGTGCTGTGCTTGCCCTGGCACATGTGCACCTGCCCCAGGCACTGAGGGGAATTCTCCACCACTGTCTCTTCCCTCAGCCCCACCAGGAGATGTCATCAGGAATTCGACCTGGGACCTTTTCTGTGTTGTCCAAAGGCTCCACCATCAAGTGATAAGCCTTAAAAATGAAGTAAGGTTCTAATCCTCTGAATTAGGGTTGGTTTGGCATCTGTCCGTCCCATGAGACAATGGAGGAGTGCACCTTTGGGGGTGAAGTCAAACTGCTGGAAGGTTACAGTGCCTGCTGTGGCTGTAACTGCTGCTTCTCGCATTATTGTTGCTGCATTTTCAGCATCGAAGTGACCTCTCTGGGGTGTAAGCCTGGACAGTGTGCATAGAGGTCCTGGGCTGATCAGATGACAAGACTCCCCTCTCAATCCAAAGCAAAGCGGAGCAATACATTTGGCACCAACTTGGCCGCAGGAGTTGCTGGACGGAGGCATACAAGGTGCCAGGGTTTACTCCTTTGCCTTTTCCTCTCCCAAAGATGTCCCACAATGCAGTGGATAGAGATTATTCCTCAGGATTTACTCCCAAAGCCTTTGCCCCTAATGAGCATAGCCACAAGGCAGCAGAGGTTTAAGGCCAGAATTTTCCTTCTAGGTTAAACCTCCAACCTTCCCAGATTGAGGAGCTCCTTCTGCCCCTCACTTCCCTCTCCAGCACATGCAGAAACCATCTTCTTGATCATTAGACACCGAATCAGTCTCAACTCCTCAATCCACTGGACCCTATCTTTGCATGCAGGGGGTAAACAGGTCCCTAGCTCAGATTTTGAGACCCATCGGCTCCCCTCACCTGGCTTAGCTGGCCAGTTGAATTCATTTCCCAGGGTGTGGCTGCTGTCACATGCCAATAGCTTCTAGGAGCCACAGGTGAGAGCTGAGTGCAGGGTGGGGTCCAAAGGTGGACAAACTACCCCAGAAGGAGCATGATGTGTTCCCCCTGCCCTCATACACCCCAGGTTGTGGCTGAATTACATATGACCTAGAAAGCTCCCCACAGTTTAAAGAATAGCAACCACTCCTGACATGGAGAAAATGAGCCTGTTACACTCAGGGCATGACTTTGGGACTCAAACACCATCTATGGCTCTGCTCAGCAGAAAAAGAACATAATGCAGCAGGGTTGGCTTGCCCCATTTTGAAAGGAGGAAAGTGATAGACATTGCCATCTCAAAAGCCTATGACACCTAAGAAATGTATTTGGAGACCTACCCAACACTGTAGAATTGTACTCTGTTTTTGATATTCTATCTTTAGATTGTTTTAACCTGCTGTGTAGTTACAAAATCTAATCAAAAGATTAATACTAGTATTACTGCTGCTGGTGCTACTAATATTTATCTGATCCACTTTTGGGGGTGTATGGGGTGTTAGGGGAGGGGCAGTACCTATGGTGGGGGAGGCAGCAGTTACGAATTATAATCTCAACCTGAATGGCATAAGGTATGAACACTATGGGTTGCCTTAATTGGTGGAAGAGATCATTATGTCTCACTGGTCAGCTATTGTCCACTTTAAGCCAGGCAGCCCCCGGTCAATAAGGTGCTGATCCGCCACCGTCCACCTGCTACAATGAATGCTTAGAGCTTACAGTATCACTTGACAAGTGGACCAAACCACTGCACCAGGTAAAAGAAGAAAAGAAACAAACCCTCTTGTGCCCAGAAAGCTAGAGTGTCAGGACCATGTGCCCTAGTTGTCCATGCTGCAGGTCAGCAACTCAAGGAAGAAGGCCATCATTGACCATGAGCTGAAAACACTCAACATTGACATTGTCACTTTACAGGAGACCAGACTCACTTTGAATGGCTGCCTTGGAGAAAGGACCACATCCTCTTCTGGCAAGGAGGGCATCCAGAAGACCTATGTATTCATAGCTTCTCAGTGAGGAACTTCCTGCTGTATTTGATAGAACTGCTAACTGAGAATGCTTGCTTTCCCCCTGCGTCTCAACCACCTCCAATCTGGTTAACATATTGAGTGTCTATGTTTCCACTGTGTGCTCTGACATACAAACCAAGGACCAGTTCTACAAGGAACTAGACCAGGCTGTCAAGAGGGTCCCAGGCTATGAACACCTATTCCTGCTGGGAGATTTCAATGCCAGAGTTGGGGGCGATCATCACAAATGGGGCAACTGCATAAGTCACTTTGGTATTGGCAGCATGAACAAGAACAAAGGCTGCTTGAGCAGTGTTTGTATCACAGCCTCTGCGGCATGAACATTATCTTCTCTACCAAGACAAAACACTGAATGTCCTGGAGACATCCAGGGTCACTGGCATCAGCTAGACTTGATTGTAACCAGGGAATTGGCACTGAACTTCGTTTATGTTGCATGGAGCTACCACAGTGTTGATTGCTACACAGATCACACTCTGGTGATGAACAAAATCCTTATCCAGCCACAGGGGGCCCATAGCACAAAGCAGAAAGTGCGGCCTCAAATCAACACTGCCAGAACAGTCATACCTGAAATTTGTGAGTACTTCTCTGATTCCATTGAACAAGCTCTACTGAACTGCCTCAGAGATATTGTCAAAACAAGGGGGAACCACATCAAAGAGCCAGCCTTCAACACAGCCATGTCCTTCTTTGGCAAAAGAGAACAACAGATCCTTGACTGGTTGGAGGCCGACATGAAGGACATGGAGCCTGTTATCACTGCAAAGCATGAGACTCTTGTGAACTACAAGCAAACACCCTGTGAAAAGACACTTGCTGCACTGAGAAAGTAAAGGATTAGTGCCCAGCAGATTGCCAGGCAATGTGTCAATGACTACTGGCCAGAGGTGCTGGCTTACAAGGGCGATGGGGAGGGAGGGACATTGCGTGTGTGATGGCAGGACATCAGAAGGAGCCAGGGGTAGAGCCAAACTTGGTGGTTGCGCAGCTTCAATGACCAGTGGCTCATTGCCTTCTCCTGGCGCTGCCACCAGGTGGGAAGCTGCTTCAACCGTTCTTCCCCTGTGCAGCGGCACGGGGAGGAGAAGGAAGTGGCCGCTGGAGCTCTTCACCTCCATGCTTTTGGGACATTGGGAGAGAGCTGGCCCCAACCCCAAAAATATTGAGAGGTCCCAAAAGGGCTCGGCCCCCAGGAGCTGGCACCCTGCTAAAGCTGTGTCAGAGCATCCAACTCACTGCTCACACCTGTGTTGCGCACAAAATGTATACAGTGGTACCTCGGGTTAAGACCTTAATTCTTTCTGGAGGTCCATTGTTAACCTGAAACTGTTCTTAACCTGAAGCACCACTTTAGCTAATGGGGCCTCCCACTGCCACTGCGCCTCCGCCACGCAATTTCTGTTCTCATCCTGAAGCAAAGTTCTTAACCGAGGTACTATTTCTGGGTTAGTGGAGTCTGTAACCTGAAGCATCTGTAACCCAAGGTACCATTGTCCAGGCATAAAGAAAGCTTTTGGACCAACACTCAGAAAAACACCACCTCCAAAAATCTGGTCTGGAAAGATCACCACAGACCACAGCAAGCAGATGAAGTGATGGACAGAGCACTATCAAGAACTGTACTGATGGGAAAACATGGTCGTTGACACAGCGGTTGACAGCATCCAGACTGCCTCTCTTGGAAGAGCTGGAAGCCCCTCCCTCCCTTGATGAGCTGAAGAATGTCATCAACTCTCAGGCATGTGGTAAAGCCCCAGGACAGGACGGAATCCTAACTGAAGTGCTGAAAGCTGGCCTCAATTCCTCCCTCATGACACATCTCCACAAGAGTTGGAAGGGGCCACAAGTGACAGCCATGACTGTAACAACTACTGTGGAATCTCCCTGCTACATACTGTAGGGAAAGCCTTTGCTCATGTAATTCTCAACAGATTACGGTCACTCACTGACAGGGTCTATTCTGTCAATGCAGCTTTAGAGCTCAGAGGTCAACAGTCAACATGATTTTGTCCCTGCACCAACTACAGAAGAAATGCTGATAGCAGAGATGCCTGTTGTTCATCATCTTCTTAAACCTGGCAAGGGTTTTGACCTCATCAGCTGAAAAAGACTCTTCACACTGTTCAGTAAGATAGGGTGCCCACCTTAGCTCCACAATATGATTGTGTCCTTCCACAAAAACAAGCGCTACACCATCCAATATGAAGTCTCATCCTCAGATGCCTTCCCTATAAAGAGAGGTGGGAAATAGGGCTGTGTTCTTGCCCCAACTCTCTTTGGCACATTCTTCTCTCCTGTTGCTCACCTATGCCTTCACTCTGACTGAAAATGGTATGTGCTTCCATTCAAGGAGCAATAAAGGTCTGTTGAACCTGGCATGTCTCCATGCCAAGATAAAAATGTGATGGGTCCTTATCTGAGAGACGTTTTTTGCAGATGACACAGACTTGACAGTGCACTCCAAGGAAGCTCTACAGTCATTAGCCATTTTGCCCAGGTCATTAGCCATTTGGCCTCACAATCAGCTTGGCAAAGACCAACATCTTGGATCAGGATGTTGCCAGCACTCCATGCATCAACACTGGTGACCACCTGCTTGAAGTAATGGATGGTTTTGTCTACCTGGGCTCTACCATAACCACCAAGCTTTTCACTGATGCTGAGCTGGACAAGTGTATTGGCAAGGAAGCTATGGCAATGGCTCACCTCTCCAAAAGGGTATTGGAGAATGTGATGCTAATGTCCATACCAAGATGAGGTCTACCAGGCCTGTGTTTTGAGCATGCTGCTTTATGGAAGCAAGTTGTGGACAACTTACACCCATTTGCATTAATGCCTCAGTGACATCTAGGGTGGCTAACATTGTTTTGCTACTGAAGGTAGCTGCTTAATCCTGGAGAGCTGGCTAGCAGCCTGTAAAATCTGGCTGTGAGAGGAATTTCTGACTTGCTACTAGCTCTCAAATTAGTAGAGGAGATAAGGAGATGTCCGTGGGCCCTTCACAAAGCAAAAACGGAGATCTTACAAACCATTTAAAAAAGCAGGAGACAACTGAACTGAGATTTGAACAGGCTGGAGATAACACGGCGCCTCCCCTGTGAGAGGGAGAAGGGAGTTTGAGGAAGGAATTTGCTGTACAACAACAACAATTTGCTGAACAATGTGAGGCATTAAAAGAGCTCATTAAAACAAAATTGGAACTAAGTATAGCAAGAGAGGTACCATCTGAATGCAGGTTCCCACCAGGAAGATTAGTCACAACACTGAGAACAGTCTTGGCTTTTGTTGCAGGTGTGGAGGCTGGGACTTGGAAAAGGGAGACGGACAGGTCCATCTTTGCTGACAGTCTGTGTCCCATGCTCGACACCTGGGGCCTGAAGGGCCTCTTCAAGCTCAAAGAGGAGGAGGACAAGGGCTTGCCCACTTTCTACTGAAGGGCCCAGTTCATAGCTATCAATTCCCTTATCCCTTAAAAAAAGGGAAAAGTTGACAGCTATGGCCCAGTTCAACCTCCCCAGCCAACCAGACATCGCCCTGAACAAGGTGCTGCCTGAGGAACCCTTGCACAAAGAATGAGACAAGCTGGTTGTGTATCTGGAGGTGTGGGGAAAAGTGCACCAGTTTTAATGCTTTAATGGGTTGATGGCTGTTTTAAACTGTCTTTAACTGTGAAATAATCTTGTTTTATTTTTATTACGGTGCTTTACAGGGAGCTGGCCTCAGGCACTAGGCTTGTTGGCAGACCAACTCTGCATTATAAAGATGTCTGCAAATGAGACATGAATGCTGGCAACATGAATCCTGCCATGTGGGAATGGCCAAAGGACCTGGAGAAAGACAGTCAGGTTGTGTATCCACAGCAGTGACCAGGGGAGGAATGACTGCTGAGAGGAGTGCAGAGATAAGAAACGCCATAGTGCACCTGAAGCAGTGAAACCGAACACCTTCATCTGCCCCAGCTGCAATAAAACATGTCTGTCCCGTATCGGTCTCTACAGCCACAGCAGGCACAGTAACTCTCTAACAGCTTGACTTCACCTCCGAAGGCACACTCTTCCATTGTCTCCCAAGACAAATGGAAGCCAACTAACAACAATATGAATCACTTCCTTTAAGATACTGAATCAATTTCATAGTAAAAACTTCAACGGTCAGAACAATTTAAAAAGTATGGTATAAAGATCACTTCTAAAATGAAATAACAGTAATCCTTTTAGTAATGATAAAATAGCAATAATAAAGTTCAGTGTCTAAAATTTGCCTAAATGCAACCCTGCCTGTCAGTGACGTAGCGTGGGTTGTCAGCACCTGGAGCAAGGCAAGTAATTTGCGCCCCCTAACCCGTGGATTTGCGCCCCCTAACCCGTGGATTTGCGCCCTTAACCCTACTCCTAACCCTAACCCCCAGATGTTGCGCCCGGTGTGGCTGGCCCCCCAGCACCCCCCACGCTACGCCACTGCTGCCTGTCCCGGAGAACTCTAGCCTAAACCCTTTCCACAGGCAAGGAGATCTGACCAAGTTTCTGTCCATTCTAGCTTTTTGCAGCCTGGGGCCTTCTGAACGTTGCTGGACTTACGACGCCTGTTCCTTAACATGCTTGACCACTGGTCATGGTGGCTGCTGGGGCTGACAGGAACTAGGAGCCCACCAACATCCAGAAAGTCACTCCAGTCTTGGTAGACAGCCAGATGATCCTGAATGCCTGGGGGGGGCGCATGTCTGTGCTTACCCTTGCCGTACTCCCATATTTTGTTCCCTGACTCTGAACACTGGTACTACTGTGGCTCACAGGTGTTGAGTACCACATCATTGATATAAAGCACATGAAGCACTTTGCATGCCAGGTGTGTGTTGTACAAATCCTAGTTAATAATAATTAATAGCATTCTAACTTGACGGTAGTAGATCTTGTACCTGGAGTGTAATTAATTACTTTGCTAGCTCTTCTGACAGTAAATCCACTGATCAAGCCACATGGAAACTATTCTCTCCATTTGGGCCTGGGAATGGCAACCTGGGGAACCTTCACACTCTCTATTCAATAAGGACAAATATTAGGTTCTTCATTTAGGCAGGAATAACCAGTTGCACAAATATAAGATGGGGGACACCCACCTTGACAGCAGGAACATGTGAAAAGGATCTGGAGGTCTTAGTGGACCACAAGCTTCACTTGAGTCAACAGTGTGATGCAGCAGCAGCAGCAAAAAAAAAAAGCTAATGCTATTCTGGGCTGCATCAAAGAAGTCTAGTGTCCAGATCAAGGGAAGTCATAGTACCACTCCATTGTGCCCTGGTCAGACCACACCTGGAGTCATGTTTCCAGTTCTGGATGCCACGATTTAAGAAGGAAGTTGACTGGAACATGTGCAGACTGAGATGGTGGAGGGTCTGTAAATGGGAGTGGTTGAGGGAGTTGGGGATATTTAGCTTGGTGAAGAAAAGACTGAGAAGTGGTATTATAAAGGTAAAGGTAAAGGTACCCCTGCCCGTATGGGCCAGTCTTGACAGACTCTGGGGTTGTGCGCCCATCTCACTTAAGAGGCCAGGGGCCAGCGCTGTCCGGAGACACTTCCGGGTCACGTGGCCAGCGTGACATCGCTGCTCTGGTGAGCCAGAGCCGCACACGGAAACGCCGTTTACCTTCCCGCTGGTAAGTGGTCCCTATTTATCTACTTGCACCCGGAGGTGCTTTCGAACTGCTAGGTTGGCAGGCGCTGGGACCGAGCAGCGGGAGCGCACCCCGCCGCAGGGATTCGAACCGCCGACCTTTTGATCAGCAAGCCCTAGGCGCTGAGGCTTTAACCCACAGCGCCACCTGCGTCCCTAAGTGGTATTATAGATGTCTTCAAATATCTGAAAAGCTATAGCATGGAAGATGGAGCCAGCTTGGAGGGTAGGACCCAAACCAATGGACTCAAATGAAAAGAAAAAAAGTTTCCAACTAAACATTAGGAATAACTTTCTGAAACCAAGAGCCATTCGACAATGGGTTGGACTACCATGGAAGGTGAAGAGCTCACCTTCTTTGGAGGTTTTGAAACAGAGGTTGGGTGGCTGTTGGTCAGGGATTCTTTAACATTGCAGGGGGCCTTCCAACTCTGCAACTCTATTGTTCTATGATTCTACAAGCTCAGGAGATGGAGGTCTCTCCTTTCTTCAGGGTTTATAAACAGAGGTTGGATGGCTATCTGTAGGAGATTCTTCAGCCATGATTCCTGCATCTTAAGGGGGAGGACTAGATGAGCCTTGAGAGTACTCCCCCACCCTGCAGTTATGTGCTTCTATGATTCTACCATTTTGCCCCCAAAATTTGAGCATGATGTAGAAAAGTGGGCTTGAATCCAACTAAGTTCCACTCAGTTCTTCCTCAGAAAGGAATGACACTATGGTAATCATGCCTATTGACTTCATCGGGTCTACTCTGGGAATGGCTGGCATTATATACAACCCTTGTGGTTGCCAGGGCTTCCTTCCCAAAGCTCACTGCATCTATGTTCCGCCTCCTGCAGCCTTCCTAGTAACCAAAGTAAATTCATTCTCTCCTGCAATTGCTTGTCAACATATTGGAGTCACACGGCAGAAAGGTTTGTGAGTCACGATTCCTCAGATAACCTTCCTTGCGCTTCATCACTATATTAAAAAAAAAAACAAGTTCTGCCTGTCACCACACACACACACACACACACAGAGAGAGAGAGAGAGAGAGAGAGAGAGAGAGAGAGAGATGAACTGAGATCACCTTTTCTTCAATGGGAGCATCAATGCTACAGACTGAGCCTCCTGAGAACTTGGGTTGGTGAGGAGGACATAGAGGTATAGATGTCAGGGGCTGGGGTTCCAAGACACATTACTATTTCTGCAGCATGGTCCCTGTTTCCAATATAGCCACCCACTTAGCATGAAGGGGGAGATATTTAGCCACAGACTCTTCTCACCCTTTGTGCTGGCTAGAGCCAATCAGAGTGAATGGAGGAGAGTCTACATGCCACCCCCAATCTTTGCTGAGCAATAGAAGCCAGAGGGTTCTAGGTGCCCATGTGGGATTATGTTTCCATTGGGAAATCAAGGCACAGTGGAGACTAGCGTCCTTAAGAAAAATGGTTTATTTTACACCTATAAACCATCTGAGGCCCTTCTCTATGTCCTCCAGCCCAAAGAGGTTTGGAGCATGGCAACAAGATAACAGACCTTTTCTGTAGTGGCTCCACAATTGTGGAATGCTTTCCCTAGAGGGGCTTGCCTGGCGCCATCATTACATGTCTTTAGGGCCAGGCACCAGACAAAAACATTCCTCTTTACCAGGCTTGTGGCTATTAAATAATCTTTGGTCTGTAAAAGTGCGGAGGAGATGACTGTTACTATGATAGGGTTTTGATATTTTTCAAAAAGTAAAAATCAGGACATCCCCAAAATTGTTGAGCTTTACAAAAACCTGCAATTTTCTGATTGACTTGCCTATGATCCAGGACAAAGCACTACCTATGATGACTGATGCAGTCCGTCAGTATGCTTTTTATTACATTTTTATTATTGATATCTTTTGATAAAGGGCAGTATATAAATTGAAACAACAACAACATTTAGCCTTC
Source organism: Podarcis cretensis (assembly GCF_951804945.1). Taxonomy (NCBI): domain Eukaryota; kingdom Metazoa; phylum Chordata; class Lepidosauria; order Squamata; family Lacertidae; genus Podarcis; species Podarcis cretensis. The sequence continues at coordinate 17,339,823 of NC_137184.1, read as the reverse complement.
AATGGAGGGGGTGCAGAACATTATGCTCCAAGGTTGTCCCTCATTGCTCCTCTCATAGCTTCAGCTAGCTTAGGTCCAAACCAGCAGCCAGTCTTGCTTGCTGCCTCTTCCACATGGAGAATTGCCTTATTCCTCCATCTTCTTCCCAGCAGTCTTTGCAGAATATAGCTCCTTCCCTTTCACTTTCAGCATCCCCTGCCCCATCGCCCTGGCAACCTCCATTTCACATGCCTTCTGCAAAAGGCACATTTTCCTGTGGTGACATCATGCCCCCCCTGTAATCCTGGCAGCTTCCCCCTTTCTTGTCTGATGCTGAATGTATCACCTTTTGTCAGGGTAATGACTCTGCTATCTTTATTCTTGGACCGCACCTCTTCAAGCTCAGCTCCTGAGCAGGCTGACTTGACTTCAAACCGCACATTTGGTAATTTCAGAAATTAAGGGGGGAAGCTGGCACCCAGGAATTTTAGGGGATCGTTGGCCCCTGCAAACACGTAACAATATCCACCCTAGAAAATCACATCTGACCTCAGATGTGTGATAAACCTCTCAATAAAACCACAACAGAAGAGTTAGAAAAGGCATTAAAACACATAATCAAAAACAGTGACACTGTTTAACCCAACCAAGCAATTTCTCATTTCTCAGGAATCCTCCTGGTCGCCTCTCTCCTTCTGGGTACACACTGCAGTCAATTCTACATTTCAAAAACAATTATGGACTTTTTGCGTGAAAGAGAAAATGAAATGAATGTGTAATATCTGGATTTAAAGATGGGAAAATATTGGCTTATAGAAAATAGAATAGTTAGATGTTAAAGAGTGATTAATACTATATTTAGGTGAAGGATGGAGGAACATGTTTTTATCTTATTCCATTTTATTTTCTCTTTTTTCTTTTCTTTTCTTTTGCTTTCTTTTTCCTTTTTGTTTTGCTCCTGTTCTTTTTTGGATTAGATTTTAGAAATATTTCTTTTATCCTGGTGTATTATAAAAAGATACTTTGTATTGAGTATGAACTTTTGTAAATCTTTGGGTAAGTATCAATAAAAATATATCCCCCTCCCAAAAAAAGTGTCTATATTTCAAAGACAGCTTTCCAATGAACAAAGATTACCGAGTGATTCTAATGAAATGCATTTCCCAGTTCCCACCATCAAAAACACGGGGGGGGGGGGGACAGGAATTAACAACATTCCAGGACCATTGCTAATTTGCAGAAAAGAATCTCTTTGCAAATCAGTTCACAGTCCCAAGAACAGAAATGAGCCCCTCTGCAATAGCCTGTATGGGCTTTCCACCCAGTTCTTCATCTTATATATATATCAGGCCTTTTATTGGCATCACATACATACATCCAAAACAACTCAATACAGAATTACCACTTCCCCAGTGGCACAAAACATTTGCTAAAAGAAAGGAGGCAGAGCAGTCTATCATCACATCTCTAGGTCTCCAAGGAGATCAGGCGTCTGCAGTGTATTTCCACCACAAAAAACCAAATAGAGATATTTAGCCACTAACTTGGTGAGCTCCTGATCATTCCCCAGTAATAGAAAATAGTTCTTCTTCTTAAGTAAATCACACAGCTAGACAAATTTCCTTGTTCATGGGATCTTCACACAGTCCTCAGTTCAAGCAAATTTAACAGCCCATTCAGTGCTAAACTCACAGGTTCAGCCTCTCTGGTTGTGGGTCAGAAACTTCAAGCCCACACCCCAGTCCCCAAAAAAAGCCTCTGCAGCCACTTACAGGCACAATTTCAGGATCACATCTTCTCCCTCACTGGCACACTGGGGATCTGCTCCACCTTTCTGCCTTTTGGCCCAGGCCATCTCCTGGCCCCAGGGTCCCTCTGGAGAAGATGCATGGGAAGAACCCCTACAAGGAGTTGTTTTTTCTGTTCCAAGGCCAAGCATTCAGGCACACTGAAAATGCAAGGTGCTTCTGCTTCAAGAGAGACCATGCCAAATTATTTGTCCATGTACAGGCACAGAAGATAGTAGATCCAGCTGAAAGGCAACCCATGGAGATTTGCATGGATGGTTGCAATGCATCTAATAATAATAATAATAATAATAATAATAATAATAATAATAAAATTATCATCATTATCATTATTATTATTTATTATATTTACCCCACCTATCTGGCTGGGTTTCCCCAGCCACTCTGGGCGGCTTCCAACAGAAGATTAAAAATACATTAAAACATCAGTCGTTAAAAACTTCCCTAAACAAGTTATCTAGCATTTTTTTTTTCTATAGATCCCTCTTCACTAATATGGTGCCGTCCAGATGCTCTGGACTACAAGTCCCATCAGTTCCAACTGATGGGAATTGTAGTCCAAATCCTTTGGAGGGCACCATATCAGTGGTCTATAGAGTATCCCCATTAAAAGCATTTTGCTTGAATTTCTCTGTGGTTAGTACTTCTACCTGCAGTTTACAGAAACAGTGTAAAGAAACTTGCCGATGTCCTTCATCACCATTTAAAAACATTAAAAAATAAAGTTATTACCATCTTGAACAATATCTAGAGAGATCCCAGTTCCCCATTCACTGCTCGTTATCTTTTTTTTAGCAGCACCTGTTTAATAAACTTTATTTACAAAATACATTTGTATTGAATAGTTATAAGTTTATTGTATAACCTTAGGAAGTTATACCTTTAATCCCTGCCTTTTCATGGAGCTCTTGAGAGGAGTTAGTTCCCTTCTCCACGGCTCAGCTACACCATGTATACCCACCAGGAGCCAGGAGCTTTGGATGGTAGCCCTCCCTCCCTGCAGAACTCACTGAAAACTTTATTCCAGCAGACTTTTTAAGTGAACTCTTACTTTATAGTTTTAAGCCATTTTTAGCCTTACTGTCACTTGCACACCACTTAAGAGTCTGCTTTGACTTCGCTGGCATCCGTCTTGGGAGACGAAGGAGGCGTGTGCCTTTGGGGGTGAGGTCAAGTTGTTGAAAGGTTGCAGCACCGGCTGTGGCTGTAGTGACTGATGTGGGAGAGCTGTTACAGCTGGGGCAGATGAAGGCATCCAGTTGTGCAGCTGTACATGCACCAGGGCACTTCTTCTCTTTGCGCTCCTCCCAGTGGTCATTTTTCCTCCCGTCATTGCTATGGATACATGACCTGACTGTCTGCCTCCAGACCAGGGGCACTGGCACAGGAAGAGGAGTGCGGGGGGAGTGCACCGCCTCTGGCAGCATGATCCCAGTGAGGTGCCATCGCGGCTGTCCCCCCACCCGTGCTGGGTGCCCTGCCCCCACAGGCAGTGCACCACGCCCTCAGGGTGTGCACCAGCCATGCCCCCACCTGCTTTCTGCCCCCCAGTGCTGGAGCATGAAGCTCCGCCACTGACCAGGGGTCAGCAAACGTTTTCAGCAGGGAGCCGGTCCACTGTCCTTCAGACCTTGTGGGGGGCCAGACTATATTGGGGGGGGGGGAATGAATGATCTTCACCCGCCCGCAAAGAGGCCTGAAGATGCTTCGCTTTACCTGTCCCAGTTGTCGTACCAATACCTGCAGTTGGGCTTCTTCAGCCAGGCGCCATGGCAGGGTAAGAGGCTGCGTTGGCCGGCAGAAGACAGAAGCAGCAGCCCTGGCAGAGGAGCCACGGATGGAGAGGCACCGTGGAGGAGGAGACAGAGCCATCCGCCAACCCGCAAGCTGACTCCCACTGTCAACAGCGCCCAATATAGGACAAGATTGTTCCATCGCTGAGGAGAAAAGTGCCGCCATGTGTGAGAGGAAAAGAATGTGCGCATTGGTGATCCAACCGCTTGTGATCCACACGGCGATTCCCGGACCATCCACGGGCCGGATCTAGAAGGCAATTGGGCCTGATCCGGCCCGCGGGCCTTAGTTTGCCGACCCATGCTCCAGACCAGGGGTAGGCAATCTAAGGCCCGAGGGCCGGTTGCAGCCCAATCACCTTCTCATTCCGGCTCGTTAACGGTCCAGGAATCAGTGTGTTTTTACATGAGTAGAATGTGTGGTTTTATTTAAAATGCATCTCTGGGTTATTCGTGGGGCATAGGAATTCGTTCATTATTTTTTTTCAAAATATAGTCCGGCCCACCACATGGTCTGAGGGATTGTGGACCGGCCCACAACTGAAAAAGGTTGCCGACCCCTGCTCCAGACCCTTTCGTTTGTCTGCAAGGGATTCTCTACAGGTTGATGTTGCCAGCCTTCATGTCTTGTCTGCAGACATCTTTGCAATGCAGAATTGGTCTGCTTTAACTAAGCAGTACAGTATACAAATGGTTGAAATAAATGAGATAAATAGTTTACACCAGCTTTCTGATTTCCCATAATTCTTTGCAATAAGTCATGACAATTTCTTCCCAGTGTTCCATGTTGAAATCTTGATTAAATGCGAGCCTCCTCAGCCATTCAGATAAGCTGGGGGGGAGGGGGAAACAACAACAACAACCCCAAACCTAGAATAAGCCCAGCTCTGAAGAAGTCACCACCTTTGCAATCAAATTAAGATGAGCCTTGCAAAACATAGTTCAGGACAAATAGGCCTAGTGAGAGCTGTAGTACCATTTCCCAATAAGCTAAGCAGATGCTGGATCCATGGAGATAGTCATGGCAGCTTTAGCCTGCTTTAGCCTTAAAATGTTGCCAGATTAATAATTTTTTTGTTTGTTTGTTTTAGCATATGTTCAAGAACATAAAATGAATCTGAAAATATCCTGTCTGGTTATGCTCAAGATCCTGTCATGTACTTCCTTTACTTGGCTGGGTCAAACACTGTGGTCAAGGAGCAGGAATTTCCAGAAGAGGATGGGGGAGCGGGGAGTAAGTCCTCTGTTGCATTTTCAAAAGTTGGCAGTGATGCATACTCATGCACTCACTCACGCACACGCACACCCCATTACCAGAGCAGCTCTTGCATAAGAACATAACAAGAGCTGTGTTGGACCAGGCCCATCTAGTCCAGTATCCTGTTCTCACAGTGGCTGTGCAGATGCCTCTGGGAAACCCTCAAGCAAAACCAGAGCATAAGAGTACGGTCCCCTCCAGCAGTTTCCAGCAAATGGTATTCATATTATTGCCACTGTACTACTTACAGTGGAGGCAGAGCATAGCTAGCATCCATCAGTAGCCCTTTCCTTCTCCATGAGTTGGTCCAATCCTCTTTTAAAGCCATCTAGGTTGGTGGCCATCACTGCCTCCCGTGGGAGCAAGTTCCATAGTTTTAACTATGAAGGAAGGCTTTCTTTCATCCGTCATGAATCTTCCAAGTTCTAGGTGTTTTGAGAAAGGGAGGAAAACTTTTCTCTATCCACTCTCTCTATGCTGGGGATAGCTTTATTAACCTCTATCATGCTGCCGCTTACTTGTCTTTTTTCATTTTGCAAACGTTGATTGACTCTGACCCCCTCCCTGGAAGGTTCCCTGGAAACAGTTCTCTTGCTTTCTGTGACAGGAGACAGTAGGCAGAGGAGACGAGGGCCAGCACAAAAGAGAATGGAAATGGGAAATCAGGGTTGTATCCGTTCAGAAAAGAGCAACCCAAATGAATGGGGGGGGGTTGAAGTGACTCCCCTATGAGGAAAGATTGCAGCATTGGGGGGCTTCTTAGTTTGGAGAAAAGGTGAGGAAGTAGATAGAGAAAAGTTTTTCTCTGACTCTCGTTTCTTTTTGTATACTAAATTTATCTGTTATCACCCGATTTATTTTTGCATTTTGATCTGAGTAAACAGCTTGCATTCCCCTATTAAAATTTTCTCCAAATCCCATCTCCTCCATCACCTTTTTCAATGAAGCTCCAAGAAAATTTATCAAATGCTTTCTCTGCATCTATGAACATTAATGCTGCTTTTTCTCATTTCTCACTTCCAGATAACTCTATAATGTTCAATACATTTCTAATATTATCTTTGATTTGTCTGCCTGGAATGAATCCAGCTTGGTCATGGTGAATAAATTCTTTTAAGATTTTTTTCATTCTATTTGCCATAACAAATGCAAATATTTTGTAATCGTTATTTAATAATGAAATCGGTAGAATGCTAGAAGATGCAGGACATGTAAAATGCAGCACAGAGTTGAACTATGGAACTCCCTTCCTCAGGAGGCAAGTGGTGGCCACCAACCTAGATGGCTATAAAAGAGGAGTACACACATTCATGGAGGAGAAGAGGGCCAATGAGGGCTACTGGCCATAATGTCTGTGTTCTTCCTCTATAATTTGAGGCAGCAGAACTTCTAAATATCAGTTGCTGGAAACCACAGGAGAGGAGAGGACTCTGATGCTTGGGTTCTACTTGCTGGTTTCACATTGGGGCATCTTTTTGGCCACTGTGAGGACACTGGATTAGATCGATCCCTTGGGCCTGATCCAGCAGGCTCTTCTTAGGTACTTTTGTTACATTTTTATCATCAACCTATGTCAATAATATTAAGGGTTGGGTCCTAAGGGTAGGCAACCTGTGCCCCTCTGGATGTTGTAGAGTAGAACCCTTCTTGAACAAACAGGTAACTGGACTTTCTCACCTGACACAAGTAGAGCAAGGAACCTGAGTCCCTGATGCCAGAACAGAAAATCCAGACACCTGCTCTGATTTCAACCAACAACCATGGATGGTGTCATGGTCTAACCACAACTGGTGGGTACCACCTGGGCTACCTGTGAGCTAAGCTGCTAATGGGAGGGGACAAGGAGCTGCAGAAGTTTCGCCACACTTTGCCCCCCCCCAATGCATAGGCACACTTTCATGCACACGTTCTCCATTTTAAGAGAGAGAAACTTGCATTAAAAAGAAACAGCAAAAGCCACAGTTCTCAGGAAGAGAAATTCTACACACATTCAAGTGTCCTGCAGTTGGATTGAATTTCAGCATCAATGCAGGTGGAGGTTTTCTGAGATACCTGCTTTCTGAGGCTTAATAGACAGTCTCTCAAGATACGCTTGCCATTAATAATAATAAAAATGGGATATTAATTTTTCCCTCCCCCTAAACAGGAACCCCAGACATACACACATGCACACACACCTGTGTCTGAAATCATATCCTTTCCAGCAGAGAGGAGAGAGAAAAGTTTTATTTACTCATTTAAGATCATTTTTACACCACTTAAAATATAAAGCATCTCTAAACAGTGTGTAGCAAACTTTAAAAACAACAACAGAAGTATTACAAAGGTTTATAATAAAACCATCAATAGTAGGAGACTGCTAAGAATAGCAATGAAAAGTATTGTTGTTGGTTCTTCTTACTGACAATTTTATTATCTTTTTATATATTGCTTTGAATCTTTTTGTTTTTACAATCAAGCGGTGCATAAATTTTATGAAATAAATTAATTTCATATTGTGGAGCCACTCTGAGACTTTTTCTTGTGGGGATTGAATGAGGAAGGGGAGAATCGTGTATGCCACCTTAACCTCCTGGGAGGAAAAAGTAGGATATAAATGCAATAAGCAACTAACAAATAAACCGTCACTATGCCTCTTTTCCTTGTTTGCTTATTTCCTTTCTTTTTTAAAAATAAGGTTTTATTAAAGCTTTTTCATGATACAAGAAAATAAAAGAAACTAATCTGGACAAAAATGAAAACTGAGAGAGAAAGAGAAATGAAAGCACAGAGTCCTCTCACCTGGGACTTCCCTTTCTTTTCCAGGTGTCTCATGATGGGAGGTCTTCCCTTCCTTGCTTCTCACTCAGGGTCCTTCACCAACCATCCATCACCTTCCTGAAAGAGAGAGAAAGAGAGAAAGAGATAGATCCTTGGTGGCCAATAGTGCACCAGAGCAGAGGACACCAAAGGAAAACAAAAGAAGAGAGTTTCCTGATTTTTGTAATGACCAGATTTGATGCAATCCAGCAAAGTCTCATCACAACGCACCCAGTTTTCAGGAAAACATGTCTGGGTGCTGTGAAAGCCTGCATCTATTTAAAGAGAGCAGTGAATTTTCTCTTCCACCACCTCCATCTGCCTGTTCCTGTGAGCTGACTGTGTTCCACATCTTTTACCACATTCACACTGTATGTAAAATATCATTTGGCTTTGGAGATTCTCTTGGAGTGGGGAGGGTGGTTGTGCTATCAAAGTCTCAGCTGGTGAAATGATGAATTTTAAAAGTTTAGATGTGGCTCCAAGCCTCTACTCAGTCCCAAATGGTTTTGATTTTCAATTTAGATTGGGTCTTTTACGATGGAGGGACTGATCAAGGCCAAAGTCTTAATGACTTTGGGGAGGGGGGGACGACTTGAAAATGGAGCTCGTGGATGTGACGTGAACATATGAGAGTGCTGGAGGTGAAATAGTTAAACAGAATCAGAACCCAGGGGGGTGGAGTCAGAGGGACTATAAAACCAGTTCTGGGAGAGGCAAAGGAGTTGTTCGCTGGGAGTTGGGTGGTTGGTTGGAGTGGGAGTGAATTGGGATAGAGTCTGTGGGTAGGTTGAGTTAGTGTAGCGAAATGAGCTGAGTCAGGAACAGTTAGGAGCTAGGAAGACAAGTAAATATCTGAGAGGTGGTTTAGTGAGTGAGAGCAGGTTGCGGAAGTTGTAGGTCTTGATAGGCACCCCATGATTGTAATTGACTGATACCGTTTATGAAACCACACACTTGTTAGGTAAAGGTAAAGGTACCCCTACCCGTACGGGCCAGTCTTGACAGACTCTGGGGTTGTGCGCCCATCTCACTCAAGAGGCCGGGGGCCAGCGCTGTCCGGAGACACTTCCGGGTCACGTGGCCAGCGTGACATTGCTGCTCTGGCGAGCCAGAGCCGCACACGGAAACGCCGTTTACCTTCCCGTTAGTAAGCGGTCCCTATTTATCTACTTGCACCCGGGGGTGCTTTCGAACTGCTAGGTTGGCAGGCGCTGGGACCGAGCAGCGGGAGCGCACCCCGCCACGGGGATTCGAACCGCCGACCTTTCGATCGGCAAGCCCTAGGCGCTGAGGCTTTTACCCACAGCGCCAATAAATAAACAGAAGTTATGTTCCAACTTAACCCTGACTGGACTCAGTATTGTACCAGATAGGGCCTGGGTGATGGCAACGAGAAATAAAGTGGTGGCACAGGGATCAATAGACGGTGAAACGTCTGGGAACCCTGTGTGATCGCCACAGTAGAAGAAGAGTTTGGATTTAATATTCTGCTTTATCACTACCCGAAGGAGTCTCAAAGCGGCTAACATTCTCCTTTCCCTTCCTCCCCCACAACAAACACTCTGTGAGGTGAGTGGGGCTGAGAGACTTCAGAGAAGTGTGACTAGCCCAAGGTCACCCAGCAGCTGCATGTGGAGGAGCGGAGACGCGAACCCAGTTCACCAGATTACGAGTCTACTGCTCTTAACCACTGCACCACACTGGCTCTCAGTAGATTGGGAATCCCAATATTGTGAGAAGTAGGGTAGGCCCTAGACTTGAAGTCTCTTGTTGTCAGAGGGGAAATAGAATGGTGATAAGCTGGCACTGCAGGATATCATGAGTACATGCCAGGTAATAAGGTAGGAGATGAGTAGGTCCAATCTGCTTTAACAATTAAGGCTGCAATGCCACGCGTGCTTACCTGGGAGGAAGCCCCACTAGACCCAGCGTGGTCACCCTGCAGGCATTTTAACTTAATTCAAATCTTTATTATTTTAACCCATTTTTTATGTTCATCTTATATTGATTTTCTTGCATACCGTCTCTAGAGGTGGTTATAGTTAAGTAGTACCAAAACTGCCCCCCCCCAAAAAACCCCCAAAACAAATACTGTATGCAATTAGATTGCAAATCACTTTGAGGTGCTTTGTGGGAAGTGAAAAGAGTGCAGACTTATTTCTTACAAATGTGGAACAGGTTTTATGTGACACCAGTAGTGCCAGTTCTGCCAATTGAAGAGGTCAAGCAGGCATGTATGGGGTAAAGCAATATTGTGGGTCCCAAGTTGTTAAGGATGGTGGGCCTGTTCAAATCCCCCTTTGGCAGGGGACACAGCAGCGCCCTCCCTCTTTAATTTCCACACACACACACCACCATTTTTCTTCCTTCTTGCCCCTGCTACATTATGGATAGAAGTCAATGCCATTACAGAAGCACTCACAGGTCAAAGGCAGGTCAACGGGTTGATGGGGGAAGAAGGAGAATAGAGACCCCACCCCACCCCCGTCACCAAAAAAAACCCCAGGCGTGCCCAGCTCATCAGGGAGCCTCATCCAGAGGGGAGCTTTTCAGTGGGGAATGGAGTGGCCAACACTGTTTCAGAGCCATATGGGTGAATCTGTTCAGAGGTGGTGCAGGCGCTGTAGGATTGACCCCCCAAAACACACACACACATCACAGTACTAGTAAGTTTTTAAAATGTGACATGCAATAATAATAATAATAATAATAATAATAATAATAATAATAATAAATTTTATTTATATCCCGCCCTCCCCAGCCGAAACCGGGCTCAGGGCGGCTAACAACACTGAAGTAGTGCAACATTATAAAAACATTATAAAAATTAATTAAAATCAAAATTGATGGCAACCATAAACTAAAGTTTTGTAAAGCTTGCCAAAGGAGGGAGTCAGGCTGCGCCCTGACCAAAGGCCTGGCGGAACAGCTCTGTCTTGCAGGCCCTGCGGAAAGATGTCAAGTCCCGCAGGGCCCTAGTCTCTTGTGACAGAGTGTTCCACCAGGTTGGAGCCGCAGCCGAAAAAGCCCTGGCTCTAGTTGAGGCCAGCCTAACCTCTCTTTCAATAAAATGAAAGAGGAAATCCAGCCCTGAACAACAGTGCGCATGCCTATATGCTGTTTCGTTGCGCAAATTTCAGCGGCGTCCCAAGCACTTGACGCAGCAGTCATAAGAGGTCAGTCTCCCCTATTACAAGGACAGTTGAGATCATCCTCAAAACATCAACCACTGGGAAATCCAGGGTGGTGTAGTGGGTAGAGTGTCAGACTCGTAGGACCTGAGAGAGACCAGGGTTCAAATCCCTGCAGCTGGGCCACATGAAGCTCACTGGTTGTGACCTTGGGGGCCAGTCACTGCCTCTCAGCCTAACCTACATCACAGGGTTGTTGTGGGGATTAAATGAGAGGAGCGGGGAAACAACGTACGTCCTCTTGATTTCCTTGGAAAAGACAGTGGGATGTAAATTAAATGAAAGGAAGCAAAATAAATAATATCTAGAATGGTTGAGTGGGGGAAGGGAAGCTAGCATACCCCAGAAACAAAAAATTAGAATGCAAGGGGTTGTGTTGTTGTTGCTGTTGTTGTTGTTGTTGCTACAATTAATTTATTGTCTTTCAAACCACTGTCTCAAGGCAATTTACACATAAGATAATAAAAAAAACAGTTTAAACAACAAATGTATTGGAAGCAAGCCTTATTTCTTTAAAACAAGTACAATAATATAAAAAGCATGATACAAATAGTGCATATAAATAAAAAATATAGTAGTATTCATTGCATCCAGTGAGTCGCCTTCAGTGCTGGTCCTGTTCAGAAGGGACACACTGAAACATCCACAAACAGTAGTAATTTCAGCCTGTTAATCCCAATGGGTCTACTTTGAGTAAAACTTGCTTGAATGCAACCTGATGTCAGCCCTACTTAAAGCTGCCCCATTGAAATCAATGGATTTAAGTCAGCCCTTGAATTTGTCCTACTCTGAGGAAAACCAGCTTTAGTTTGGGGACAAATCCAGGCTGCAGATTTAAGTCTGACAAAAGAATGCATCTTTCTGAGGCTGGTGATCATCCCCGTTTAGGGCCATCCATCATCAATGTCCTCTAATGGGCTAACAGCCGGGATGGCTGAGTTCTTCCTCCTATTGGCCAGGAGGACCATCCATCTTGCTCTAACCCTATTTTTCCCCTCTTCTTTTAAAAAATGAGAAAGAAAAGGAGTTGGTAGGGGGAATAGAAAAATGAGCAACCCCTTTTCCCAGGGGGCTTTTGTTTGCTCATTCGAGTCCTGTGAAAGGCACATGGGGAAAAATTAAATCAAAGCCCAGTTTCTCTCCCAACCCCAACCCCCATCACTACTCTCTCATCCCCATCTCAGGGTTGCCATGAGAGACCAGAGTGATCCCTCCCCACATCTCTTTCTCAATAGAGCAACCTCTCTGGGAAGGAAAAGCTGATTAGTGTGATGAGTTGCATCTGTTCGCTGCTCTCAGCGCTGCTTGGTGGGCCTGCAAAATTCCTCCTTGTCCTTTGCGGCCATTTCCCCTGCTTATGAGCAAATTACTATTATGAAAATTCCGAGGCACAGATAATAGAATCTAGTCCGACCAACTGCAATGCAGGAATCACAATTAAAGAATCCCAAACATGAAAAACCTCCAGAGAAGGAAGGTCCACCACTTTCCGAGGGAGTCCATTCCATGGTCGAACAGCTATTAGGAAATTTCCCCCCCCCCCAATATTGCTTCAGAGTTGGCCTTTTCACCTGATTGGAGGCTATGTATACACAACATTTATTCCAGAATCAGTGGAGACTATTTGTTTTTCCTGCGTTGTCAACATGTGATCCAGACCCATTTCTTTTTTTCCTTTTTCCTTTTTCTTTTCTTTTTGTCCCTGAAAAGCAAAGCATACTTAATTTTTGCAACACATTCCCATTGGCTTGATCCAGCAGGACTCTTCTCATGTTCTTATGTCTAAGAAGTGACATGATAGAAGTTTATTAAATTAGGCATGTAATGGAGAAATTGGACAGAAAAAAGTCTCTCTCAATTTCATAACACTGGACATCTAATGAAGCTAAATGCTGGAAGATTCGTGAAGTGCTTCTTCACACAGCGAAAACCTGCTCTTTAATGCTGTATCGGAGCAAAGGGCAATCCACACAAAACCCGAATTGCCATTTGTTGTGCTTCAGCTTTAAAGAGCAGGTTTTCACAGGGAAAGCAGGCAAAGGAGCAAAAACAAAAGCAGCACTCAGACATAGAGCTTTACGGCATGGACCAGCTCCTGGAAAGAGCTGGGCAAAAGATAAGAGTGGATAAGCCCATTGATGTCTTGAAAAGAGGATTGGAGGAGAGTAAAGCTATCCATGAGAAGAGAAGACTACCTGGGAAAGACCCTGATGTTGGGAAAGATGGAGGGCACAAGGAGAAGGGGACGACAGGGGATGAGATGGTTGGATAGTGTTCTCGAAGCTACCAGCATGAGTTTGACCAAACGGCGGGAGGCAGTGGAAGACAGGAGTGCCTGGCGTGCTCTGGTCCAGGGGGTCACAAAGAGTCGGACACGACTAAACGACTAAACAACAACAACAAAGCTATCCGTGGCTTTCCACACAACAGTAGGTTAGGCCAAGGGATATAGCAACTGGCCTAAGGTCACCCAGTGAAAGCTTCATGGCTGACTGGGGGAACTGAACCATGGTGTCCCAGGTCTTAGCCTGACACTCAACAAATATACCACATCTTGGGCCCAAGACAACAAGAAGACCCCCCCCCCCACTGTCCCCCATTCACAACCTCTGAGGTGGGATGGCAATGCCTTTCTAACAATTCCATCATGTCCACAATGAGCTTCTCATAGGACCATGCCTCATAGTGTCCTTTTCAATCATACAGTTCTGGGTTGGCAAAAAATTGCTTTTGCAAGCCCAAAGGATAATTACTTTGAATGATTATCATGGAGTGCACAGTATGTTAAGTACTATCTGACAGGATGAATGCACTAAAGGCTCACAAATGTTATTCAAGATTCAGGTAGGTAGTCGTGTTGGTCTGAATGCAGTCGAAATAAATAAATAAAGATCTCCGGGTTGATGGACCTTTGGAGAACTGTTGGCAGGGGCCGAGACTGGGGAGGGGAGATGGTGAAAGAAAAATTGGGAATTTAAAGTGATATTAAAAAAAATTTTTTTTTTCTTTTAATGAGAGATGGGAAAATCGTGGAATGGAATCTTTGTGACCCTAGGAGAATCGTCCTAAGAGAATAATTTCAGATATATAAGTTTTAAGGAGAAATAAGATTAAATAAGATTAAATAAAGTAAAAGTGGATGGTTAATAGGCGAATGAGAATGGAAAATTACAGTATATTAAGATAAGTTATAAAGATAAAAATAAAGATGAAGGATTTGCTGAAATATCTATTTGAATTAGAATACAAAGAGGGGAGGTGTGAGGAGGTCAAGGAGATAAGTTAAGAAAGGGAGTTATATTGTTTTAACTTGTTCTTTTGTTGTTTTTTGATTGTATTTTTTTCTTTTTAGCTGTTTTTGCTTTTTTATTTCTCTTATTTTTATTTTTTTTCTTGGATGTGTTTTGTTTTTCTATTCTGTGTTCCTTTTTGTAACCTTTTAAAACTTGAATAAATATTATTTGGAATAAATAAATAAATAAATAAATAAATAAATAAATTGTCCAGTAGCACCTTAGAGACCAACCAAGTTTGTTCTGGGTATAATCTTTCGTGTGTATGCACACTTCTTCAGATACGAAGATGTTATTCAGAATGCCTTAATTAGGTCTGTGGTTCTCAGAATTCTGAACAAAACAATTTATTTCCAATAAATTGACACTTATTTTTTTAATAAAAAGAAAAGGTTTAAGACAACGAGGTTTTTGAGTGGGGAAGGGATGAGGGGCCCTTAAAAACTTATTCTTACCCTTAAACAGAAATTGATCAGGAAAATATATATTTTCTTTACACCTGGGAGGGGTTTGAGGGGAGGAATCAATTGATCTCTGAAACTGATCATACTTGGCTTTACAGGGAACCGTTTTAGCTGCATGGGGAAGGTCTGCAGCTCAGAAACTCCTAAGTTCCACCCTCAATGGCATCTCCAGGTAGAGCTAGGAAAGATTCCCTGTATGAAGCACTGGAGAGCTGCTGCCAGTCAGTGTAGGTAATCCCAAACTAGACTGACCAAGGCTCTGACTCGGTATAGGGAAGCTGCCTATGCTCTGGGCTTGCCTTATTCCAAACAGTTTCAGCTGGGTAATTCTGTTCCACTTGAATGCTGTGCAGGGGACAAGAGAATTCCTTGCCATTGAAGGTGGTTGCATGTGGTTTCTCTGCATTAGTTGCTGCCCAGGCCTCCCTGCCAGTCAAGACCTGTGTGGGGGTGGGATTTTGCCATACATCTCCACCCCATTGATGGCACCACTCAGATCACCCTGATTAAGGGATTTTACAGAATTCCTTTACCTCAGAGGAGGTTCTAATTGCTGTGTCATGTAGCATCTCAGGAGGCATGCCCTGAACACCGACTCATACAGAGGCACATTGTGCAGAGTTATCCCTTTCTGAGGGCGGTTACTTCTTGCTCTTTCCACTCTTCATAGAATTGTAGAGTTGGAAGTGACCACGAGGGTCATCTAGTCCAACCCCTTGCAATGCAGGAATCTTTTTGCTCAATGTGGGGCTCAAACTCACAACCCTAAGATTAAGAGTCTTCTGCTCTACTGACTGAGCTATCCTAGGAACACAAACCTTTCTGTCCTAATTGCTGTGTCATGTAGCATCAAAAAAGCTAGGGTGCATCAACAGAAGTATAGTGTCCAGATAAAGGGATGTCAAAGTACAGTTCTATTCTGCCTTGGTCAGACCACACCTGGAGTCCTGGTCCAATTCTGGGCACCACAGTTAAGAAGGATTATTGACAAGCTGAAACATGGGCAGAGGAGGATGACCAAGATGACCAAGAATCTGAAAACCAAGCATTATGAGGAACAGTGGAGGGAACTGGGTATGTTGGAAAAGAAGATACTATGGCAGGCATCTTCAAATATCCAACTCAATGTTAGGAACTACTTTCTGAGGATAAGAGCTGTTCAACAGTGAATGGACATCCTTGTAGTGGACTGTCCTTCCATGGAGGTTTTTTAGCAGAGGTTGGATGGCCATCTATCAGGAATTCTTTAGCTGAGATTCCTGCATTGCAAGGTATTGCGCTACATGACCCTTGGGGTCCCTTCCAACTCTACAATTCTGTTACTCTAATTGTGCAGTTACTTCCAACTTAAATTGGTGGCGGAGGAGGAAGCATATATTAACTATGGAAACCCATGGGACACCACAATATCCAGCCACTCACAGGAGAACTGCACTGAGGCCATGGGCACCATCCTCTGTTTGCAGAGATCAGGAGTGCAACTTGATGAAACACGGCAGGGTCGCATGCCTCTGGATGTCAGGCAAAGTTCACGGCAGCCCATGTGAAAGGAGTTAAAATTTAACAGGGGGGTTTGCAAAGCCCATGCCCTGAAATTGAATCCCTAGGCTGGGATGAGAGGCAAACACTATAGCCAGCCCTGTTGCTGCTCTTGGAAGAGATCTTTTTTTTCGGGGGGGGGGGGGTCTTGATCTCTGCCAGCTGGATCTCCACTAAGTGGGATGGTTCCACCTTTCCTAAAGGAGCATTTGCTTGCATCGCTTTCTTATTGAGGTTTTAAATGCTTGGATGAATGTCCTTATTGGACTGTTGGGTGCCTTTTTATATAGAAAAGTAGGATGAATATAAAATGGCATTCAGATTTAAAACAAAAACATGAGAACGTGTTAGATCAGACCAAGAGTCTAACTCTTGTCCAGCCTTCTGCTTCTCCTAGTCAGACGCTTCCAGGAAATTCACAAGGGGGACAGGAAAGTGACCACCCTACCACCATTGCCTCTGAGTGACAGGTATTCATATAGCCCCAAACATAGACTGAAAAGGGATGCTAAGGATCATCTGGTCCAACCCCCCACAATGCAAGAATCATAGCTAAAGAATCCCTGGCATATGACCAGCCAACCTCTGCTTGAAGACCTCCAAGGAGGGTTCGCTGTGTTTCAACTCTCCTTTGCTGAAGGTTATTAAATGGGGGTTGGATGCGGAGGTTTCAATACAGAGGCATCGTCCAACTGTTTGAATATGCTGGTGGAACTGAATGAAACTGAATGCTGGAAGACTGGTGGCCATTATCCACAATGCCTATGTTCCATTTCCACTGTTGGAAGCAGTATGCCTCTCAACAAGAGGAAGGGAGGAAGGGAGGCTGTTGTTGTTGCGCTCAGGTCCTGCTTGCACAGGCATGCTATAAAAAGCACTATGAGAGCAGGTGATGGGCCATTGACCTGGTGCAGCAGGCTTTTATGTTCTTAATTTCTCCCCTACACTTAATTTTGATGATAAAAGAACAATGATCTCCCACAATCCAGCTCTCCCAAGCCTGCCGCTAATGCTCTGGAAAGTAAACACTTCAGATCACTCAACTCCCCTTCCTCAACAAGCTGTTACCCAGGAGAGCTACTTGGAGAGGTTTATCCATGGTGATAGAACCGATTCCTTCATAAGCTATTTCTTCCCGTCCTGCTAAACACAGGTAGGGCTGTTAGCTTCCAGGAGACAACAGCATGGTCAGAGGCGTAGGAAGGTCAGGTGGTACCTGGTATGGAAAATTTCTTGTCAACAACTCCCCCCCCCCCCCACTGATTTTTTATTTTATTTTTTGCCTGCAAATATGGTTTTACTTTATTTCATATTTTCTTACAAAGGAATATAGATTCTGGGCCTCCGATAACAAGTAGGTGACTGTGGACGGATACTTAAATCTGCAGGATGGATTGTGTTTTGGCTTGTGTTGTTTTATTTATATTTATTTATTTAAAAAAAACCTGCAAAGTGGTTTACCAAAACAAAAAACATGCCAGTTAATATCTTGACCCTGCTCCACTGAATTGAAATTTCAGCCTTCACCACATAGGAAAACGGCCAAGTAAACAGCTATTTTCGTGGAGGAGGGTCAAGATATTAACTGATATGCATGAAATTTCATATATAGCTATATAATCCCTAGTGTAGTAAGATAAGACCTTTGGAGCAGGCATTTTCGAAAAAGCTTTTTATGAACCGCCCTAGTAGGGCAGTAACTGTTCCTTGATAATTTGTCACACACACCCCTCCATGACGGCACCTGGGGCAGACCGCCCCCCCCCCTTCCTATGCCCCTGAGCTTGGCTACAGAAACCTTGTACAATGTGCCAACCTGATCTTGGGAGAAGCTTCTTGAAGAGGGCTTTCTTGAAGCGGATGTTGCGACAGGACAACCCAGCCAGAGGGCATCAGCCAGCCATGCCGTCAGGAGAAGGGAGTTGCTGTTTGCCAGCAGCAGAAGTCTGATGCAACTTGTTCCTGGAAAACTGCCGTAATTCCCAGCCCAAAGAATATTTAATTTATTCATGCTGTACTTGGAATCATAGGACTGTAGAGTTAAAAGGAACCCCAAAGGTCATCAAGTTCAACCCTCCCCTCTCCACAATGCAGGATCCCACCCCTCTAGGTGGCTGCATGTCGACAGAAGAACGTGAGGTGCTGCCTTGTACCAAGTGTCCATCCAGCCTAGCATTGCCAACACGAACGGGCAGCAGCTCTTAACATTATTGGACAGCTCTATCTGATGCAGCTAGGTTTTGAACCTGGGACCCATGCAATGATGGCTGCTGCCCTTCCCCTAAAATTAAAGTAAGATTCTAGTCCTCATAGAGCTGAATGAAAAAGGGACAGAAGAAGTCGCTTTCTGGTGTACAGTGGTGCCTCTGGTTACGTACTTAATTTGTTCCAGAGGTCCGTTCTTAACCTGAAACTGTTCTTAACCTGAAGCACCACTTTAGCTAATGGGGCCTCCCGCTGCTGCCGTGCCGCCGTCATGCGATTTCTGTTCTCATCCTGAAGAAAGTTCTTAACCCGAGGTAATATTTCTGGGTTAGCAGAGTCTGTAACCTGGAGCGTATGTAACCTGAAGTGTCTGTAACCTGAGGTACCACTGTATCTAACGCAATGTTGCCTGCACTAGATGAGCCACTGGCCTGATCTAGCAAGCTGTTCTTATGTTCTTACCCCTCCTGGGGTTTTTTTTTCTTGGCCGAGGTGTGTTCTTGAGCTCTGAGTATGACTCTTAGTTACTTGGATGGAGAACAGAGCCTACTACACCAAAGTGAAAAATTCACATTTGTTGCTCCGCCCACTTTTGCCGCTAGCCCCGCCCACCACTGGCATGCAGCCCTTGGAAAGCTGCCCGGAACGGAATGCAGCCCTTGAGCCACAAACATCACCCGTGGATTACAGGAAAATGCATCCTCTCTCCTATGGATGCTGATATCTCTGCTCCCCACCCCTCCGCAAATCTGATTCTCTTCACTGATGCGCTGAAAGATGAAGCCATTTGGGTCTCTACTCTCCCTCTCTCTCTCATGCAAACAGTTCCTTGAAAAGCAGGGCAAAGCTACCATCCAATGCTTCTCCCTGAAGTCTTCTTGCACCTTGAAATTAAACCACCACCTGCTGTTCTGAGCAACTGATGCCAAACTGAGTTGCAACTCCCATCAGTGAAGCTCTCCTTTGCATATGAAAAAAGAGGAGGAGGTCCTGTGCCAGCGATGTTCAGATTGTGTGATAGAGGGCACCTGGACCAGAAGGGCAGGCCAAGACTCCTGAGAAGAAGCCTCCAGCCCATCAGCCCCCAGAGCAGGAATCTTCAGCTGTAGAGTCCAGCTATAAGGAGGAGATGGATCTTGTTCCTTGTGTGAATCCACTAGCACTAGAACTCACATCTTGTCCACCTAAAGAAAGAAGACAGAGGATAAGTTTTCCTCCCACTCTCATAATTACACTAGAACTCATGGACGTCCAATGAAGTTGAAGGTTGGAAGATTCAGGGCAGATAAAAGAAAGTCCTTCTTCAAGCAGCGCACAGTCAAACTGTGGCACTCACTCCCGAAGAGGGCAATGGTGGCCACCAAAGTGGACTGCTTAGAAAGCAGATTAAACCAATTCATGTTGAGGGCTATCAAGGGCTGCTAGCCACAATGGCTGTGCTCTGCCTTCATGGCTGGAGGAAGCAATGCCTCTGAATACCAGTTGCTGGGTGCTACAGGAGAAGTGAGGTGCTCTCCTTGTGCTCAGGTCCTGTTTGCAGGCTTCCCGTTGGGGGATCTGGTTGGCCACTGTGTGAACAGGATGCTGGACCAAATGGACCTCCTTTGGTCTGATCCAGTAGGGCTCTTCTTGCAGAGGTCTATTGTGAAAGCAGAACCTCCATGCCCAGAGGCAGTTTACCTCTAAATGGCAGATAATGGGGAACAACAATTGGACAATACTGTTCCACAGGTCCTGCTTGTGGGCTCCCCACTTGGGGCAACTGGGTAGCCACTGTCAGGAGAGGATACTGGAACAGGAGGATCATCAGCCGGATTCAGCAGGCAGATTATTATGGAGCCAGTGCAGCTGTTTTTAAAGGAGTGGGTTAAAATTATGCATTACATAATGTAAGTTATTAGCCCTCTCCTCTGTAGCTCTTTATTGCCAGGTGATCCTTGTACTTTCTGAAGTGGTGTAGAGACTCTGAGCTGCTGCAGACATCTGGCTTCAGTGTGGAGAACACAGCTCACCTTGGTAGCTTTCTTGACCTTTTCATTCTGCAGAAAACTACCCCCCCCCACCCTCCCACACACATACTGATGTTCTCTTACACTGAGCTGGTGGCTTAAGGGAGACCTGTGGAAACAAGGAGGGGGGAGGAAAAGAGAGAAACTGTTAGACAGCTCTCTGACATTTGCCACCTTCTTGTAGAACAATTGGAGAAACAATGGGTGAAGAGAAATCCCAAAGCTCAGCTTAAATTAAACACCTGTTTAATACTTGGGCATTTAACTCCCAAAGCATGTCTTTCTCCAAGAACTTTTTCTCCCATCTTCATATGAGGCAAACACACCTCTGAGCATATGCAAAGTATTCTCCTCTACCAAATAACCCCTGCTGCTTCCCAGACATCCCATGGTGGGTGATAAATGAACAGAAATCACAGATTCAAATCAGAACTCATCTCTCCTTAGTATAGATGTTGGCTCATTAAGAAATTAAGATGAGCTTACTGGAACATGCCCATAGCCCATCTAATCATAAGTGTGGGTTAACCAGCCTCATATAACCAACATGCTTAAGTCTAAGTCAGGCATAGGCAAACTCAGCCCCCCAGATGTATTGGGACTACAACTCCCATCATCCCTGACCACTGGTCCTGGAGGGCCAGGTTTGCCTATGCCTGGTCTAAGTAATACATGAGCAAGTTAATACCACAGAATAAGCTGATCTGCCAGGCTTAACTATGCCCATTTCCCCTTACCTTGGGAGGAAATAGGTAGCCTTTTTTTCTACCTTTAGTCTACCTGAGAAGCTCAACATGTTAGGAGGGCTAAGCTGGTTGCTCCAGCTGGGACTACATGGCTCTCACAAGCCACTTTTGAATTCCTTTACCAATAATTTTGAATTCCTTTACCACTTTGGAACAAAGCCAAGTTTAACTGCCTGTGCAATTTTTCTGAATGTTGTATGGGGAAAAAACACATAAACCTGGCCGTAGAAGAGTTTTTAAGTAAAGCATTTTTAACTCAGCAAATGTGGAGTCTTTTTCTATGCTAAGGGAAAAAGGGAACTCTTGGAATTCACTCCAAAGGGCATATTTCAGAGGTCTAACAGCATATGTTTCCACACTTTGTGATTTTAAACCTCTGTTGGGGTTCTCCAAAGCGTACTTGCCCCAAACCTAGATCTTAGCATCCTGGGAATTCTCCTTTTATACCTATTTTCTATTTGCACTAACCATCAGACCATAAGAAGAGCTTTGCTGGCTCAGGCCAATGACCCATCTAGCCCAGTACAGTGGTACCTCAGGTTAAGAACTTAATTCGTTCCAGAGGCCCATTCTTAACCTGAAACTGCTCTTAACCTGAAGCACCACTTTAGCTAATGGGGCCTCCTGCCACGCCGCCGGAGCACAATTTCTGTTCTCATCCTGAAGCAAAGTTCTTAACCTGAAGCACTATTTCTGGGTTAGCGGAGTCTGTAACCTGAAGCATATGTAACCTGAAGTGTCTGTAACCCCAGGTACCACTGTATCCTGTTCTCACAAGGGCTAATTAGATGCATGTGACAAACTCGCAAGCAAGACTCAAGCAAAAGAACCCTCTCCCTTATTGAGGCTTCTACCAACTAGCATTCAGAAGCGTTGCTGCCTCCCACTGTGAAGGCAGGACATCACCATCATGGCTAGTGGCTACCCATAACCCTCGCCTCCTCCATGAATTTGTCCAATCCTCTTGCAAAGCCATCCAAGTTGATGGCCATCACTGCCTCCTGTGGCAGGGAGTTCCGTAGTTTAACTTTGTGCTGTGTGAATAAGTCCTTCTTTTTAATCTGTCCTCAACAAGATGTGGTCGGTGTTTGCAGAGAGAAGACATAAGCCCACTCAGCAGATCAGAAAGCCTACAGAGTAAATATGCAAGATAAAGATTCTGGTTGCTGGGAATGGAGGGCTCACTATGCATGGGCACCGGGGGGGGGGAGTGGGGGGGCAGACTTGAGCGAAGTCATTTTCCTTCCATCTTTTTCCCTGCCCCTTTAAAGGTCTAATGTCGCATCGGCTGGTTGACTCTCGGTAACAAAGCCTTCCTTAAAGGCAGGTGATCTCAGGCAAAAGAGAATCAAGTTATCCCAATGTGACATTAAACCAGAGTTAAGGTTAAATACCTCCTGGATTGCCAGATGGTGCTCACTTTTCTTTATGAAAGAAAGAGAAAAGGCTAAGGGGGTTACAAGAAGCTGAAAAGGAACTTTTGAAGTCAATTTTCTAACATATTTTCTTGGCTTGCGGTTGCGCCACACATACACACACACACACACACAACGTTGATTTGGGTACATCTGAAATAAACGAAACTGTGGGAGTGGGAGATTGTGGGAGTGGGAGATTCTTTTCATTCACCACTGACTGGGATATCTAAGCACTGGGGAGATTATAACCACAAATTCAATCTCAGCAAGAGTATACAAAGCTGCTGTTTTCCAAATATTTTATATCCCCCTCCTTCTCTCTCCCCCTCACCACTCTCTCTCATTATAATTTCTAAATTAAAACTCTATTCTGCCTTGGTCAGATCCCACCTGGAGTCCTGTGTCCAGTTCTGGGCACCACAACTCCAGAAGGATATTGATCTGTGGAACTGGCACTGTTCCAGGTGCCATATAATACTCATTCCATATTTGAAAAAGAAACAATATTTTAGTGTGGCAGCGCCTACAAGCACCTGTAAAAACATTTTTGTTTAGGCAAACCTACCCAGATGTGTAGAATGGCGCTGTGTGTTTTAATCTGTTTTTATTTCATTGATGTTGGTTTTTTTAAAAAAGTTTTAAAACATTGTTTTTAACAATTTTTACTGATAATATTATTGTTTTATTCTCCTTGTAAATCATTTCGAGGTTCTTGTTGTTATTTTACAACCAAACAGTGTATAAATGTTATTTAGTGACACGGGTGGCGCTGAGCCTCTTGAGTTTGCCGATCGGAAGGTCGGCGGTTCAAATCCCCGCGACAGGGTGGGCTCCCATTGCTCTGTCCCAGTTCCTGCCCACCTAGCAATTTGAAAGCATACCTGTACAAGCAGATATATAGGTGCCACTGTGGTGGGAAGGTAAACTGCATTTCCATGCGCTCTGGCACCCATCACAGTGTCATGTTCTGCCAGAAGCAGTTTAGTCATGCTTGCCACATGACCAAGAAAGCTGTCTGTGGACAAACACAGGCTCCCTCAGCCCAAAAGTGAGATGAGCGCCACAACCCCATAGTCGCCTTTGACTGGACTTAACCATCCAGGGGTCCTTTTCCTTTACCTTTACCTGTTATTAAATAAATAAATACACTCCCTCCATCACTGAAAGCAGCCTGTCTCTGAATTACTGTTGTTGGGAATCACAAGTGGGGAGGGCTGTTGTTCCACTTGGGTCCTCCTTTGGGGCTTCCCATTAGGGCACCCACTTGGCTACTCTGAGAATGGGATGCTCAGTCATTTGAGATGACCTTTCCCAGGACTTTTTCCCCCAGGTGGAACTCCCCAGAACTCAGTTCCGGCACCACTCAGGTGGGCGCCAATGTCATTCTAAGAGAATGAGGGAGGCGTTCATGGTGAGTTCTGGCACCTCTTTTTCTAGAAAAATAGCTCTGCCCTTTCTTAAGCTTTTTCTAACTCCACAAGATCCATTTTGGGATGTGGCTACCGGAACTGTAGCTTAGCCACATATAGCTAACCCCAACCCTAAGAATTTTGGAGGTTTTGTTGGTGGAACATGTGTGAGTTTGTTTGTGTGAGAGAGATAGAGAGAGAGAATACTTGACAGGGCAGTCAGGTTTGGCCCAGTGGGCCATAAGCTATGCAGGCCCAGCCTAGCCCCTCATGGTAAAGCCTTTTTGGGTCCTAACTGTCTTTCCCCACAAGGCAAACCTGCAAATTCCAGAGGCCTGAATACAAGGTGCTTGATTTAATTATGAAACCCTCGTTGCACCTGGCCTCCTGAATGCTAGAGCGAATTGTTTTGTGCAAGTCGGGGCAATCCCAGGGGCAGCGAAATTCCCCGATGCCATCCCCCCCACCACCACCACCCCCAAAAAAACTGTCTTGTCAAAACAACATTGGAAAACAGGCTCAGAGGTGCAGCTGCAAACCAAGGACCACTGCCAACGCCAGCTGCTTGTTAATTGCGGCAACATGTTGCCTCACGCTGGGTCCTCCGCAAAGACGCTGCAGGAGCTCAAGAGCTATTTTGGCACTTGGCAGCGAAGGAATGTTCCCACATGCTCCAGTGGGGGAAATGTTGGCAGAGCTAAAGGTGAGAGAATCATAGAATCATGGAGTTAAAAGGGACTCCCAAGGATCATCTAGTGTGTTGTCCAACTCCCTGCAATGCAGGAATCACAGCTAAAGAGTATGTGGCAGATGGTCATCCAATATCTGCTTTAAAACATCCAAGGAAGGAGAGTCCACCACCTTCTGAGGTCATAGAATCATAGAAGGATAGAGCTGGATGGGACCCCAAGTGTCATCTAGTCCAACCCTCTGCAACATGAGAGGACGTGTTTTTGCCACTCATAATTTTTCTTAAGCTTCCTAAGTTTGTGTTCTTAATATATATTTGGGGTTTTTATTTTGCATTAAAGGGGGGATGCAAATGCAATGTAAGGCAATGACCAGCATGACCCTAACCTTCTTTCGCACCTCCAAGCCCAAAGGAAAACTGGGCAGACAAGAGTCTGTTTCTCCGGTTGCCGCAAAATGCATTTAGTAGCTTTTTCCTGGACAAATTCAATTTGCTTTAACGACGGTGATGAGAAGATATTTCTCCAGGCTGTTTCGTCCAGCAGAGCCTGAGTCATTGCAGTTCAGGGCCGAGGCAGATGGAAACCTTCTGCCTCTCTAGCACCTCGGGCACAGTTAGAGCCAAAGCATTTTTTAAACAATGGGGAAACTGAAATGAGAGATATTGACCATAGCACCTCCTCCAGGCATCCTTTTTATTGCGCATTTATGATGATGATTTGTGCTTGTGATGGGATCAGGGCAGTTACACGTGATGCCTCTTCCAAAGACTAATTGCGCCTGGAAAAGTTTCAGACCAGACAGACTGCTTTGTTTGCAACTGGGGTATGCCCCATACCTTCCTGCTGAAATCTGAGAACTTCTTATACTGCAAATGTTTGAGGCCAAGTGGGAGGCAGTGTCACCCCACATTTGCTGCACTAGTTGGAGAGCCAATGTCATGTAGTGGTTTGAGTGTTGTACTAAGAACTGGGAGACCAGGGTTCAAATCCCCACCTGATCATGAAGCTCACTGGATGACCTTGGGCCAATCACTGCCTCTTGGCCTAACCTACCTCACAGGGTGGTTGTGGGTACGCTGAGAACCATGTGTGTTACCTTAAGTAATTTGGAGAACAAAGGTGCAATATAAATACAGTGAGTGAATGAATGAATGAATGAATGAATGAATGAATGAATGCTGACAGACAGACAGACAGACAGACAGACAGACAGACAGACAGACAGACTGAATGAATGAATGAATGTGCCCCTTCAGGTGTCAATAGTGCCATAACATTGGGAAGCCATTGTAGAATAATTGGTTGGTTGGTTGGTTGGTTGGTTGGTTCTTGGACGGGCTGATCAAACATATTACAGTGGTACCTCTGGATACGAACGGGATCCGTTCCAGAGCCCCATTTGCATCCTGAAGCGAACGCAACTCGCATCTGCGCGTGCGCGGGTCATCATTCGCCGCTTCCACGTGACGTCATTTTGACCGTCTGCGCATGCGTGAGTGGCAAAACCTGGAAGTAACATGTTCTGTTACTTCCGGGTCGCCATGGAGTGCAACCCGAAAGCACTCAACCTGAAGCAACTTCAACCCGAGGTATGGCTGTAATTACCTTTTAATTGTCCAAAGGGTCTCCAAACAACTTTCATTGGGGGGAAAATTAGGATTGTAGAGTAGGGTGGGATTCCCAAGTGTCATCTAGTCCCACCCCCCACCCCCCAGCAATGCAGGAATTACAGTCAAAGGATCTCTGGCAGATCTCTATCCAATCTCTGCTTAAAAACCTCCACAGAGAGTCCACTATCCTCCAGTGGCTCTTACTGTCAGAAAGTTCTTTCTAATGTTAAGTTGAAATCTTCTTTCTTGTCATTTGGACCCATTCATTGGAGTCCTCTCCTCTGGGGAAGCAAAAAACAAGCTTGCTTCACCTTCCATGTCCCTCAAATGTTCCTCATAGGGCTTGGTTGCCAGACTGAGTTTTTCAAGCACCAAGTTTAAAGCCAGGCTCTTGGATTAAGCAAGAGGGAGATGGGGGAGGGCCAGTCCTTTTGAGCCTTCACCATCCTTCTTAGCACCACTTACGTTGCCCGTTAAGAACATCCAAAGCTCCCAGAGACAATTAAGCTCGAGGGAAGCCATAAATCTCAATAAAGATCAGGGGAAGTTTTCTCCACTGCTTAAAACAACAGATATAATTTCATTGGTTGCTGAGCTCAAGCTCCCTAAGGGATGGCAGATAAAAAGCCACTCATTCGAAAGCTCCCCCTCCCCAACTGCACCAGACCTGTTCAAGCCTTGTGAGCTACTGTGGGGTCAAGTTTCACTGCAAGGGAGGAATGGTGCCCTCTTCCACCCCTGCCTCTCCTGCTAGGAGGTGAACCATGACCAAGAAGAAGGCACTTTGCAGGCTTATTCCACCTGTAGTGTCAGTAGCCTGTTGAGGCACTTGACATATTCCAGATGTGCCAGTTGTTCCAGAGGGTGCCGTGCCTCCAAAGAGGACATTTGTACCCAACAGCACCTGAACATGGCAAATAGGTATGGGCTTCTTCCCATGACCTACAAATACATACACACACACGACATTTATCTTACTTTCCCACCAAATGTTTGCAAACATTGAGCCTGTCCTATTTATGCTTTCTTGGAGGAGAGGAGTGCTTGCAAGGGTGCTTAAGATTTGATTGAGCCAGCTCAGAGCTTGCAAAGCAGGCCTGCTTGTCCTAATAGCTAATCATGAAAACACTGGAGAAGAAATGACAATGCTTTTCTGAAGCCTTTTCTTTGATGAAGTAGAGGACAGCAAAAACAAACACAATCTTATTGGAGAAGGTTGAAAGAAGGTGGTTAATTTGCTGGTTATTTCCCCATGTAAACAAACAGGGAGAGCTGTGTTACAAAGCACCGAATTTCCCTTCTGGTTTGTGGTCATTAGACCTAGGAACGCACATTTTTAAAAGGGGGGGGGGTAGCACCTGCAGAATGGCAAGCTGAAAGTGGATCCCATGTGTCTAGTTAATTGTTGTTAATTCAGTTCAGGAGAAAAAAGTTGTCTTACAAAACTAATAAATTGCAGCATGCCTGCTGTTAGCTATTACTGTATCAATATTTTACTCCCTCCACAAATTCTTTGGAAGCCAAGGGCAATTTCCTGAATATCAAGTACCAGTATTTCCCAGATTTCCCAAATCTAGGGAACGCTGGGAGGATATTTACTGTTGTCCTTCATAGAGAACAACTTGAAATGAGACATTTTTTTCAGGGATAAATTTATCCCAGTTCCCCTTGCACTTTGGGACTACGTCTGCTCAGGGAAAGCCCATTATCTGCCCATCTTCCCCAGGAGATTATGAATTGTCTGGGAATACAAGGATGAAATCAAACAATCTATACAAATCATATTACCAAGGCAGCCAGGTCAGGGTGCGGAGTTTAGGAGGTGAGGAAGTCAAAAGGTGAAGTCAGTGTCTTCCAGATGACTTGGGCTGGGCTGACAACAGTGCTTTGTAAAGGTCCTCAGTGTTGTGGGACTTCCACATATCTCCCAAATGCTTCTCATTCATGTGTGGCATTGGAAGAAGGAAAGGCAGCATAATGGCAAAACTGAGAGCAAGATCTGCATTTATCATTGAATTCCTAAAAATTTCCTCTTTGGATTTCTGGCGAGATTTTATTACTTATGATGTAAGATGGTGTTGTTTTCTATTCCACCACATTTGTGACACAAGCAGCACTGTTTCCATTCTGCCACAATTCATCTTCCACCAAAAGCTGCATCATTGGCCTCGCTGTCTGCTATGGCAAAATCACAAAACTTATGTAAGTTATGTAATTTACATTGTCATTACATTAAGTTGGTTGGTTGGTTTATTCTCCACCTTTCTCTCTAGAATGGGACTCAAGGCAGCTTACACAAATCAATACAAAAAGCTAAAAGCATATAAAAGGCAATCATTAAAAGTAATTAAACTCTCACAGAATTAAAACAATATAAAAAGCAAATCTATTAAAATTCGGGTCCTAAAACAGCCCAGCACCATTAAAAGCCCTTTCCTTCAAAAACAGTTCCCAAAGGCCGGTAGGAATAAAACAGCCTTCGCCTGCCAGCAGAAGGATGAAAAGGAGGGAACCAGTGTGGTCGCTCCAGGGAGGGAGTTCTAAAGTTGTGGGAGCAACCACTGAAAAGACCCTCTCTCATGACCCCACCAAGCGTGCCTCTAAGGGTGGTGGGACTGAGAGAAGGGTCTCCCTCGAAGATCTAAAAACCTTAGCAGGTTCCTATGAGGGAATTCTGTCTTTCAGTTATACAGTTAACACACCATATGTAAGTTGCATCAATTACATTGTCATTACCGTATTCTGCCCCTTTCATTTCAATGCAAAGGAAACACATTGCAAACTGAGAGAGAAAATAAAATCAATTACTAATCATATTTGCTGGATTGATTTTCCAAACATGGGACAAATAAGTTAGCATCAATAATTCCCATTTCTGTTTCCATTTTCATCAGAATTCTCCAACATCCTTACATATGAGTAAGATGTCTGCACCTCGCCGCCGCCACCACTGCTCAGCGCGAGCTTGGCCGTCTGCCCCGGCTGCCAGCAACCGATGCTACACCACTGGAATTGGCTGTCCCGAGGAGAATTCTGCTTGCTGGTTGTTTACAGCAAAACAAGGACAACAAAACCAAGAGAGTCTTGTGGCTCCTAAGATGATCACACACTTGTTATTTCAGCCCAAGTTGTGCTGATCTAGAGTCTTACTTTACCATATACTGTATTTTTCGCTCTATAAGACGCACTTTTTCCCTCCTAAAAAGTAAGTGGGAATGTGTGTGCATCTTATGGAGCGAATGCAGGCTGCACAGCTATCCTAGAAGCCAGAACAACAATAGGGATTGCTGCTTTCGCTGCGCAGTGATCCCTCTTGCTGTTCTGGTTTCTGGGATTCAGAATATTTTTTTTCTTGTTTTCCTCCTCCAAAAACTAGGTGCGTCTTATGGTCTGGTGCGTCTTATACAGCGAAAAATACGGTACATGGTGTGAGTGAGAGTGTGTATACACATGCATGGCAGTGGAAGGGGAGTTGTGTGCAGTGGGGTCAGAGGAAAGTGAAATGCCAGAAACACAGATAGGGACCATTCAAATTAGAGCTATAATGTAGTCAGAATAAGCACAGGGACCCTCTAGAACAGCAGTGGTAGGCTATGAAATAAACCAACTTGGAGTGACTTTACATCTGCAAACTTTTGCCTCTGTTCACATCCAAATAAATTGCATTGAATGCCTTCAATACTTGTAAGCCGTTTCACTCTGCCACCTCACTCTGAAATTGCTTCCTTCATGCTTGTCCATTCTAAGATCAGTGGTTATTTCTGATGTTTCGTATGACTAGACGGGCCTTTGGTCTGATCCAGCAGGGGTTGTCATGTTCTTAATGCACAGATTTATCTCCCCTACTGCCTCCAACATCCTGCTGCAAGCCAATCCAAGTTTGCCAAGTTCCTTTTGGCAGCCTTTCCTAAATCTCCTCCTGATGGACAAGGTGTGTAGATGGTGATGAGGATAATAATTTTTAAAAGTGACTCTATCATGGAAGGCAACCAAGCCAAGCTTCTGACAGGGATTACTTTGTGGCTGGGTCGTAAATTCTCGTTTATGGCCCTCTCAGCCTAATTGGCAAGGGAGATTTACAGCGTAAAGTCGGAGGGGGGTGGGGCTTGTGTTATCAGTCTAATTAGAGGTATTTATAGACTTGGCTTTGCAGCAGCACCATGGTCTTGTCTTTTGGACCTGGGAAAATGGCAATCAAGTCTCAAGTCCTCATTGAGAATATTCCCCAACTGTCCCTTGCACTGACCAGAGTTAATTCCTATTCCCTGGCCCTTCTCACTGGCCAGTTGCTCAGTGTGTCCCCCCTTCTCTCTCTCTCTCTCTCTCTCTCTCTCTGTCTCTCTCTCTCTCTCTCTCTCTCTCTCTCACACACACACACACACACACAATCAACATCTGCATTCATGCTTCTTTGGCCAGGTTTGTGTAAAAATCAAAAGATATCAAGACGTCAGAAAGTGAGGGCAACAAAGTTAACCATTAAGCTGGCCTCTGGCTGGAAAAAAAAATCCACAGCGCCCACACTGATCATAGGTCAGGGAGGGGTGTGGAGAGCCTTGACTTTTAGCAATCATTGGGGAAAATGCATTGCTGCCAACCATTGACAGAGAAAATTAGATGCACTTGTTTACCTCCGTGAAATTCTTAATACACTGTGTTTTGTAATACATTTAGGGAAGGCTCGGTGAGCCAATTATGCCTCTTTCTGTCAAGAGGAGTCAAGCACTGCAAGACTCACACTGGATTCCCTAGACCAGGAGGAAAAGGTCAGGGGGTTCCACATCAGACATTCAAGGCAGGCCCAGAATCCTCCGGCACTTGGAGAGTCAGGTACTACCTGAATAACCAATAGGGTGCCACAATTCTGTTAAAAAGTTGGCAGATCTAGGACAATTAGCTGTAATTCCTGCATTGCAAGGGGTTGGCCTAGATGGCCCTAGGGTCCCTTTCCATCTCTACAGTTCTATGATTCCATCTTTCCAATTCCCTCAGCCTGGACAATTTTTCCACCATTAAAAGATTCTGAAGAACACTCTTTTTTTTACCCTGGAGCTTTTCTCACAGGCAGAGAACACACTTTTGAGAAATTTGAGGAACAGTTTTCATAAACTCATAGAATTTTAGAGTTGGAAGGGACCCTGTGGGTCATCTAGTCCAACCCCCTGCAACGCAGGAATCACAGCTAAAGCATCTATGCCAGATGGCCACCCAACCTCTGCTTAAACACCTGCAAGGAAGGAGAACCCACCACCTTCCAAGCGAGTCTGTTCCACTGTCAAACAGAAAGTTTTTCCTGATATTTAGTCAGAATCTACTTTCTTATAGCTTGAAGCCACTGGGTTGGGTCCTACCCTCCAGAGCAAGAGAAAACAAACTTGTTCCATTTTTCGTGGGACAGCACTTTAGATATATGAAAATTGCTATCATAACTCCTCTCAGTCTCCTCCATTCCAGGCTAAATACACTCAGCTCCCTCAACTGTTCCTCATAAGGCTTGGTTTCAAGACCCTTGATCATCTTGTTCACCTTCCTCTGTACATGTTCTAGCTTGTCAATATCCTTCTTGAATTGTGGCACCCAGATCTGGACACAAGACTCCAGGTGTGGTCTGACCAAGTCACAATAGAGTGGTACTATGACTTCCCTTGATCTGGACACAATACTTCTTTGATGCAGCCCAGAATAGCATTAGCTCTTTTTTTGCTGCTGCATCACACTGTTGACTCAAGTGAAGCTTGTGGTCCACTAAGACCTCCAGATCCTTTTCACATGTACTACTGGCAAGTCCTAGACAGCATCCTAAAAAGCAGAGACATTACCTTGCCAACAAAGGTCCGTATAGTTAAAGCTATGGTTTTCCCAGTGGTGATGTATGGAAGTGAGAGCTGGACCATAAAGAAGGCTGATCGCCGAAGAATTGATACTTTTGAATTATGGTGCTGGAGGAGAGTCTTGAGAGTCCCATGGACTGCAAGAAGATCAAACCTATCCATTCTGAAGGAAATCAGCCCTGAGTGCTCACTGGAAGGACAGATCTTGAAGCTGAGGCGCCAATACTTTGGCCACCTCATGAGAAGAGAAGACTCCCTGGGAAAGACCCTGATGTTGGGAAAGATGGAGGGCACAAGGAGAAGGGGATGACAGAAGATGAGATGGTTGGACAGTGTTCTCGAAGCTACCAGCATGAGTTTGACCAAACTGTGGGAGGCAGTGGAAGACAGGAGTGCCTGGCGTGCTCTGGTCCATGGGGTCACGAAGAGTCAGACACAACTAAATGACTAAACAACTAAACAACAACAACAACTGGCAAGTCAGGTGTCCCCCATCTTATATTTCTACAGCTGGTTATTCCTGCCTAAGCATAGAACCTGACATTTGCCCCTATTGAAATTCATTTTGTTAGTTTGGGCCCAGTTTTCCTTCCTGTTGTGGTAATCTTGAAGTTGTATCTTCAGAGGTATTGGATACCCATCCCAGTTTGGTGTCAACTGCAAATTTAATGAGCATCCCCTCATTTACTTCATCAAAGCTGTCCATAAAGATGTTGAACAACTACAGGCCCACAACAGAACCCTGTGGCACCCCACTTGCAACTTTTTCTCAGAATGACAAGGAACCATTAGTGAGCACTCTTTGAGTTTGGTCAGTCAACCAGCTACAAATCCACCTAACAGTCCACATTTTACCAGCTTCTCCGCAGGAATATCACAGAGGACATAGGGTTGCCCACAACTTAGTTTTGACATAGGGCTGCCCACAATAGCCTGGAACTCAGCCCCATAAACACTGCAACCCTGGCCAGTCTGGGGTGGGATGGGATGTCAGCCGATTAGCAAAGTGTTCTCTCTTTCTTTCTCTGTGTGCAATTTCAGTTCCAGCCCAGACGGCTTAAAAGAAGGTCCCTTTGTATTCTGCTGGGAGGCTTGTGGCCAACAGTTCTCTCTCCTTCTGAATCCCTCACTATGGAAAAAAATCCCTCACTATGGATGATTGCAACTATATTCCATTTCAGAAGAAAGCCTGAGAGCAATCTGTCTGGTACTGGAAGGCAGCGTGCCATTTACATTGCAGCAACTGGTTGCCACCAGAGACCATCATTTGGGCACACTGTTTTCTATTGGACAGAGAGTCCCGGTGAAGGGGAAAATATATATATCCAGCTCTGGCAGACCCGTGAAGAAATTGCTGATTCTCTCTTCTACAATCTGCTAGTCCAGAATTTCCCAATAAAATTTGTATTTGTCTGGCATTGGGTTCCTTCAGGTGCAGAACAGCTGTGGCTCTGTGGAAGGGTGCCTGTTTTGCGCAAAGAGAGCTCCGGGCTCAGTCTTCAACGGCATCTCCAGGTAGGGCTTGGAGTGACCCCTGCTTGAAACCCTGGAGAGCTGCTGCCAGTCAGTGTGGACAAAGCTGATCTGGCTAGATCAAGGATCTGATTCAGTATAAGGCGGCTTCCTATATTCCTCATAAAGTTTGAGGGGACTAGATGCTAGATTTGGCAAAGTGATACAATACAGGTCAAACCAGGTGTTTTTTTCTGTGATCAGGGAAACCCCTGGCAGAGGAGCCACCCGGAGTCATTAACCTGGCAAAACACAGGAAGAGCTATTTAAAGAAACAAATGGGGTGGCTCTGGCCACAGGACACAGAGGGGAAGGCTGCCAGGGTAACTGGCATGATATCAGAGGATGAATCGGCGTCTTTAGCATGAGGCTTGGAGTACCTGGAGGGAAAGGCAAGAACCATCTTGGCTGGCTGGCTGAAGGCAGGCCGGGAGAGATGCCTTGGAGTCCAGTGCTGCACTGCTGTGGTGAGACGGCCATGCTACAAGATCTGGACCCCGTCTCACTCAGATTTCACTGGCTACTGCCTACATGCCTCTTCTTTTAAAATATTCAGTAAGCTGGCTTTCAAATGCAATCATACAACAAGAATGCATGTTACAAGACAGTGTTGTGTAGTGGTTAGACTAGGATCTGGGAGAGACCAGAGTTTGAATCCCCTCCTCAGCTATGAAACTCACTGGGGGACCTTGGGCCAGTAACTTGCTCTCAAACAATAAACAAACAAAGGGAAATTAAATACCTTCATTTTCTTAACCTTTGGCCTGATCAATCTACTTGTTTGATCAAGGGGAAATGGTCCTGGCTCAGCACTGGAGCATCTGTTTTGCATGCAGAAGGTTCCAGCTTCAATCCCCAATGGCATCTCCAGGTGGGCATGAGAGAGACTCCCTGTCTGAAACAATGGAAAGTCCTGCCATTCAGTGTAGACCAGGCTTCCTCAACCTCGGCCCTCCATATGTTTTTTGGCCTACAACTCCCATGATCCCTAGCTAGCAGGACCAGTGGTCAGGGATGATGGGAATTGTAGTCTCAAAACATCTGGAGGGCATCTGAGGTTGAGGAACAGACAATACTGAGCTGTGTGGTCTGGAGTTTTTTGTTTGTTTGTTTTTACAAGGCAGTTCTTGCTCCTATTTAAACCAAAATCATGAAGACTTACTTTATTTTTAGAGGAAGGGATGTAGCTCAGTGGCAGAGCACATATTTTGGAAGGTTCAGTTCCCAGTAGCATCTGGGAACTTCTTTCTCCAAAGCCTTGGAGAGCTACTGCCCGTCAGTGTAGACAATATTCAGCTAGATAGATGCAATGGTCTGACACATTCTGGGGCAGCTACCTGTTATAATAATAATAATAATAATAATAATAATAATAATAATAATAATAAATTGTATTTATACTCCGCCCTCCCCGGCCAGAGCCAGGCTCAGGGCAGCTAACACCAGTAAAAATTACAGTAAAAACATAATGGGGGGATGACAAAAAAACCAAAACAATTTAAAATATAAGTTAAAATGCAATTTAAAATGCAACCTCATTTTAAAAGTAGCCCATAGATCACATAAAGGAAGGGAAACATAAGGGTCAGACTAAGTCCAAACCAAAGGCCAGGTGGAACAGCTCTTCTTTCCGCAGGCCCCGCGGAAAGAAATCAGACCCCGCAGGGCCCTGGTCTCATGAGACAGAGCGTTCGACCAGGCTGGAGCCAGTGTTGAAAAGGCCCTGGCCCTGGTTGAGGCTAATCTGACTTCCTTAGGGCCCGGGACCTCTAGAGTGTTGTTATTTATGGACCTTAAGGTCCTCCGCAGGGCATACCAAGAGAGGCGGTCCCGTAGGTATGTGGGTCCTAGGCCGCATAGGGCTTTAAAGGTCAAAACCAGCACCTTAAACCTGACCCTGTACTCCACCAGGAGCCAATGCGGCTGGTAAAACACTGGATGAATGTGATCCCATGGCGAGGACCCTGTAAGGAGCCTTGCTGTGGCATTCTGCACCCTCTGGAGTTTCTGGGTCAGCTTCAAGGGCAGCCCCGCGTAGAGTGAATTACAGTAGTCAAGCCTGGAGGTGACCATCGCATGGATCACTGTGACCAGATCAGGGCGACAAAGGTAAGGGACCAACTGCTTAATACAGCGGAGATGGAAAAATGCCACCTTTGCTGTGGCTGCAACATGCATCTCCATGGAAAGGGAGGCATCAAAGGTTACATTCAGGCTCTTGACAGAAGGCGCTGACACTAATTGAGCCCCCGCAAGAGATGGGAGTTGGCCCCCCAACCCCATGTCATCCCGACCCAGCCAGAGGATCTCTGTCTTCGAAGGATTAAACTTCAACTGGCTCCCACGCAGCCATCCAGCCACAGCTTCCAAGCATCTGGTCAGTGTGTCCGGGGCCAAGTCAGGGTGGCCGTCCATCAACAGATAAAGCTGGGTGTCATCAGCATATTGATGACAACCCAGCCCAAAGCTCCGGACAATCTGGGCAATCACATGTAGGAAGAGCTGCTGTTGCACTCAGGTCCTGCATGTGGGCTTCTCAGTGGGCAATCGGTTTGGCCACTGTGAAAACAGAATGCTGAGTTAGATGGGTCCCCTTTGGCCTGATCCAGCAGGCTATTCTTACATTCTTATAATTGGTGCCCCATGCTGCTTCAGACAGAAGCAGATTTCTCTCTGTGCTAAATCTCCAGCTCTGTGTTGCATTGCAAAGTTCAGCAACCACTAAATCCTTGAAAACAATTCATTCCCAGCTGCAAAGTGCAATAGAGACAGGATAATCACTATTAATATTAGTTATAGCTATTGATTTCCACTTTAAAGGATTGATTTTCCCATCCCAGGGCTGCCTTTATGACTCTCTTTGCTGAAGATGCATCTTGGGGGGGCCTGGCGCTGCTGAGTGTCTTTGGAGCTCCAATTAGAACGAGGGTCAATAAGATGACAGGAAAAAAGTATCCCAGATCACCACCAAGAGAAGAGGGGTTTTTGTATAGGAAGGAATTGGCCAGTTAGACGCCAGCGATGTAATGCTGATAATTCCTCCCGGGAGGGGGGTTGTCATATGATGTGGGCACATCCTGTGGCTCTTTCTGGTCAGAAATCATATACAGATTCTCTGTGTTTGGGGAAAATCCTCAATATCTGCATATCTTTGCGCACTTTTAATTTGTGTTCCTGAGATGTGGGGACATTGAACCAATGGGCGATGAACTCAAAATTCCTTATGGTTGGAAGGATAAACACCCGTCCTTCATTACTCCATGGTCTGAATGCAGAAATATTATCAGCTGACATTAAGGATAAGGACAATCCATCAATCATGATTAAACATCTATATTAATATGAGCTGTCCAGGCATTCAAACCGATAGTAAAACGAAATGTATCTTACAATTGTCAATTCCGTTAGGATATTTGTTTGGACACAAGGATTGCTTATATTGATATATATGTTTAAATTAGGAAGATTGCACTTATTGTTAATGTCAGCTCACAATATTTCTGTCACATGAGGGCAGCTCGGTCAATCACGGCCAGAGACTTCACCATCACTAGCACAGCCAAAGCCCTTTACACATTTCAATACAGATTTAGCTGAATAATTGCATTGCATCAAGGCATTATTTTATTCTACCCCACCACCACCACCTTGCTTTGAAATGCTACATAGGCTCATCGTACAAGCTGTCTTATACAGACCATTTGTCCAACTATGTCCCTTCCTCTAAAAATAAATAGGTTGTGGTTTTGATTTAAACAGGAACATAGGAAGAGGCATTGTATTGAAGTAGACCATTAGCCCACCTATCTCTGTGTTGTCTACCCACTGACTTTCAGAGGCTCTCCAAGGTTTAAGGTGGGGAGTCTCTCACAGATGCCTTTGGGGATTGAACCTGGGGCTTTCTTATGCAAAACAGATGCTCCACCCTTCCTCTAAGAAAGAAAGTAAGATTCCCATCCTCGTGGTTCTGATTTAAGAAGGAAGCTGCAACCTACTGAATCAGACCATTAGATTCCATCTATCTCAGCATCGTCTAGTCTGGCTGGCAGCTGCTCTAGACAGTTGCAGGCAAGAGACATTTCCAGCCCTGCTTGGAGATGCTGCTGGGGACTCAACCTGGAACTTCTTGTGTGCGAAACCAGATGCTCTACCACTGAGCTATGATCCTTCCACATCTGACTCCCAAGAAGCACTGGCAACCTTACTTTGTGCTATAAGTGTTGCCAGGGAATGCAATATATATTTTATAGCACCATAAAGTAATTATGCACCAGACAACAGAGACTAGGAGGAATGATCTATATTACATTTAAAGGACAATTATATTTTTTAAGTGTCTCTTCCACTCGCTGCTGAGGGAGCACAGACAACCTGTGTTAGCAGGACAGGTGTGCAACAAGGCTTTTCCACGAATAAAAAGTGCTAGCTGTGATTCCTGAACCTAGATGACATTTATAACTCTACAATACTGGCAATTTCCCTTTAAAATACAGTGGTACCTCAGGTTACATACGCTTCAGGTTACAGACTCCGCTAACCCAGAAATAGTGCTTCATGTTAAGAACTTTGCTTCAGGACGAGAACAGAAATCATGTTCCAGTGGCGCGGCAGCAGCAGGAGGCCCCATTAGCTAAAGTGGTGCTTCAGGTTAAGAACAGTTTCAGGTTAAGAACAGATCTCCGGAACGAATTAACTACTTAACCCAAGGTACCACTGTAGCTTCATTCCCACCCCCCACTCCCCGAGATCTGGGCAGAAACTTTAAAAAGCTCAACACATTTTCTGACTTGATTTTCACTTTTTGAAATATGGCAACCCTACTTACATAGATTGCATAGTGCAATCTCTCTCACACACACATCCTCCCACTCTTTTTTGCTCTTTGACACCTCCTTCCTCTTTCTGTTACTCAATCTTTCTCTCATCTGGTATGCTAACTGTGATTGGAAACAACAACAACAAAAATAAACCATTAAAATTACATTTTCATCCAACAATTAGCATTAGGTTCTGCTTATTTAATTTGCAAAGTGATTTCTTACTCTTGGTAACTCAAAAAGGCCCCCTGGCCTGTATCATAGATCTGGTGATATGCAAAGTTTATCAGATTAATTGGTTAAAAGGCAGATAGTGGATCAACACAAATATTGAATCAGTTCAACAGGCCTATTTAATACCCAGTTTGTGAAAGGGAAGTTTTGGATACACTCTGTGCTGTTCATGGCTGTTAGACAAACACAACTCCCTGTCGCTTTGGGGATCCTGCCAGAATTCAGTTTTTGGAGAGCTACAAAAGCAGATATAAATGAATTCCAACATCTTTGTTGCTTTGTTTCACTAAATACAATCTGCTTGCTCTTATGGGGATTTCTGTGCTGCTGCTGCTGCTGCTGCTCAAATGCCTTTTCCTACCACTAACAATATGATTTCTCAGCTCTTCAAAATAATTTAAAACAATACCCCTACAAAATGCTGTCCACATATAAGAAGACAAATAAAAAGAGCAAGGCAGTTGTTTTCTCCCCGACACAAAACAATGTGTTTGGGACCAAAGCCAAGGGCAGAGTGTAGTTCTGCTCAAAGGGCTTATATGAAGAGGAGGAGGAGGAAGAGGAGGAGGAGGAGGAGGAGGAGGAGAAGAAGAAGAAGAAGAAGAAGAAGAAGAAGAAGAAGAAGAAGAAGAAGAAGAAGAAGAAGAAGAGGAGGAGGAGGAGGAGGAGGAGGAGGAGGAGGAGGAGGAGGAGGAGGAGATGATGGTGGAGGTCCCATCAACATCAGAAGCATGGTTGGTGGTGACAGGAGAGAGGACTTTTTCGATGGCTGCTCTCAGATTGAGGAAATTCCCTCCCAAGAGTGGTCAGTCTGGCTGCCTCTTTGCTATAATTCTGCCAGCAGACCGAGAGCTATTTTTTTAGTGTACAATTCCAATGAAATTTTCCAGTGTGAAACCTTCAGCAATATACATACAGGCATTCTCCATTTCAGGGCAATTAAACAATTATACTTAACAAGAATGTCTCTCCTGGGCCATCACCGCCCAACAAATCTACAAACTTCTGAGGGTGGCAGAACTACCATTGGGGGCTCCTCTGCCAATAGCTGAACATAATGAAAGCCAGCTGGAGCAGGCCAGTGGCCCATCTAGTGCAGCATCCTGTCTTCCCATTGGCCAGCCAGACACCCCAATGGGACACCTGCAAGCAGTATTCAAGCACAAGAACGTTCTGTCCTCCTGTTTGGTTTCCAGCAATGGGGTTTCAGAAGCACTGCTGCCTCCAACCATGGAGGCAGAACCTCATGGCTAATAGCCATCAATAGCTTCCCTAGAGGGGATGAGCTGAGATATTGTTTTTGTAACTTTTTTCTTTTTTTTCTAATTTTTTTCCAATTTTTCTAACAACTTTGTTGTTGCTGTTGTTAGAAAAGCCTTCTCTTCCATTAATTTGTCCAGTCCTCCTTTTAGGGGAAAGAACCCCCTTTTCAAGCCTAAATCCCCAAGCAAAAGGTATCAGAGCATTTCTATGTGGCCACCTTCCAGATGTTTTTGGACAAGATGGGCCTTTGATCTGATCCAACAGTGCTCTTCTTACATTCTTCCTGGTCCCAGCTGGGTACCTGGTCCCAGGTGAAACTCCAGCTGGGCTGGAGGCCTTGTGGATTTTATGTGTCCCACTCTCCAAAAAAAAAAACCAAGTGTTTCAACAAGCCATAGCAAAGCTGCTCTTCTCTGCCTTGCATTGCATTAGCATCCAGGGTCCCCCTGGGAGAGGGTGGCTGGGAGGAGAAAGTCCAGCATTGCATTGTCAGCGGGCAAAGAGCAGTCTGGCTTCGAAGTGAGTTGGTGCTCAGATGCAAAGTACAGGAAGTCCAGTACAGGTATACTGTGGTGGCAGCCACAGCGTCTGGGTGGAGGGGGGGGTGAGATGAAGGCAGGTTACATTTCATAATCCAGAGAGGGATAAAGACTGGCAGACAGCACACTTTAACTGGCTTTTGGGAAAACTACCAAGTGTGTGGACACACTGAACAGGAATGGCTCAAGGAGATGGTCTTGTCATGAGCCCACTCCTTGGTTAAGTGTTAGGTGCGTCCCTTGCATTTTACAGAAGCCCAGCTGGCACCCACCAGAAGTCTACGCCGTAATTTCTTTCTTTCATAAAATTCATACACTGCTTGATTGTAAAAAAAATAATAACAATGAGGGGGGAACCCTCAAAAGGGTTCACAAAAACGATAAAACAATAAAAGTATCACTAAGAAGAATTAACAACAATAATTTTAAACTTTCAAAAAGTTAAAATAAGAATAAAGCAAAAACCAATCGGAACTTGCAACAAGTTTCTAAACATCTGGGTAGCTTTGCCTAAACCAAAACATGTTTTAGCAGGTGCCAAATAGTGTACAATGAAAGCACCAGCTTGATGTCAATTGGCATCAAAGTGTACATGCTGCCACACTATAAGATTGATTTCTTCCATAATGGGCATTATGTGGCACCCATAACAGTGCCACACCACTGATAAAAGCGGGTGAATATGGGGTAAAGTAATCCCATAAGTAAATTGGTCACAGGTTCTTAAGGCTAATTGCTGCTGGTCCCATGCGGTGATGACAGAGGTTTATTTTTTAAAAAAGCAAAGCATGGAGAAAGTGGGTAGAGAAGGGGGTTTTTTGGGGGGACACACCTGGATTGCCACTTGTTGGTGGCATCCATTTGTCTTGGGAGACAATGGAGGAGTGTGCCTTTGGAGGTGAAGTCAAACTGCTGGCAGGTTATAGCACCTGATGTGGTTGTAGAGACCAATACAGGAGAGACATGTTTTGTTGCATCTGGGGTTGATGAAGGTTGATGATGTTACAGGTGCACCATGGTGTTTCTTCTCTCTGTGCTCCTCCCAGCTGTCATTCCTTCTCTGGTCGCCGCTATGGATACACAACCTGACTGTGTGTCTCCAGGCACTGCGGTCGTCTCCAAGGGATTCCCACACAGCGGGGTTGTTGCTGCCAGCCTTCATGTCGTGTTTGCAGACATCTCTGCAATGCACAAAGCCTGGGACGTGGGAGAGCACATTGTCCCATGGTTGATGTTCGTTCCCAACTCTGGCATTGAAATATCTCAGCAAGAAAAATAGGTCTTCACAGTCTGCGACGCTCCTGGCAGCCTGGCCTAGTTCCTCATAGAACTGGTCCTTAGTTTGTATGTCAGAGCACAAACTGAGAGCATAGACACTCAAGATGTTAACCAGGCTGAAGGTGGCTGAGAGGCAGAAAACAAGCAAGCATTCTGAGCCCTCGGTCAGCGGTTCTATCGCAGACAGAAGGGAATTCCTCACTTTGAAGCATTACATCATGAATGCATAGCAGGGGCGCCAACCCTAGGGGACTCTGTGGGGGGCTGACCTCCACCTCCCGCTGCCAGCACGCTCTGCCATTTCAATCTCTTTGCACAGTTCTTCCTTGTTTTCCATTTTCCGTTTTATTATTATTAAAGATTTTCTTGTTTTACAGAAGTAAGTGTAATGTCTCTCATACTTTTTCCATGTAACATTTTTACAAATCCGTTTCATTTGTTGAGACATTAGGGGGAGGGAGAAAAAAAAGGGGGGGTGGAGGGAGGGAAGATGGGTGGGGGTGGGGGGTCGGGTGGCGATGTTTCTGTTATGCTTAATGTATGTAGGGTTTGGTGTCAGTGTCGCTTGTGCTGTTCACTTGTGTTCCTTTGGTGGTGAGAGAGGTTGGGGTTGGCCCAGGGTGTGGTTGTTTGTCTGCGATTGGCTGTGGTGATCTTTGTTTTAATGTGTGAGTGGGGTGGGTGGGTGGGTGTTTTGGATGAGGTTAGCCATATTGATTTGTATGCTGTTGGTGGATTATTGTCATTGTCTTGTTGGGCTGTGTATGTGATAAAAGGGAGCCATCCCAGGGTGAAGGCGTCTTCTTCTGTTTGTCCCCGTGTCAGTTTCAGTCTATTGGTTAATTTTTCTAGTAGGGCTGTTTCCCATACTATTTGGTACCATTGGT
This sequence comes from Podarcis cretensis, assembly GCF_951804945.1. Classification (NCBI taxonomy): domain Eukaryota; kingdom Metazoa; phylum Chordata; class Lepidosauria; order Squamata; family Lacertidae; genus Podarcis; species Podarcis cretensis. Next base: position 17,297,246 of record NC_137184.1, on the reverse strand, counting down.
CCATGCTTACTCCTGACAGGTCTCTCCAGTGTCTGGTTATGGTGTTTCTGGCTGCTGAAAGTAGGTGGGTTATGAGTTCTTTGTGGTCTAAATGGGCATTGTTGTCTTGGAAGATGCCAGGCCTGGCATTCATTCATTCATTTATTATGAATTAACAGTACATATAAAATATTTTTATCAATCAATAAGTTTGTGGGGTAGAAAGAGAGGTGGGAGGGAGGAAGGAGAGCTGGATGTGCAAGAAAGAGAGGAGCAGATGAGAAAGAGTTTGACTTTGGATCCCAGCGTGTGATGTGTCCAGGCAGGAGGCCAGAGGCTGCCTTCCTCGCCGCCAGAGCTTACAACATCCTGCCCCACCGAAGGGAGGGAAGGATGGGATTGATTCTAACTCTCCGTTTCCAGCAGGGAACCAGTCTTGTTCACAGTGGTTCCTCTTGGCAAGGATTACGCCCAACTCAGCAGGACCTGGCTGTGCACACATGTACGCAAAAGGAGCGGGTCCTTCCCTCCTCCTCTTCACCACCGAATGGCAGAGCTGTCCAATTTAATTAACCATCAACCACACTGGTGATCAATAGCGGCTTCCTATGCAACGAGCTGGGAGCAGGTGGAACACAGCTCAGGCAGATGAGAGAAGCTGCCAGCTGAGGTGGGCGGAAGAGGGGGGGAGGGTGAAGTTGCCCACTTTAGGGTGGCCTAAAAGCCACCAACTTTGCCCCTTGGGAAAATGTAGGGCTGCAGATTATCAGGGCTGAGGGCCAAATGCAGCCCTGCTGAGCTTTTCTGCCTGGCGCTCGGGATTCTCCCCAGGCCACTACCCCTTTCCATGCCACAAACCTCCCTTACCCTGCTCCATACTCAGCTTGAGCATTTCTGCCTGCCTGGGTTGTGTCCCCTTGAACTCTGATCAAGCCTGTGCTTGCCTGAATGGAGGATGGAGAGAGGTGTGTGTCAAATTGTGCAGAAACTAGCTTACTATAAATAATAATAATAATAATAATAATAATAATAATAATAATAATAATAAATTTTATTTATATCCTGCCCTCCCCAGCCGAAGCCGGGCTCAGAGCAGCTAACAACAATAAAATAATACAACATTCTAAAATCATTTCATTATAAAATTAATTCAAATCAAATTGATGGCAACCATTGGGCTGGAGTTCTGTGAAGATTGCCAAAGGAGGGAGTCAGGCTGTGCCTTGGCCAAAGGCCTGGTGAAACAGCTCTGTCTTGCAGGGCCCTAGTCTCTTGTGACAGAGCATTCCACCAGATCAGAGCCACAGCCGAAAAAGCCCTGGCTCTAGTTGACGCCAGCCTAACCTCTCTGTGGCCTGGGACTTTCAAGATGTATTTGTTTGAAGACCGTAAATTCCTCTGTGGGACATACCAGGAGAGGTGGTCCCGTAGGTACGAGGGTCCTAGGCCGTAGCATTTACATTTGTTGCTCCGCCCAGATTTTCCTCTGGTCCCGCCCACCACTACCATGCGGCCCATGGAGGGTTGCCCGTAAAGGAATGTTGCCCTCAGGCTGACAAGGGTCTTCAGAGACGTTTGACCAGCCCAAGGTCACACAGCAGCTGCATGTGGAGGAGCAGGGAAGCAGACCCCGTTCACCAGATTACAAGTCCACCGTTCTTAACCACTACACCACGCTGGTGTAGAGTTGCTGAGAATTGTCAGGAGACCCCCCTCTATTCCCCTCCCAGAGCTACAGTTTCCAGACTAATTCAACGATAAATCCCTCTTCACAGAGAACTGGGAACTGTAGCTCCCTAAGGGTCTATCCAATGGGGATAGATGGAAAAGGTTTGGGATACAGCGCTCCCTGAGTATTTAACACAATACAGATAAGGGCATATTAAATGTGATTGACTTGGTAGCACCTGGCTTCCCTTTGTCCATTACGTAAATAAATTAAGTGATACAATCACACCCCCGGTTACTCACGCTCATCTGTTGAGAGATTACATATCGAGCAAAGGAGATAAAACTGATGCCTTTATGTCTCTCAGCAATGTGGTTGTCAATTGGATTGGATTGTAACAAAATGTGTATAATAATTCATTCTACACAGTTTACTTCTACCTCTGTTTCTCCCTATTCACTGCTTCTGTACCAGTTTGTTGATTTTGCACATCAGAACATCAGAACAGCCTGCATCCTAGAGCTCTTCTGGTCCAGCACCTTGTTGTCCCAGCATCCAACTAGATGCTCCAATGGGAAGCCAGCATGCAGGACCTGAGCACCGCAGCAGCTCTCCCCTCCTTCAGCTTCCAGCAGCTGGCATCCAGAAGCAACTGTGGAGGCAGAGCATAGCCATTGTGGCCAGCACCCATTGGTAACCTTCTCCTCTATGAATTTGCCCAATCCTTTGCACAAAACACCAATAAAAATATATTGGGGGGGTGAGGGGTATCAAGGCCAGAAGGACAGGCCAGTTTCTGCGGCACCATCCTTCTTTACTATGTTCTTTTTACCAGTGAGAGCTGTACCATAAAGAAGGCTGATCGCCGAAGAATTGATGCTTTTGAATTATGGTGCTGGAGGAGGCTCTTGAGAGTTCCATGGACTGCAAGAAGATCAAATCTGTCCATTCTGAAGGAAATCAGCCCTGAGTGCTCACTGGAAGGACAGATTGTGAAGCTGAGGCTCCAGTACTTTGGCCACCTCATGAGAAGAGAAGACTCCCTGGAGAAGACCCTGATGTTGGGAAAGATGGAGAAGGGGACGACAGAGGACGAGATGGCTGGACAGTGTTGTCGAAGCTACCAGCATGAGTTTGACCAAACTGAGGGGGGCAGTGGAAGACAGGAGTGCCTGGCGTGCTCTGGTCCATGGGGTCACGAAGAGTCTGACACGACTAAACGACTAAACAACAACAATCAGCAATGCATGGGATGGTTTCAATTTTGTTGTCATCACAACAATCTTTTGAGGTCTGCCAGGCTGAGAGGCAGTGGGTTCCCAAAACCACACAGAGTTGAGGTTCTGCCCAGGGACTGTTGGGGATCCAGTGTAACTTTGCAGGCAGATGTGAACCCCAAAACACTTCAGGAATCCCTACTCCTGAAATCCCAACTCCCAAATGAGAGTCCTTCTGCACAATCTCTCTCTCTCTCTCTCTCTTTTTCCTGAGCTGCAATTAGGCACCCATCCGTGCAAGATGGTAGCATTGTTGTGACAGAGCATCGTGCGTGAGCTAAAACGGCTTCAGGCAGGGAAAACAGAATGTGGGTGGGGTGGGGGGAAATCTGCTGAAATCCCTTATGTTTCCAAGAAGACTCTCGTACCCCTTTGCTTGGCGTCTGCATGATCCAATGTGCCATCCAAGCCCTGCTCATGGAGGAAATGGCCTGGAGTTCCTCTGCAGTGGGAAAGTGGAGCCCAACTCTCCCTTAAAAGGAACAGCAGCTGAACAACAGAAAGAAGAGATTGTGGAAGATATTGTCCTATATGTATGACAAACTATGGAGGAGGCAGCGATGACCACCAACTTAGATGGCTTTAAAAGGGACTAAGAAGCATCCAGTGAAACAGGATGTTCAAAGATTCAGGGCAAGTATTTGAACTTGATCCCACAGGAGATAATGATGGCCACTAATTTGGTTGGCTTTAAAAGAGACTTCAACAAATTCATGGAGGAGGAGGGAGCCACGACGTGTATGCTTTGCCTCCACAGTTAGAGACAGCGATGCTTCTGAATACTTTTGTGTCCGGATTTTCACTTTTTGAAATATGGCAACCCTAATCAACTCTGAGGCCACACCTGAAGCTGGGGGTGATTGATGCATTCTATTCAGTTGGTGTTTAAAAACAAGTCTACCAAATCTACACCTTCCAAAACACAATGCAAATTGAAAACAGCCCTCCTTCAGAATTTGCACTTCCCTGAATTTTGCAATGCCAAAACTACGTGTACAAAAATGCATATGCTAAGGCAAAGCATGCATAACAAATGCCTATGTTAGTGAAAATCTTGGACGTTTAATTGTATACTTGGAAAGGACCCTAAGGGTCATCTTAGTCCTGCAATGACACCCAACAATGTATTATTAGGAAAATATAAAGATCATGCTTTGCAACAACAGCAACAAAATCTGTATATTAAGCAATATAGTACCAAAAAATGTGCAGATGAGGGGAAATTTGCACTAAAACACCAGCGAATGTTCAGGAGGCTTTTTATTTTTTTTCAAAAATGGAAAACTGATGTGGGAAAGTGGAGAACAAAACTTAAGATTGGAAAAATGAGAAACTGAGAAACTGAAATGTACAGATTTGCCCATCGCTATCTGACACCCCCTCTGGAACAAATTCTCCCCATCCGTCTTACCCAGACATCTTTGCCCTCCACTGCCCAACTACTCCCCTCTCCACCCCAATCGCCTGATCGCTCTCCACCAACACCCCTTCCCCATCCAAAAAAGAAGAAGAAGAGAGAAACCTTTTCCTTCTGTACTTCCAATAAAAACATGAATAATGATCCCTGGAGACGAGTGAGGCCCATTCCAGCCCGCCCTTGAGAAGTAGTTTTGGCTGGAGTCTTTCTCCATCAGCTTTTTGAAATATGAGACTCTGGACCATTCAGAAGAGCACAGCACAAGAGCCAGCGAATGAGGCTGTTGCCATCCTAACCTCCTCTTCCTCCTCCCCCACCCAGTCTCCACTCCAGTTTGGTTCAGTAACAGAGTACAGAGTGGTGGTAGTGGGGATCCTGGAACAGCTGGCTAAGATGGGAGCTAGCAGGATTCAAAGCCACACGTCAAAATGAATCCATCCTGCAGCTCCTGTCGACGGTAGGAGGCAGCAACTATATTATATATACATACACAGGGAGGGAGGGAGCAAAAGGATGGAGTGATATGTGGCTTAGTTTCAAGCCATTCTTAAACCACTGGGAGACTTTGGCAGGAGCAGCCAAATGCAAATCCAAATGTTGAAATTTCACACGGAGGCAAATGCCTGGGAGCTGCTGAGAACTGTCAAGGGGAGATTCTGGTGCTCAAGAGAGCACAGGCGATGATACATCACAGACATCGCGCCAGTGATTCTTCCATTCGCATAGAGCTCACTTGTCTCAATGCATTCTGGCATTATTATTATTATTATTAATCAGCAAGACACATAAAACCACCTGATTCAACAGATAAATATGTAAGTGTTCTGCATAAAATGATCTAAAATATTCACTGCAAATGTTATATTATTATTATTTAGCAAGATGTATACACTGCTTGATCAAACAAATCTCTAAGTGGTTTACGAAAATTAGTATAAAACATTTATTAAAAATAGTAATAGGTTGCATTCAACTAACTTTTACTCAGAGTAAATCTATAGTGGTACCTCGGGATGCGAACGGGGATCCATTCCGGAGCCCCGTTCGCATCCCAAACAGAACGCAAGATGCGATGGCGCGACGGTGCATGTGCGGGTCGTGTTTCACCACTTCCGTGCATGCGCGTGACGTCATTTTGAGTGTCTGCACATGCACGAGTGGCGAAACCCGGAGGTAAAGTGCTCCATTACTTCCAGGCTGCCGCGGAGTGCAACTCGAACACGCTCAACCCGAAGCAGAGTCAACTCGAGGTATGACCGTACTTTAAATTAATGGGTGCAAGTTAGCCATGTCTGTTAACTTCAACAGGTCTACTCTGAGTAAGACCAGCACTTGACACAACCGTATTATCATCATAATCATCATTTTTTATTTGTATGCCGCCTTTCCACAGTTAAAAAAACAATGCTCAAGGTGGCTTACAGCATAACAAGATTTACATAATTACAAAAGTCATAAACAATAAATAAACCACATCAAAAAAATACACACAATTTCCACATAAATCAAAATCAAAAACTAAGAATACAGCATTAATATCACAGTTTAAAATGACATAGGTAAAAAATAAAAGCAATCTAAACAAAAAAAACAAAAACAAAACAAAACAAAATGGAGCCCTCTCTGCCCAGCAGCAGCAGCGGCAGCAGCAGTCCTTTATAGAGCCCATCAGGCCCCCTGGGCCAGGTGGTGAGTGGCAGGACGCTGAGGCGCTGAGCAGGGGAGTCTTACCAAGTACTCTGTGTGGGTGTGGGTGTTATCTGTATTTTGATTTTTTAAATAAAATTCTTCAAATTTATATCAAAATATAAATGAAACCAAGAGATCTGAAAATCAACTGTACATAATAAAATGACATGGGTGGTTCAGCTTTGCTAATCAAAAAGTTTTTCGAAGGCATGGAAAATGGTACAGCGAAGGCGCCTGCCTCGTATCAATAGGCAGGGAGTTCCAAAGTGTAGATGCTGTCACACTGAATAATTACTTTCTTGCAAGAGTGGAAAAAGGATTATATGGAACCTGTAAGAGTGCCAGTACTACAGACTGAAGTGGATGAGGGTTAGGGATAGGGTTTGCATGTGATCTTACTTGTCCTTACAGCAACAATGCCATAGCCCAAGATTTACACCCATCATTTTTGAGTACAATTTCTTTTCTCATTAATTTATAGAGAATGATTGGCAGGGGGAGGGGGGAATGTGTGAGATATTTTCAGCCGGCACTTGTTAAAATGTGCAGAAAATTACATCATCTGTGTGAATGATCTGGCAGGATTGACCCCCGAAACAACTTCTATTCCAACCAAAGCAGTCTCCAAATCAGAACCAGATTTGCAACTGTCCAGAGGGCAACATGAAAGAAACCGGATACACTTAATTCACATCAGGCTTTGTTTCCACGTTAAAAATGTTGCCCGGTAGATATGAGAGCAGCAAAATAGCCAGTGATAGCTAAAAGAAACTCTCATCTAGCTTTTTTCCCCCAGTTAATGAAGGAGATTTAGGACAATTCAGTAGTTTCTAATACTTTAGAAATCCTGTTGAAAGAAGTGTACGAACTCCAGAAAGCAAAGACAACCTTTGCTTAGTGTCTCCTGTACTATTTTTCTACACATAAAAAGCTGCCTTATACTGAGTCAGGCGATTGGTCTGACTACACATATACCGAGTCAGGCAATTGGTCCGTCTAGCTCAGTATTTTCAACACTGATTGGCAGTGTATTTCCAGGGTTTCAGGCAGGGGACATTCCCAGCACTGCCAGGAGATGTTGCCAGGGTTTGAACCTGGCACATTCTGCATGTGCTGGAGGTGCCCTACTACTGAACTACAGCCCTTCCCCTCAAAATAAAGGACTCCAGTCTTCATGGTTTGGAACAAAGGACAGATATTAAATAGGGACATGGGAACTTGCCTTCTACTGAGTCAATCACTGGTCCATTTAGCTCAGTAATGTCCACGCTGACTGGCAGTGGCTCCCCAGGGTCTCAGACAGGGAGTCTCTCCCAGCCCTGTGGGAGATACCACTGGGGAATGGACCTGGCACCTTCTACATCCAAAGCATCTGTTCTACCCTTTGAACTACAGCCTTTCTACACAGATGTCTGCCTCTAGATGCACAACCTTCCCCTCAAAATAACCCAAGTCCGGCACTCTAACCACTACACCACACTTCCCTATGCCTTTACAGAAGTGTCTCTTTTGCAGTAACTTTTCCAGTGCAGTTCTAAAACAAATACTGGGAGCAGCCACCCCAGCTCATTCCATGCCCAAACTCCTCCTACCCTTTTCCCAACCATCCTTTTCCCCACACTTGATCAACCCCACTTCAGCTTGCAAAGTTCTTAACCCAAGGTACTATTTCTGGGTTAGCGGAGTCTGCAACCTGAAGCGTCTGTAACCTGAAGCATCTGTAACCCAAGGTACCACTATATAAGGTTGTTTCCAAGTTCTGCTCAGTGCAAAATGAACAGAAGTTAGCCGTAACTATTGGCTTCTGTGGGCTCTACTGAGTAGAGCTACAACACACACACACACACACACACACACACTCTTACAGTACAGTTTTCTTCCAAGGAGTTCAAGGTGGTACACGAGGTTCTCTCTCCCTGTTGTCCTTACACCAGCCCTGTGAGGCTGGTTATGCTGAGAGATTGTAACTGGGCCAAGGTCACCCGATGGGTGTCACTTTGGACCCTGATCTCTCAGATCCTGGTCCCGCTCTCTAACCACTAATACCACACTGGCTGTCCTGAGGCTGCATCTTTTACAACCTCTTTGGGGTTCCTGTTTCTTTTAAGGGAGGGTCAGGCTTCACCACACAATGAACAGATGTGAGGTTGACCCATTTCCATGGTAAAAATGGCCACCATGGGCTTTCCCCCAGGAAATGAAATGCTGAACAGTGAAAGCTTCGCCAGCGCTTGAATGGAGATGGAACTTTGGATAGGTGTGATGGAGGAGCCAGGGGTGGAAAGCAGCATATGTTTCTGAGTGAGCAGTGGCCTCTCCAGCACCCCCTGTGGCAATCGCCATTTTGACCTTTCCCAGTGGGAAAGTGAAATCTGGGTGGGGGAGGACAGAGGAGGCCGTTAGCAGCCACCCAGTGCTCCTCCATCCATCTGCCTCGAAGGAAAGCCGGCCACAGAACGCCTTCCAGTTTGATTTCTTTATAGAGAGATCACTCAGGTTTTGATAAGATCACTGCAGGCGGACAGGAGGAAATTGGAAACTTGCCCGGGGTTTGATCTCACATGGCAGAATGTGATGTGGCTTGCACATTACGGGCCAGGCCTTAATAGCATCCCATTAGACAGAGACAATACAGGCCCGTGACCTTGCAGGGAGTGAAAAATGAAGGCCTAAAGCAAATGGCTGCCATTGTGGGTATTTCTTTTTTCTATTAAAAAACAGATTTCAGTCTCACACAGATCCAGCACAGGAGAGGGTGATGAGAGAAGAGGTGGCAGGCTGGACCAGGGGAACTCTTCAGTCACAAACGTTTTTTTTTTTGGGGGGGGGTGTTTCGTCATTATGAGACCCACAGCGCCTAGCTGGGGCTCGGGAGGGTGAGGAAACGGGAAAGGAGAGGGTGTGAGTGGGGTGCCTGGGGGGGTGAGAATTCAGAAAGGGACAACCCAAATGATGATGGGGGTGGAGGGACTCCCCTATGGTTTCCCTTCAGATCATATAAATCTTCAGACTCCCCTACGAAGGAAGGCTGTAGCGTCAACTATTGAGGCTCAGTTTGTTTATTTATTTTCTCATTTATTGCTTTGTTTCATTACTATTAAATTTTATTCTTATGTTCTATGTTGCCAACTGCCCATAGGTCCTCATGATAATCAGTAGTATATAAATTTAATAAATAATAATAATAATAATAATAATAATAATAATAATAATGTTTAGAGGAAAGGTGAATAAGCGGCAACACAACAGAAGATTATAAAATTATGCATGGAATGGAAAAAACAGACAGAGAAACGTCTTTCTCCATCCCTCATCATCCTAGAATTTGTGGACATCCCACGAAGCTGAATATTAGGAGATGGGCCACTGGTCTGATCCATCAGGTTCTCCTTATATTCTTATGGATTGAGGGAGTGAGCGGGGGCTTATCCACACTTCGTTTTGTGTTACATTTCCAGGCACAGGTCTATGCCTGAGCAGGGTTTTGTGTGGTTTTTTTTGTCCTGGCACTCCTGTGTTTTACCGCTGAATTGCAGCCACTGGCAACCAGGTTTTCCACAGATTATTGCTTGCTTTGATTCAGAGGCAAACCACAGGTTTTCCTGGGGAGAGCACCGGGACGAACAAAAACTTCTCTAAATTGGAAAGCTCGGACCTGTTCCCAGAAAGTGCACAGCAAAGGTGAGTGTGGAAGAGGTCAGAGAGAGGTAAATCAGCACTACCAGTTTCTAGGAAAAAGCAAGTTAATCAGAAAAGAGAGATGCTAGAGCAGGTGAGTGGGAGGATGGAAGGACAAGGTTTTCTTTCAAATCTTGTGAAGAGCTGTCCCTGACCTCGCAAGAGGTCTCCTTCTGAAGCCTCCAGCAAAACACACCTTCCAAATTCCTGATCGCTTCAGGAGGGAACACAATGAAACAAAATCACATGACCCACTTGGCAGAAAGGCAGCCTGGTAGCTCTTGGAATGAAAGCTAGCCTTGAGATGGAATTGAAAAGCCAGGAAATCACAAAGGAACTAGCTACCATTCCTTTCTTCTTCTTCAGATAAACCCAATGCAACCAGCAGTGACAGCTTTGCTGCACAAACCTTGGATATTTGTCCTGCCGCCCATGGCCTACCACCCACCGATTAATCAGAAGAAGAAATAGGGTTATTGTTGCTGGCCTCAGATACTTCCAGCTATGGCACATTGGCCTGTTCCAAGTTGAGCAGGGGCAACTGATTTATAGAAGGGATCTTGGGCTTATGTGGGCCCGAAAGGGCACACATTTGGGAATCGCAGAAGCTGCTACAAGCACTAAAAGGTAAAGGGACCCCTGACCATTAGGTCCAGTCGTGACCGACTCTGGGGTTGCAGCGCTCATCTCACTTTATTGGCCGAGGGAGCCGGCGTACAGCTTCCAGGTCATGTGGCCAGCATGACTAAGCTGCTTCTGGCGAACCAGAGCAGCGCACGGAAACACCGTTTACCTTCCAACTGGAGTGGTACCTATTTATCTATTTGCCCTTTGATGTGCTTTCGAACTGCTAGGTTGGCAGGAGCAGGGACCGAGCAACGGGAGCTCACCCCGTCATGGGGATTCGAACCACCGACCTTCTGATTGGCAAGTCCTAGGCTCTGTGGTTTAACCCACAGCACCACCCACGTCCCATGCCACAAACACTACAAAGTACCTATTTCACAGAAGGAAAACAATTGATGATGCTCAGAAAACTGCCACTTTCCCAATAGTGACAAAATACCTCCATAACACAAAACCCAAAAAACAATACCCCAAAATGATCCAGCAGCAAATCCCCTATGAGGAAAAGTTGTAGAGAAAAGGTGCATACTGTAAGAGGTGACATGATAAAACTTTATAAAATTCTGCATGGCATGGAGGAAGCCTGTAGAGATATGTTTTTCCCCTGCCAGAGTCAAGGGAAAGCTGAGTGTAGCGAGACATGCACTCTGGACTTTAAGAGGGCCAATTTCAAAAAGCTTAAGGAGCTACTGGGTGTGATCAGGGCCATCTTAAGCATATCCGGTGCCGTGGTGCAAAGCTCCCTCCAGCGGCGCCCCCCCTTTCCCAGAGTTTTTTAGGGAGGACGGTGCTGCCGGCGGGGCTGGAGGAGGCGGGCAGTGGCTGGAGGGCAGCTCCTCCAGCAGGGAAGAGGCAGAGGCTGGACGCGGTGCCTCCCGGCTCAGCTGGACACTTCATGCCACAGTGACCATGGCAGACGGAGGCTCCGGGCGCAGCGCTACTTCGGCGCGGCATGGCGGAGGCGGGCAAGGGTGGCGAGCTGATGCCAGGAGGTGCTGCATCCACCCTCTGCCTCTTCCCTGGTGCCCTCCAGAACTTGGCGCCCTGGCGCCCCGTGCCACTAGCCTCTATGGGTAAGATGCCCCTGCGTCAGAAATACCCATGGTCAGAAATACTCAAAGAGAATGGAGTCCAAGATGGGTGGGAGTTTCTTAAATGTGAAATACTGAATAAACAAAGACAGACAATGCCAACAGAAAGTGGGAAGCTTCTAAAGAAACTGGTGTGGTTGCATAAAGGGCTTACAGATGAGATGAGATTTAAGAAGGACGTGGCAAGAAATGGAAGAAAGTGGGAATCACAAAGGAGGAGTATACAAGAGTAGCCAACAGTTGCAGAGAGAAGGTCAGGAGGGCCAAAGCTCAGAAGAAGCTGAAGCTTGCAAGAGAGATTAAAAATAATGGCTGCGTTAGAAGCAAGAGGAAGAACAAGCAAGTGGTGAGTCCTCTGTGTGGAGAAGATGCAGAAATGCTATTGGGTGGCAGAGAGAAGGCAGAACTGCTGAACTTTGCCTCTGTCTTCGCCCAAAATGAAAGTAGTGCCCAACCTGGTGATAACAAAATAAACAATGCAAGGAGGGAGCTGCAGCCCAAGATAGAAAAAGAGGTGCTAAGGGAACACCTAGTTACTTCAAATGAATCTTCAAAAGGGTAGGGGAGAATACCTGGGAATACCAACCTGTGAGCTTGACATTTATACCAGGACAGGTCCTAGAAAACTTAAAAAGTCAGTCTGTGAGCACTTAGAAAAGCATGCTGCGATGACTAAAACTCTGCAGGGTTTTATCAAAGCCGAGTTAAGCTGGACGAATCTCATTTCTTCCCCCCCCCCCATAAAGTTACAAGCTCAGTGGATCAAAGGAATGCTGTGGATGTAGTGTATCTTGATTTCAGTAACGTTTTTGACAAAGTTTGCCTCTTCTTGTGGAGAAACTAGTAAAACATTGGCTTTATTGAGGTAACTGTAAGGTAAATTTGTAGCTGGTTGACTGACCAAACCCAAGGAGTGCTCACTAAATGGTTCCTCATCATTCTGGGGGAAAGTGACAATAGAAGTGCTGCGAGGTTCTGTCCTGGGCCTGTAGCTGCTCAGCATCCTTATGGACAACTTGAATGAAAGAATTGAAGGTACAGTATATTCATCTGATTTGCAAATGGCTCCCAACTAGGAGGAGCAGCCAATACCGCTGAAGACATAAACGGGATTCTAGATTACCATAACAGATTGGAGAACTGGGCCCAAACTAACAAAATGAATTTCAGTAGGGACAAATGTCAGGTTCTACACTTAGGCAGGAAGAACCAGCTGTACGAAGATAAGATGGGGGACACCTGGCTTGCTTACAGGAGCTGGGCATTAGCTGGAAAGGATTTGGGCATCTTAGTAGACCACAAGCTTCACATGAGTCAACAGTGTCATACAATGGTAAATGTACAAAAAGAAAAACATGCACCAGTAAATAAATCTTAGAAAGGGGCAAGATTTTTCAAAATTGATTTTACAAATTTATAAATTGCTTAAAAGCCTGAGGTCTTCAAAGCTGTGTACAAAAATATAAAATACAAAAATAATATATGGTGTCAGCGTTGCTTGTGCTATTCACTTGTGTTCCTTTGGTGGTGAGAGAGGTTGGGGTTGGCCCAGGGTGTGGTTGCTTGTTTGTGATTGGCTGTGGTGATCTTTGTTTTTGTGTGTGAGTGGGGTGGGTGGGTGTTTGGATCAGGTTAGCCATATTGATTTGTATGTTGTTGGTGGATTATTTTCATTGTCTTGTTGGGCTGTGTATGTGATAAAGGGGAGCCATACCGGGGTAAAGGCATCTTCTTCTGTTTGTCCCTGTGTCAGTTTCAGTTTATTGGTTAATTTTTCTAGTAGGGCTGTTTCCCATACTATTTGGTACCATTGGTCCATGCTTACTCCTGACAGGTCTCTCCAGTGTCTGGTTATGGTGTTTCTGGCTGCTGAAAGTAGGTGGGTTATGAGTTCTTTGTGGTGTAAATGGGCATTGTTGTCTTGGAAGATGTTTAGTAGGGCCAATTCTGGGGTGATGTCTAATAAAAAAGGTAAAGGTACCCCTGCCCGTACAGGCCAGTCTTGACAGACTCTGGGGTTGTGCGCCCATCTCACTTAAGAGGCCAGGGGCCAGCGCTGTCCGGAGACACTTCCGGGTCACGTGGCCAGCGTGACATCGCTGCTCTGGCGAGCCAGAGCTGCACACGGAAACGCCGTTTACCTTCCCGCTGGTAAGCGGTCCCTATTTATCTACTTGCACCCGGAGGTGCTTTCGAACTGCTAGGTTGGCAGGCGCTGGGACCGAGCAGCGGGAGCACACCCCGCCGCAGGGATTCGAACCGCCGACTTGCTTATTTTACATATTTCTCATATGGCTGTTGTCCAGAATAGTTGGATTTTGGGGCACTCCCACCACATGTGGAGGTATGTGCCTGTGGAGGTGCACCCTCTCCAGCATTTTTGTGAGGTTCCTGGGCATATTAGCGCTAGTTTTCTTGGTGTTAGGTACCACCTGTAGGTGAGTTTCAAATGAGTTCTTTTCTTTTTGTTGATATGGATTTAAAGGGGGGGTTACCTATTGTTTCAATTTCCTGTTCGCACCAGAGGTAACTATCAGAATAGGTTGTACTGGGATGATTTTACAGATTCCCAAGTTGGAAGATGCCGTCAACACCCTGTGAAGTAGCCCAGCGGTCAGTAGATGCGGATGTGCATTGCGTGGGTGTGAGCACGTTGGCTGCTGGCCACAAAACGCTTGTTCCTGAACTCCTCAAAGAGTTGCATGCCCTTGGCCGTCCAGACATTCTCGTCATGTGTGGAGGCATCATCCTCCCCAGGATTATGACTTCCTGTATGACTCTGGTGTTTCCAATATATTTGGCCCTGGAACACGAATCCCAAAGGCAGCTGTCCAAGTTCTTGATGATATTGAGAGATGCTTGGATAAGAGGCAGCAATCTGCATAAACCACTGTCTCATAACTAACTTTATATCTCATGGTGAATCTTATAGTTTGTGTTGATGCTTTGTGATCTGTTGATAAAAAGAAGTAATTCATGCTAAATCATCTACAGTGTCCGGTGTTGCCTTGTGCTTTCTAAGAAAGTGGGAAATTATCTGCAATATTATTACATATGTATGTAAAATCTATCAAAGAATCTAAATGAAATGAGTAAATTTAAAAATTTTGCATATAAAAAAAAGAAAGGGGCAAGATTAGACATAGATACAAAAGCATTTTTTTTAAAAAAAAAAAAAGAGAGAGAAAACCCAAACTCCCTAAGCTCTGCTCCCCCCTTTCTTCCCAACCAGGGCAGCCTGCCCCTCAAAGCCATGTGACCTTGGCAGCCACAGCCTCTCCTCCTCGTCGCCCAAGGGAAGAGGCTGGCAGTGGCAGCCATGGAGAGCCAACAGGATGCACCTTTGCAGCAGCCGCCACCACTACCGCCGTCTTTAGGGATAAACGCCAGCTCACCCTCCTCCCCATGCTTGGTGGCAGCACCACTGGTTGGGAAAATAGGGACCTTCTGAGATCAAATCAGAAGCCAGGATGGCTTTCATAACTCCAGGACTGTCCTTGAAAAATCAGGACACTTGGAGGGTATGGACACTGTCAGGGGCTCAGGAGCAGAGGCACAGGGAAGAGAGGAGATGGAGAGCGAAGGGGAAGAATCCGAGGGGAGCGTAGGAGAAGAGGACAGTGGACCGAGGGATTCCATGAGCCTCTCCAGCGAATCGGAAGATTCACAGAAGGGGGCGCCAGTGGCCAGGGGTAGGGGGTTCCCAAGGGGAATGCCCCAGGGGCAAGGGGGCAGCAGGGACTCCCAGAGCAGTAGCTGGAAATCAGGACCAGCTTCCCCACCAGAGAAGAGTGGGGGGGAAGAGTCCCAAGGATCGGGGCCAGTGCATTCCCCACCAGGGAGAGAAGATAAGGCAGGGCTGACCACGCCTCCATCAGAAAGTCGGACAACGGAGGAGAGGTCAGATCCGGCCAGTGTCCTGGAAGAGGGAAGCAGTGACCGAAGTAGTGTAACGGTTAGGAGAAAGGTCACTGGGCTGGCGCGAGAGGCAAGTTCAAATGTACAGGAGCGCGGGACAGCAGAGAATGAGGATTGGGAACCGGGTCCTAAAGCCCGCCGGAGGGAGGGGGAGGAGCTAAGCGACTCAGCGTCGGAAGAGTCCAGAAAGGGCAATGCCCCAGCGGGCAGGAGGACCCAGAGGAGGAGAGAGCAGCGTAAAAGGTGGAGCAGGGCTAGGATCTTAAACTGGTGTCATAGGGGAGGAGACTCAGACGGGACTTCGCCGATCTAGGGTTTAAGACGTAGGGCTGCACGCTGTGGCTTTGAAATGGAAACTGAACTTCAGTAAAGACTTTTGTACATTACTACAGCCTAGCGTTGGTCCTCTGTGAGCTGGGACCTAGAGGCAGCTCTGACAGACACGCAGGCACTTCTTCCAAAGATGTGGTCCTTTTGCAGCATGGGGAACTGCCCCGCCCCCAACGCTATAAATTAATCACCGCTTTCCCAGGTTGTCAGTTTTAGCAAATGAGGGCTGAAGTCCTGGAGAGAGCAAAACAGAGTCAGGGTTCAATACTGCCTCTTTGAACCCAGTTTGAAGAGCAGGGAGGTCAGGGAGAGGTCAAGGAAGCACTGGGAGCTGGAGAGACGGAGGCTGGTTCTGATTAAGGGCAATCCACGTGGCTCAGAGGCCCGTCTGCCATTGTATGGTATTGGGAAGGTTCCCCCCGCCTCCAGTCAGCAGGAACGGAGTGCGGAGGGGGGTGGAATTGGAAGCAGTCAGCATTAAGCGTTACCAGCTGAAGAACTTCCAAAACTTTGGAAGGAAAGAAAGCAGTGAAAAAGCTGGGGGAACACAGCAGAAAGAAAAGGCTGGCATTTCTGTGGCTGCTCTGGCAAGCATGCACCCCCTCTGCTGGGCTAGGTGTGTGTACCTGGGTCACAGCCACACTACACACTGAAAACACTCTTCAACCAACTTTAACCAGTCAGGGCTTCCTCAGTCATGTGTGCTGAATAGATCTGCACGTACCTCTCTACTTTGCAT
This sequence comes from Podarcis cretensis, assembly GCF_951804945.1. Taxonomy (NCBI): domain Eukaryota; kingdom Metazoa; phylum Chordata; class Lepidosauria; order Squamata; family Lacertidae; genus Podarcis; species Podarcis cretensis. Next base: position 17,280,832 of record NC_137184.1, on the reverse strand, counting down.
AGCTCATCACACCATTTTCAAACTTTCGAAAACCTCGAGTACTGGTCTTGGTAGTCACTGTGTCGGCAGGGCCCCGAACCAACTGCTGCTGATCTACTCCAGCTTCTGTGATTTCAGCAAACTTCCCAGCATGTCTGCATAGCCAGGAATGCTAGGGACATTCACAGAAATCTGTGCACAAAGCTGGGAAGCTGAATGCTATGGCCATTTCCTAAACTCTCACAGAATCCCAGGTATGAATGTCAGAGGATTCTGACAAAGATAGAAAACAGGAGCAGAACTCACTGGTGTTCCCTTAGCTGCCCCCATGTCTGGAATAGAAATCAATCCAATGAATACAATCAGGATTCACAACTGTTTTTGCTTTCGGTCTGCAAACGAGGCATAATTGATTAGAAAAAGAGCCAGTATGGTGTATTCGTTTGGAAGTTGGGCTGAGACCTGGAAGACCAAGATTCGATTCCCCTATTCAGCAATGAAGCTCACTGGGTGTGGCCTTGGGGCCCCATTACTGCCTCTCAGCCTATCCTACCTCACTGGGTTGTTGTGGAGATTAAAGCAGAAAAGAACTGGGTGTGCCACCTTGAGCTCCTTGGAGCCAAAGCAATAAATAAATCAAACAAAAATAAAATATCCCCCCACCCTTTGCTTTTTAGTGACTGGGAAGGGGGTAGAACAACTTTGTTTGTTTGTTTGACAAGATTTAGATGCCACTTGAGTGATTCTATTTTGTAAAAACACTTTAAGGTTTTGTTACAAATAATCACATTACAGTGGTACCTCGGGTTAAGAACTTAATTCATTCTGGAGGTCCGTTCTTAACCTGAAACTGTTCTTAACCTGAAGCACCACTTTAGCTAATGGGGTACTATTTTTGGGTTAACGGAGTCTGTAACCTGCAGCGTCTGTAACCTGAAGCGTATATAACCCGAGGTACCACTGTACCAGTAAAACAACCCAACAGTTAAAAACAACTATTCAAAACATACCAATAAAAAAAAAGAAATAAAACCAATTATAAGCTTACAAGCAGTTTAAAACACATGTCCACACTCTACATAGCTGGAGAGGCTTTGTCTTAACAGAAATGTTCTTAGCAGGCACCAAAAAGAGTATAACGAAAGCACCTAACTGAGGTCAATAGGCAGGGAGTTCCAAAAGTGGAACTAAAATAAATAATTTTTTTATAAATGCAGAGGGAGTGTTATGTGGCACCTGGTTTAATTGCATATATGAAGAAATTTCATCACAGTGGACAGTGAGATGATTAACATAGCTTTCTTTGCTAAAGTCGAACTGCAGCAGAATGGAGACAGTTCTGCATGTGACTAATACAGGGTGGAAAGGGAAACTATGCTTTCTTACGACCCCTAATTTTGGCATTCACACATCACTGTCATGCGTGGAGGGATTTACCTGATTTACCTGAAGTCACAGCATGGAGGGGTAGGCAGACTTATGCTGATAAAACATAGAGTTTTTTCAGGGATGTGTGTGTGTGTGTCCACACATGTATGCATGCACGCATACCTCTGAACACCAGTGCTAAGAATATATTCTGCAAACATCAATGATGCAACTGCTTAGCTAGTTATTCCTATGGTTGGGTAGTGTATGCACCACTACTTGGCCCAAAGGCCCTACAAAGCCATTAACAGAATATTAATACAAAAGAAGGCTGTAATAGCACAACTACAAAGGTACAATAAAGCACTATAATACATCAATAAAGGCAATAGAAAGCTGCAGAATAAACACCACAAATTAGAGCAGATACACAGTATATCAAGGTCTCACCATTGACATGGCTCCGCTGCAAACAATAAAAATACAGATGACCAGAAGGGTGGCTGTTTACACACCTGCTCATAGGAACACCATCACCCCAAGCCCAAAAGGAACCCAGTCTCAGAGAAGTCCTTGCCAAGCCCAACCAGCTTGGAAAAAGTAACAAGGCAGAAGTTCATCCTGCTGTAACTTCAGCATCACATTATGGCTGGAAGGAGAAGCCAGAGGAGGAGAAGCCAGCCAGCTAGTTGCAGCCTGTCCATTCTGAGGCCTGTGCATTATGTACCCATCCACATCACATGCCCCTTAAAAGCACCACTTTAATACCTTTGCAAAACCTCTAGAAAACCAAAAACCAGTTTCAAAGGTTTGTTCTAATTTGTGGATCGCTTGATAAGAACGTGTTTTGCAGATGTATGTGGGTTAAACCACAGAGCCTAGGACTTGCCGATCAGTAGGTCGGCGGTTCGAATCCCCACAATGGGGTGAGCTCCCGTTGCTCGGTCCCTGCTCCTGCCAACCTAGCAGTTCAAAAGCGCGTCAGAATGCAATTAGATAAATAGGTACCACTCTGGCGGGAAGGGAAACGGTGTTTCCATGCACTGCTCTGGTTTGCCAGAAGCGGCTTAGTCATGCTGGCCACATGACTTGGAATCTGTACGTCGGCTCCCTCAGCCAGTAAAGCGAGATGAGCGCCACAACCCCAGAGTCATCCGCAACTGGACCTAATGGTCCAGTTTACCTTTACTATAGCTGTAAGTTTAGGTGTGTATACACAGGGCTTCATAATGCAGAATCATCACAGAATTGTATAGTTGGAAAGGATGCCGAGGGTCATCTAATCCAACCCCCCTCAATTTAGAAATTTTGGGAGGTATTCGGAGAAATTTAAAGAACAATTTTTTAAAAATCTAAAAAGAGACAGGCAACTCACACTTCACAAGCAGACACCCAAGCACTGAGTGGCTGAAAGCTAAGCTCCTTCTTTAGGGTTCAGAAGGATTAATACTCAGACAATCAGACATTTGGTTCAATGCCTGTGTGCAACTGGAGGTGGTGCTATGGCAACTATGCGCTGCAATTTGCGCTGATCCAAAACATCTCCTTTTGCCATCTCCGTTACAAAGTGCTGGAAACAATCTAATTACCCGTTTGTTGCCATAGTTATTTGTGTGGAGACCGCATTTAATTATCCTTTTGGAGCCATAAGCAAATTGCCGCTAAAAAAAGAGGGGAATGGGGAGGGAAGGAGAGAGAACTGCTGTCTCTTTACAGCTAAAAAGCCCAATTCACATAAAATAATGATCTGCTGCATGAGATCACCAGCTTCTGGCTCGCCAAGAAGGTGATTACTGGAACTTGCTCCAGCTTCCCTCTCTCTCTCTCTCTCTCTCTCTCTCTCTCTCTCCCCTTTCATTTGTGAGGAGGGGGCACTTGTGGGTTGGGGGTGACTGTGCTGAAAAATTAGAACTTTCAAAACATTTTTCTAGGGTTGCTAAGTAACTTCCTGCAGATGACTTCACTCACAGGAAGCAAGGAAAACCACGAGGCCAAAGATGCTGTGTGTCTGCATGTGCACGCATGTGTGTGTGTGTAGTGCAAGCACACCCACACTTATATACTGCCTAAGAACATCAGAAGGAGCCTGTTGGATCAGACCAATAACCAGTCTATTCCAGCATCCTGATCTCACCAGTGGCCAACCAGATGCCTCTTTGAAAGCCATGAGCAGGAAATGGAGCTAGCAATGGAAACTACAAAAGGCAGCATCCAGAATTTAAGAAGAGCCCAGCCAAAGGCCCATCTCCTCCTGCATCCTCTTCTCACAGGTGCCCCAAAGCAAAGCCCACAAGCAGATCTTGAGTGCATATGGCACTCCCTAATTGTGATTTCCGGCAAATTGGCATTCAGAGACATTTTGCTTCTGATGATGGAGAAAGAACATAAGGAGAGCCAAAGGTCCATCTCGTGCTGCATCCTCATTCATGGTGGCCACCCAGATGCCTCTTATGGGAAGCCCACAAGTAGAATTCGAGCGTAAGAGCACTCTGCCCTCCCTTGGCTTTGAACAACCAGCATTAAGAAGCATCACTGCGTCTGTGTTTCCACCCACAAATCTCCCACCTTCCTTCAGCTCTCTTTATTTATTTATGCCAAGCTCACGGTAGCAATTCACTCTGAAGAACTGCTGTGTTTTCTGAGCCTGGAAGTAGATGTTTGTGATCATCCATCTCCAAAGAGACCCGCAAGGCTTGGAGAGATTTATTCCACTGATGCATTGAGCATCAGCTTTGGGGAGGAGGTGGCTATAACTTAGCAGCCACCACCTTGTGGGTCAACCACACTGTGGACAATGGAGCAGAGGCTCTTATTTAGCACTTTCCTACTTGCAAGGTGGTCAGCGTGCGGAAGGAACAATTCAGGTCCAGGCCTGGATATACAACCCGAGCGTAAGATTGTAGCCAGGCCCGAATTAAAGCAAGTGCAGCCCTGAGTGAAGCCTCTTCTTCCTGGCACAGAGATAAGGCCATAAAAAAACTTTACTCATTGAATGTCAGGCAAAACCTGCACCACCACAACAACTGGCAACCATAAGCTTAATATCTTAACTCCAACCCCATTTAGTTTATATCCAGTCTTTCTTCCATCAAAGGCATGTATATTGTTACATGTCATCTCAGTCTCATTTATTGTGGCAAAAAAATATCACTGTATCCATGCAGGAGTCAACTGCAGTTCATCCAATTAGATTTAGAGAATGTCTAGCGCATGGAATAAATTTTGCAAACTTGTTTCTTTCCAGATTTTTTTTGTTGAACACCATTCTACTTTCCAGCCATATTGGCTACACCGTCATATGATTGTTCTCTTTTTACTATTTTCTCTTGGGAGCCACCCAGAGTGGCTGGGGCAACCCAGTCAGGTGGGTGGCATTTAAATTAGGAATAAGAATAAGAATAATCTCTCTTTTTTTTTCAATAGTTTTTTATTGAGATTTTAAAGGTTACAAAAAGAAAAAATAAAGAACATATTTAAACAGACAAAAAAATAAAAATAAAAATACAGAACAATACAAGAACAAAGAAAAAACACACGAAAAAAGAGACAGATAATTAAAAAAAACCAAATCAATCCTTTACATAACTTTCTTTCTTTTGCTTATTTCCTTGATCTCCTCACATCTCCCTTTTTTGTATTCAATTAGATATTTCAGCAAATCCTTTCCATCTTTATTTTTATCCTAATGATTTATATAATATACTATAATTTTACATTCTGTTCTTTCACCAATTAACAATCCATTTTTACTTAATCCTTTATATCATTTCTGCTAAAACCACATTACTTCATTCCAACATCCTTCTAACATTCCTTAATTTTACAATGTTTCTGTAGATAAACTTTAAATTTCTTCCAATCTTCTTCCACCGACTCTTCTCCCTGTTCTCAGATTCTGCCAGTGATTTCCGCCAGTTCCATATAGTCCATCACCTTCATCTGCCATTCTTCATATTAAAGAATAAGAATAATCTCTTTCAAATTCACTGAAATGGTTCAGTATCAGCTCAGCCATACTTTCACCAAGGTAATCTTTCAGTTCAGAAAAACTCAGAAAGCATTAAAGTAGTAATTCATCACTAGGAGAAATGTATCTAACAATGACAGTAAATTGACCACCAAATTTTTAAAAAATCTGCCAAATGTTAAAAATCTGTGTCACAACCCCCCCCCCAAAAAAAAATCTGCTTGAACAGAAATTTTAGCCCTGAAAAAGAGGATGTGTGGCGGGGAAACCGGACATATGGCAACCCTACTCAAGCAATCCAAGAAAATTACCATTGTTTGGGAAACCAAATGTTTCATCATCTCCTCTAAATGCCTAGTCATGTTCTGCCAAAAGGGAAATCACTGCAATAACTTGTTGAAGTATGTGCCTCCAGTAATCCTGTTCTGCTTTGATTTGCCCTTTGATTTTTGATGTTAGTGTTTGGCCACACTTTCTTGTTAGCTATGTTAGTATAGAGCCTTTGGTCAGCAGTTCCATCACAGACAAAAGGAAGTTCCTCACTGCAATGCCTTCACTGTGAGCCTACCATAACCCAGGGGTCAGCAAACTTTTTCAGCAGGGGGCCAATCCACTGTCCCTCAGACCTTATGGGGGGCCGGACTTTATTGGGGGGGGGAATGAACAAATTCCTATGCCCCACAAATAACCCAGAGATGCATTTTAAATAAAAGCACACATTCTATTCATGTAAAAACACCAGGCAGGCCCCACAAATAACCTAGAGATGTATTTTAAATAAAAATACACATTCTACTCATGTAAGAACATGCTGATTCCCGGACCATGCGCGGGCTGGGTTGAGAAGGCGAATGGGCCGCATCCGGCCCCGGGCCTTACATTGCCTACCCATGTCATAACCAGCAGCCTCTGCATTGATGCTCAGCTGGGCAAGTGTATTGGCAAGGCAACTACAGCAATGGCTTGCCTCTCCAAAAGGGTATCGGAGAATGTGATGCCAATGACCAATACCTAGATGAAGGTCTACCACGCTTGCGTGTTGAGCATGCAGCTTTATTGAAGTGAGTTGTAGGCAACTTACAACTATCAGGGGGCAATGCCTCAATGCCTTCCATGTGCACTGTGTCAGGAAGATTTTGGGTACCACATGGCAGGGCAAAGCCTCAAACAAAGATGTGCTCTCCAAAGCCCACATTCCCAGCATGTTCACATTACTGTCTCAGCGACATCTACGCTGGCTTGGGCATGCCCACAGAATGGAAGATCACAAAGGATGTGCTCTATGGGATAGCTGGCTTCAGGCACCAGGCCCGTTGGCAGGCTAACTCTGCACTACAAAGATGTCTGCAAATATGACATGAAGGCTGACAACATCAACCCCAACGTGTTGGAATCCCTTGCAGGTGACCACAGTGCCTGGAGACAGGCAGTCAGGTTGTGTATCCACAGCAGTGATCAGAGGAGGAATGACTGCTAGGAGGAGCACAGAGAAAAGAAGTGCCATAGTGCATCTGCAGCAGCACAACTGGATGCCTTCAACTGCCCCAGATGCAAGAAAGCAGGTATCTCCCAAATGGGTCTCCACAGCCACAGCAGCTACTGTAACCTTCCAGCAGTTTGACTTCACCCCCAAAGATAGCCCCAAGACAGACAGATAGCCAACAGCACATACACACAGGCTTTAATGGTTTCTAAATATGGAATTGTCTTAATTGGGTTTTTATTGCATTGTGAAATTGCTCAAGGAAGTAATTTGCAATTGAAATAAATAACAAGGGAGCTTAAGATAGGGGCAGGGAACCTCTGGGCCACAGGCCAGAAGCGGCCCTCCAGACTTCTTCTTCTTCTTCTTCTTCTTCTTCTTCTTCTTCTTCTTCTTCTTCTTCTTCTTCTTTTTTTTGCCCCCAGGACTCTCCAACTCTGCATCCTTCTCAAGCAGAATGTGTCCCTGAATAACGCCTTGTGTTTGCCTACATGGAGAGATGTGGAGCAGTGTGGGTGGGTGTTGTAGTAATCTCTGGGTTGCATCCAATGTTAAACCTACTTAGAGGAGACCTGTTGAAAATAATGGACAGGAATAACTTTTAGCCCACATGGAACTTTGTTGCATACAACCCTCTAATTTTTACATGGCTGGAAGGAAGGCTGCTCAGTTGCCCATATTCCTCCTGTGTCCTGACAATCTAACGACCTTCATCTGAAGAACATGAAGAAAGGCGTGTTGTCAGGAAAAGCGTGCAAACACCCCTCCCTCCCCATCTGCCCAGCCATCCTCAGCAGAATCAGCAACTGTGGCCCAAGGGGGTCAAAACATTAAAACAACAGCAGAGCAAAACACTCTGAGCAGGCTATGCTAGGCTGGATAAATGAGGCAATAGGGCAACAGGAAAAAGCAAAAGAAGAAATATGCTTGTGACGCCATTAACACGTTCCTGAAGGGGGGTGTAAATTGACTAGCAGGAAGAGGGAGTAGAGCAGAACTCTGTCCCTGAGAAGCAACTTTCATCCAGGGGTATAATAACACAACTGCTAGGTTGGTAAAAGCCAGTGTGGTACAGAGATTAGTGTGTTGGACTAGGACCTGGGACATCAGGGTTCAGCTCCCCCACGCAGCCCTAAAATTCACCTTTGGCCTGTCACTTTGGCCTGTCAGCCTAAGCTACCTCACAGGTTGGTTTTGGGGGCTGAGTAGGGAGAGTGTAAAAATTGTGCAATCATTTTAATTGAGAAAAATGTGCACCTCAAATCTACCAAAGTTTGGGAAACAGCCATGTGGAGGTCACGAGGAAGGGTGCAGTTGCTAAGTTCTGTTGGATCCAAGCAGCCAGTAGAGTGCTCCAGCCTAAGAGCAGGGGGTCTCATCATACATTTCAAGGCGAACCTGATTTGCCCTTCCCAAAACAATATGCAAAATGAAATACATATATCCTTCAAAAATTCAACCTTCTCTGAATTTTGCAACTGTTCTCCAACTTGCACAGTAGTGGAAAATGTGCTTTTTTAAAAAAATTAATCAATAGCATAGAAAAATGCATTGTATGTTTGGAAAAATTATTTGCAAAAATGGGGAAGGGTCAAAGCTCAGTGGAAAAGCATCTGCCCTGAGTGCAGAAGGCCCTAGGTTTCATCTACAACCTAGCATGGCAGGGCTGAGAAGGTCCCCTGCCCAAAATCCTGGAGAGCTAACAGGTCTGACTGAATATAAGGGAGCTAATTTATTTAGAACCATGAGGACTGGTATCTTAGTTTAGAGGAAGGACCACAGAGCATCTACTTTGCATGCAGAAGGTCCCAGGTTCAATTCCTGGCATCTCCAGGTAAGACTGGGGATGTCCCCTGTCTGAAACCCTGGAGAGCTACTGCTGGTCAATGTAGACAATACTGAGCTAGAGTGATGTCCAGTTTGCGGTTTATTTAAATCAGGCATGTCCAGAGTCCGTTTTAGGGGCCTAATTTGGCCCATCGGTCAGTTTAATCCAGCCCCTGTGGCAGTTTATTTCCTGGGGTAAAATCCTACAAAAACCTCAACAACTTCAGTCCTAAAAGAAGCTTAACAACTTTGGGGTAAAATCATAAAAAAAGCTCAAAAACTTCAATCCTAAAAAAAGGTCAACAACCCCCCACGGCCCTTCACTTCATCATATCTGGCCCTCATTGAAAAAACTTTGGACACCACTGGTTTCACTTCATCATATCTGGCCCTCATTGAAAAAAGTTTGGACACCACTGGTTTAAATAATCTACCCCCCTCCTAACCTATCTTCGTTTCATGTTCTGTCTTTTTAGATTACAAAAGAGGGCTGTTTTTTTCCTGTTCGCTTGTTTCTACTTTTTCATTTCAGTGATTTGTAAACTGCTCTGGGAGCCTTTTTTGATGGAAGGGTGGGATTTTATTTAAAAAAACAAACAAACCAAAAACCTAAATCCAGAACCTTCCTTGATGAAACAGAAAACTCTCTAAGAAAAGAACGGTGTCTTGAAGAGAAGTTTCCCAAACTCCTGCTTGCTTGCTTGCTCGCTCGCTTGCTCTCGCCTGTCTGGGCAAGACGTCAATACGTGCTTTAAACTGGAATTATTTTAAGCCCTGGACTCACAAGAGACTGAGACAAAGGCAACTCTTCAACTACTGAAGCTTTCTGCAAAATCTTTTGATGCCCGAACAGTTTAAGTTAAAAGAGGGGGTGGGGAGCTTGCACTTGAGAATGCAAAATAAACTTCTAGTATATTCTTTAAGATTTCCGCTGCATACACAACCCTCCATGCTTCTCTGCCTCCTCTGCTCTTCCAAAGGCAAAAGTGCCATTGTTGCCATCACCATTATGCAACAGGAAAGATTATAACCTGCAAGTAGGGGCCAGTGTGGCAGATCCATGGATGTGATTTGTATATCTAAGAACATAAGAATAGGTTCGTGGATGAGGCCAATGGCCTCTCTAGCGCAGCCTCTTGTTCTCACAGTTGCAGACCACATGCCCCCATGGAAAACTCACAAGCAGGCTCCTAGCACAAGAGCCTTATCCCCTCCTGGGCTTCCCGGTATTCAAGAAGCATTGCTGCCTCTGACCATGGAGGCAGAGCACAGCCATCATGGCCAGTAGCCATCGATATATCGCCTTATTATCCTCAACACTCAGAGGGACTCTTGCATTGCTGTCATGAGCGTGTTGGCAAAGGATATGGAGAAATAAATAAAGGGGGGGGGTTCACCACCACTACCACCACCACCCCAGAGGTTGCCTACTTCATACAAACAGCTGGAAATCAACAGCACATTTTCAGAGAGGTAAAAGTTTTGACACTCTGCACATGTTCAAAGGGCCCCTTGCATTTCAGTCAGGAGCATATGAAGAGGCAGGGTTCTTTTTCAGTGGACTTTATATGAGAAGACTGAGCGAGATGGGCAGTCTTGCATTCCAGTCATGAGTGGCAAATACCCTTTTCACAGTCATCCTATTATTCTTTCCTCCCCGCCGCTGTTTGTGTGTAATTCAGGTATGAAATTAATTGCTCCTGCTTTGCCGGTATAAATCAGCTCGCCCTGAAACACTCCAGAGTTGCATTTTCAACCTCCGGGTGCTAATAGAATCCAGCAGGAGAGAGAGGGAGAGATTGTGTCGCTGTCTGAGTGTGGGGAGGAGTGGGGGGGGGGGGGAGAGAGAGAGAGAGAGAGCTGTTTGCAGAGGGCAATGGAGCCCATCCACTACCTTGGGTTAGCAAAGTATAACATGGTGGGCAAAGGTTAAAGAGTTCAAGCACACTTCAGTGTACAGTGAGCCTCTTACACATAGCAAGATGGATTACTTTAGTAGGGACCGTGGCGCGCGCGCGCGTGCGCGCGTGCCCGTTTGTGTCTCTGGAGCAAGAAACAGCCATCCAGAACTGACTGAGCAATTGCACGAACAACAGCGCCACCCTGTGGCAAACCGGAAGCATTGCAATAAGAGAGAAAACTGGATAGTGACAAGCCTTTTGCTAGGTCATAGGTAGTCAACCTTTTTATACCTACCGCCCACTAATGCATCTTTCTGGATGGTAAAATTTCCTTACTGCCCACCAGTGCTCGATGGGAGGAGGATTCAGCTTGTGCCATAGAACCCCCTCTCCCCCACCTAGAATCCTGAAACGCCCACTAGTGGGCAGTAGGGACCAAGCTGACAACCCCTGGGCTACAGAGAGTTGTTAGGGCATTTTGACAGTGGAATCTTAGAGCATTGGTTCCGAAAGTGGGTGACACTGCTCCGTTACGTAGGGCATCCCTAAGAGGCCAAGGGCACTGGAATTGTAAATGACTACCAGACTTTGGAAAGTTGCTGTCACTGGATCAAGTCCATCTGTTTTGCTGAATCAATAAAACTAAGTAGTTTAAACTGTGTTTTGAATAAATGCGCAATTAATTGTTACTGTTCTGAATATTGTGTCATTATCTTCATTAGTAGGTCCTGCAAACCAATATTCTGAATAACGTTTCTTTTTATATACCATAGGGGCTCCTGGAAATGAGTTTATGAAACCAAAGGGGGCAGGACCCCAAAAAAAGGTTGAGAACCCCTGGATTAGAGGCTCTGCATCCTGTTATACACACACTTTCTTTCTTATGGAGTGATTCCAGACCACGGCCCATTTGTAGTAGACATTTAAAGCAATTTCGTGCCATTTTAAACAGCCATGGCTCCCCCGCAAAGAATCCCAGGAACAGATTGCTGAACGTTGCTGGGAGACTCCTATGACAGAGCCAGAATTCCAGTAGTTCCCTAGGAAGAGGGATGATTCATTGTTAAACCACTCTGGAAATTGCACCTCTGTGAGTGGAAGAGGGCTGAATTAAACAGGAAGCTGCTGAAGCATATCCAGCTCACACTGCTGTTCACACTGACTGTACAAGGTTTCAGAGACCAGTCACCCATTGGGGATTGAACCTAGAATCTTCTGCATGCAAAGCAGATCATCCAGCACCGAGCTATGGCCCTTCCCTTAAAAGAAAAGTAATATCCTAGATCTCATTGTTTTGAATAAATAGGAACTTCAGGAACTAAGGGAAGTGTGTTAGGATGGAGAAAGAAAAAATGTTTGATGGAGCTAACACTAAAGGATTATGAAATCCAGGAACCAGCTTCCGAAAACCTTTTTATTTTTATTTTGAATCAACAATTTTAAGGAAAACAAATGGAAAAGCCATGAGAACCGCTGCCACTTTAAAGCTCCCCTTTAAAACTGACCTATATATTGATATATGTGTTTGCATAAACACAGAGAGCAGACACTTTGCCACCCCATCCCAATGAACCTTTCGGGAGTGCAAGGAAAATGGAAGTTTTTGCAATGCCGAAGGGTCTTGACGACAAAGTGGAAAGTGGAAAGCAGAGGAGGCATCAAGGGATGGGGGAACTGTCAAACCTAGGACAACATCAGGCCTAGTGGGTAAGAGCGTATGCTAGGAGACAGTATGAGCCAGTGTGTAGTGTAGAGGTTGAAGCATCAGACTTAGACCTGGGAGACCCACTTGGCTACGAAGCTCACTGAGCCTAACCTACCTCACAGGGTTGTTGTGAGGTATAAATGATGAGGGAGAACCACGCATGGCACCTTGAGCTCCTTAGAGGAAAAAGGTGGGAGGAAATGTGAGAAATAAATAAGTAATAATCCTCTGGAGGAATTTTCAGGATTGAGCGAATCTGCCCATTTTGATATCTCTTAAGTTTCTCTTTTTTCTCCATCTTCATTTCTCCACATTTCCAAATCAGTTTGTGATTTTTTAATATTGATTTTAAAGTACTCATCTAAATTTATCAGCATTTTAGTATGCATCTCCTACTACTATACACATTTTGTAATGCAATTTTGCCTAACGTAATGCATCTTTGTGCATTATTTTCTGTGATATACATATTCTTTTATGCACACTTTACCCTGTTAAATGCCATTTTTGTATCTGGAGGAGCGCAAATCTTGAACAATAGCTGTTTCCCTGATAGAATGCATTCTTTACTGATATTTTCTCTAACTTATGCATACATACACACACATACATTCTTCATTCCAGTCTATACATTTTCCCATTGCTCTTGACTTGGTTGGTAAACTGCATTGCAAAATTTAAAAAAAAAAAATAGCTGGCAAATGTAAAAGTAAATAAATAGCTGTGTTTCTGTTCCTGCATTGTTTTGGAAAGTGCAAATTAGGTAAGCTTGCCTTTCAGTGTGGCTGAACTGAATTTATTACCCCACCCCAAATTGTGCTTGCTTTGCACCCCCACCCTCAAGGATTGCAGTATCCATTCATAGGAAGCAGGCAAGAAGAAGCATCCAGTATACCAGGAGGCAACAGAATGGGCTGGAGTAGTCTGCAAGGGTGGTCCTCAGGGCTCCATTGCAAAGATCTCTGTCACAGCAGTGGATTCGGATTCCTGGGAGCTCTTGTTGCTGGCAGTGCCTGGATGTAGCACATCCACTGGTCAACAGGATTCCCAGGACCACTGTAAAGCAGGGAGTGAGAGAGTGAGGAGGGGGGCACATAAAAGAGGGCATAAGAAAATCAGAAGAGCCCTGCTGGTCCAGCATCCTGTTCTTACAGTGGCCAACCAGATTCCCCAGTGTGAAGCCTGTAAGCGGGATCTGAGTGCAACAGAATGTGCCATTAGTGTTTACCACTGTCTGATGTTAATAGAATCATAGAGCTGTAGAGTTGGAAGGGACCACAAGAGTCACCTAGCCCAACTCTCTGCAATGCTAGAATCTTTAGCGCAGTGCGGGCTCAAACCCATGACCCTGAGATTAAGCGTCTCCTGCTCTACTGACTGAGCTATCCAAATGTAGACTGCCCTGGGTATGGAAGTTCTGCTATCACAGTAGACCTCCCATAAGAATAACATGCCAGATCAAGGCAAATGCAGCTCATAGCAGACCATCATCATTTGCTCTCACATCGGCCAACCTAGCTCACAACCTGAGCACAACAGCAACTCCCCCGTTGTGTCCCTCCACTGTTTGGTATTCTGTCTGGTAGACTGCCCATGGGCACTGAGGTCCTGACCTTCACAGTGGACCTCCAGATGGAGAGCCTGTCTGCTGGATCAGGTCAAACGCCCACCTAGTCTCGTATCCTCTTCTTACAGTGGCCAACCAGATGCCCCAGTGGCAAGCCTGCAAGCAGCATATGAGAGCAATGGTACTCTGCAACTGCTGTCTGGTACAGTGGTAACTCAGGTTAAGAACTTAATTCGTTCTGGAGGTCTGTTCTTAACCTGAAACTGATCTTAACCTGAAGCACCATTTTAGCTAATGGGGCCTCCTGCTGCCGCTGCACCACCGCTGCACGATTTCTGTTCTCATCCTGAAGCAAAGTTCTTAACCCTAGGTACTATTTCTGAGTTAGTGGAGTCTGTAACCTGAAGCATATGTAACCTGAAGCTTATGTAACCTGAGGTACCACTGAATTCAGGGATAGCAGAACCTCCATGCCCACCTGGCCACCCCAGCAGCAGCAGCAGCAGCAAAGCCTCCTCCCCCACCATTGAGAAACCTGGACAGAATGGATCCTCCTTGCATCCACTCACCGCTTTCCATCTTAATGCAAAACCTGTGCTTGAATCCCTGGTGTGAATGGGAACAGGTCATCACTTCAGGGTGGGCGCATCCCGTGTCTACAGATCTGGTGCCAGCGACAATGTTGCAGCCGTAACACTGGAGGCTAGAGGCTAGAGGAGATGCAGAATTGTGAATTGATATACCATATTTTTCGCTCTATAAGACGCACCAGACCATAAGACGCACCTAGTTTTTGGAGGAGGAAAACAAGAAAAAAAATATTCTGAATCTCAGAAGCCAGAACAGCAAGAGGGATCACTGCGCAGTGAAAGCAGCAATCCCTCTTGCTGTTCTGGCTTCTGGGATAGCTGCGCAGCCTGCATTCACTCCATAAGACGCACACACATTTCCCCTTACTTTTTAGGAGGGAAAAAGTGAGTCTTATAGAGCAAAAAATATGGTAGTTCCCTCCCCTACCACCACAGTCACCGCTTAGGTCAGCAACTTCCCAAAATAAGGTTTCTTTCTCATGATCTGTTATCTCTGAAATGGGCTTCATTTGTTTATTCAGATTTATGGAGAATCCAAGAAACATTGCTGCCAAGCTATTGCAATCCAGCTTTCTTTGTAGTTCTCTGCATTTTCCCAGACCCCATTAATGGTGGTATTTTCCTCTCTCTCTCTCCTGAAAAGCAATGGCCTCCCTGCAGGAACTGGGAAGCACTTTTGAGCTTTTTCCTCTGCTTCTGGCCCTTTGGTCAGTCATTTCCTAGGACCACAACTGTTTCTTGTTTGGGATCTGAGTGATTCCACCTTTTAAAAACTATTATTGCAATTGTGATAATAATGCACACGCACACAGACTTTTATTTGTGTTTTATTGTTGCAATGAGAACGTTAAAAGAGGAATTTCTCAGGCTGCAAGTAGGAAGTCGTTTACTGAAGGGCCAATTGTGGTACTGTACCAGAAAATGACTAACCAAAGGGACAGTGGAAGAAATGAGCAAGAGGCACTTTGAAGCACAGCAAATATGGAAGAAGGGTTTGTTTTTGCAAATTTAAAGGGCCAGTACCTGCAAGAAGCAAGACTTTTGTTGACTAAGGGTGGCCCTACTCAGAGTAGACCCATAGAAAAAAGAATAAACATGACTAAGGTAAAGGTAAAGGCACCCCTGACCATTAGGTCCAGTCATGGCCGACTCTGGGGTTGCGGTGCTCATCTCGCTTTATTGGCCGAGGGAGCCAGCGTACAGCTTCCAGGTCATGTGGCCAGCATGACTAAGCCACTTCTGGCGAACCAGAGCAGCACACAGAAACGCCGTTTACCTTCCCGCTGGAGCGGTACCTATTTATCTACTTGCACTTTGCTGTGCTTTCGAACTGCTAGGTTGGCAGGAGCAGGGACCGAGCAACGGGAGCTCACCCCGTCGCGGGGATTCAAACCGCCGACCTTCTGATCGGCAAGTCCTAGGCTCTGTGGTTTAACCCACAGCGCCGCCCGCTAAGTCACCTATGCAAGTATGCTGAATAGGGCTTACACTGGATACAACCCTGAGATTTAGTTCTGAGTAAACGTATAATATCTTACAGAGATGGGCATTATTATTTATTTAGGAAAACACATATAAAATATGAAATAGTGTTATACTCCACCAAGTGGGGGAGCAACTGTTTTAATTCTGCTTTCAACTGCTTCCAGGAAGAACAAGGCCGTGTCATTAAAAATAACGATAGGATCCTGCAAGCCCAAAAGATCTACCCATAGGGAAGGCTGCCTGCTCAGTCTCTGCATACTTAAACACTCTGGCTCCTTCCTCCTCCTCCTCCTCCTCCTCCTCTGGATCAATCAGCCACACCCACACAATCGCTGCCCTCAGAAGACTAGGTTCTCGCCAGGAAGTTCTGGGATCACTTCCTTCCATCAGCTGTGCCCAGACAGTGGCGTAGGAAGGGGAGTGCGGTGGGTGCAGGCCAGCCCGGGTGTCAACACTGAGGGGGTGTGTGTGATAAAATGGCAAAAAGAATGTGTGTTTTTAAAATAAAATTAAAAATTGGGCTCACGACACTTTTGTTGAAAAAATAACCTGCACCCACCACACACACCTTCCTACGCCACTGGTAGCTAGGTGAGGCAGGGGGCACGCACCACACCGGGCACCCAAGCAGCTAGCTACACCACTGTGCCCAGAATGTTGATTCATGCAACGAGCAAGATGCAGTTTAATGATCAGTGTACAAGACTGCATATGGGAAGACCCAAGTTCAAACCCCCTCTCAGCACATAACTCTGGGCTTTAGAAGCTTGTACTTGATGCCCACACTGTACTGGGTCAGGTTGAAGGATCTTGTAATAATCCCTTAACGACTTGGGTCCATGCAGTGCTATTTTCCTAGAAAAAGAAGTGCTGGAACTCACCCTGAACGCTGCCCTTGTTCTCTTAGAATGGCAACAACACCCACCTGAGAGGTGCCGGAACTGAGTCCTGGTGAGTTCCAGCTGAAAAAAACCCTGTGTTGATGACACCTTAAGGACCACCTCATGCCTTAACTTCCTGTCTGATCGCTGAGGACTTTCAGGAAAGCAACATTCCATTATTGTAACCTATTGGAGTATGGGTTTTAAGTGGCATTTAAATTGCTTAAATATATAAATAAATAGAGGTGAGGGGAAGCTGGCTTCTGTGCACAATTTGAACTCCGAGTGCATCGTTAATGATAAAAGAAGGACTTACCAACAGGAAGCAGAGAAGACGTCATCGCCAGAGACAGCATCCCGTAGGCAGCGCTCAATAACATACCTCCTAACATCGTGAGGGGTTGCTGATTCCAGATATCTACTGTAGAGGCTTCTTTTCCCCCGTAAAATAATAATAATCAATTTTTGTGTGTGTAGAGACTGAAGACAGAGCAGACTCTGGATTCCTTAAATCATTGAGATCTCCTTAGTCCTTCTCAGCTCTGAATCCCAGGTCTTCAGAAACCTCTTTGTGTGCAAGAGAGATCTTTTGGTTGAATCTTTCTAATAATAATAATCAGCCTGGTGTTAGAAATTAGCAGGTGCACACACACAGAGAGAGTTCCTTTCCTCCTCCACCTCCTCAGAAATTTTCCTCGTTGATGAACAGACGCTAGCATATGTGTGTTACATTTCCCTTAGCTATATCTGTCCTAGTTCCTCGGCCCAGGATCACTACCCATTAATACAAACCATGCAGAAGCTGTTGGGAGAGAAATTCTCCCTAATCAAGATTTAACTCTAAATCCACTTCAAAATCCTCTAATTCAGTTGGATTAAGCAGGGAAAGCTTCCCCAGTCTTCTTCCCCCCCCCCCGCCCCCCCGCCCCTACCACCACCACTTTTCCAGCTCTCTCACCTGCATCTTTACAAACCAACAGAAGACCCCAGAGAGAGAGAGAGAGAGCAAATGTTTACGATGGCTTGGTAAACACGGGAAAAAATTATTACAGAAAGCCAGGCGTCAAGCTAATTTTAAAAGCTAAAATGAAGACCTTCGAGCAACAGAGATGGAAAGAGGGGGACGCCCCGCCAGAATTCATTTGCGGCTGGCTTTCGTGATCCCTAATTAGGCCCGAAACAATATTACTAAAGCAAGCAAGCCTCTTGTAATGTGTAAACCGTAGAATCATGGAATTGTATAGTTGAAAGGGACCCCAAGGACCATCTAGTCCAACCCCCTGCAATCATAGAATCATAGAATCATACAGTTGGAAGAGACCACAAGGACCATCGAGTCCAACCCCCTGCCAAGCAGGAAACACCAGCAGAGCACTCCTGACATATGGTTGTCAAGCCTCTGCTTAAAGACCTCCAAAGAAGGAGACTCCACCACACTCCTTGGCAGCAAATTCCACTGTCGAACAGCTCTTACTTTCAGGAAGTTCTTCCTAATGTTTAGGTGGAGTCTTTTTTCTTGTAGTTTGGATCCATTGCTCCGTGTCCGCTTCTCTGGAGCAGCAGAAAACAACCTTTCTCCCTCCTCTATGTGACATCCTTTTATATATTTGAACATGGCTATCATATCACCCCTTAACCTCCTCTTCTCCAGGCTAAACATGGCCAGCTCCCTTAGCCGTTCCTCATAAGGCATCGTTTCCAGGCCATCGTTTCCAGGCCAATGCAGGAATCCTAGATAAAGAATCCCTGACAGATGGCCATCCAATCTCTGCTTAAAAATCTCCAATGAAAGCGACTGTCCAGCACCTTCTGAGGGAATCCGTTCCACCCTCAAACAACTTTTACTGTCAGAAAGCTATTATTAAGTTGTTACTAGGACTTCCTCATGCTTAGTCAGAGTCTCCTTTCTTGTCATTTGAATCCATCGGTGTGGTCCTGCCCTCTGAAGCTTGCTCCATCTTCCACGTGACAGCCTTTCAGATATTTGAAAATGGCTACCATATCTCCTCTCAAGTCTCCTCTTTTCCAGGCTAAACATACCAAACTCCCTCAACCGTTCCTCATAAGTCTTGGTTTCCAGACCCTCAATCATCTTGGTCATCCTCCTCAGCACACCTTCCAGCTTGTCAATATCCTTTTTAAAACAGAACTTCTTTAAACAAACCATAGTTAATATCAACCACAGTAATATCAACCCCACTAAACTGTTGTGAAATATTTGAAGAAATGCATTATTTTATTGTTCACTATGGGAGTGGGGGAACATTTGGCCCCTGAACATTGTCTATGCTTGCTAGGGTTGATGGGAGTTGTAGTTCAGCAACATTCAGGTACTCAGAGATTACCCACTGTGAGGAGATGAGCCAACTTATTTATTGTGCATTCCTTCTGATCTATTGGAGGTTAGATGTGGTTATGTCAAACAATGGTTATCATACAATTTCTAGTAGCTTTTCCCCATCACTTTCCTTGTTGCAAAAGGTTGCAGGGATGGGAGGCAGAGAAGTGTGTTTGGAACATGAGCACTAAGACAGCTTTGATTGTGCAGACTTGAACTTGCCAGTTATGTGATCAAATCACACATAGAATCCAGGCTGCTTTCAGAAATAACCGTGGAGACAATTACATTTCTTTAAAAAAAACATTGGTAAGTCTCATGGTGTACCTGCCATAGCTTTTTTTTTTGGGGGGGGGGTGTCATTCTGGATATTATTTGGGGGTCCCTTCCAAACTTGTGATCCTATGAGGTTGGAATCAATATGTGAAAATCTGCAGAACCAGCCCAACCAGCTGCTTTGTTAAAGGTAAAGGGCTTGGCAGGCCAGTTGAGCACTGCCATTGACATGCCCAAAGAGTGAGCTCTGTTGCCATAGTGACAAATGGGTGGGCCTTTCCTCATCTCACATGGCTGGATGCCACATCATCCTAGGAGGGAGAACAGTAGGCCAAGGGCAGATGTGCGTGAGAGAGAGTTTTGGGCTGATGCTGGAAGCTGGAGAAACAGAGACATGTCTTGTTGTGTACTGGACTGAAAGCAGTGGCTTGGGGCTTTCCTAGAAACTCAGTTGGGTAACAAGATCTGTTTGGGTGTCAGTGCTGTGAGCCTCTCCATCCTATGCTCAGGTTGTATATAGATGTGTGTAGATAAAGCCCTATATCCCAAAGATACCACAGTCTCTGCTGATTTTCATGCCTGGACCACAGGTAAGCACAGGAACCCCTGCAGTCTCTTTCCATTTGGAAACTGGCGGGGGGTGGGGAGGGAAAACATACCCAACCCTCCATTTTTTAATAAAAGGTAGAGGTGGCTTTGGGTTTCTTTTCTTTGCAAACCTGCCTCACCTTTCCCTCTCCCCAATTAGGGAATCACATGGGTTTCCTTTTTCATTAAGTCTCAATGTAAAGAAGCAGCAATTTCTCCAGAAAGCTGCCCTTAGTAATTTTGTGGGGGGCGGGGGGGGGGGGGGACAGGGAAACCTGTTGCTGCTCGACACTGATCAAGAAAGGGGCGGGGGGGGGCAGGCTCTATTAACAAGCCCGGAGGGTGTTCATGTTCTCACTTAAACCTTTGGGATCCCCAGAAAGGCGGATAAGCCATGCACAGATTAGACGGTTTTTGCCTGGCAATCCTTCTTAGAGATCATTCCATATTGGACACACAACCGATCTCATTTCATCACAGTCATTTCCCCCTGCTCAGTCAAAATAAATAAATAAATCCCCTAGTGCTTGGGCCTTTACTAAGATTGCCAGCTGTTTCTGATTTTAAGGGCTAGGGAGGAGAGCCTAATATTTTTGAAAGGCTGGTCAATTACCACCACTTGACCTGCTCTGGGGCCTTTTTTAATCTTGATGCAGCTTTGGCAGGCAGGAATGGCACAGGTTGAGCTTCTTCTTCCTGGCACAGAGATAAAGCCATGGAGAGGGGAGAGCTTCACCTGAGGTCTTCCACAGTGTAAGCATAACTTTCGCTAACAGCTGCAGGAGCCTCTCATATTGTGTCAGGTAAATGTTTAGGAAATTTTGACTGAAGAGGCAAGATTTTTTTTTTTTTTTTAGCACTGCCCATCTTTTTGTAGAAGCTGAGAAAAAAACAACAACAATATATTGTGGCAAAAAAAAAAAAAATTTCACTGCATCCATTCACGAGTCAACTGCGATTCGTCCAACTAGATTTAGAGAATGGAAGAAATTTTGCAAACTTGTTCCTTTCCAGAATTTGTTGTTGAACGCCATTATACTTTCCACCCATTTCGGCTGCATTGTCATATGATTGCCCTCTACATTTACTGAAACCTAGTTCAAGTTCACTGAAGTAGTTTAGTATCATCTCAGCCGTACTTTCACCCGGTCTGATCTTTCATTTCATAAAAAAAGCACACCTCAAAAAGCATTCAACTCACTAGGAGAAACATATCTAACAATGGCAGCAAGTTGATCAACAACAGAAACATCAGGGGTTGAATCAACTAATAAAGGAAAATAACCTGCCTGTTGGATGTTGCTCAGTATTGCTTCTCAAACAGGATTAGCCATCAAATGGATAACCTCTTCGCATATGGTTTTGGTTAAGTATGAACTGAGTTTGCTCAGACCGCACAGTGAAGTCTACTTGATTTTCTTCTGTCTGCTCAGACCACACAGTGAAGTCTACTTGATTTTCTTCTGTTTGTAAACAGGAATGTTCTACATCTGAGGGATTATGTAGTGCTGTTTCTGACTGCTTTACAAAGCCATATGAAGGGATTGGCTTTAAACATTTGAGAATTTCCTTCTGTTCTTTTTGTCACTTTTGTTTGCTAACTGCACTCGATCCACTTAGCTGATGGCTTCCTATGCCTTGAGACCCCTAAAACGTCACTTTAAAGCATATTCAGCACACATTTAAAACACATGACCCCCCCCCCCCTTCCTGGGGACTGTCATTTGATAAGGGTGCTAGGAACTGTAGTTCTGCCAGGTGTAAACTACAGCTCCTAGGATGTGGGGGTGGGGAGAGTAAGACTGCAGACTCCATTTTATTTTAGTTAAAAATAAGTTTATGTTGGACCCCATTTTATTTTAGAAAAGTTATACAGAGGGCATAATAATCAAGAGCACAAAGTGCCTAAGCAGTTAGCACAACCAATAAAGTCAATCAAATTTAAAAACCAGCAGATGCAATAAAATTATCAAACATGTTGATAAAATCAGCAGAATTTTAAAACAAGTACCTGTAACATTTTTTTTAAAGCTTTTTCAGCCTGATATGAATAAGTGTTGAGAAGATTTCAGGATTGCTGAAATGAAGAAACATGCAATGGTTGCTCCTGTATTTTTGCAAATAAGTGAAACACACAAGTTTCCCCACTTTTACCAAATCTCTGTATACCAAATCACTGTATACAGAGACAGAATGTAGGCTTCCCATATTTCAAACAGTAAAAATCCAGACAGAAAAGTTGTTGAGCTTTTTTAGCAAAATCATAGAAATTATTTTCAAAATGAGCAAAATATAAACACGTATTCTTAAAAAAAAATCACATCTCACTTTCTCAGTTAAAAAGCAATGAAATATATGTTCCAAATCAAAATATAATTAATTAGGCTTGGTTGGGGTGAGGATTCGAACGCCCAACCTAATCTCTCTGATGCAGCTCACTAAGGTCGCCATCTTGGAAGAGGGAAAAAAAAAAAGCCACTCTGGCGACATTTACCCGATGTTAACATGTCGAGTATATCTATCGGACGTTTCGGAATCGAGGATTCACCCTTCATTTCCATCGCCTCGCCACCCAACCAAATTGTTCTACTTTTAAATACCTTTTTAAGTAAACCTGCCCTGAATTTAAGCATAAAGGAGGACCAGGCTTTAAATAATCCTCGTGTTTATTTTTCCAATAGTACAAAACAGGGACGGAGTTAATCTGCTCCTGAATTCTAATAGCTTTCCAAAGTCTTAACTTTCGATTGGTTAAAAGCATACATATTTTAGGACGATATGTTCAGGAAGCAGCCGAATTTTTAAGTCGTGCAGATTTGTTTTCTTAATGAAGTGTTCCGTAGCTATTAAATGAAATACTCAGTGTGTGTTTGTTTGTTTGTTTGTTTATTGATTGATTGGTGTAAATGAGAAAAGGAGGTAATTAAAGCATTATTGAGGGGAGAGAGAGATAATCTAAATTGGCTCCCCGTAAACTTTGAAATATATGTATCCCATACTTCCGTGCTGCATAAAAGGAGAGAATGCGAAGGATGAAAGAGGTGTTTAAGATATTGCCGCTTACTTTGTGGCATCTAACCATTTTTTTTACTGATGAGGTTGGCCAGTTTTGCAGAAGGGGGAAAAAACAATGTAACTCCAAGAATGAAAACTCAAACATTAGCAGCAGCAGTAAAAATAAAATGTTGCATTATTATTTTTGCATCCACAGAAGTAGTGAGACAACTTAATGTTGATTTTATGTAAGCTTGGGTGGGTAAACAAGCACATAGACTGGAAGAAGATTCGCAGTCTAACCCACCTCACAGGGTTCTTAGGAGGACTATACCCACCACCTTGAGCTCATTGAAGGAAATGTGGAATATTAATACAATAAATAGAATCATAGCATTGTAGATTTGGAAGGGATCCCCACCTCTAGGGCCACCTAGTCCAACCTGCTACAATTCAGGAATCACAGCAAGGAAGAGCCCCTGACGGGCGGCCATCTATCCTCTGCTCAAAAACCTTCAAGGAAGGGAGAGCACCACCTTCTGAGATAGCCTGTTCCAATATTGAACTGCTCTTACCACCATGAAGTTCTTCCTAATGTTTAGCTGGACTCCCATTCCTTGTCATTTGAATCTATAGTTTCAAGTCCTGCCCTCTGGAGCAGCAAAAAACAAGCTTGACCAATGCTTCACATATAGCAGCTTTTCAGATACTTGAAGTTAAATGTTGATGTTTAAATAGATGTGGCTGTGGTCAAGGGGTGAATCTGAATTGGACACAAGTACCTGTCAACCTTAAGGGACGTGGGTGGCGTGGTGGGTTAAACCACAGAGCCTAGGACTTGCTGATCAGAACGTCGTGGTTCGAATCCCTGCGACGGGGTGAGCTCCCGTTGTTCGGTCCCTGCTCCTGCCAACCTAGCAGTTCAAAAGCACGTCAAAGTGCAAGTAGATAAACAGGCACCGCTCCTGCGGGAAGGTAAATGGCGTTTCCGTGTGCTGCTCTGGTTCGCCAGAAGCGGCTTAGTCATGCTGGCCACATGACCCAGAAGCTGTATGCTGGCTCCCTCAGCCAATATAGCGAGATGAGCGCCGCAATCCCAGAGTCGGTCACAACTGGACCTAATGGTCAGGGGTCCTTTACTGGTCAACCTAATGTAAAATGAATCCATGTACCGGTATGTACTCATGGCCATCCCTTTCATTCTTCACCAATACCACTAAGTGTGATGTTTTATTATTAATATATTAATATTTATTAAATTTATATACTGCCTTTCATGAGAGGACCACAGGGCAATTTACAATAGAAAAACAGAAAAAGCATAACATAGGAACAATCAACACCCCTTCGCTCCAGCATACAGTTTAAAAGGCCATAGATTGCTTAATTAACCAAAGGTCTGAAAGAAGAGGAATGTGCCTAATATTATGTAAGGAAAGCACCAGGTGAACCTTCTTGGGGAGCTTTCCACAATTGAGGAAACACCACAGCAAAGGCCTGTTCTCATGTTGTCATCCTCCAGACCTCTCATCAAGGAGGCACACGAAGGGACTCAGATGGTGATTGCAGGGTCTGGGTTGGTTCATATTGGGGAGCAGCAGTCCTTGAAGTATTGCTGCCCTGCCCTGGGCTTTATAGGTGAAAACCAGCACTTTGAATTGAGCCCAGAAACTAATTGGCAGCCAATGCAGTCAGGCCAGGATTGGCATTATATGCTCAAATTGTATTGCCCTGGTGCCCAACCTGGTCACTGAATTCTTCACCAGTGGAAGTTTCTGAACAGTCTTCAGAGGCAGCCCATGTAGCAGAGGTTACCAGAGCATAGGCAGCAGAAGTTAGGCTATCTGTCCCACTTTGACTGGTAGCGCAGCTGGGCCACCAGTCAAAGCTGATGGAAGGCACTCTGTGCCACCTGAGCCTCAAATGTCAGCAATGGATCATGGAGTACCCCCAAGCTGCTCCTTCAGAGGGAATGTAATCCCATCAAGAGCTGACAGCCTCCCAACCATCTGGTCTAGGGAACTGCCCACTAAGAGTGCCTCCGTCTTATTGGGATTGAGCTCGTTTGTTGGCTCTCATCCAGTCCATTACCAAGGCAAGCACATCCACTGCCTCACCTGCAGATGTAAAGGAGTTCCAGGTGTACACACATATCCTGTACACCAGTCAGACCTATGGAAACTAACAAACTGTACTAACACAAGCTGGTCTCTTCCATGGCCATCTCCTATGAGTGGAAATGGGTGTCAGTACATCATCCCAAGCAGTTAGGGTCCCTAAAAAATCCCTAAAATCACAGCTGCCAAGATAACTGGCCACCAACTTGGACAGCTTTAAAAGATTGGGCTGGAGTGGACCAATTCATGGAGAAGGCAATCAATGGCTACTAGCTATGCTTTACCTTCATCGTCAAAGGCAGCACTGCTTTTGAATACATTGCTGGGAACCACAGGAGGGGAGAGGTCTCTTCCAACTCTATGATTCTATGAATTCTATGAACAGGATGCTGGACTAGATGGGTGGCTACTGACCTGGTCCTGCAGGCTTCTCTTATGTAGGAAAGACTATTTTCAATCTCTCTTCAGCAATAGCTAAGTGAGTTTCCTTCAATGCCTTCATTACCCTGAGCCTTTGATATTTCCAGGATCCACCCTACTCCTATGGCTGAATTTAACACTGATTTTTAAATTGTAACCTGTCTTGGGAAGAGATGGGGAAGAGCATGTAATGAATCTGAATGTATAATAATTTTGTCTTCAGTTCCTTCCACTGCACACTGGTTTTTGTCTTTGGAAGCAGGTCATGAGGCAATCAGCTGTGACCCCAAGGAATTGTGGTCCACACAAGGAATTGGCAGGGGCCACATCCAGAGACACTGTACACCAGTCCACTTGAATGACGACCAATTCACAAAAAATCCCACCTTTTTATTGTGCATATGGTAACCAGGTTTGATGTGTAAAATATTGATAAGCGCAGAGGAGGGAAGAAAGGGTAGAAAAGGAATATACCAATGTGGAAGGGGGGGATAGAATAAAGCCATACCATTAGCAAATACAAGCTCATACAATGAGGTTTCCAAGATTAAAAAAGTGTTTTTGTTTTGTTTTTTACACAGAAATAACTGTACAGTTTGTGAAATTTGCCAGAATATTTTTTTTTAAGTAAAAACAAACAAAAAGCCACAAGCAAGGACTCTGGAGGACAGAGGTTGAACAGATAATTTGGGGTGGGAGTGGGGTGAAAAGCATGAATAGACTTTTACTGTCAAGTAGCATCTATCAGAGAGCATGATGAACAGGGTGCATTACACAGAAGGACAAAGAAAGGGTGATTTAATCACAGGTTCTGGAAACTTGCATGGGTGGGAAATGAGAAGAGGCGCAAGGCAAAAGAACACTTGTTTGGTCACGTTAAAAAAATTGCCTTTAGTAATGAGCCACCATGGCTCTTCTATTTAAAGTTTTATGTACTAGGGCCTACCTGCCTGGATCTTTTTTTCTTTAAGAATGTTAACATATCCAGATTCTTTCTAAGTTTATGACTTGGCGGTGGTTGCTGTTAGGAGACAGAGTTCCCTCCAAGGAATGAGGATGCCATCTTATTCTCCAAGGAGAGAATAGTTAATGGCTTCCCAGTAGGAAAGCCGCCAATTCATCAAAGAAAACAGAACCTTTTTATTATTCCCCCCCCAAAAAAAAAAAAACCTGTATTTGCCCAGTTTGGAGACAAGCCAAAGAAAGAAGTTCTTTGGGCAAAGACTAGGAGAAATCATCTTCTCAAAGGTTGCTTTGTTTCCTGGCAAATGGGTCTTCAAAAAACACAAACACAAAATACCCCCATGTTTTCCAGACACCCCCCAGCAGTCTCTGAAGTGATGCTGAAAGCATTTTAACAGTCACTCTTCCAAAGTTTAATTGTTTTGTCGTTTTCTAGAGCTGCTGAGGCAATGATGTTCTCCGTTGGATGGCAAGCTGTAGAGATCACAACATCTGTTGGGAGAGACAGAAAGCAACAAAAGGCATGGTCATCCAGTGATTCAGTAAAAAAACAAAACAAAACGTCAATCTGCTTGGGTGAGTGGACCATTGTTGAAGGTAACCTGCAAAATAAACCCACAAAAGTTTGCTGCTAGCTCAGTACTGTCTACACTTACTGGCAGTGGCTTTCCAAGGTTTCATGCAGGAATCTCTCCCATCCCTACCAGGAGATTGGGGATTGAACCTGGGACTGTCTGCATGCAAAGCAGATGTTCTAACCACTAAGCTATAATAGACCTGCCCTAATTGCTTGCCAACCTTCTAATAGTTAAGGAATTTCATTCAGTAGGATGAATTTACACTGTTCTGTTCCACTTAGAAAGGTTTTTGTGCATTTTATAGTTGTAATATTTTTTTTAATTGTATACAGTCGTACCTCTACTTATGTATCCCTCTGGATACAGAATCTTTGGGTTATGGCCACGGCAAACCTGGAAGTGTATACTTCTGGGTTTCGCCATGCACAGAAGCACTCTGAGCATAACTTTCGGGTTGTGAACAGACCCCCAGAATGAATTAAGTTTGTATCCGGAGGGTCCACTGTATTCTACTGTGAACTGATTATGAAGGATAAAAATCTTCTTGATTAATCAAATACAATTACTCCTTTAAAGTCAAGGACACACCCATGACAGAATTTCTGTACCAAAGCATTCAGAAGCAAGTTCACTAGTCCTCAGTGAACCATCTTCAAGACACTTCTAGAGCAACCCCTCTACAAGACATGAGACACTGGAGAGGGATGCTTGCTGAGGGTGGGGGGGATCTTATTTAGTCAGGTCTTCCTTTCCTAGCTAAGTAAGCAGTCCAAAATAGCTGTGAATTCACACCACTTAGGGGTAAACCACTTAAAATATTCTGGGACCTCCCACCTGTATGCCCTTGCAGCTTCTGTACAATCTCTTTCGTTTGGAGGTTCCAAATGTAAACCAGGTTGTCCTCTGAACCAGAAACGATCCACTAAATGAGGGAGAAAACAAATGTATTAAAATGGGAAAAAGGAGCAACCTCACTCCAGGCCAACTAAAATGATGCATGCAGGATTTATTATTAATGAACTCTAGAGAACAGTTTAGAAGGACTGAGCATCCCTGTTTACTTTCAAAGCAAAACCATGAGTTGAGTTTGCAGATGTAGGCTCAAAACCCTTTCCACAGCAGCCCAGAAAAAGAAATTCTCACCTTTCCACCAGTAACAGAGAAGTTGGCAAAGATGCAGTACTTCTCGTTCTTGTGGCCTGTGTAGGTCTTTAGGCACTGGAATATAAAAAGACCACAGAATACACCACAGAAGTCAGAGGCAGAAAAGCAAGCCCTCAAGCACATTTCCTTGACCAAGCTTTACAACAGAACATAAGAAGAGCATAGATGCTGGATCCAGCAACCTGTGCTCACCAGTGTTAGAAACTCAGATGTGTAAGCTATTCACCAAATGGCCCCTTAAACGTAGGCTGGGGGTGCCATTATAGTCACCTTTGGCCTTTTTTGTTTTTGTTTTTCAAGATAGCAAAGCAAAAAATGAATTGTGCTTATAGTCAATGTTAATATATTTAACAATTCAGTCGGACATTTTACCAATTACAGTCATCTTTCC
Source organism: Podarcis cretensis (assembly GCF_951804945.1). Taxonomy (NCBI): domain Eukaryota; kingdom Metazoa; phylum Chordata; class Lepidosauria; order Squamata; family Lacertidae; genus Podarcis; species Podarcis cretensis. The sequence goes on along the minus strand of NC_137184.1, from coordinate 17,252,250 downwards.
CTGCCCCCCCCCAGCATGTGAAACAATGCACAATTCACTCCAGTGACACATTTTTAATATCACATTTTTACTTGTTTTACTTTCTTCAGTAATGTTTTACTGTGGACTATTATTTTAATGTGCTGTAAATCACTTTGAGATTTTTTTCTTGAAAATATAAAGCTGTATAGAACTGAAAAATTTCAGTAATAACCTATGGCTGGAGTCTTAAAACGTTTACTAGGGAGTAGCCCTACTGAACCCAGCGAGTTATTTCTGAGTTAACACACACAGAGATTTGGACTGTAAGTAAAAGGTGGGGGGAACCAACCAGCCAACCGAAACATTTATTAAAAAGACTTCCCTTAGTAAGTTCACTGTTAAGGAAAATATCAAGACTCACCTTTCCTTTGCTGTAGTCCCAAAGCTTAAGAGTGCTGGAGCAAAAGACAGGGAAATGAAGCACAATACTTTAAAATAGTATCTAGGCTTCTAGGGTGTTCAGATGTTTCATACATCCTCATGCCTATCTAAAGCAACTACAGTGGTACCTCGGGTTAAGAACTTAATTCGTTCTGGAGGTCCGTTCTAAGCTGAAACTGTTCTTAATCTGAGGTACCACTTTAGCTAATGGGGCCTCCTGCCGCCGCTGCACGGTTTCTGTTCTTATCCTGAAGCAAAGTTCTTAGCCCAAGGTACTATTTCTGGGTTAGCAGAGTCTGTAACCTGAAGCGTCTGTAACCCAAGGTACCACTGTATCTGCTAGTTTTAAGCCTCTTCATCAAATGTCTATCATATTTTATCTCTTTACCTAGAGAAGAGACTTTCTTCTCATCTAAACTTTAGAGTGACTTCTCTCTCCCATTGCCATTCATTGTATCGCCATGACCACTTTTCTGTGAGCTCACTGTACCTTCCCCACTCAGATATCTATTCAACTACCTCCTCACTAGAGTTTAATGTTTCTGAACTCTCACAGTTCACCCTTTCAGCAACTTGCCCTCACAATCACTCTGTTCCCACCCCTACTTCTCATCTTCTAGAATGGATCCCTGGAACTGAAAAGAGTGGTCTTTTATCTTAGGTTTCAAATTGGCCAGAAAAATGAGAGCACAATATATATGCAGAAACATATTCAAAGCTGTCAACCAAAATGAAGTCTGGATGGTTATGACTGCGCATACTTCTTTCTCCAAGCTTTTGTGCTAGTTTAGCTAATGTTTAAATATGTATGATTGTGATCTAGTAAATCAGGAGGTCTAATGCCCCTGTATTTGGAAGTTTTGTTTCTTTGATAAAGCTGAGCAACCCTGCCACAATAATTAGTTATTTGCTCTGAAAAAGCAGCACAACACCCCTTGACTCTTACTTGTCCAACGTTGCCGCTAGAATATATTTGCCATTGGGAGAGAACTTCACAAAAGACACAGGGGGGTTGTCATCATCTGCAGCGAAGGGAAAGAGAAACCCATCATATGAAAGGCTATTATTGCAGGATAAGTTAGCAGGGGCCTTTGGAGCACGCACACACAAAACTTACCAATCAGTGTTTTCAAACACTGTCCTGATGCTGTATCCCAGATTCGGCTGCAAGGTGAAGATGAAAGTCACCATTAGTAAGGCAACAAAAAACTATGGTTGGGGGAGAGAGCCGAGGGGGACAACACACAAGTTTGGCAAAAGCAGAGGATCAGACAGTTGGTATATCCTCTGCTCTTAACTGCTGAAGTATTTGCTGGTGACCTGCTCCCTGCTTTGCTGAGCTATTCCCACCTGGCCTGAGAGAGCTCCAAACGAGTCCTGCAAGCGCTGCTGCTGCTGAAGGGGCCAGAGATCATCTTAAATGTGAGTCCTGCAGGACCTACTGTTCAGAATGCCTAGAGCAGGCATCCCCAACCTGCGGCCCTCCAGATGTTTTGGCCTACAACTCCCAGGATCCCTAGCTAACAGGAACAGTGGTCAAGGATGGTGGGAATTGTAGTCCAAAACATCTGGGGGACTGAAGGTTGGGGATGCCTGGCTTAGAGACTATTGGGGTGGGACATGAAGGCGTCTCTGTCAAGGTTTAATCAGGGTGTGTGGGTGTGTGAGTGTGAATAAGCTTTGCTGTTAATGGAATTAGGCTTTTCTATCTTTACAGTTAGACCCTTTATGAATTATTTGGGTTTTCTGTAAAAAAAAAATCCTTCTATACTTATTAAAAAGTTTTCATGTATTGTTTATGACTGAAAATGTTGATTTTTTTTGTAATTACGTAAGCTGACCTGAGCATGGTATAACTATGTAAAGATGACATATAAATAAACGATGATTATAGATGCTGCAGGGACCTTTTGCATGAAAGCTGTGTGTTCCCCTATGCACTGTGTGACAGCTCCTTTTTCTTTCTTTTTTATAGGTCAGAACCTGCATAATCATCAGATTAAATAATTAAAGCAAGTGACACAGATCTCCCATATACACAGCCCATGTGCACACACACATGTGCGCACACACCTCTTAGCCTATTCTTCCAATGTTGAGGCTTAAAATTATCAATATTTAAGATACAGCCAGTCTGAGCCAGTTTAGCGGCAGGAGAACAAAAGAGCTGCCTCTTGGGGGGTTGGAGGGAGGGACTGGAAATCAAGTCAAAATTGTGGACAGAGGGACCCATTCTCTACCCATCATTCCTTGGGTGGCTGAATGCCCCCACCTCACAGACTCAGGATCTAAACCCAGCCTTCTCTCCTTCTCCCACTTACCAGAGGCCATCATAGCTGCTGGACACTATCAGGGAGCCATCACGGTTAAAATGCACCTGGAGGCAAGAATTTATTATTAATTGAATTTATACTGCCACACATAAATAAACATTATTTTGGTGGCTTAGCAAGAGGCGATATTGCATCTGTGGTACAAGGCACCTTTTTCAGGAAGAAAATTCCCTAAGGTTGGTGCCAGAATGCCCCCCATACCAAGACCCAATTTAAATACACTGCTGCTCTTTAAGAGACTCTGCCAGTTTGCTGAATGTTTACTGCAGAATTTAAGGTGCAAGACATCCACCTGGAGCCAAAGACTGCTGTGGCATGGAGTGTTGTATTCCTATGGTTGGAGTAAGCATCAGATGTAGGATTTCACATCTAGCAGGGCAAGCTTTCCTCCCCAGCTGACACTGCTGAACCATTAGCCAAACAAGGCGGCAGCAGCAGCAATATTTTACTCCACTTGCTCAGCCTGGAAGACCAGGAGTTCACTCAAGAAGCTTGAAATGTTACTGACAGGTGGCAGGCAACTTTGTCATGGGATGGGGCGGGGGTGGGGGAGCATAAGGGACAGACCAGCTCATCTCAACTCATCCCAAGAGGACCTACCGCTGAAACCGGGTCAGAATGGGCTGGCAGGGTTTTTAGGCACTTCCCGGTTTTGACGTCCCATATCCTCACACTCTCATCAAACTGGAGACAAAACAAAGGAATAAACTCAGAAGATTTCAGTGTTGTCTCTTAAAATTTCAACTACTTGTAAAGGAACTCCATTGACAAAATCAGGGACAAGATTTCTCTGTGGTTAATATCTTCACAAGAAACCTAGAATCAGGTTCCATCCTCTCTCCTCTTTCCAAAGCAAGAAGTCACTGTTCAAGTACCTCTGTGTGAAATCAGGGCAAAGTTTATTGCACAGTTGAGATTTTACAAACAATGCTACCTCTATTGCGAAAAGTTTTATTACCAATTTTTGTTCCTTCTCCTTGCTGTCCTGTTACACAGCCATTGCACAGAACATCCGAGTTTGAACTACAGCAGAGACAGATAGTGAAGGTTCACCCTGGGACTAAATTAACAACCAGGGGGGCCTTTCCAACTGTCCTGGAGCATCACAAGCTACCTGTCCTATATAGCAGCTGCTCTATAGAGTGCACTGCAGGGACACCCCACTCACAAAAAGCAGAGATAGACAGGGCTTACTCCTGCCTTTCAGCAGGAGGCCCAGATCCAAATGGCTTGTCATCTTTATGCATTTTGGAAATTAGTAGAAATTACAGTATATGCTTTAACAGATAGCTAACACGTGAAGGGGGACGCAGGTGGCGCTGTGGGTTAAAGCCTCAGCGCCTAGGGCTTGCCGATCGAAAGGTCGGCGGTTCGAATCCCTGCGGCGGGGTGCGCTCCCGCTGCTCGGTCCCAGCGCCTGCCAACCTAGCAGTTCGAAAGCACCTCCGGGTGCAAGTAGATAAATAGGGACCGCTTACCAGCGGGAAGGTAAACGGCGTTTCCGTGTGCGGCTCTGGCTCGCCAGAGCAGCGATGTCACGCTGGCCACGTGACCCGGAAGTGTCTCCGGACAGCGCTGGCCCCCGGCCTCTTAAGTGAGATGGGCGCACAACCCCAGAGTCTGTCAAGACTGGCCCGTACGGGCAGGGGTACCTTTACCTTTACCTTTAACACGCGAAGAGATGTAAATTCTGTAAAAGAGTGTGAGAGGAAATTGTTGGGCTCACCCGCTTCCTCAGACTGTTTTAAGAATGTGCCAATAATGCTTGTGCAGGAAAAACTCAGCTTTCAGCTAGCCTGGTAAGGAGCAGGCACCCTGTTCTCCTTGCACCTGTTCTGCACCTGTGTAAACCTAAGGTAAGGAAATGCCTCTGCATAAGCCTGTGTGATTTATAGGCCTGTGGACTCTACCTTTGTGACTCAAATATCACAATGGTGTGTTCACTGATGAAATCAACAACAGAGCAGATACTTGGCCAATATTTCTCTTCTCCACCCCCTCCCCACAACCCCACATACATTAGTTGAATATCTGCCATGGCAAGAGGAAACTGTGTCCTACCAGCACCATGATGCCCTGAAATGAAACAGTTAATGCCTGCTGCAACACAGCTAGAGATTTGAGTCAGAGCCCAGCCCACCATTTTCTGTCTTATGAAAGAGATAGCAGGAGCGACCCACTGCCTCTTTTCAGCAAAAGCAAATGCTCACCGATCCTGAGACAATGAGGTTGGACTGTGGGTTGAAATTGCAGCAGAAGACATAGTTGCTGTGCCCCTTCAGGGTTTTCAAGCATTTCCCCTAAAATGATAATAAAAACAGTAAATGAGCCAGAGCTCCATATTCTTAGGACTGGCTGCACAGTGAGGAATGTAGCACCATAGGGTGGAGACACTAGAGATATCACACACTGGACTGGGACTCAAGTTTAAAATGCTCAGCTATTGGGTGGGAGAGAACCAGTGTCAGTTCACCTGGAGACAAAGCTACATCTGCAGGGTGTCCTGGTTCCCTGCTCCCCATCCCCCAATGTTAAGTGACCACAGCACCATTAGTGGAATGAACCACTAACAGGTTTAACAGGACAACAATGAGCCAGCAATGCAGGAAGGGAATTCCTATATCTCCCCTTCAAAAAGGGAACTGCATTTAAAAACTATTCAGCCTGCAAAACAACCGTTAAGAAAAACTCACAAATCTTGGCCTTAAAAAAATGCTTTGCTATCCATGCACATTTCAATGAAAATATGAACACTACAGCTCTCAAAGTTTAGCCAACACAAACTTCTTTTTGTTGTCAGGAACATAAATACCCACGAGAAGGAAAATGTTTGTTAAATTTTCCATAGCAGTTTAAGATATTTAAAGGCTATATATCTGGTGGCTGGGTCCACATTAAGGGGTGAAGGTATTTGTTTATAGTTTGGACTGTTAATAATCCACACACAAAAAGGATTATATTACTGCCTAAAACGGGTCTCTGACATTGTCTGAATTATCAGGACGGATCCCTTAAAGATTTATTTTAACCACACAGGTAGTTTTTATGTATTCGTTATGCACAGACTGCTGGCAACATTTTGTAAAATGAACAGGATATAAATTGAGGTAAATTTATTTTGAACTTTTAATCTAGCCTTTTAACAACCAAGAGCAGACTCAGTTCAATGGACAGGAAAACCTAGAAGTCCTGATAAAGCTGAGTTTGTGATTCAGTGCCATGAAAAGTCAGAAGTGAGTTTAGCTGGATCAGGAGCACCATTATAGATAGACAGTCATATTAGAATCCAGTTAAGGCTCTCCAAGATGGCTGGGTGGTAAGCAAAACAAGTAGGGGATGCAACTACAAGCTTCTTACTGAGCTCACGTCCCAGATTTTGAGAGTTTTGTCATCTGAAGCAGATACAAGAAGGTTTGAATCGGATGACCAAGCGACATCAGAGATTCCCTGCAACAGATAATATTTAGTTTTCTTTACAAAAAGTCATTCACCTGTTTTTAACTGATAAACTGTGTACAATTTACAAAGAATGAGGTGGTTACAAATGCAGACTGTAAATAGGATAATATCTCTAAATGCTCCCTCTAGCAAAAAAACCTCCTCCCTCCAAGCAGCAGAGCATAACAGAAACAAAAAAAAAAGGGTTAGCCAAATAACTCCTTCACTCTCATGTACTATTTTGCAATGAACTTTTCTCATGTTCTAGAAGGCAAAAAAACCAAACAACCCAAGCAACAGAAATGGTTAACGATCTACTCCTGAAGTGAGCAACTGTTGTAACCTATTCCCCATGCCCCCATAGGCTAAATCCCTCCAGGCAAGAAGATGGTTAAAAATCCCCAGCCACCGATTCCTTATTTGCATAGGCAGAAGCCGCTGTTACATCTTGAGGCACTTGTCCAGTTAACTCTGCAACAAACACTTCAAGCAGTCCCCTTATTAATTGGGAGGTACTCACCAGTTTATGGCCAGATATGGTTTTCTCAAATTTGCCATCATAGGCACCCCAGATTTTTATAAGCTTATCAGCCGCTAAAAAAAAGAAGAGAATCCACCAACAAAAATTATTTTAGGCACCTTGACCCTGCAACGTGAGGGTGGGGAAGCATGCAGGTATTTCTGAACCCTGATTATACTCTTTTTTGCCCTCTTTTTAGAGAAGATGGGGGTTATAAAGATGCATTTGTTTAAGTGAATACATAAATACAGCCCACCATCATATGATATTAGCAGAAGAATTTTTACACCTCTCACATCTGAGTAGGAAACTGTGCAAATGTACTTGACTTACACAAGGCATATAATTCAGTTTCAAATGCAGACTATAAATAGGATATTTCTAAATTCTCCCTCTAGCAAAAAAACCAAAAAACCCTCCCTCCCTTAGTTTTCATAGTGTACAGGAAGTCCCAAGTGCGAAATTAGCGATGGTAAGAACCATCTAAAAAGGGACATTCACTCTGGAAGAGCATCTGCTCTGCATGCAGAAGGTTCCAGATTCAATACTTGGCAAACTGAGGTAGAGTTGGAAAATAACCCCCCACTTGAAATCCTGGAGATCTGCTGCCAGTCAGTATTGATGGTATCCTGACCTGAATGGACCAATGGTCTGACCATGTATAAGGCAGCTTCCCACCTTCTCGGACAGGAGAGAATGCCTAATCTTTGCCCCAAGAAAGAATAATCTAAAAAAACAAAGAGGGTTTGGCTCTTGCTTGATGCATGTGCTAACACAATGAACACTAGATTTCTTGAACTGGAAAACAGCCCTAGAAATAAATGTGAATAGGAGTCAGGAAAGGATCCCTCTTGACCATGTCAGAATGGATACTTACAAGAACTGGCCAGCCACTCCCCATTGGGACTGAATTTCACTGATGAGACAGCTTTTGTGTGTCCTGCCAGCGTGAACTTCAGGGCATAGTTTGGTTTTACAGGGGCAGGCTGAGAAAAGAAAACCACAAGAGATGCTTCAAGAACAGCCCTACAAAACTTGCATGACTCTCTGAGCCTGACTTAGCATGCTGTGGTCTATCAGGTGGCCTGCCACGGCACCTGTTATTGCTGTCCCAGGCAGGCAGGATCCAAACCCAACAGGTATTCAGGAAACAGTCAGAAATACTCAAAGATAAGGGAGCCCAAGATGGATGGGGGCCATATCTAATCAAAATGATCAAGTTTAGTTTGACCTCTAACAACCCTTCTGTGTTGTGTTAGATCAGGCTACCTCAAACTCAGCCCTCCAGATGTTTTGGGACTACAATTACCATCATCCCTGACCACTGGTCCTGCTAGTTAGGGATCATGGGAGTTGTAGGCCAAAAACATCTGAAGCGCCGAGTTTGAGGAAGCCTGTGTTAGATGCTTGGAAAGAGCTGGATCAGAACTTTCCCTTACAATCCCTTTCGATACTTTCCAAAGGGAGGCAACCTATAAGCAGGCAACAGTAAACAGTATGGCAGTTAGATCCTTATGAATGAATCTAGATCTGCCTCTAGTGACAGAAGAGTCGGAGCTGGGGTTGGGCTCTTAGCTGAACAATAGCCAACAAACATGCCCCCATAAACTAAGGTCTACATACAAGAGTTTACCATCCTCAGAATATTTGAACTTGCAGACAGAATTACAGCCCAGAAGCCCTGACACACACCTTGCTCTGATTGGTTGAAGAGGAGGGTGTTGATTGTGTTTTGGTTGATTCTGAATCTGGCTTCTTCTCTTCCGTTGCCATGGCTATGAAAACTAGCAAGCCAGGATCCGGGCACTTCACGGGATGTTAGTGCAAGCCAATTCAAAGGAGGGTGTCTCCTACAAGAAAACAGGGAGAAAATAATGGTTTTCCAAACTTAAGGCAGCCAAGCCACACATCACACACACAAACCCCAAATTAAAACTAGAAGCCCATTGCACCAATACACCTTCAACCCACATGAGTCCTGCTGGATCAGACCACAGCCTACCTCATCCTGCAACAGCCTTCCCATTTGCTCACCAGCACCTGATACTCCAATGTGGAGCATCTCTGAACATAGAAGTTCAATCATGCCCAATGACAAATTTTAAAGCTTCTTAAAGCCATTATCACACTTTGTAGTGACCATCTCTTGGACTGTGATGGCAGTCTCCTAAAGCTGATGTTATAAATTCTTTAGTGTTTGTGTAAGCGCTGACTGGAGAGGCAGGAGAAAAGTTAGGGGTTGGTTTTTAAGCTAGTTACCAGCCCTACCCCAGGGCTTTGTCCTTCAATACTTGCTCTCCTGTTCTGCACTTGCTTTCCCCAAATATAACTTCCAGAGGGGTAGCTGCAGTAGACTGGCAGCAAAGACAAAGAAGAAACCATTGTCTCTATTCAGACCCAAACACAGCATATGCACTACTACCAGGACCCTTCTGCATGCTACACCTAGTCCCGCCACAAGGGAGTCACTGGCACAAATCTGACATCAGAAAAAGGCAGTATTAAAAAACCATAGTACATTTCAGTCTGGAAAGACACTATGCCACTGATCTTAAGGTGACCAGACCTAAGCAAAACAATTTCAAAGGCAGGGTCCAGAGAGAAACAACTGAGGTCAAATCTATTCTATACATTTAAAACCCATAGCTTCCCCCAAAGAATCCTGGGAACTGCAGTATGCCAAGGGTGCTGGGAATTGCAGCTCTGTGAAGTGGTAAATGACAGTTCCCATGATTTCTCTGGGGAAAGCCACATGCCTTAACAGTGCTTTAACAGTGCGGACATGATCTATGATTCATCAAGAAGTTCACGTCTATTCATTTGGATCTGAACAGATGCAATGGTTTCCTTTCCCACTACAACCGTTAATTAATTCAGCACTACCTATTTGCTATGGCAGAGAGTCACTCAGCTTATTTTGCATATATTATAACTCTTAACTGAATTAAGACACTTCATTCTTTTTCCCCATTAAACATATTTTCCATTTGAAATTTTTAAAACAGAAAGCTTGTAAAGCTTGCCTCCCATTCCACATCTGTGCAAATCTGCAAAAAGTAATACAAACTGCCATGTATAAGTTGTTGTTAAACTGGGAAGTCAGACCCTCAAACATGAAAGGTCTGGGTGATTTAAGAAATCAAGTCTTCTGGGATGGCAATACCAACAAATGCTAATAGTAAGATTCAGAAATGAAATTAAATTAAGAGTTTGGGAGTTTAAAGGTCAGCGCGCAAACCAGCTAGGGAGAAAAGAGGGTTTGCTGCTGTTGCAGCAAAATCCCATCTTCTATGTCTGAGTCTCCAAAGAAGTCTGATAAAATGCTGCACTCATATTCTAGGAAATTTGAGCTGTTACTGCAGAGGGAACCGTCTCACTGCAGCATTGCTACAGGTGTGTTTTCACCAGATATAGCAGGACTCTTGCCTCCAGGTGTAGTACAGGCAATGTATTATATTACACACACACAGTTTAATTATATTACACACACACATTAAGCCACAGTTTTAAAACAACTTATGGTTTATCCAGAATGAGAAGGGTGCCAGCACTCACTTCTCAAAAGAAATTCAACCTTGTTCCCATGTATCAAAGACAAAACAAGCTAGATTTGGCCTTGCTGTGTTGCCCAGATCTGGACTCTTGCTTTTGCTTCCTGCAAACAAACCACAAGTGGTAAGCCAAGAACAAACCTTGGTTAATGCCGTGGCTTGTTTGAAGGAAACACACCACAAGTTGAGGTTCAGAAGACACAGGAAAACAGAAAGCTGTCCTAAACAAAGTCAAATGAACCCTTGTGTTCATCTAGCCCACTACTGTCTGCACTAACTGGCAGCAGCTCTCTAAGGTTTCAAACAGGGAGTCTCTCCTGCAGAATGTGGGCAGGAAGAGGAGCCACTAGGAAAGGAGGGATGATAGACTAGGTGGGCCTGGCAACAGGGATCTCCTTAAGTTCTTACTGCTACTGTGGGTGCAGGTAATGATGGATGGTATGGAGGAGGAGGAAGAGTGTTAGCACTACTGCTGGCACTGCTTTAATACCAGCATTAAACAATACAATGGATAGGTGGTAGTAACATTACTAGGAGCATTATCACTACCACAAACAATAATCACAACAATTAGTAGCAGAATTATTACTAAGAGCATTACTGCTACACTAATACAGGCACACACACCCCACCTTAGACATGACTAACTTGACCACGTATATGCACAGAGCCAGGAAATAAACAAATAGATGGTGGGACAGAACTGGAGTTTTTGTGGCTCGCCAAAAAAGACCCTCTCGGGAGCTCAAAAAGAACTTCAGTGAGGGCGGAAGAAGCCCCAGAGAGACAAGAAGTGCAGGGGATACAGTAGTGCAGCTGCCGCCGCTTTTTCACATGTCCTCCAGCCTCCAGACAGCCCCAAAGCTTCAACTCTAGTTGAAGAGAGTATTGCGTGGAGAGTGTGTGAGAGAGAGAACTGGAGGGGGGGGCAGGCAATTAGAGGCTTTTTAGAGGGTACTCCTTCCCTTATGTGATTTTTGCTTATGCACACAGGGGCCCAGAACGTAATGCCCGCTTAAGTTGGGAGGGATGCCTGTAACACAAACAGCTATAGGCATACCACAGAAATATTGCAGGTTCTGTCCGAGATTACCGCAATAAAGCAAACATCACAATAAAGCAAGTCACACAAATTTGTTGTTTTCTCAGTGCATATAAAAGTTATACTCACTCTTGGGAAATGATATATAATGAATTTTTAAAAATGTTTAAGATAACATTTGTTAAAAAACTAGAAGCTTTTCTGTTAGGTATTTTAGGACAAGAATTGCCAAAAGAAAAACGGAAACCTATTTATGTATGCTACAACAGCATGTATGCTACAATAGCTCAAAACTGGAAGACTGGAGAAGTACCATCAAAGGAACAATGGCAAGAAAAGTTGATGAGCTATGCAGAAATAGCGAAGTTAACAGACAAATTGCGTGAAAAGGACAATAGTGACTTTGAAAAAGAATGGGAACCTTTTACAATATATTTGCAGAAACAACAAGAATAAATTATTATTATTATTAGAATTTATATACCGCCCTATACCTGGAGGTCTCAGGGTGGTTCGCAAAAAAGATCAGAATATATAAAATCAAAATAAAATAACCCCCATCAATCACTATGTCATTGTTTATGTATTATTCTTATTATTCATCTGGTATTTTCGTTGGTTAGTCTTAGTCAGTCTCTCTCTCTCTCTCTCTCTCTCTCTCACACACACACACACACACCCTACATTCTGCTTCTGTTTATTACATTTCTATACCTTCACCTGGCAGATCTCAGGGTGGTTCACAGCATAAAAACACAAAATACACAATGAGAATGAGAATGAGAATAAAACCAAGCAACCAACCAACCGCTCCCCTTCCCTCAGGTAGACTGCCTCTGCTCACGGAGGCTCCCTCCGTCCCTCATTCTGACATGACTCAACAGACCTTCAGTTTCTGAGCAGCACAATTCAATCGTCTCGTTGGCTGGATTTAAATAAACATTTACAACTTTATTTACAGAGAATAAGAACTTTAACAATGTGACAACATATTACAGTATACAAACAGCAGAATGTATCAGTTGATGTAACAAACCAGAAATGGTAGTTGAGGAAAGTCAACAGGGAGGGGGGAAATTGGAAAATGTATGTTTAGTAATGTTATTGGATATTTGTTATGAGAAAAGAAACTTAATAAAAATTATTTTTTTAAAAAAATATGTTCACTATACTGAGGTCCAGTGATTCTCAACCTTTTTTGAGTCCATGGCTCCCTTGCAGATTCCCTGTAAGAACCACGTACACGTAAGTGGGGATTCCTCGTTCCGCCTGCCGTCCTTCCCCAGCACATTCAGTCCCACCCCCTTTTTGCACCATTGCTGCTATTACCCAAGTACAGGCTCTAGAGTAAACTAAATGCCTTACAGTTGCCTCCATCTCTGCCCCATTTTGATGAGCTGAAAAAACTGAGGTAAAGGAATAATGATCAAACCTACCAAGAGGGCTGGGGCAACTTCAGAGCTTCAAATTCACCACTCAGCTATGAAGCTCCCTGGCTGCGAACTTGGGGACCAGTCACTGCCTCTCAGCCAGACCTACGTGACAAGGTTGATGTGCAGACAGAATAGGGAAGAGGGCAGAAAGAACCACATGCACCACTTTGGAGCTCCCTGTAGAAAAGATGGGATATCATTGTAATAACACACACAATAGCCCTAAACACAACCGAGCAGGAAGTTTTCCTGCACATTCCCCTTTCAAATCAACAGGAACCCAAGCAATGCTACTGCTCTGCAAAATGAAATAAAATGGCGTATACCAGTACTAGTAGTTCCTTAGCAGTCTCATTATGAAAATTGGATTTTATTCAACAGTAGTTCTATCCAAGAGTAGGATCACTGAGATTAATGGACATAGAATCATAGAACTGTAGTTGGAAGGGCCACCAAGGATCATCTAGTCCAATTCCCTGCAATGCAGAAATCACAGCTCACAAATTCCAGGCAGATAAGTCATCAGCAGTGTGATCCTATGTATATGTAGTCCAAAGTAAGCTTCATGTACCATCAAAAGAACAATGGCAAGAAAAGTTGATGAATTATGCAGAGTTAGCAAAGTTAACGGACAAACTGCATGAAAAGGACAACGGTGATTTTTAAAAAGAATGGGGACCTTTTACAATATATTTGCCGAAACAACAAAAAAAATGGACTTGTTGGCAGGATTTAAATAAACATTTACAATCTTATTTACAGAGAACAAGGAAGCTGAGGGAACTCAATAGGCAGCGGGGGAATTGGAAAATGAATGTTTAGTTAGGATATTGGATATTTGTTATGAGAAAAAAATCAGTAAAAATTATTTAAAAAACAAAGTAAGCTTCATGGTGTGGAACAGACTACCTGGGAAGGTGGTGGGCTCTCCTTTGTTGGAGGTTTTTAAACAGAAGTTGTATGGCCTTCCAACTCCGAATCCAATTTTATGATTCTATTATTTCCTCTCAGCCTAACCTACCTTACAGTACTGTTGTGGGAATAAAGGGAGAGGAGGAAAACATAGACCTCAGCATGAAAGGACCCAGTAGGACTCCATGATTCTGTTTCCACATGGTCCAACTTTTCTTCCTAATTGTCCAATATTCAATTGGGTGAGGGGTTAAAATTCTCTAATTTCCCTCTTTCTTTTGGGGTCCCTCAATGATTCATTATCAGTCCTCAGCTCTCCTCCTTCCACAACCTGTCCCTGTGGGACTTCATCAAACCCAACCCAGGGAACCCCCCTCCACGCTGCTGAATCCCCTTCCTCCGCAAGGAAAGGGCAGGGGAGCCACTGCGCACTCTGCATATGATTAACTTAGGCCCATTCACGGCAATGGGTCTGCTCTGAGCAGATCATCGTGGGATGCAACCCACTTGTACTATTGGGGGCTCTACTTAACAGCCCCCTCCTCAAGCATGCCGGCATCCATGACCTCATCGCCATACCTGTGCCACCACCGGGAGCCTCATTACTTCGGGAGGCGCCAAGCAGCAGCCTCACCGGGAGCATCGCCACGAGTGTGGTGGCACTCACTACCCAGCATTCTCGCGAGGGGCATCCTCGCCATCGGTGGCACTACTTAGAAGAGTAGCCCGAGCATCGTGGCCACAGGGAAGCCTAACCGTGGTGGCCCATAAGGAGCAGCGGCAGGAAGGACGGCGGGAGGAGCGTGCAGGGGCGCCAGCGTGCATCTCCCCACCCCGAAGGAATCGCTACTGGGCTCCAGCAGGAGAAGCTCTCTCCCCCCCCCCGCCCCGCGCGTGCGCTTTTCCCGCGAGGAAGCGAGGGATGGGCGGAGGGTGCGGGCCCAGACCCTTCCCCTGCCCCCTTCAATCCCCCCTCCTCTCCTCAGCGATCCGGTTCCTCTCTCCGCGAACGAGGCGGAGGTGGTGCTGCCGCCGCCGCCGCTTTTCTCCTCACAAGTCGAACTCACCTTAAGGCGCGGCTAGAGGCGCCGCTTTCTCCGCCGCCGCCTTCACCTCAGCGCTCGGCGGGAGAAGCAGCAGTAGCAGCAGAAGCCGCGGCAGCAGCTCTCTCTTGAGGAGGAGGGCCTCGCGCAGGCGCACTAAACGCACCCGGCTGGGAAAAAGCGACGCACCACTCACGGCACCCGCGCTGGCTGCAGCTCGAGGGAAAGAGACGGTAGCAGCGGCGGCGGCGGCGGCGGCAGCGGCCCAGGCGCATGCGCTCTACGCACCTACCACGGGCCGGCTTCGCCGCGATGACGTTATCAGACTACAATTCCCATCGACCCGTCCCTTACGCGCAGCGACCAAGGCGTGAAGGGAGTTGCAGTCCAGGGAGGGAGGCCCCACCCTTAAAGGTATAGTGTCCGCAAAGGGACAATGATCTTTTTTTCCAAAGAGAGGAACCAAAAAAGGCAGGCGGCGTGGATGGGAATGCGGACGCTAAACGCCTTAAAGGGGAGCGACGTCTTTGTTCGCCGCCTGAATGTGCGAATGTGTTGGAAGCAGCAAAAAAAAAAAAAAAAAGACACGTGTCGGTCCTTCTCAGGGCAGGGGCTGAATTAGAAGCGGCGAGGCTTGTATAACTGAGCAAGGCAGAAGAAGTTTTCCTTACCTTTATATATTGCATAAAGTATTAATTATTTTGCATCAGTGTTAGAGTTAAAATTTCACACCCACACCTAACCATTTGTATGCTATGAATGAATGAGTGAGTGAATGAATAAATGAATAA
This sequence comes from Podarcis cretensis, assembly GCF_951804945.1. Classification (NCBI taxonomy): domain Eukaryota; kingdom Metazoa; phylum Chordata; class Lepidosauria; order Squamata; family Lacertidae; genus Podarcis; species Podarcis cretensis. The sequence goes on along the minus strand of NC_137184.1, from coordinate 17,236,785 downwards.
ATAAATGCATTCCTGCACCTCAAGATAATACAAAAAAAATTCCTTCCAGTAGCACCTTAAAGACCAACTAAGTTAGTTCTTGGTATGAGCTTTCGTGTGCATGCACACTTCTTCAGATACGACTGCAATAGGTCTTACAGGAAAAAGCAAGGTCAACACATGGTCAACAGACCCTGGACACCTTCCACCAGAAATTCAATGATTTTCACCCCACAATCAACCTAACAATGAATCAATCTATGCAAGAAATACATTTTTTGGACACTACTATAAAAATACAGGATGGGCGCATAGACACCACCTTATACCGTAAACCAACTGACCGACAAACATATCTACATGCCTCTAGCTACCATCCCGAACATACCAAACAGTCCATTGTATATAGCCAGGCACTACGTTACAGCCGCATCTGTTCCAATTCTACAGACAGAGACTCTCACCTAAGAGATCTACAGCAAACCTTTTTAGAACTAAAATACCCAGCAGATGAAGTTAGACAACAGATCAACAGAGCCAGACTGATACCCAGAGAGAACTTGCTGCAAGACAGACCCAAAAAAGAAAATAACAGAACACCTCTAGTCATCACATACAGCTCCCAAGTTAAAACAGTACAACGCATCATCAGAGATCTACAACCTCTCCTGGACAATGACAGTTCTCTTTCTCAAGCTCTGGGAGGAAGACCTTTCATTGCCTACAGACAGCCACCCAATCTTAAACAACTCCTAACCCACAATAATACTACAACCAGACCTAACACGGACACTGGCACCAGAGCCTGCAATAAACCCAGATGCCAACTTTGCTGCCACATACACCCGGACAACACCATTACTGGCCCCAACAACATCACACATACCATCTCGGGACTATTTAATTGCTCATCGTCTAACATTGTGTATGCAATCAAATGCCAACAATGTCCTTCAGCTCTCTATATTGGACAAACAGGCCAGACCTTACGCCAAAGAATAAACGGACATAAATCAGACATCAGGAATCACAAGACAGAGAAACCAGTAGGAGAACACTTCAATCTCCCAGGACATTCTATACAAGATCTCAAAGTAGCTGTTTTACTACAAAGGAATTTCAGAAATAGACTGGAAAGAGAAGCTGCTGAATTGCAACTTATCACCAAACTTAAAACCATGGAGAGTCCTGGTCTGAACAAAGACCTTGGATTCTTATCTCATTATACATGACAAAGCCATTTTTCACCTTCTCACCCCTTGCTTTTTCCTGTAAGACCTATTGCAGTCGTTAAGAGTCGTCAACAGGCTCATCACAGCTATCTGCCAATCACCCATTCCCACCACCCTTCTGAGTAATACCCCTCCCCACCTTCTCACTATATAGAAGGGTCTGGAAACTTCTGTTTCAGTGTATCTGAAGAAGTGTGCATGCACACGAAAGCTCATACCAAGAACTAACTTAGTTGGTCTTTAAGGTGCTACTGGAAGGAATTTTTTTTGTTTTGACTATGGCAGACCAACACGGCTACCTATCTGTAACTCAAGATAATAGTTCATGTATGTGATGTAGTAGCAGACTATAGCCCAGAGATTGGGGTGGTGTGCATGCCACAATATTATCCTGCTTTGCAGACAATTATTGTCTTCCAGAATGACTCACATCAATTAAAGACACAGGGAGAGAAGCTTTTTTACACATGTATAGAACTTGAGCCTACAATGGAGGGGCTCATAGCATTAGCATCCAAAGAGGGTCTTGCTTCTCCCATAGCCACAAACTGGTATACCCAGACAAAGATCAGCTTGTGTCTCCCACCAGGCATATTTGGTTCTACCTTCTGGCTCACACACCTAAGCCCAGGCTTTTGTCTTTCTAACTACCTCTGGCACAGAGCCACTTCCTTTGTTACCTTAATGACCCATACTTTGAGGGCCATTACATACCAAGAATTATGGTGCTGGAGGAGACTCTTGAGAGTCCCATGGACTGCAAGAAAATCAAACCTATCCATTCTGAAGGAAATCAGCCCTGAGTGCTCACTGGAAGGACAGATCGTGAAGCTGAGGCTCCAGTACTTTGGCCACCTCATGAGAAGAGAAGACTCCCTGGAAAAGACCCTGATGCCGGGAAAGATGGAGGGCACAAGGAGAAGGGGACGACAGAGGATGAGATGGTTGGACAGTGTTCTCGAAGCTACAAACATGAGTCTGACCAAACTGCGGGAGGCAGTGGAAGACAGGAGTGCCTGGCGTGCTCTGGTCCATGGGGTCACGAAGAGTCAGACACGACTAAACAACTAAACAACAACACATACCAAGAAACTTGACAGCAATTGAATCCTTGTTGGATCCAGGAATTAAGGGACTTAAGCATACAACCTACCCTCCCACAAACTCACATTAAGGTTGTTTGAGCTGTCCAGGGTTGCTTTTGCTATCTATCAGAACATCAGATTTATGCAACCAAAGGAAATTTTAAGCCCTATCTTTTCTAAATTGTATGGCAACCTTATTTTGTTATATGCATGAAGATCGTGTTTATAATCCCCTTCAATCTTGTGGTAGTATGTGGAAAGATTTTTTTTTTTTTTTAGTGAAGAATTTGATTTGATTTTCAAGCAACATACTGTAGTGATGTGTTGTGAATAACATTATATATATATATCTGCAGAGACAAATAACAGACTGTGGATATTTCATCACATCCCTCCTGGCTGCTGTAGGAAAAGGGACACTGGACTATATGGTTTACTCTGGTCAGGTAGTTCTGAAGTAACATACTACTGCTTGAAGCATTGCAGCGCTACAAAGGCAAAGTAGTTGTGGTTGTGCGAGCAGAAATTGGTCGAATGGCAGATGAAGATGACAACAAAGCCACATACACAACAGGCAACAGCTGTTTATCTCTCTTCATTCACTGTCCCAGACTTCTTGGGATCCTCCTGATTAGCCTCCCTGGTCCTTTTCTCGACAGGAACCCACATTTATGCAATTAAGTGTCTCATTAATTTTCCAGACACCTGCAGTTATTTACTCCAGGCACCACTAGACCTTGAGTTTTTTATGGCCCCCCTGGGAAACATCCCTCTCTCTGCTTTGGCATCAAGACTCAGAAAGGATGATCTGTATGTATGTTGTAACATCCCTGACCAATAACATCTTCCCTGGAAGATGGAGCAATCTTGTTTTCTGCTCCTCTGGAGGGGAGGACCTGTAACCATGGATTCAAATGATAAAAATGGAGATTCCGAGTAAACATTAGGAAGAACTTTTCTGATGGTAAGATTTCTTCTGGTGGGAAGAGCTGTTCAACCTTGTAATGGACTACCTTGGAAGGTGGTGCACTCCTCTTCACAGGTTTTTAAGCAGAGGTTGGATTGGCATCTGCCAGAGATTCTCTGGCTGTGATTCCTGCATTGCAGGGGGTTGGACTAGATGATTCTCTGGGAATCCCATCCAATGCTACAGTTCTATGAGTTTATGAATTCATCCTTCCCAAAACAAGTCACAAACCAAAATATAGCCGTCCTTCAAAAATTTACACTTCCCCATGTTTTGCAATGCAATTCTCTGGCTATGTCATGTGCCCGCCCTCCCCAGGTGCATATATATATATATATCAAAATCCACACAGTGAAAATAACATATGCAAATATCCAGGTAAATTACTTGCAAAAAATTGCACATTAGGTGTATGCATGAACAGGCAGCTGATTTTTTGCGAAGACGTTTTTTAATGCAAGTTGATGTGGAAATGTGCAAACTGGAAAAATTAGGGAGAAGAACTGAAATCGAAAGGGCTATCCATCTACAGAGTAGCATAAGGAAGACGTTTACCTGGTCAGAGGAATTTCTCGTACATTTTTTTTTAAATAGATAAATATCTACATAGAATAATAGAATTGCAGAGTACTGGCAAGCCAGGTGTCCCCCTATCTTAGTTTTGTCTGGCTGGTTCCTCCTGTCTAAGGGCAGAACCCGACATTTGTCCCTATTGAAATTCATTTTGCTAGTTTGGGCCCAGTTCTCCAATCTGTTAGGATCATCTTGAATCCCGATTGTGTCTTCAGTGGCAAGCGATACCCCTGGCACAACAAGCTGGCACTAACCCCACCCTGGCTAGCTCAGCCCAGCTTTGACTTCACCATTCCAGCTAGGTGATCCAATTCAGCTGCAGGAGTTGCCAGGAACTGCTGAATCAGGGCTTCAGTCCTGTAAGGAGGCATTTAGTTTCATGGATGTCTGTATTATTATTATTTTTAATTAATGGTGTAATTTTTATGTTCTAAACATTGTACATTGTCTCATTGTTGTGGGATAACCAGCCTCCTATAACCAACATAGGTAAAGGTAAAGGGACCCCTGACCATTAGGTCCAGTCGTGGCCGACTCTGGGGTTGCGGCGCTCATCTCGCTTTATTGGCCAAGGGAGCCGGCGTACAGCTTCCGGGTCATGTGGCCAGCATGACTAAGCCACTTCTGGCGAACCAGAGCAGCGCACGGAAACAGAGTAAGCTGTCCTGCCAGGCTTAGCTATGTCACTTCCTTTACCTTGGGAACAAACAGGTAAGCAGTCCTATTGTCCCCCACCCCCAGTCTACCTGAGAAACCCAGCTGATTTAAGCTGATTGCTCTAGTTCAACCACATGGCTCTCACCAGCCACTCTTGTGTTCTGACCTATACCAATAATTTAAGAACGTTTACCACTTTGTAACAAAGCTAGGTTTTGCAGTTTCTGCAACTTTTCTGACAGGTGTATGCAGTGCTATTCTTACAGGAAAAAAGGTGCTGGAATTCACCATGAACACCTCCCTCATTCTCTTAAGAGTGGCAATGGTGCCTAAATGAGAGGTGCCAGAACTGAGCACTTTCATCAAAATAAAATAAAGAATTCTAACTGTTGGAACACCCCTTAGCCATTTCTTGGAATCTTTCTTAGTCACAAACAATTGAAATGTGCCTTTTGTTTTGCTTTCAGTTTTTAATGATAGTCTCTTCTCCCCCCCCCCTTTTTTTATTTTTTACCATCAGCCAAAATACAAACAGTGAAACCTCCCAGGCGGCTGATACATTGGGTATACATAATCAATAATAACATATTCAAATCAGCCATATGTACAATTTTATATATGTTAACACTCCTCCATCCACAAGGTTTATTTAACTTTTAACATTTTAATTGCCCCAAATTGTTCAAACCTACCCAAATTATTCACTATCTTCTCAAACCAATCCTCCTCTTTCTCACTGACCTTAAACCCTTTCATTCTGTGGATCTTCATAGTTAGATATTCTAAAATTATATTATTCAGTTTTTCCCTCCATTGGTTCACCCCTAGCTCTTCTGCATTTTTCCAGTTACTTGCTATAACCTGTCTGGCTGCAGTTACCATCAATTTTACCCATTTACATTCCACTTTTGTTTTTAACTCGGTGCTACTCAGACTAATAAGAACCATTAATTTAGATACTCCCACCTTCCTACCCACAATTCCCAATATTTCTATACCAATCTGTTTCCAAAATTCATTAACTAACGGACAATCCCACCACATGACTGTACATTCCCATCACTCCACATTTCCTCCAACAATTCTTGCTTCCAGATTTTGTAATATGATATAACCTTACAGGTGTATAATACTATTTTTGTACCAACTTCAACCCCTGTTCCTGGATTATCCTAGAGGTCGCAACAAAGGGTGGTTGCCGAAAGATTCTTTCCCATTCTTCATCTAAAATCTGTTCCTGAATTTCTAACTTCCTATATTCTTTCAAACTTTCCTTTGGTGATTTCTCCTTGTCTAATAACACCTTATACAATTTTGAAACTATTTTGGCCCTATCTGTCTTATATCCTTTCACTAATTCTTTGAAGGGTGTAATAATTCTTCTATCACATTTTTTAACTTCTTCTGTGATAATCTCTTCTTAATCCAGAAGTTAACTCTCACTCCAGATGCAAATTTCAACCAGCGGACGTATCACCACAGTCATGATTTATAACAGTCTCAAAAGTAATTAGAGAAAGGAAGGCTTTGTCGCTTTGAATAAACATTTGCAAACCTTTTATTGATAATAATCAGCTAAATAGTTTGAGGATCTATACAACTTTGTAACATGCAGAAAACAGCATTTTTAGAGAAATCAAAGACTGGAACTGAGGGAAATCAGGGGGTGGGGGTGGGTGGGGGAGGAAAAGTGGGGGGGGGGGAATAAGGATGATATGTTTCCAGATAATATGTTTTGTTTTAATTTTGAATAAAAAAGTTATTTTAAAAAAATGAGAAAGGAAGGCTTCGCTGACCATTGCCAGAGTGGTGCATGCTCTAGTTATCTCCCACTTGGACTACTGCAATGTGCTCTATGTGGGGCTACCTTTGAAGGTGACCCGGAAACTGCAATTAACCCAGAATGTGGCAGCTAGACTGGTGACTGGGAGTGGCTGCCGGGACCACATAACACCGGTCCTGAGAGATCTGCATTGGCTCCCAGTACGTTTCCGAGCACAATTCTAATTGTTGGTGCTGACCTTTAAAGCCCTAAACGGCCTCGGTCCTGTATACCTGAAGGAGCGTCTCCACCCCCATCATTCAGCTGAGATCCAGCGCCGAGGGCCTTCTGGCGGTTCCCTCACTGCAAGAAGTGAGGTTACAGGGAACCAGACAGAGGGCCTTCTCGGTAGTGGCACCCACCCTGAGGAACACCCTCCCTTCAGATGTGAAGGAAATAAGCAGCTATCCTATCTTTAAAAGACATCTGAAGGCAGCCCTGTTCAGGGAAGTTTTTAATATTTAATGTTGTGCTGTTTTTAACATTTGATTGGGAGCCGCCCAGAGTGGCTGGGGAAACTCAGCCAGATGGACGGAGTATAAATAATAAATTATCATCATCATCATCATCATCATCATCATCATCATCATTATATACCCTAAGGGCTGACATTAAGGACTATTATGTGTTTGGGCAAGAGGAAGGTTCCTTGGCTCTATGTCACTCGCCCCCATTGGGTTCCCCGAAGCTTCTTGGTCTCCCAGCATGGAAAGCCACTTTTCCAGAGCATCAGAGCTTGATCTCTTGTTCCCTCTGCTTTTCCAGAGCAAATATGATCGCCAAGATTTATGGCTTGGCTATCATTAATCATGATATAATTATCTCTGTTAACAAGCTGTTGACAGGTGTCTGGTCCGTCATCTTTCTTTCCAAATGTCTGTAAGGAACTTTGAATGGGGAAATATTGGAACTCACTTAGAAGGGCATATTGTAAAGCCCTAACAGTTTATAATTCCATGCTTCACTTTGCTGCATATTTTGACTCTTTCAATCTTTGCTGGGGTTCTCTCACCAATAACCACTTGCCCCAGACTTGGACCTTGGCACCCGGGAATTCACACACACACACACACACACACACACACACACAAACACCAACCAACAACTATTTCATAACATGGTGCTCTAGAATAATATAGCACTACAGAAATACTTTCATATAAAATGAGTTGTCTGAGAAATAAATGAAAATGGCTAGTCTTATTCAGGTAAGAGTGTGCAAACGGAACTGATTGCTTTGAGGAAAATAAAAATGACCTTTTCCTTTATATATTGATACAATAAAGCCCAAGAACACTTAACTCCATATACTTTGATGGGAATACTTTGTTATTTATTTTATTTAGTTAGTTTCATTTTAACAAACTTTTCTTTATTTTTCTTATGGATATGATTGTCTGTTTAGTTTTTGTTAGTTTCTGTATGATTGAAAGATCCAGCAAAACACACTTCATAAATAAATAAAACAAGCATGCAGTGTTCTGCATTTATATTTCCGGCCTATCAGGAATGCAGATACGCTTTGGAAATCATACAAATGCAAAATGTTGTTGTTGTTAATAAAAAACATTAGTAATAACAACTGGTAATAATAATATAAATCAGTTTGTAAGTTTTTAGGAGAAAAATATACGTGCTATGTTCTGCATTTACAATATGTATGATCGAGCCAGGAATGCTGACTCCTTTGGACATGATTCAAATGCAAACCAGTAATAATAATATCAGTAATAATAGTACTATTAACAATATTTTCTACCAGCCTTAAGTCTTCAGGAATCAATAAATATTATGTGTTTTGGATTTAATATATCGCCGGCCAGCCAGGGATATGCCAGATACCTTTGGAAATGATTCAAATGCAAATCCGTGACGATAATTAAGTCAGGAATAATAACAGCGCTACTACTACAAATTATTACCGGTTAGTAAGTCTTTAGGAAGCAAAAACGAGAAAATCTGAAAGAGAAGAGCTGTATCACGCCCCTCGCGCCTTTTCCTAGTCTAAAAAAGCAAAATGAGGCGGGAGAGATGTATTTGCATGGAGGAAGACCCGGGCGGCAGACTTTCTCCTCTTGGAAATGCCTTCCCCCCTGGACACCCCCTCCTCAAAATAGACATAATGGGGAAACACATTTTTGCACCTCCCTCCACCCATGTTGCTCCTGTGTTTGTGTGTACACATACAGACGCATGTGAAACCTACGCAAGCTTGATCCTCCTCCGCTTTCTGGTCCATACGGGGGGGGGGGGAGAGAGAAAAAGGAGGGCGCAAAGAAAGAAAGGAGCCTGTGCTCCAGGCTGGGATTTGTAGTCTTGGCCGGGGCGGAGCACCTTTCCCAAGCTGGGCCAGCAAACTACGTTACCCAGCGGCCCCCGCGGCGGGGACGCATGAGCAGAGCGCCTGGCTAGCTCTGAAAAGACTCTCTCTGTAGCTCGTAGCACATCAATTCTTTACTTGCTTTGGAGAGAACTAGAAAAAAAAGGTGGTGGTAGTGGAAGGAGGGGGGAATCAGTCGAGCCCTACCGGCAGCAGCCAGAGGAGGTGGTGGTGGAGGAGGAGGAGGAGAAGGAAGAAAAAGCCCGGCCGGCCCGAGTAAGCAAGCTAGACGCGCTTCTGGGGGGGCTTCTTTGGTTTGGTGGTGGTGGAGAAGGAGAAGAAGAAGAAGAAGAAGAAGAAGAGAGCAGGCCGCGGAGGGCGGAGGCAAAATCGCGCACACAAAGGCTCCTTTCCCTTCTCCAAGCGCGCCGCTCCGGCGTTTCCTTTTTGCGCTTCCTCTGCTGGCAACAGTGTAACAAAAGGGCGAGCGCGCGGCTGCCCTGCCGCAGACGCAAGGAGGGCTCCGTGCGCCCTCGTTCTGCGCCGGACTCCCTCCCTCCTTGCCCGCCATCTTTCGAAGCGGGGAGAAGGGCGAGCGATCCCGCTTTCCTCCGGCCCGCGCTCGCACAAAGGAACGGCGGGCGGGGAGAAGCTCGCCTCTCCACCAGCCCAGGCCCCCCGGGCGCCCGCCGCTTGCCTTGCTGCCGCTGCTGCGCGCCTGGCTCCGCTCGGCTGGAAGCAGCGCCGCTTCCTCGTCCAGGCGGCTTCAGCGAGCGCCTTGGTTTGTCTCCTGTCGCGTCGCGCTCTGTTTCCTCGCTTTTCTCTCGGGGTGTGTTGCGTTTTTTTAATTTTCCTGTGTGGTAGTCACTTTAGAAAACTCAGAAAAGATTGCGGGGGGGGGACTATTCTCTTCTTCCTTAAAAACCCTGTTGCATATGGAGATCTCTTTTAGGGGCGATTGCAGTTGGTTGTTTGGTTGATTGGTTTGTTTATTGCATGTATATCCCATCTCCTCCAAGGAGCTCATGGTGGCTTACATACCCGTGACCCCATCTCCAAATTTTATCCCCAGCAGCAAACCTGTGAGATACCGTAGGTTGGGTTGAGACTGGTTGGCCACAAGGTCATGCCCACCCGGTGAGCTTTATGGCTGAGTGGGGAATTTGAACCCTGATTTTCACATGCCCAAACCCAACACTCTAACCACTATGCCAGACTGGCTCTCAATATGGCTCCATTACTTCCCATCACCAGCTTGGGCTCTGCACTCTCAATTCCGCAGTCAAAAGGTCCAAGGACCCGATTTTGGTCCCTGGAGTTAACTGGTGTGTCTATCTGATGTGTGTTGTACCTGCTGATTTAGACCTGTTTGCCTGGAAGGTAATCAGCTGATTTTATTGGGACCCCCAATGCTAACTATGTCTATATTATGGAAGTCTGTTCTCTTGGCTTCAGTGTGGCTTATTCCAATGGAATTGTGGTTAGGATTGCAGGCCAACTCCTTAAAAATAGAGACATGGACAGGGATGCTGCCTCAAGCACTCTGCCCATGTTCTGGAGCAGCATCAAGGAGACTTAAGACTTGTTGGATTTACTTGGTTGTTGTTTATAATCGCTTCCAAAATGAGAATTTCAAACTGAGGAGCAGGCCGCCTCTGAACATATTCAGATCCAAAGGATTTGTTTTCTGTATCAGAACTGAACTGATTTTGCAATCCTTTTGCATAAAAAAATCCACTCCTGGCTCTTCATTTCATTTCAGTAGCCTTTTTTTTTGGGGGGGGGATCCTTGTTTTGTTGCTATTGTAAAATAACTAGGAGTTGGAAACTCCTTGGTCTACTGAAGACTGCGTGGATATCTAACAGTAGATCCCAATTAACTTTGGATCCTGTGGCTCAGCGCGTATATCACCTGCTTTGCATGCAGAAATGCTCAGCTTCAATCTCTCATGGCATCTCCAGGTAGAGCTGGGAGAGCCTCCCTGTCTGAAACTCTGGAGTCACTGCCAGTCAGTGTAGGCAGTACTGAGCTAGACTATCCCTTTATTAGAACCAGGAGGTTTGGAACCTTAATTTATTTTGGAGAAAAGGCTACATCTGCTTTGCATGCACAGAATAATAGAAATGCAGAATTGGAAGTCTCAGGTCAGGCTGGGAAATACCCCTATCCCTACCTGGAGAGCCTATGCCAGTTAGTGTAGAAAAGGGACCATACTAAGGTATTCCTGTTTAATTTTGCCCTTTATGCAGAACCACAAGGACTAGACATTTTTAAGAAAAGGGCCATGGTTCAGTGGTAGAGCATCTGTCTTGCACATAGAAGATTCCAGGTGCAGTCCCCCACAGCTTCTCCAGGAAGAGCTGGAAGAGTCGCTGCCTGTAACCCTGGATAACTGCTGCCAGTCACTGGGCATTATTGAGCTAGATGGACCAATGACCTGACTCTGTGTATAAAGCAGCTTTCATATTTCCCTCCCCCTGCTCACTCCAGCTGCATTCAACTTTTTCAGACCCACAACCCACTATGAACACAATTCTGCACTGAGGGACCCATTTCTTAGTTTATTTCCCATGTATCATTGTGGTGGTAGTGCTGCTGTTGCAAGCCACCATTGATCAAGTTGCAAGGTGGAAGTTGCCCATGACCTGCCAGTTGAAGCCTGACGCCCTAGAGCAGTGTTGTTTTCTTTTGTTTTGTTTTGTTTTAAACACATATTGTTCCAGAGTTTAGGTATGGCAAATGTTGAGTCCTCTTCCTTGGATAAGGAGAGCCCGCCTGACGCACTTGTAGCATTCTTGTGGAAGCCTGGTTGTGATATCTAGTTCCAGTTCAAGGCCAATAAGATTGTGTTGCCGGTTACATTGATTTCATTGGGGTGTCATCTCTGCCCAGAGTCTCTGTTGCCTTAAACTGAATGGTTGTGCTTATTAATTGTGTGACCCATTGCTGGAAACCATAGGAGGGGAAAGTGCTCTTGTGCTTGGTCCTGCTTGCAGGCTTTGCATTGGGGCAGCTGGTTGCCCTCTGTGAGAACAGAATGCTGGACTAGGTGGGCCCCCTTTGGCATGATCCAGCAAGTTCTTATGTTCCTCCTTATTCCTGGAGGCAGGATGCCTCTGACTGTCACTTGCCGGGAATCTCAAGTGAGGAGAGTTGCTCTTGCGCTAGGGTCCTGCTTATGTGCTTCCAGATCTGGTTGGCCACTCTGAGAAGAGGATGCTGGACTTTGATGAGCCCCCTTTGGCCTGGAGGCTTGTGTGATAGACTGTCTTGGGCATGCAGGTTTTGTTGTCTCTGTATGCAAGGTGATGGGGAACAGCGATTGGAAAGTGTCATTGTATTTATGTCCTGCTCATGAGCATCCCATTTTGGGAATCTAGATTAGCCCCTTCGGCCTGATCCAGTAGGCTCTTCTTATGTTCTTACTTTCACCATTGCATCTAAGCAAGTGTGTTTAGAATTGCAGGCTTATTGGGGGTGAGAATCCCCTGGAGAAATCCATTAATGACAAATTCAACAACTTTGTGTCAGAATTTGGGGTTTGTGAGAGGGGGAGATGGTGGTCATGATGAGGGGGCATGGAGACAGTGGTCAATAATACTAGGAACAGTTCATTATCCTTAGAATCATAGAATTGTAGAGTTGGAAGGGATCGTAAAGGCCATCTAGTTCAACCACCTGCAATGTGGGGCTTGAAACCAGAACTTTGAGATTAATAATCTCATGCACTACTGACTGAGCTATCCCTTCCAAGCCAAGCTTATAGCACCTGGTATTCCTGGTATTCCATCCAAGTACTAACCAGTCCTGACCCTGCTGGTGTGTTCAGGGTGGTATCCGTATATATACCAGTGGGGGTCCTCTTTTGTATATCCCAACCAGTGTCCAAAATCAGCCAGGCGCCAGGCACATTTTGCACCTAACTATTCCCCACTTGTGACCAAGTGAGGTTGCCTGGGTGCCAGGAAGGTGCTTGATATCTCCACCATCTGGAGGTGCGTTTCTGAGGATCATTGGATCTTGACTGTTTTCACACATTAATACTACATCCTGTGGAATTCTATCAGTTACATTTTATCTGCACAATCAGAATAAATTTCAGGAACCAAAATGCTTTTTCTATGCAGCCTAAGCAGGAGCAGTGAACAATTATAGCTAATTGTTGAAGCTTGTCTTCACTTACCCCACTCCACTGCCCTGCTCACAGTTGTGAAAAATATTCATATGTTATGAATGGACTGTGTCATCATTAAGAAAAAGAGCTAGGAATGGTCCAGGTATGTGAAGTGTTCCTGGATAATGTGACTTTTCTTTAAGTTCTCAAAGTTCTTAGCCTAGCTCAGGGTTGTCATCTGAACTAGCCAGATGTTTAACTGATAATCAAATATGTTAGTGCATCATTTGAAAAGTAAGACTTTAGAGTCATCTTGCCCAAAAATGACAACTAGACATTCTGTCTTGGCGACTGAAGCTTTGGTTTAAGGAAACATTTGGTCCCTACCTTATACATCTGAGTTTCTAACACTGCAACCAGGCACTGGGAAACAAAATGCCAGAAGGAGTCATTCCTAAAAGAAGTACAGTACCAGTTCCTGGGTACCACAGGAGGGGAGAGTACTCTTGTGCTCAAATCCCATTTGTGGGTTTCCCATAATGAGCATCTGGTTGGCTACTGTGAGGACAGGATGCTGGACTAAGATGGACCATTGTTTTGATCCAGCAGGCTCTTCTTATGCTCTTAAGGAGGTTGAAACTTTGTGTTGGGTCTAAATCAGCCTTTCGCAAGCTGTCACCTTCCAGATGTTTGGGACCACAATTGCCATCAGCCCCAGCCTGTACAGCTCTTTAATGCTGGGGCTGATGAAAGCATGGCTGTTCCAGTTGAGGACTGATGGGGATTGTCAGGGAGGGCACTAGGCACTGATTGAACATAAGAAGAGCCTTGTTGAATCAGGCCAATCGCCATCTAGTCTAATATGCCTTTTGCAGTAAGGTGACCAGAATTGCTCACAATTCCTGGGCTAAGTTAGCTGAGTTTAAGCTGCCATCAAGGGTTTAAATTAAGTCACTGCTAGCTTACTTTTGACCACTTCAGCCTTGTCTATTTCAGTGGGATCTGAGTTCTACTCACTTAGTCTGAATCCAAGACATTGCGCACTTCCAAGGGTGTTGTGTTCATCAAAAAAAGGTTATGGACTCTGCTAGCATAGGTTCTTGGTGTTTACTGCTGATTGATGGTTCCCCAAGACTTGCACCCAAATAAGGCTACAGTTCTATGCTCACATAGAATTAAGTTCCATTTAATTTAGAGGCATATACTTGCAAGTAAATATGCACTGTGCCAGGCTCTTAGTGGACAGGTGGCCTCAGCTTCCACTGACACCTTCCTGCCTTCCTCCTTTTAAAGAGAACAAATTCACAGAGGATATCAAGGGGTACCATTGCTAGCCATGATGGCCAGGCTCTGACTCCATGATTAGAGGCAGTAATGCTTCTGAATACTTGTTTATGGAAACTGCAGAATGGGAGAGTGCTATTGTACTCTGGTCCTGATTGAGGGTTTAGGGCATCTGGTTGGCCACTGTGAGGACAGGATGCTGGAGGAGATGGGTAACTTTTGGCTAGATCTAGCAAACTCTGCATAGGTTCTTAGAATGTAATAAGAGCCTGGCTGCTGGATTGGACCAAAAGCTTAATAATAATAATAATAATAATAATAATAATAATAATAATAATTTATGAATCCCCCTTTACATGCATTTCAAGGAAATTTGCAAACACACCATAAAAACCATAAAGAGCTAGTTTTAAAAACGGCACTAAAGAAAACCCAACTAAAGACGTTGGGGGAGCAATCACAAATAGCAGCTACCGAGGTTGCAAAGCCAGGGCCAGTCTTCCCAAGTCCTTAGCACATGCAAGAGCACAAGACCAACCAGATGGCTCTGGGGGATGTGAGCTCAAGAGTTTCTTGGCCAAGTGGGGATTTGAACCCTGCTGCTGGCATTCGTTGGTACTTTGTTTGTGTGAGATGCTTTGGGTGAAGGGTAGCTTATGATACTTATAATTACAACATAATGTTAGTCATACTTGGAGTAGACACACAAAAATTGATGGCAACGAGTAACTTGTTTCCATTAACTTCAGTGGGCTCTACTCTGAGTAGAATTTACTTGGGCACCACCCAAATAAATCCAATTTGATCTACACTTATGATTTAGATGTGATCTTATTTGGGCTGCTCACCATTACAGATTCAACATTTTATAGTTGGTTTTCAAATAAGTAATTGGTTGATATGATTGAGCACATCTCTCTCTCCCCATTGCCTTATTTCACGTAAGCTCTCTCAATTGCTTTGATTTCTGGAACTGGCACTGTTAAAGATGCCATGTAATACCCATTCCATGTCATTAAGAAATTCATCTTCTAGTGTGATGGCACCTACACTTTGGAACTCCCTGCCTAATGACAGGTGCCCTCACTACACTTTTTGGTGCCTGCTCAAAACAGTTTTGTATAGATAAGCCTACACAGGTATCTAGAAGGCTAGTGAATTTTTAGGTTGTTGCTGGTTTTATTATTATTGTTATTGCATGCTTTAATTTTTTTAAAAGTGTTTTAGTATTTTTGCAAACTGCTTTGAGGTTTTTTAAACAAGTATATAAAATTGTATGAAATAATAAAACATTGTTGGCATGTTCTTACTTTTAGCTGTTAGTAGTCTAGGAGTTATATTGGCGTGTTCTGAGTCTGAGCCATGTTGCCCAGTATATATATCCACCTAGCTTTCTTTCAGTGTTGTGAATTTGTGCTCAGTATGTGTTTCAGGATGGTAAGAAAAACGTAGTAGATTGGATTCTTTCTCTAGACTTGGGTGGTTAGAACTCATTTTTTAAAACCTCTTTGTAGTGTAGTAAATACAGAAGGTTGATGCAGTGTTAGAAGCTCAGATATATAAGCTAGGCACCAATATAGCTCCTTAAACCAATGTAATAGTCACCAAAACGGAATGCCTAGTTGTGATTTTTGGGCCAGGCGGATCGAAAATCCTATTCTTCAATAGAACGTTTTAGTTCCTGAAATTAATTCTAGTTGTGCAGATAAAATATGGATAGAATTTTACAGGATGTGTTGCTAGTGTGTGAAAACAGTCAAGATCCAATAATCCCCAGGCATGCACCTCCAGATGGTAGATGCACCAGGTGTCATCCTGGCACTCAGGCATCTTCACTTGGTCACAAGTGGCCGAAAGCAAGGTGCAAAATGCTCCTGGCAACTTTTGAATGCTGGGTTGATGTCTGATTTTACAGAAGTCACAGAGGAGCTCATTCCCCACTCTTTTTCCTGCCACTGCATCATCATTGTAAGGAGTCAAGATGTAATTCCAGTCTCTGAGCAAAGCAAATTTCCTCCCAGTCCTTCACCAGAAATAGGCTCTTGTGCCATCAGTTGCTATGAACAAGGCCAGTTCTAAGGATTGCCCCATAAATGTGATTGCCCTGCCAGTTGTGCTCTTGTATGTACAAAGGACCTGGGGTGGTGTGGCTTAGGGTGCAGCCTTGGGCTGGCCCTGGCTTTGCAGGCTTAGTAGTTAGCTGCTATTTGTGATTGCCCCGCAAGCTTCTCCCTTGTATGCAAGAAAGGACTCGTGGTGGGGAACCATCCTCCTTCTCCTCCTCCTCCTTCTCCTTCCATGTCATAGAACTGGAGGGCCTAATGAGATTTGGCTCCTTGTGATCAAAAGATCGATCCCTCCACGATGTGTCTTCCCTCCGCCCTTTTCT
Organism: Podarcis cretensis; assembly: GCF_951804945.1. Classification (NCBI taxonomy): domain Eukaryota; kingdom Metazoa; phylum Chordata; class Lepidosauria; order Squamata; family Lacertidae; genus Podarcis; species Podarcis cretensis. The sequence goes on along the minus strand of NC_137184.1, from coordinate 17,220,362 downwards.
AGAAATCATCGACTGATGTTTTGCTGTCCTCTCCCTGCTCTCCAGGCTGCATGGCTGGTCCCTGGGAATGGGATGCCCATCCCATCCAGGGATCGTAGAAAGACAACGATTCCTTCCCGAGGACCTGCTGCTGCTGCCTTGAACGCCAGCAAGTCGAGGAGGAGGCAGGAGAAAGATGTCTGCTGCCACCTCAGCCATCCAGGCTCCCCAAGGCCCTGCGAACCCACCTCCCCCAGAGGTCACCAACTCAGCCAAGCCTGGGCGGAAGACCAACCAACTTCAGTACATGCAGAATGTGGTGGTGAAGACTCTGTGGAAACACCAGTTCGCCTGGCCTTTCTACCAACCTGTTGATGCAATTAAATTGAATTTACCAGTGAGTAATGTTTCTTATTTCTGAGGTGTTCCCCCACTTATTTAAAGGCTACCAGCCTGTTGATGCAATTAAACTGATTTTACTAGTGAGTAATGTTTCTTATTTCTGAGGTGTTTCCCCACTTATTTAAAGGCTCCGACAAGGTGTCATCTGTTGTCATGAGGAACCATAGAACCTACTGCAATGCAGAAATCACAGCTATAGAATTCCCAAAAGATGGCCTTTCAACCTCTGTTTAAAAACCTCCAAGAAGCGAGAGTCCACCGTCTTCCAAGTTCCATTTCCAAGCAGTTACCGTCAGAAAGTTCTTCATACTGTTTAGTCAGAATCTCCTTTCTTGTCATTTGAATCCTTTGGTTCAGGTCCTCCCCTCCCAGAGCAGCAGAAAAGAAGCTTGCTCCGTGTTTCATGGGACAGCTCCTGGAGTTTTGGAGCAAGATGTCACCAGTACGCTGATGACACACGCAGCTCTACTTCTCCCTGACATCTGAATCAGGAGAGAATGTGAAAGCTTTGGACCTGTGTCTGGATGCAGTGGTGGACTGGATGAGAGTCAGTAAACTGTGTTAGATTCCTGAGAAGACAGAGGCTCTTAAGGTGGGTGGGTCCCATATCTGGAGATAGGGCAACCCCACCCAGAACAGGTAACTTACCTATCTCTGAAGGAGCAAGTGCGTAGTTTGGGGGTACTCCTGGGTACATCGTTTTCACTAGAGGCCCAGGTGTCCTCTGTGGCTAGGAGTGCCTTCTACCAGCTTCATCTGGTTTGCTAATCACAGCCATTCCTGGACACTTGGACAGGGATACCCTTGTAGTCCATGCATAATTTTGAGCCTGGATCACTGTAATGTGCTCTGTGTGGAGCGGCCTTGGGCCTGGTTTGGAAGCTCCACCTGGTGAAGAATGCAGCATCCAGATTACTAAGGAGAGAGTCTGGTTGAGAACATGGGACACCCTGCTCTGGTTCCCCATCTACTACCAAGCCTGGTTCAAGGTCCTTGTATTAACTTACAAAGCCCTGAGCAACTGAGGTCCAGGGTACCTCAGGGAGTGCCAGAACCCTTGTATTCCAAGTCCATCGCTGAGATACTCTGCAGGAGCATCATTTCCTGAGTTGGTGAGACTCATTTGGCAGCAAGAAGAAACTAAATCTTTAGGTCATTGACCAGTGCTGTGGAACTGCCTGCCACTTCCATCTCAACCTTTAAATGCCTCCTGAAAACTTTTCAGTTCCCTCAGACTTACACAGGAAATCAATACAGTGGTGCCCCGCAAGACGAATGCCTTGCAAGACGGAAAACTCGCTAGACAAAAGAGTTTTCCGTTTTGGAGGTGCTTCGCAAAACGAATTTCCTATGGGCTTGCTTCGCAAGACGAAAATGTCTTGCGAGTTCCTGCGTTTTTCTTCTTCCTTTCCCCCCCCCCTTTTTCTAAGCCGCTTATCCGCTAAGCCGCTAATCCGCTAATAGCGCTAATCCGCTAAGCCATCAATGGGCTTGCTTCGCAAGACGAAAAAACCGCTAGACGAAAGACTCGCGGAACGGATTCTTTTCGTCTTGCGAGGCACCACTGTACATCTTTTCCACAATAGTTAGCTGGTTTTTTAAAATTTTAACTTTTTATATGGCTTTATGTATAATGGTTGTAAACTGCTCTGATTTTTGTTGTTGTTATAAAATTGGGATATATAAATATGCTTATAAATAAAATATGCCATCATCCCTGGTCATTGGCCATGCTTGCTGTGGATTACAGGAGATGGAGATGTATTTACTTAAATAAAAATTAATACACCTCCAATACCTGTAATTTCATAATGTAATGTAATTTTATTTCATAAAATTTATACTCTACTGGATTGTAAAAAAAGAGAGAAAACATCTCAAAACAGTTTACAAAGAGAATTAAAAATAATAATTCTATAATGAACAACATCTGGAGGGCCATGCGTTTTCCATCCCCCACGTTACACTTAACCATGGTTTGTTTCTTGTAACTATCGCCAAATGCTGCATATGATTATCTAAACCAGCGATGGGAAACTTCCTTCAGCATGTGGGCTGCATTCCTGTGTGATCTGTCTTTCGGAGGCCACAAGCCTTCACCCTGGCTGGTTTTCTGCCACTGGTCTGTGACTTCTTGAAAGGTTCCCTACAGGTCCCTCTAGCTGAAACGGTCCCGCCCCCTCCCCAAATAATTAATAAACGAGATTTCCCTCCTCCCAACAGGATTACCACAGAATAATTAAAAACCCGATGGATATGGGGACTATCAAGAAACGGCTGGAGCACAACTATTACTGGAGTGCCAGCGAATGTATGCAAGATTTCAACACCATGTTTACAAATTGCTACATCTACAATAAGGTAAAGGATCTGGGGGCTGAGATTATATTGTCGGGTGTTGTGTCCTTTTAGTATTCTGAGGAGGTCCGGACTATGAAACAAGCCGGATGAGAACTTTAGTGCAAGTGGTATAAGTCTTACTCTGAAGATGACCAAACACTATTAAAAACACTTAACTGTGCCTACAATGTGGCAGTGTAGGCCTGCAAAAATGGCTCATTTTGCAGCTCACATTGTGTCCTCTAGTAACCAGCTGGTGGAGATATTTTGGAGGGTCTTAGGGTTACTAACTCCCACTGTAGAGGAGGGACCTCGAGCCCTTGAAGACCTGCAGTGATCAACTGGCTACACACTTTTGAGGATAAAATCACTCAGCTTTGGAGGGATCATGACTCTGTGCTTGTTGCAGCTCTGGTTGAAGTATCCATTGCTGCCATGAAGGATGTGTTGTGGGATCAGTTTCTCCTCATGCAATCAGCCGATGTGGACAAGATGCTGGTGGCAATTCGTCTGACCACATGCAACCTTGACCCCTGTTCCTCCTGGCTTGTTAGATCTATCATAGTGGGACTGACTGGTTGGGTCTAGAGTGTGATTAATGCTTTGCTGCATGAGTGGGTTCCTACTGACATCAGGCAGGCACCTTTGATAAGCAGCCTTAGCGCTGTTACAGGTGCCACATAATACTTGTTCCATGTTTGTAAGAACTCAAAATTTTAGTGTGGCAGCACCTATACTTTGGAACTTTCTTTCTTTCTTTGCAAACCACTTTGAGGTCTTTCCCCACCACACTCAAGTGGTGTATGAATGTTATGAAGCAAACAAATAAATAGATGTGAGGTGTCGAGCCTTCCTGTGTGTCCTCCCCATGACCTCCTGCTTTCTCCCACCCCGTCTCCAGCCCACCGATGACATCGTTCTCATGGCCCAAGCCTTGGAGAAGATCTTTCTTCAAAAAGTTGCTCAGATGCCACAGGAAGAGGTTGAGCTCTTGCCTCCGGTTCCGAAAGGCAAAGCGCGGAAGATGGCTGGCAGCGGGCACAGCACAGGTTGGGTTGGCATCTGTCATAGAACCATAGAATTGTAGAGTTGGATGCATCCTCTAGCGTCATCTGGTACAATCCCTTGCAATGCAGGAATCACAGCTTAAGAATCCCTGGCAGGTGGACTGTAGAGTTAGAAGTAACCTAGATGGTCATCTAGTCCAATCCCCTGAGAGGCAAGTGGATTATTTATGGATGAAGCAAATAGGGAAAGGGGTGTAGCTCAGTGACAGAGTGTCTTCTTTGCATCCAGAAGGTCCCAAGTTCAATCTCTGACAGCAGCTTGTAGAACTGCAGAAGTGTCCTCTTTGAAACCCTGGAGAGCGGCTGCCAGTCAGTGTAGACACTATTGAGTTGGATGGACCAAATGTCAGACTCGTATAAGGCATCTTCCTGTGCTCCTATTGAACACAGCTCTTTATTCAGAATCATGAGGACTAGAATCTTAATCTTTAGGGGGGGGGGCATAGCTCAGGGATGGAGTGTTTGCCTGGCATGCAGGAAGTCCCAGGTTAAGCTGCCACTGGCATCTCCAGGTAGTGCTTGAGGAGAGCTTTGGCTAGAGAGCTGCTGCCTGTCAGTGTAGACAGTGCTGCGCTAGATGGACCAGTGGTCTGACTCAGTGGGAGGCAGCTTCCTATGTTCCTATCTAATGAAGCCCTGTATTCAGAACCGTGAGGACTAGAAACTTGTTCTCAGAAACATTAAAGGCTAGCAGTTTTTTTGCTGCAACACTTTCCAAGTTACAGAGAAGGAGATAAGATTCAGGTAGAGGATTTTAATTATTTAGAGATTCTCTATGGCTCTCGTCACTCAAAAAGGCTCACAGGACTGGCTTAAAACAAGACAATCCCTCCTCATAGGCTTACAGCTTTTTTAAAACAAAACAAAAACACCATAAAAACAACCCATGAGGGAAAAGGGAGATGGATGGGACGAGGAACAGTAAACTTAAATAATATTATTCTTAAATAATAGCTGTTTTCATGATTCAGAAATAGTTCAGGGGTAGGGCTGTGTGATATCTGGTTTTCAATATGACAATATATCACCAGCTAAACATTATGATATTTCAGTATATCACAATGCTTGAAATAAGGCTGGAAGTATGTAGAGATGAATGTGGTAATGCCCTGGCAACTGCTCCTACCTACAGGTCTAAGTCTAAAATTGATAGATTTTTATTTACCTTTAACATATTGTTAAAACTGTTATACAGTGGTGCCTCGCAAGATGAAATTAATCCGTTCCGCAAGTCTCTTCGTCTTGCGGTTTTTTCGTCTTGCGAAGCACGGCTATTAGCGGATTAGCGCTATTAGCGGCTTAGCGGCTTAGAAAAAGGGGGGGAGGGGAAAAACTTGCAGGAACTCGCAAGACGTTTCGTCTTGCGAAGCAAGCCCATAGGGAAATTTGTCTTGCGAAGCACCTCAAAAGACGGAAAACTCTTTCGTCTAGCGAGTTTTTCGTCTTGCGAGGCATTCGTCTTGCGGGGCACCACTGTATTATAGTACTACTGTACTGATAATGTTTAAATTAGCACATTTTCTCTAAAATTAAAGCTGTAGAAGAAATTCAGTAGCATAGATATCAAAGGTAAGGTGAGAGAATGTTTCCTAAAAAATAAATTACATTACGAAACAAGAAAAAAAGCCAATTCACAATCACTGTCACACTTTTAGATATTCAAATATATTTCACTATTGAGTCTTCGTTGAATGTATGCATCCCACAACACCAGTTATTAGATTGTTTGTTAATTTTATTTTCTAAACCAGGCCAAAATAGAGCGAATGAAATGGATAAATTTTAACAGAATAAAAAAAATTGCTAAACAAATTTTATATTTTTAGTGCCAGGGGAATCTGCATTTCTTTTATAATCTAGGCGAAACCAGAAAGAATGGATAGAATGTTACAGAATAAAAAAAGGTTAAACTCTCTCTCTCTCTATATATATATATATGCAAGGAAAATTTGATGCATTTAATTATATGAAAATTTATTCATTGATAGTGTGCTTCAACAGTAACGTTACAGATTTCTGGAGAATATATTAATGTTAATAACTTAATAATAAATGTGTGAGAAAGCAAAGGGGTAAGAGGAGAATCGAGAAGAGTTCCAGGTTAGGGAGGAGGGTCTGGAGGAGAAAATGAGGAGCATATTGAGGGAGACAGAGACAATTTTGCGTTCCTGCGTGTACACACACACACACACACACACACACACACACAGCGAGAGAGAGAGAGAGAGAGAGAGAGAATACATGCAGATGGGGAAAAGAGGGAAGTGGCCAGAGCAGTGTGTTTTTCTTTCTTTTAATCTGAAGCAACTACGGAACATGTTCTTCAGCAGTTTCTTTGGGACAGGGGAGGTGGTGGAGGGGGGCGGGAGAGCTACTTTAAAGTTAAGAAGAGGAGCTGCTGCCTGCTAGCAGAAAGAGGCTAAGTTAATTTTTATATATACAGTGGTACCTCAGGTTACAGACTCTTCAAGTTACAGACGCTTCAGGTTACACACTCTGCTAACCCAGAAATAGTACCTCAGGTTAAGAACTTTGCTTCAGGGTGAGAACAGAAATCATACAGCGGCGGCAACGGGAGGCCCCATTAGCTAAAGTGGTACCTCGGGTTAAGAACAGTTTCAGGTTAAGAATGGACCTCCAGAACAAATTAAGTTCTTAACCTGAGGTACCACTGTATAAAAAACTGCTCTGCGTATTCATAAAAACAAAACGCGCACAAACACAGGAGATGGAGAGGGAGGGACACACACACACACACACACACGACACAGGCAATCGCACACCCACAACCAAGAAGCACAGCAGGGGGAAGAAGGAAACAGCTCTAATGCCACAGCAGCGTGTTTTTCTTTCTTTTAATCTGAAGCAACTACATAGTGTGCTTCTCTGCAGCTTGCTTGGGACAGGGGAAGCGGGGGTGGGAGAGAGGGGAAGAGCTACTTTAGAGTAAAGTTAAGACGACCTGCCGCCTGCCAGTGAAGAGAGGCTGGGTTAATTAAAACAACAACAACACAAGGTGTTCTGCTGCTTCTCAGAAACAAAACACAAACACAAACATGGGAGTGGGGAGGGAGAGAGACATACACACAGACAATTGCACACCCACAACAAGCACAAGAAGGGAAAGAGGGAAGCGGCTCTTACGCTAGAGCAGTGTGTTTTTTTCTTTACTACTCCCCCAGTTTATATTATTATGTGAGAACAGGAGGAGAAAGGGGGCTCCAGATTCAGCAAGAGCCTGGCGTCTCTGAGGGAGGGAAGTTCCTGCTCGCAGGTTGTTGAGCTCCACCTGCTCAGGAGACAGAGCACTCAGGCAGAGTTAGAGTTTTTGCCTGCCGCTGAGGAGGCAGGCAGGGGAGACGGAGAGCTAAGGCAGAGAGTTTACCCTGCAGTGCACACAAAGTTTCTAAGTGAGCGATTTTTGCGTCAGCCTGCTGCTGCTGCTGCGACAGGAAGCACAGAGAAGCAGCTGAGGCAGAGTTAGCAATAACAATGGCTGCAACAGGACAGGAAGCAGCGTTGGCTTCCCGATTTTTGCAATATCATGCTTTTTGACTATTGCACACAAGCACACACACAACTCACGATATATTGCCAGGTAATTTTTTAAAAATGGGTATCACAATTTGCTCTTAATATTGATTATAAGACAATATATTGATATATCGCCCGGCCCTATTCAGGGGTAGGAAACGCCTGTTGGAGCTTGCTTTTTGGCAAAAGCTAATGGAACAAGACGTTGCAGAAGACCTTGCAGTCATGAAAGAAGCGGCACACAAGGAAGAAGGGAGAGGGAGGGGAGAGGGGAAGGAAGAAAAAAGCAGCAAACTCGGGTACCGTTTCTTAAACAGTAATTATCATCATGACCAGCTGGGGTAGAATGTTTCTGATTGAGCTGGCCTTCATCCCCAAAAGAACCAGGGAGGGGTTTGCTACTTTGACCCTTTTCTCTCTTGTTTTTCTTTTTTTAAAAAAACAACAACTAGGAGCTCAGCACCCAGCAGCCTTATCTTCCGTGTCTCCATCAGCCCCCTTCCAGAATGTCCCTCCCTCCGTGTCGCAGACACCAGTCATCGCTGCCACGCCTGTGCCAACCATCACCGCGAACATCTCCCCCATTGCTGCGGCCCCTGCTGCTGTGCCCCCACTGCCTCCCCCTCCTGCTGCCGCTCCCATCATGCCTGTGGTAACTGCTATGTCACCTATTGTCAAGGTAAGCAAAAGAAAATAAATCCAACCCACAGGAATCATAGAGTAGGAAGTACCTTTTATCATACAGTATGTGGTGGACGTGTAAAATGGCTAAGAGCTTCTGGGATATGATACATAATGAATTGAAAATAAAAATGTTTAAAAGGAAATTTGTAAAAAGACTGGAAGTTTTCTTTTAGGAATAATTGATGCAGATATACCTAGAGATTAGGAAAATCTCATATGCAACTACAGCAGCCTGAATGGTATATGCTCAGAAATGGAAGGAGGGCACAATACCAGCAAAGGAATGGCAGATTATATTGATAGAATATATAGAAATGGCTAATTTGACTAGCAGACTAAGAGACCAGGATGAAAGAATTTTTAAGAAAGACTGGAAAAGATTTGCAACATACTTGAAAAATTACTGTAAACTAAAATGTTAGCAGTGTTAGAATAAATTCAGCAGTATGAAGTATATTGAAATAAAACTGAAAAAGAGAGATTCAGGTAGCCGTGTTGGTGTGACGCAGTCGAAATAAATAAATTAAAAAATTGTCCAGTAACACATTAGAGACCAACGTAAGTTTGCTCTGGGTATAAGCTGAAGAACTGTGCATGCACACAAAAGCTTACACCCAGAACAAACTTAGTTGGTGCTACTGGACAATTTGTTGTTGTTGTTTTTTGTTTTTTGTTTTCAAAAAAAGAGAATACGGAATAATTAGAATTTGGAGCGGCAATGGGTTAATAAAACGAAGCATGGAAGGTGGCGGAAAGGAAAATCGATGATAAATGTATGGTTTGTATTTTGGTTAAATGCCATTGTGCAAACTATGTAAAATTGAAAATGATAAATTTAAAAAGAAAAAAAGAGTTGCAAGTGGGGATTGAACCTGAGACCCTCCTACATACACTACCAGTGATCTATGGCCCATCCAAAGCAAGATTCTAGTCCTCATAGTTCTGAATAAAGGGCCCATGCATTCATCATTTATTATTTGTAGCCTCTCCTTTTAGAAGAAAATTAATTTTTAAAAAATTGTGTATGTGTGTTTTCCTTTGAATTTCAGAAAAAGGGAGTGAAGCGGAAAGCGGACACAACCACCCCGACCACATCAGCCATCACAGCCAGTCGGAGTGAGTCGCCCACCCCGCTGTTGGACTCCAAACAGGCAAAGGTGGTGGCCCGCCGGGAGAGCGGGGGCCGGCCCATCAAGCCTCCCAAGAAAGACCTGGAGGATGGGGAGGTGCCCCAGCATGCGGGGAAGAAGGGGAAGCTCTCCGAACACCTCAAGTACTGTGACAGCATCCTCAAGGAGATGCTCTCCAAGAAGCACGCAGCATATGCTTGGCCCTTCTACAAGCCAGTGGATGCTGAGGCTCTCGAGCTGCACGACTACCATGACATCATCAAGCACCCGATGGATCTCAGTACTGTGAAAGTATGTCCCCTGTTAAATCTTGATTCATTGTGTTGATAGCCCACCTTTTCCTCCTCCCTTTTCACAGCAACCCTGTAAAGGTAGGTTAGGTCAGGCTGAGAGAGGCAGTGGCTGTGAGCCAAGGTCACACCCAGTGAGCTTCATGGCCGAGTGGGAGGATTTGAAGTTCCTAGGCCAACACTCTAACCGCTAGATCACTTTTTAAAAAAGGTCTGTTAACCTTTTCATAGTGAAATATAAGAGTAAGTTAAAAGGAGACTAGGAATTGTTTGCATGCCTGGATAGGCTTGTCCAAACAAAAAGGTTTTAAGCAAGCACCAGGTAGTGAAGGCACCTCCCTGCTGTCAATAGGCAGGGCGTTCTACAGTGCAAGTTTGAGTTCTTAAAAGCACAGAGTGGGCATTATGTGGCACATGGGACAGTGCCAGTTCTATGGACTGAAGCAGTCAAGTGCTTATATATGACCAAGGCGATCTCACTGGTAAACTGGTCCCAAGTTGTTAAGGGCTTAATACACTAACCATAACTTCTTGAACTTGTCCCAGTTGCAAATCCTACTGATTATATTTATTATTTAATTCATGCCCAGCCCTCCCTCCCCAAGGAGCTCAGGGCAGCAAACAGGTATACAGTTTAAAAGAAAAAACAACGCTGGAGCGTTTAAAAACCATTATAATTAACAACGGTTACAATTTAAAATGTTTTAAATCCAGTGATTTTGGGGTTGCCAGGAACAGTCTTCTTCAGCCACCACAAGCTTGGGTTAAAAGGGTAATACATCAATGTTTTCAAACCCCTCCTGAAAATTAATAATGTTGGGACAAGTGCTTCTCACTAGGGCGGACTTTCCTCAACCAGGAAGCCACCACAGAGAAGACCCTGTCACGGGTCAAAACTAATCAGGCAGCACCCAGGGACTACCATCAGAGGCAGCTGCCAGGCTGATGCTGGCATTGGATGAGGGGGAGTTGTGGCCTGGTCCATCAACAGTGGACTTGTTTTTGCTGTTCCTCCAATGCTTGCTGGCAGATTTCCGATATAATAGAATTTTAGGGTTCAGGGGTCAAGGGTAATCTAATCCAACCCCCTGAATTGCAGGAATCACAGCTCAAGAATCCCTGATGGATGACCATTCAATTTCTGCTTTAAAATCTCCGATGAAGGAGAGTCCACCACCTTCACAACATACATGAGCAAAACTTAAATCCCACATGACATACTCTCAGCTGTATCATTTTATTCCTGTAGCATTTCTAAGCATCAAAAGTGCTTGTAAATAATTGTTTTGTTCTCTGCAGTGACCATAGTAGTTTGTCGATGGTTTCCAGCCCTGCCCCAGATTAAACTCTGCCTTTAAAATAAAATAAAAACCTTTCTGCATATGTGAATTCAAGTTGCTTAGGGCTTTTTCGACCTGTTATCCAACTTTCCCTCTCCCTGTTCTTCCTTCCCTCCCGACTTTCTTGTATTTGCAGAAAAAAATGGACGTTCGGGATTATCAAGATGCCCAGAGCTTTGCGGCGGACATCCGGTTAATGTTCTCTAATTGTTATAAGTACAACCCTCCAGACCATGAAGTCGTGGCTATGGCCAGGAAGCTTCAGGTAAAGTGATGGACAAAATGGAACCAGAACAGAGACTCAAAAACTGATATGAGAAATAAATTAATTTCCTTGTTAAAGGTGCCTATGAGGCTTTGGATTGTGCCTAATTCCCCTTGCCTGCCTCCAAAATAATGCATTTCTGTCCCTGATTTGGCCTGTCCCAGGGAAGTGACTCAGGCAGAGAAGTGACAAGCAGCCTCCTCATAGGAGCAGAGTGGATCATTTATGCACATCTGCATTGGGGACACTTTTAGAGCAGAGGTGGTCAAGTAAGTCCCGCTGGTGGGCCAGAACTTTTTCTCCTCTCCTCCCACTGGGCAAAATTGTGACAGGTGGGTGAGGATGCCGGCCTGTCAGCCACCTGATGTCACGGTGATATTGGGTGACCTGGGGGGGGGGGTTGGGGGGGTTTTGCCTGAGCAGTTGCGGGAGGTGGGGGGAATCATGCAGGCAAAGGCAGAGGTCTTTACAAGCACTGATAATCAAGTGGATGCCTCTGGTTAGCTGACAGGTGAGGCATTTTTAGACCAGCTGGGTATTTACCTGAAGGTGAAGGACAGGGAGCTTGGTTTGGTTGGCATAATTGGACCTATGGACAGAAGTGTCCCTTCTGGGGAGGGGAGGGGGGAGCTATCATTTTTTGTAATGAGATTTTTATTAAAGTTTTTAAATAACACAATAAAAACTGCTACAAAAAATACAAACAGAAGAAGTAGAATATGGAGTCCTCTCTTAAGAGTAATTTTTAGCCCTTACCACCTAAAGGGGACAGTAGCTCATTCCCAGCTCTCACCTGGAATCTTTCCTTTCTCCTCCCAGCATTTGGCCCTGAAAGAGTGACATTTCCATGTACATTAAAAATATGATTATTTAAAACATTCAGTCCATGCTAACACCCATCTTCTCTATTTTCTGTTAAACAATATTTCTTTTAAGTCAAGGTGACTCAGAATCAATCATTTATTTTCCCCACAAAAAGCCTAAGATAGGTTCCCGAATTGTTATTATTGGTACCTGTCAACCATATTTTTTCTTTAATATTAACTTTACCTCCATTAATTCCCATCAGCATTATTCCATATCAGCTGACAGTAAATTCTTCTGTGTCCATTTTAAATCTATCCAGTGTGGTCACATATTAGGATAATCTATATTTTTCTTACTATATATCCATTAGTCCATGTCCTGTATGTTCAAATTCCATTTCCTGTTGTGTTTCCATTTCCTGTTGTATTTATGATAGCATCCCAATCTGCTCTTCTAGGACCTTTGATTTTTTTTTTGTTTTTCCAAGTCTTTTTCCATAGAGAATAGCATAAATTTAGCAGCAGCATTCTCTGAATTCACTCCAAATTGACTGCAGAATATACTTTGTCTGCTAGAACTGAAGAAAGGCCAGGAATGAAGTTTTTCCCAGTGCTTCCCCCCTCTCAAATCCATCAATGCCATATCCAGACAATTCTCCATATCACTATTTGTGATTTTATCTTCTCCTCCAAATCCTTGTATGGAAGGCATTTCAATTTCAGCATCTGCTTCCTGTAATTTAGCTATTTATCATCCAGTCCTGCTAGCTTTTCATCGATTTGGTTTGAAGCACAGAATTGGAGAGTTGGAAGGAGCCCTCAAGGGGCATCTAGTTCAATCTCCTGCAGTGTAGAAATAACAGCTAAATGTGAGAGGATTCTGCAACTAGGCTGCATCAAAGCAGATTATGCCCAGTTGGCCAATATACGTCCCATCTTTTTTTTTGGGGGGGTGACTCAGCAATGATGCTCTTGTGTTTCACATCCTTGCCTTTGTTCCAAATTGTTTATTTTTTTGAATGGGAGGTTGGGGAACACTGCTTCCAAAGAGATAGTGGGTGGAGGGGGTGGGGAAACTCACTGTCATGGAAAGTGGTGATGGCCACCAATCTTAAATGGCTTTAAAAGAGGAATAGACAAATTCGTGGAAGAGATAAGGCTGTCAATGGCTGCTAGCTATGGATGCTTTAGCTGAGATTCTTTGCATTGTAGTGGGTTGGACTTGATGATCCTTGGGGTCCCTTCCAACTCTACAGTTCTGTGATTCTTTGATTCTATGGCTGTGCTCTTTCTCTGTGGTCGGAGGCAATGATATTTTTGAATACCAGTTGCTGGGAACCACAGAAGGAAAGAGGGCTCTTGTGCTTGGACTCTACTTGCATGCTTCCCTTTGGAGCATCCGGGTGGCCATTCTAAGAACAGGATGCTGAACTGGATGTGGCCAGTGGCTTATCTTATGTTCCTAGAAGGGTTGTGGGCTCTCTCTGCCCCCTCTACAAACCTCTCTCTTTCATATGCCCTCTCTCTCCGCACGCAGGACGTCTTTGAGATGAGGTTTGCCAAGATGCCGGATGAGCCGGCAGAGCCCCTGGCCCAGCCCCCACAGACGGCACCTGTTGTCAGCAAAAGCATGGAAAGCAGCCATAGCAGCGAGGAGAGCTCCTCCGACTCGGACAGCTCAGACTCTGAAGAGGAAAGAGCCACACGGCTGGCTGAGCTGCAGGAGCAGGTGAGAGGTGACCCCATGCCAGAAGTCCTCTTCCACACCATACACAGTTAACCTGTGGAACTCAGTCCTGCAAGGCAGTGATGGCCACCAACTTGGATGGCTTTGGAAGAGGATTGGACAGGTTAAGGGAGGAGAAGGCTATCAATGGCTATTAGGCATGATGGCTTTGGTCTACCTCCACTGTCAGAGGCAATGATGCTTCTGAATGCTAGTAGCTAGGAATCACAAGCGGGGAGAGTTGCTGTTGCTCTCAGGTCTTGCCTGCGGGCTTCCCTTTGGGGCATCTGGTTGGCCACTGTCAGAACAGGATGCTGGACTAGGTGGGCCACTGGCCTGATCCAGGATGGCTCTTATTATGTTCTTATGGTCCTTTAAAAACAAACAAACGTTGAGATCTCATTCCCAATGGGTTCCAGGCCAAGCTCCAATAAAAGCCCCTCTACACGTGAGCTTGCTTGACATTTTGGTATCTATGAAATATGTCTGTGAAAAAACCTTGTGTTCAGCCAGCACACATATGGTTCTAGAAGTCTTCAGTTTGAGAACCACCTCAGCAAAATAACTTATTTTGGAGTATAAGTCACTTAGTCTCAGTTGGGCTGATCTGTAATATGAGAGCTACACTTGCCTCTGAAGAATTTAAATGATCATTTACTTGTTTGAAACAAGGTCCTGCTTTTTAGTGTTTATAAAGTAAACTGCAATGTGGCTAATATTCAGAGGCTTTAAAAAAAAAATAATCCCAAAATAATCCAAACAGTTTTGGCTTACTAGGAACCTTTCTTTCTTTTTTAAAAAATTGGGTGCCTGAAGGCATACATTGTGTGGTTCTTATAATGCAAAAAATACATTATGAAAAAAAGAATTGTGAGTGGGGGAAATGCTGCTGGCCCTTGCGTTTTCATGCACTTTGAGTGGCCTGGAGGGCTAGAAAGTTGGCCCTTTTAAAAGGAAAGAGAGGAAAAAATGAAAAGATTCTCAGGATTCCTTGGGAGACCAGAGTGTAATTTTTTGTGTGTTCATGTGGCAAATGCAGATTGCGGGATCCCCTACCCTTCCCCCCCTTCCTACCGAATGGATTCGCACTCAGGATGCACGATTAGCTTCCTCGCCTGTCTTCTTGTTCACACAGGACTGTTCCCGATCATTGAGGCAGTGCTACAAGGTCAATGACTCCCGAGACTGGAATGGATGGAATGTATTTGTTTATTTTAATTTTAATTTTAAAATTTTCATTTTCTTATTGCTGTCCGGATATGTCAAGTTGTGTAGCATTAGCATAGCTATATATATATATATATAATATCTATTTGCTGTGTTGCATGTGAGATAATTTTTCCGTCCTGCTGATCCAGTAAAGCTCTGGGCTTCAGCTGGCAAGGTGGGATTCTGCAGGTGTTTTGATAATAAATTTGTTTTAAAATAAATTGGGGGTGAAAGGGGAACAAGAGAGGGTGACAAGAGGTCAAGAGCTTTGAGTTCTGATCCTTTTAACAGTCATGGAGGACGGGAACTTTAAAAGCACCTGGATCTGGTCAATGATGAGAGAATGCTTAAGGCAGCACTGGAGAACATCAATGGCCCATCAGCTGTTTGCTGGACTAAAACTCCCATCAACCTCTGACTATTGGCCAAGATGGCTGGGGCTGATAGTAGTTGAAGTCCAACAGGAAATGGAGGACCACGGGTTCCCCACCCTTTATCCAAGGAGAGGGATTCCACTCTCACATGAGGGAATGCCTCTTCTATATAGAGGCATCCTTCCACCTCTTGCATGCAGTAGTGGAATACTCCTTCTTAGATCAGGGATGGGGGGGGCCTGGGGGCCCTCCAGATGTTGTTGGACCACAATTCCCATCTGACCATTGTCAGTGTGGCTGGCAGGGGTTGATGGGAGCTGGAAGTCCAGCGTCATCTAGAGGGCACCACATGTTTCTTACACCTGGTTTAGATAAGAATTGAACAAGGTGGCCCGCTATAGACTATTTTGTTACAACAGTTTATATTCTAGAGGGCTTTTTTGAGTTTTGTTGCTCTTGGCATGGCAGGAGAGTAGGAAAAAATGAGATTGTGAGCCCCCAAGGGCAGGGCCTCATCACTGCTTTTAACTGATGCTTATCTTAGGAGTTTTGTTAAAGGATCTGATGATGATTTAGACAAAGTCCCATATTTCAGTCCTCCTCCATTGGGCGGGGGGTGGGGGGAACCTATTGGCAGTACATTCTCTTCCACAGCCAGTGCTGCTGAGTCCATAGAGTGTTTGCAATCCAAAGCGATAATCAGTGCTCCCACCAGATTTCCTGAGAATCCCACTTTTTTCTTTTTTTTTTAAATGATGGGCAAATTTCTAGTCCTCATGATAATTCTTTTAAAGGTGATGTCTCTGCTTCTTCCTGGGGTGGAGGTGGGACACACAGTGATATTGCTGAACCAAGTCTTATTTGTGTTTTAACACTTTTAAAAGGGACCCCTTGCTCTGTTTTTGTTCCATTTTTATTTTAGGACCCCTTATTTTTATGTGTGTGTGTTTTTTAAAAAAAATACGAAGTTCCATTCTCACTCAATCCTTAGTGCCTGGGGCAAGTTAAAAATGCAGGGATAGAAAAAACAAAAATGACATTAGAAGGGACCCTATTCTGAATGTTGATGTGTTCATCCATCAGTTGATGGCCAAGCAAGGAAATGTTCGGGACTGGATGTTCACAGACCTCTGGGGGGAAAGACAGCCCCACAAGTGGGTAGGGGAGGCTGCCCGTAAGGGCATCTCTTTTGCTTTGAAGATTGGGGTTCCCAAACCTTGGTCTGTGCACTACCAGTAGGCCACGAGCTTCATTCAGGTGGTCTGTGGTGTGTTTGTAAGCTTGTGGTTGAACATGGGAAAGAGCCCATCAGTCATTGTACTGAGAGAGGCTTTTATTTCTTTAGACGCAATGACGGCCAATCAAACCTTCCCACCCACTACCCCCAAAATAAAATAGGAATTTAAAAAGATATCTTCCTATATACAGTATGGAGAAATGCAAGGTGCCGTTATGCTCTGCAGTTTGCATGGCCGCCAGTAGGGGGCAGTGTCAACTACAGCATGAAGAACAGGTGAGCTATTTTAACAGGGAAGGGAAGCACTGCAAAGCACCTACTGCCTACACTAAAAAGGCATGCAACAAGGCTTAGGGGGAGGGGAGGCTCTTCACACAAAAGCTGAGCAAGCTCTTGTGTGAAGCAACCCCCCCCCCCAATTAAACACAGCTAGAGTCAGGTTTAATGGAAGGCAGAGTGGTCCTTCATAAAGTGGTTTAACAAGCTGCTTTCTATTAACACCTCCCCCCTCCATTAAATGTGCCTGCAGTGAGGCTTAACATAGAAGGGAGAGGAGCTTCACACAGCTGTTTAGCAAGCCACTCTGTGAATTGCCACCCCCTCCTTTAAAAGGGGTGGGGCTTAGGGCAAGCTGTTGGGGGGGGGGGAGAGTGGATAGGTGAGGTGTAAAGGGAAGAGAGGTTGGTCAGGTGTCGCGGAAAGCCAAAAGGGGTAGATGGGGTTAGCAAGTAAAGTGAACACGCGCGGTAGCTGCATTGGCACACAGCTGGGGAACGCGACAGCAGGGGTGGCAACCCCTAGTACATTATAAAATGAAATTACAAGTTACCAAAAAAAAGCTTGGCTAAACAATTTTTAGCAGGCACCAAACGCAGTGTGTCTTCCTCACTCCCCTGGTGTCAATGCATTGGGAATATATCAGACAGGCAAAGCTGGGCTTGTTGCTTTCCCACCCTACGTCTGCAGGGTTGTTTGAGAACTGACACCTCCATGGGGAGGGGACCACATCTGGTGCCTCTTTGAGGGTTGTTGTTGTTGTTTTTTACAGTCAAGTGGTATACAAATATGCAATCAATCAATTGGGAGAGGGGGGGGTATGAAGCCACTGCTATCCATGCAGTTGTAGCCCAGATCATGGCAGGCGCATATAGAGCCACCACACATGAGGTGGTGGAGGGGCTAGTTTTTGGTTCTCGCCAATGGCATTTTGCCAGGAGCACTGCTTGGTGGTAGCCCCTGTAAGATCCTGCAGAAAGTGCAGCCAGTGGTGAGATGATTTGTAGATTTGAGAGAACATTGGCAAATATCCCTCAGCCACCAGGAAAGTAAGATAAAGGTAAAAGGGAGAGAATTTCACCCAAATTTGATAGTTGCTGAATGTGATTTCTTTTCTCATTAATTGATGGAGAATGATCTAGGTGGGGTGGGAAATGCAGGAGGGATCCCCTGGCACAATTTTAGAGTGGCTCATTCCCTCCAACGGAGCTGGCTCTGGAGCAATATGGCCACCTTAAGCTTTTACTCTTCCATCTTCCCCTGCCAGTTGAAGGCTGTCCACGAGCAACTTGCTGCTCTCTCGCAAGCCCCCGTGAACAAGCCAAAGAAGAAGAAGGAGAAGAAGGAAAAAGAGAAAAAAAAGAAAGACAAGGAAAAAGAGAAGGAGAAAGAGAAGCACAAGGCAAAGGCTGAGGAAGAGAAGAAGGTGAAGGTCACTCAGCCGGTGAAGCAGGCCCAGCAGAAAAAGCCACCGGCCAAGAAGGCCAACAGCACCACCACCGCAAACAGGTAAAGGAGAGAGGTGTAGTGGTCTGGGGTTACTGTTTCTGCAGCACGGTCCCTGTCTCTGATGTCACGGCCTAGGACCCTCATACCTATGGAACCGCCTCTCCTGGTATGTCCCACGGAGGACCTTAAGGTCCATATATAGCAACACCCTAGAGGTCCAGGGCCCTAAGGAAGTTAGATTAGCCTCAACCAGAGCCAGGGCCTTTTCAACACTGGCTCCTGCCTGGTGGAACATTCTGTCTCATGAGACCAGGGCCCTGCGGGATCTGATTTCTTTCCGCAGGGCCTGTAAGACAGAGTTGTTCCACCTGGCCTTTGGCTTAGAATCAATTTGATTCCCTTCCCCTCTTTTTTCCCCCTTTCTCCTCCTGTGAAGAGGCTGCATCCTAATGTTTTAATGTTGTATCTTAATCTTTTAAATTGTATTTTAATCAACTTGTTTTTATTATTGGTTGTTAGCCGCCCTGAGCCCGGTCTTGGCTGAGGAGAGCGGGGTATAAATAAAAATTTATTATTATTAAAGCCACCCAATCAGCATTGAATGGGGGCTTTTTAAGTCACTGAAAAGTGTGGGAATTAAACTCTAGTTCCCATTTACAGAGTTACGCAGAAGAGAGCCCGGGTCTGATCCTTTCATTAGTTCCCTTTCCCTCCTATAAAAAAAATATGCAAGACACTCCCTGTTTAAAGCTTAAATAACAAACAACTTTTACACAGTGTGCTTGAACTTGTTAGATTAAATATACAAGGCAGGCAGATGTTACTTCTGTTACTAATACATATTATACCTAAGACAACAAAAGACTGTTGCAGACTGACCTAACTCTGAGGTAGACAGCAGCATAACGGAACATATCTGCTGCTCCGACTCTGAAGACTGTTAATAACTGCCATAACTGAACCAACGGAAAATAACTGCCACGGCCTGTGACATCACAGAGTTCTATAGCCCTTTGTGAGCGTTAACTCTTTTACTTAGCGATTTGGATGCTTCATCCCACAAAAAAAGAAGCTTCCTCCTGCTCTGTGCTGACTGGAACTAATCAAAAGGAAAGGAGGAGTTGGTCACAGAGGATCAGCTCCCAAGGTTGCATGGGAAAGCCCCCCTGAGGAGGAGGTGGTTTTTTTGTTTTTTAAAAAAATAGTTTTTATTTTAAAAAATTCTTGGGTTACAGAAGTACGGACATTGTCTCTATTTTCATAGAGTCTTTTCTACAAATCAGTTATGTTCAGTGTGAGACATTGATGTTGTACACAGTATAAAGTTGGGAGGAGGAGAGAGAGGAGGGGAGGGGGTGGTAAACAACATTATTTTACTTAAGTGTATGTGTGAGGTTTTTGTATTGGCGTCACTTGGGCCACCTGCTCCTTATAGCACTGCATCTCCAGCCCTTTGTAATTGGTTGCCCCCCCACATATATAATAATAATAATAATAATAATAATAATAATAATAATAATAATAATTTATTATTTGTACCCCGCCCACTCTGGGCGGCTTCCAACAAAGATGAAAAATACACTAAAATGTCACATATTAAAAACTTCCCTGAACAGGGCTGCCTTCAGATGTCTTCTGAATGTCAGGTAGTTGTTTATCGCTTTGACATCTGATGGGAGGGCGTTCCACAGGGTGGACGCCACTACCGAGAAGGCCTTCTGCTTGGTTCCCTGTAACTTGGCTTCTCACAGGGAGGGAAATGCCAGAAGGCCCTCGGCTCTGGACCTCAATGTCCGGGCAGAACAATGGGGGAGGAGACGCTCCTTCAGATATACTGGACCGAGGCCATTTAGGGCTTGTGCTCGGAAACGTACTGGGAGCCAATGTAGGTCTTTCAAGACCGGTGTTATATGGTCTCGGTGGCTGCTCCCAGTCACCAGTCTAGCTGCCGCATTCTGGATTAGTTGTAGTTTCCAGGTCACCTTCAAAGGTAGCCCCACGTAGAGCGCATTGCAGTAGTCCAAGCGGGAGATAACCTGAGCATGCACCACTCTGGCGAGACAGTCTGCAGGCAGATAGGGTCTCAGCCTACGTACCAGATGGAGCTGGTAAACAGCTGCCCTGGATACAGATTTGACCTGTGCCTCCATGGACAGCTGGGAGTCCAAAATGACTCCCAGGCTGCGCACCTGGTCCTTCAGGGGCACAGTTACCCCATTCAGGACCAGGGAATCCTCCACACCTGCCCGCCTCCTGTCCCCCCAAAACAGTATTTCTGTCTTGTCAGGATTCAACCTCAATCTGTTAGCCGCCATCCATCCTCCAACCGCCTCCAGACACTCACACAGGACCTTCACCGCCTTCACTGGTTCTGATTTAAAAGAGAGGTAGAGCTGGGTATCATCCGCATACTGATGAACACCCAGCCCAAACCTCCTGATGATCTCTCCCAGTGGCCGCATGTAAATGTTGAAAAGCATAGGGGAGAGGACAGAACCCTGAGGCACTCCACAAGTGAGAGCCCAGGGGTCTGAACACTCATCCCCCACCACCACTTTCTGAACACGGCCCAGGAGGAAGGAGTGGAACCACTGTATGACAGTGCCCCCAGCTCCCAGCCCCTCAAGATGGTCCAGAAGGATGTTATGGTCGATGGTATCAAACACCGCTGAGAGATCCAGCAGAACTAGGAAACAGCTCTCACCTTTGTCGCTAGCCCGCCGGAGATCATCAACCAGTGCGACCAAGGCAGTTTCAGTCCAATGATGAGGCCTGAATCCCGACTGGAAGGGATCCAAATGGTCCGCTTCTTCCAGGCGTGCCTGGAGTTGTTCAGCAACCACTCGCTCAATCACCTTGCCCAAGAATGGAAGATTTGAGACTGGGCGATAATTGGCCATCGTGGCCGCATCTAAAGATGGTTTTTTAAGAAGCGGTTTAATAACCTCCTCTTTCAGCGGGTCTGGGAAGGCTCCCTCACGGAGGGAAGCATTCACCACCCCACGAAGCCCATCACCCAGTCCTTCCCGGCTAGCTTTTATAAGCCAGGATGGGCAAGGATCCAGGAGACAGGTGGTTGGCTTCACTCGTCCAAGCAGCCTGTCCACATCCTCGGAGGTAACAGATTAGAATTGATCCCACACAACTTGACTAGACAGGACTCTAGCACTCTCCTGCTCTGGCCCTGCTCCCACGGTGGAGTCTACTTCTTCCCGAATCTGAGCGATTTTATCTGCAAAAAACTTTGCAAAATCATTGCAGGAGATCATGTGGCCCGTACTGGGCCCCAATGTCACAGGTGGTTCCGCTAAATTGTGAACCACCTGAAAAAGTCTCCTGCTGCTGTTTTCTGCAGATGCAATAGAGGCGGCGAAGAAAGTCTTCTTCGCCGTCGCTATCGCCACTTGGTAGGCTCGACGTTGAGCTCTAACCTGTGTCCGGTCAGATTCGGAATGAGTTATCCGGCGCTCTAGCCGTCTCAACGATTGTTTCATTGCCCTCAGATCCGTGGAAAACCACGGGGCTGTCCGGGCTCCATGCAATCGGAGAGGGCGCTTTGGAGCCAAACAGTCAATAGCCCTGGTTAACTCCACAATCCAGCGGGCCACCAGGGAATTGGCTGAAAGGCCATCAACATGGGATAAAGCATCCCCTACCACTCTCTGGAAACCATTCGGATCCATTAAGTGGCGGGGGCGGACCATCTGAATCGGTCCCACCTCCTTGCAGAGGGGATGGGTCGCAGAGAAGTCCAGTTGCACCAGGAAGTGATCTGACCATGGCACTTCTTTCGTTTCGCTTTTACCTAGTGTCAGACCACCAACATCCATAGAGGTAAACACCAGGTCCAAGGCATATCCGCGGCTATGGGTTGGGCCAGACTTATTCAGGGACAGCCCCATGGAGGCCATGCTTTCCACGAAGTCCCGAGCGGCCCCTTGTAAGGTCGTGTCGGCATGGATGTTAATATACACACACACACACACACATATATAAGCTTCCCCAAAGTGTGTGACCCAGTCGTTTTATGGAATATTAATAGCACATTTGCAGAAATTGTTTAAGGGGGTTGAAAGCGATGCTAGCCCTACTCCGTGTTGATTCACTGAAACTGATGGCCATTATGAACTTGGGTACAATAATTTCAATGTGTCTACTCTGAGTAGAACTTAGTTGGGTACTGCTCCTCGTGTTTGGTGCTTGTAGAAATGCTTTCACTGGAAGTGGAAAGAGAGAGGGTTTGGTGAGTACAGTGGTGCCCCGCAAGACGAATGCCTCGCAAGACGGAAAATCCCGCTAGACGAAAGAATTTTCTGTTTTGGAGGTGCTTCGCAAAACGAATTTCCTATGGGCTTGCTTCGCAAGATGAAAATGTCATGCGAGTTCGTGCGGGTTTTTTTTCCTCCCCCCCCCTTTTTCTAAGCCGCTTATCCGCTAAGCCGATAAGCCTCTAAAAGCCGCTAAACCGCTAATAGCGCTAATCCGCTAAGCCGTCAGTGGGATTGCTTCGCAAGACGAAAAAACCGCTAGACGAAGAGACTCACGGAATGGATTCTTTTCGTCTTGCGAGGCACCACTGTAACACAAGCAGGGAAGGCAGCCCCTAGTTATTCCCTGCTCACGCTGCTCACCAAACCCTCTCTTTCCACTTTGCCACAAACCTCCCTCCCCTCACAGTGGGGAGCAAATTAACTTTGCAGGCAATAATAGCAAAGTAACTTTGCAGGCAGCCGAAAAAAGGCGGGAAACAGGTTCCTGTGGCCTACGATTCAGATGAGGAGGAAGAGGGACTCCCCATGACCTATGATGAGAAGCGCCAACTCAGCTTGGACATCAATCGCTTGCCGGGGGAGAAGCTGGGCCGGGTGGTGCACATCATCCAGTCAAGGGAGCCCTCACTCCGGGACTCCAACCCCGATGAAATTGAGATAGATTTCGAAACCTTGAAGCCTACCACGTTACGGGAGCTGGAGAGATACGTCAAATCCTGTTTGCAGAAGAAGCAACGGAAGCCATTCTGTAAGTGGAGGGAGCCTTCCAGGACCCATCCTGAAATGAGCAGGGCCATATCTTAATTATTTTTATCTACCTATATATTGCATTCATATCCCACCTTTCCCTCCAAGGAATTCAAAAGGCATACATGAGTCTCTTCCCCCTCCTCATTTAATCCCACTCATTTAATCCCCACAACAACCCAGTGAGGTAGGCTAAGCAACAACTGGTCCCAAAGGTTGTAAACAATGAACTTCTTTTATTTTTAGGGGATGGCCCACTTCTCAGTGCCAGAGCCTATGCTTGCATGCAGAAGGCCCTGGGTTCATTAGAGATGCCATTGAGGTTTAAACCTGGGACCTTCTGCATACAAAGCAGATGCCCTGCTACTCAGCTATGGCTCCTCCTCTAAACATGGCATGATTCTAATCCTCATAGTTCTGAGGAAAGGGCTGGATTATTTAATAGGAGCATAGGAAGCTGCTTTATACCGAGTCAGACCCTTGGTCCATCCGGCTGAGGGACGTCTATGCTGACTGGCAGAAGCTCTTTTCCCAGCCTTACGTGGAGATGTCACTGGGCATTCAACAAAGCAGGTGCTCTACCATCTAAGGCCCTTCCCTCACTCACAGTGGCATAACATGGGTTGTCAGCACCCAGGACAAGGTCCAAAACCCATCTCTCTTCCTCCATCTCTGTGTTTGCCTTGACCTTCCCCACCAGCCTGTCAAAAGAGGCTTCCTTCAAGGCTGTTCCTCCAGGGCAACTCCCCCAATTGTCCCCCACACCACTCCACTTCTCAGGTTTTGGAGTTGGGGAGATGCTATTGCATAACCCACAAGAGGCCATCTGACCCCCCCCCCCCCATCCAGCATCTCTTGGGAGTCATTGGCATGACGATGCAAAAGACAGTGGTTGCTGACTCTTCCTTCTCTCTTCACATGTCACCAATTGTGCCTTTCTCCCCCGCAGCTGCGAGTGGGAAGAAGCAGGTGGCAAAGTCGAAGGAGGAGATTGCTCAGGAAAAGAAGAAGGAGCTGGAGAAGAGGCTTCAGGACGTCAGTGGGCAGTTGAACAACAACAAGAAGCCTGCGAAAAAAGGTGAACAAAGCCTCCTCCCTTCCTGTATGCATTTACTAACTGCATCTGATTCCCTGTTTTGTCCTCACAACTTTGTGAGGTAGGTTAGACTGAGAAGAAGGGGCAGGGGAGTGTGACCGCCCCAGTAGACTTCATGGCCAAATGGAGGATTTGAACCCATGCCTTCTTGATCCTAGCCTCTGACACTCCTGATTCCTGCATTGCAGGGGGTTGGACAAGATGATCCTTTGGGGCTTGCAGCTCTGTGATTCTAACCACTATACAGTGGTGCCCCGCAAGACGAATGCCTCGCAAGACGGAAAACCCGCTAGACGAAAGGGTTTTCCGTTTTGGAGGTGCTTCACAAAACGAATTTCCTATGGGCTTGCTTCGCAAGACGAAAATGTCTTGCGAGTTCCTGCTGGGTTTTTTCCCTCCCCCCCCCCTTTTTCTAAGCCGCTAAGCCGCTTATCAGCTGATCCGCTAAGCCGCTTAACAGCTGATCCGCTAAGCCGCTTATCAGCTGATCTGCTAAGCCGCTTATCAGCTGATCCGCTAAGCCGCTTACCAGCTGATCCGCTAAGCCGCTTACCAGCTGATCCGCTAAGCCGCTAATAGCGCTCATCCGCTAAGCCGCTAATGGGCTTGCTTCGCAAGACGAAAAAACCGCAAGACGAAGAGACTCGCGGAACGGATTCTTTTCGTCTTGCGAGGCACCACTGTACTGTGTTGGCCATTGTGCAACCTTCCCTATGCAAAGGTTTGCATGCAGGATCACCTCTCCTAATATCAACCATCCTGGACATTGTGCACATTATCTGAAGCCCTTCTTCGCGTGCCTCCTCCACAAGCGAACTGGAGGGTGGCAACACAAGAACAGACCTTTTCTGTGGTGGCTCCCCATTTGTGTGATGCTCTCCCCAGAGGCGCTCGCCTGCCGCCATCACTACCTATATTTAAGCAACAGATAAAAGCATTCCTATTCTCCCATGCCTTTGGCTAATTAAATAATCTATGGCCTTTTAAACTGGGGAGGGGGATTTTATTGTTTGTAACTATGGGTTTTTGTTCATTTGTTTATATATTTTAAACCACCCTGTGATACTTGGATGAAGGGCTGTATAGAAATGCTAATAATAATAATAATAATAATAATAATAATAATAATGATGATGATGATGATGTCCAAGAATAATATAAGTACATAGGAAGATGTTGTTGGATCATGCCAAAGGGAGCCCATCTAGTTTTGTATGCTGTTCTCACAGTGGCCACCCAAATGCTCCAACTGGAAACCAATAGGTAGGATCTGAGCAACAGCAACTCTCTCCACTTGTGATTCCAAATAATTGGCATTCCAAAACATAACTGACAGTGGTGGAAGAGCATAGCCATCTTGGCTGGTTGCCATTCATAGTCTTCTCCTCCATGAATTTGTCCAACCCTCTTTTGAAGTCATTGAGGTTGGTGGCCATTACTGCCTCCTGCTGAAGTGAGTTAACTATGTCCAGAATTAGACTTCATCATTCCTGGGGGTTTTATTTAGGGACCTAACAGGGAAGGAGGATTTGTTTTGGCTGCATTCACACAACAGTTTATTCCACTTTCATGGTGTTCCCCAGCCAATTTCTGTGTTATAGTTAAGCTTCCACATGGTGTAAGAGCCAGTTTCGTAAATCTAGAGGAACATAGTACATATTTAGCACTCATTACTGTGATTCCAGAAAAAATCCATTTGCAGCCTCCTTTACCCAGAAAATCAGGAGAGCAAAGAGATAAAATGTGAGGCAGTTACGCCAACCATACAGTTCTCTTTTGCCATTTTCATGGGGGGAATCATGGGGGAACAGAAGTGTGCATGTGCAGAAAGGGTGGAAGAGTAGCACTGATGCCCAGTGACATTTGTCGTTCCACAACTGGTACGAATGAAATTTCGCACAACGTTCCAGTATATTGGTTTTTAAAGCCACAGTGTCATAACTCGGAGGGTAGCTGGAGGATTTTTAAGCAGAGGTTTGATAGCCATCTGTCGTGGATGCTTTAGTTGGTATTCCTGCATTGCAGGGAGTTGGACTAGATGACCTTTTTGGCCCCTTCCAACTCTACGATTCTTTGAGTCTATGATCCTTCTAATGCAACAGGTACTGCAATGTGAAACAAGTGTTAGAATATGGGACAGAAGCACTAGTGTTCTCATCTGGGATCCTAATTCAAAGTTCCACACGTCTGAATGCACTATTTTTAGCCTAGAGAAGTTGAATCTTAAATATCCAGGCTGAAGATTGCTTTCACCTAAAATGCTATTTCTTTTCTCATTTCTTTTGCTAGAAAAATCTGGCTCCACCCTTTCTGGAGGCCCTTCTCGCCTGAGCAGTAGCAGCTCCTCAGAATCGGGGAGTAGCAGCTCAAGCTCCACTTCGGACAGTAGCGATTCAGAATAAAGCAACAGACCCTTAAATGCTCCCAGACAGCAAATGGACGTCTCACAGGCACTTGCCCCGGAAAGTTCTGCAGCGTCCCCTTTTGCTTCTTCCTCATTACTCTATTTTTTTAAAAAACAAACCAGCCTGCTTTCTTGCAACAGGACCAGCTCTGCATCTCATTCCACCCCTCTACTTTTAATTTTTCTTTTAATTCAGTGTTATAAAACCTTCCAGAATTTAATTTCCTCCCCCTACTTTCCCCACCCAGCTTTTATTAGGTTGCAAGATCTTTTTGGGGTGTGTGTGTGGCTAGACTTTTTAAGGCAAGAACTTTCCCTTGCATATAAGGTCTCTAAACTTTTTTTAAAAATCAAATCATTGAGACGTCTTTTGGTGACCAACAGCAAGAGATGTGGGAACTGGAGAGATGAGTAAAAAAAATGTTTGCGAGATGTAATATTAAAAAAGGGGGTGTTTTTTGGTAACTTTTCTCTCTTACTCTTCCCTCCTCCCCCATGGAAATTCCTTTTTAATACAGCCCAAGACTCAGCTCAGTGCTGCTGCTGATGTGGAGTGCGGAACTTTTTAAATGGGGTGGGGTGGTGGGGAGGAGAACCTCTCTGTAAAACGGTACTGTATCTGAAAGACGTTAGCTTTTGAAGTAGTTGATTGTATTTGTTGCTAGCACTAGTATTCCTAACCTCCAAGGGGCCCAATCCACCATGGAATGCTCCTGGGCATGCCCCCTTCTCTCAAATGAGAGGGAGGTGTACAAAATGCACCTCTCCCGTTTGTTTTGGTGGGGTGGGAGTACAGAGACCATGAGCAGACCTTCCTTGTGGATTGGGCCCTGCGTCTACATGTGTGCTGAAGAGCATCATTTTTTATATATATATAAATATATTATATATATATGAGGGAAGGAGGAGAAGAAAGCTCACGTACTGTGGATTGTTTTTAAAATGTACCTTTTTAGATATTTCTTTTAAACTTTTTTTTAAGTAAAAAAATGATACTAGAGATTTGTGCTTCTGTTATGAGAGGTTGGCTGACCTATTAAAGCTAGCAGATGAAATTGTTGAAACTCAAAAAACAAAAAACTGCTTTGGCTACAGGACAGGAAAAGGAGAGGTTGTTGTCGCTCTGGGTGTGTGCATGGAGGAGGTTGAGAGGCATACGATACACATCACAAGCATTAGCTTTAAAAAAATGTCTGGGAATGGTCCAATCCCATTGTGCACACTTAGAGCGCAGGAAGAACTTCACTGATGTAGAACTCTGGGTGAACCCAATGACCTTTTCTCGGCAATCTGCAAACCTTGGTTGGTGCTGGTGCTGGGGGATGGATAGTAGTCCTTTCCAGTTTTGCTTGCTGTTGTTAAGGGTCTGTGAAGTATTGGTTTGCATCCAACCAAATTCCCCTCAAAAGTAGACCCACTGAAATGAATGGATCTAAGTTGGTTGGGTACCCCTTACTTTCACTTGGTCTGCTCTAAGCAGCACCATATTCACACCATACATTTAAAGTGCTATGAGACCACTTTAAACAGTCATGGCTTCCCACAAAACATCCTGGAAACTGGTTTGTTCAGGTTGCTAAGAGTTGTTAGGAGACTCCTCTTCCCCTTCCAGAGCTGCAATTTTCAGAGTGTTTTAACAATCAATCCCTCTTCACAGGTAACTGCAAACCATAGTTTTGGGAAAGGAATTGGGGGCTTGGGGTATAAGCACCATGAACAAACTAGTTCCCAGAATTCTTTGAGGGAAGCCATAGTGGTTGAAAGTAGCACCATAGTGCTTTAAATATGTGGTGTGAATGTGGCCTAGGACTAGCAATTGGATACACCCCTTGATTTAACATTTGTACAATATTCTGTATTGATGGCTTTTAAAAAACGAAACCCTCTCACCCTGGTCAGTCTGTTACTCGGGACCTTTTCTATGTGATGTCATTCAGTCTCTTTGCCCTAGGTCCACATCATCCTTTTGTAGGTAGGAAGGTAGGAAGTACCGTGGTACCTCTGGTTACGTACTTAATTCGTTCCGGAGGTCCGTTCTTAACCTGAAGCACCACTTTAGCTAATGGGGCCTTCTGCTGCCACCGCGCCACCAGAGCACAATTTCTGTTCTCATCCTGAAGCAAAGTTCTTAACCCAAGCTACTATTTCTGGGTTAGCGGAGTCTGTAACCTGAAGTGTATATAACCTGAAGCATATGTAACCTGAGGTATCACTGTATTCACATTAGCCAGTGAGGCATGTGGCACCACTGTCCAGTTTTTGAGAGGTCCGGACAACATATGGAAGCCAACTGCATCCTGAGTAGCTGTTGTGGTGTTCCTCCATGAGGAATGTTTGGAGAGCTTCTAACAACACAAACCCTACTGGATCAGACCAATGGCCCATCTAGTACAGTATCCTGTCCTCATGGTGGCCAACTGATCTCCAAAAGACACAGCACCTGGGCTTAGGTGATGTGATGCCTTCTGGAGGTGGCTGGACTCCAAACTCCCATGGCCTCCAGCTAGTGTGATCAACAGCCAAGGATGCTGGGAGCTGGTGTTCACCAGCATTTGAAGGGCACCATGTTGACTGCAGGAGGCAGTCCTTGGTTGCTGAGAAGTTGTTAAGAGCTACAATTCCCAGGGTGCTTAAACAATCAGTACCTCTTCTCGGGGATGCCCATATGCTACTGGGCTAAATTCAAGGTTATTGCATTAATTTACAGGGCCGTTAATAATCTGGGCCAGGATAACTTGATCACCTTGAATCCCTTATATCCCTGCCCAATTGCTGAACTCTTCAAGGGAGTTGGTAATCCCCTGTGACTTGGATGCATGGCTCATATCAACCAGGAGCCATGTTGCGTTCAGTGTTGTGGCCCCAAATTTGTGGAACTCCATTCCAGTTGAGATCAGACAGACCCTCTCTCCCTGTTGATCTTCCAGTTCCTAATGAAAACTTTTTTTATTATTATTCCAGCAGCTATTTCAATTGATGTCTGATTTTATAGTTTTAACTGATATTTTTTTAAGAAAATATATTGTATCTTTGTTAAGAGACTCATTGTAGTGAAGTGGTATATAAATTGTTTAAATAAACAAAAATTGTGATATTGTGTTAGGAATAGGGGGTTTTCTAACAACTCCCAGCACCCTCAACAAAGAACAGTGTCCAGGATTCTTTGGGGAAAACTATGCCTGCTTAAAGCGGTATCTTAGCGCTTTAAATTTATGTGGTCTGTGTTAGGTCCTATCTACACCATACACTTAAAGCATTATGATATGACATTAAACAGTCATGGCTTCTTCCTACAAAGAATCCTGGGAACTGTGGCTTGTTCAGGGTGCTGAGAATTTCTGGAGACCCCTATTCCCCTCGCAGAGCTACAATTTCCAGAATTCCCTGTGAAGAGGGATTGACTGTTAAACCACTCTGGGCACTGTATGTCTGGGAGAAGGAATAGGATTTCCTAACAACTCTCAGCACCCTGAGCAAACAACAGCTCCTGGGATTATTTGTGGGAAGCTATGCCTGTTTAAAATGGTTATATAAGAGTGTGCTGTAAATGTATAGTGAGGATGTGGTTAACCGTAGAGCCAATTGCTTAACTTAAGGGCACATTCTTGGCTTAGGAGGTCACTGAGGTGCATAGTTGAGACCCAAGCAAAGTCCCCCAAATAGGAAATGAATGGGGGAGGGTGAATCTCTCTTGATTCCTTTTTAAACCCATTTTTTCTAACAGTGGAAAGAAGCTCTTAAGACTGGAAAGCTACTTCTGTGTTGTGAAAGTGCAGGTTTCCCAAATAAACCTTTTACCTCAAAGGAAGGGGGGAGGGGGGATACACTGGGGTGCGTGTGGGGGTGGGGAGAGATAACAACACTTTTGTAAGATTCATCAATTTTTCTAGAAACTACTTTCTCCAGTCTGGATCCCTGCACTTTTTTCAAAAGACACACTCCATAATTAACTGTCCCTTGTTTTGTTTTTGTCTTCTTGTATATACAAGTAATTTTATTTATTAACACCAATGGTCACTTAAAAAAAAACTATCCTGCATTTTGAAGAGTGACAGAAGAAGAAAAATGCAGATTTGTCTTGGTTTTTTTTTTTAAGAAAGAAAAACAAAGTTCTAAAGAATTGGGAGTACTTTTAATTTAAATGTATTTGACTTTAACCAACAGGTGCTATGGCTCTTTGATAGTTTCCTGTGCTGGGTGCTTAATTCCTTATTTGTGTATTCAGGGGTTTTTTCCCCCCAGGGATGGGTTTAGGGTGGGGATTTGTTTGCTTTCTTTTTTTGTACAGACTTTGGACTTGACAGGTATTAGTACCTTCCAGATAAAAGCATGATTTATTTGTATATTCCTAGTTACCCCCTTTCCAGGTCAGTCTCTGTATCTTTAATTGTTTTAAAAGTAGAACAGTTTGGAAAAAAATAATAATAAAGGAACAAAGACCTGATTTATTTATGTATTTTTTGAAGCAAATTCCACTTCTGTAATACACACGTTTGTAAAGCCTTGGGGGGGGTGTTGGGCAAATGTGTGATGATCACAACTCTGTTTTCAATTTATTGTGCAGCAGAGTTAATAAAAGTTGTAGGGTTGGAAGTTGCAATGCAGAAATCACAACTAAAGAAACCATGACAGATGGTCATCCAACCATTGCTTAAATTCCTCAAAGGAAGGAGAGTCCACCACCTTCCAAGGGAGTCTGTTCCACCGTCAAACAGCTCTTGCTGTCAGAAATCTCCTTGTAACTTGAAGCTATTGGTTTGGGTCCTAACCTCCAGAGCAGGAAAAAACAAGTTTGCTCCATCTTCCATCATTTCTTCTCTTCTTTGGGCTAAAAACACCCAACTCTTGCAACCATTCCTCACAAGTTAACATAAGGTTTCATTGGGGTTGCCAGACCAATCCTTTTTTAAAGCCATTGATGTTGGTCGCCATCACTGCCTCCTGTGGGTGTGAATTCCATAATTTAACCAAGTGCTGCATGAAGGAGGACTTTTAAAAAATCTGTCTTGAAACTACAAAGGGACCACACCTGGCAGCACAGCAGAGGTCCCAAGCTGCCCCAATCTTTACCAAGGTCTACAGAGGAAGGAGGAAGCTTGGGAGAGGAGTAAAATCAAATCTGGGCAGATGAGATTTTGCCATTTTTTATGCCAAGTTAGGTCCATCAGTTTCCACTCGACCACCCAAGGCAACCAAGATCTTGCTTGCCCTTCATCAGCTAACTCCCACCCCCACCGCACCATGGCAATGCTAAACTCCAACCCATCTCACTAGGCTTTGCTCCTCGGTTCTTCACATCTCGGTGACTTGGATCTAAAAGGGTTTAGGTTATACTTCCAGTTCCCACATCTCAGCAGTAGGGTCCAAGAAGCTGCCTCTGCAGGGTTGCCAGACCTCCAGCTCTCATCTGAAGCCATAGGTGGCAGGTGGAGGTATTGAATCTCCAGGTGGGCAAGAGAGCCTGGTAGGAGCTGGCTACAATTATAGCATAGACACTATGCAGTGTGTGCCCACCTCCCCATGTCTCTCCCAATTAACCTTCATCTGCTGGACCTTCTCTGGGGTGGCATCACCCTAGGCTTCAGGTTGGGGCCTTGAAATCTCAGCATCTGGGATTCTCCAGACCTGGCAGCTGTAGGTTTAAATGATTGGTGGCAGCAATGCTTCTGAATACCAGTTGCTGGAAACCACAAGGATAGGGACTGCTTCTTGTGTTCAAATCCTGCTTGTGGACTTCTCATGGGTTGGCCACTTTGGGAACAAGATGGACTAGATGGGCCACTGGCCTGATCCAGCAGGCTCTTAATTTCTTATGATGGTATTGTTCCAGTCTTGTGGTTCATTTTATCCTGTTCCTCAAAGAAGCTCAGAATGGTGTAGTATTTTTGCCCCCCCCCCCCAGTTGTGTCCTCTCAACAACACTGTGAGGTAGGTTGCTTCTTGCAGAGCTACATCTTTTCCCCTAAAATAAAGTAATATTCTAGTAGTTCTAAAGAACTAGTCTGAATTAAATAGGAGCATAGGAAGCTGCTTTATGCAGAGCTCAGACCCTTGGTCCATTTAGGTCAGTACTGTCTACACTGACTGGCAGCAGTGGCACGCTTGAGATTTTAGGCAAGGGGCATTCCCAGCTATCCTTGGAAATGGCATTTGGGATTGGGACCTTCTCCATGCAAAGCAGGTGCTCTGCCACTGAGCTGCATCCCCTCCCCTAAATTTAAGTCAGGGTCTGCAAGAGGGTGGAGGCCTAGAGAACCTGATTAACCTATGTGTGTGACATGGAGCATTTGAAAGCTGTAGAGCTGGAAAGAGCCTCAAGGGTCACTACAGCTGCTCCTCTTGCGCCCTACCCAAGAGGCAATGGGAACTCCCAGAATGCCACAAGTCTGGTGCCTGTCCAAGCTAAATTGAACTGATAATCTCTGAAAAACAGACTTTGCATTTGGCAGTCAGTGTGTGTCCACACATAGAAGCAATAATTTGCTGCAGCCATTGACACAGGTATCCCTTCATTTTAATACTGCAAGTGATGAACAAAAGGCATCTGGTTGCAGAGAGAAGTGTACATCTTTAAAAGAGTTTTTTTTAAAAAACAAACAAACAAAACAAAACTCTTCTGAACTGTTCCCAGCCACTTCCATCCCCCAAACCTAGCGTAGTTCTGTTAACACAGCAGCAATTTGACAGTCCAGGCCCTAGAAGTCCAAGCTTGCAGTCATGCCTGCTTCAGAATGAGAGGATGAACGGGGCAAACTCCTGTCCATGAGAGATAACTTATTCACTTCAATGGCCTGCCTCCCTTAGCAAAAGAGAAGTGCTCAAGCAGGTGGGTTATCACATTATTTTCCAGATCCTGCTTGTTTTAGAGGGAGACCGCTATGTGGACATATAGCAGGAAAAAGCTGGCATGCAAAAGGGATGGTGGTGGAATGGCTCTTGTTTGTAAGCAGCCAGGGGTAAAGGTGTGTTAGAGCAGGTGTTTTGAACTGCACTTCCTACCTCCCCAAAATGACCCCTATGTGACTCCTCTCCAGAACAGATGATTGGGAAGAAATCTTTGCCTACATCAGCACCACTTAAAACAGATGGGGAGATTGTGGCTCTCAATTGTGATGTCTGGTGAATGGTCAGGGTAACATCTGGAAGGCCTCCGGCTCCCCACCTTCAAATTCCATCTGTAATGGAGAGTCCTGGGTGGGATAGAGGTGGATGAGTGAAGACGAGACATTCACTGTTGTCTATCAGGAACAGCCTTTCGCAAAGTAGCAGCAAAGAAGTTTCAAAATTGATTTGGACAGATTCAACGAATCTAGGCAAACCTGTTGGACAGCCACTTGAGGCCCCTGAAAATCCATTTCCCAAATTGCTTCGGGAACACTGTCCAAAAATGCAGTAGAAGATAAATAGAGCCACAACATAAAAAATAAAACTTTTTTTTAAAAAAAGGAAAACCACTTTCTGGATCCATTTTGGTTAGCCTAGAGATTGGGTTCGCTTGCTCACTCTTGGCTCTTGAAATCACATCACGCTGCAAAACCTGGATTGTCCGGTATCCCTGGGGATGTCCGCTTTGTTCTTATCCCGCACCAAGATCGCCTGGTTGCCATATTGTGAGTACCACATGCTGTGGCTCCTGTTCAGGTACGTTCCTGGTGGCAGAGACTCGAGTTTCTGCTGCTGCTGCTGCCAGATCAGCAAAGAGGCATCCCTGTACCGGAGACGAGCATAAGTCTCAGACAAAGCTTTCTCAGCCAGGGGTGGCCGTCCGCTCATCCCCACAGCTACCACCTGTTCACAAAAGATGAAGGAAGCCTTGTTGTCATTGTCTTCCAGCCGTGGCTCAGGGCTCACAGGGGAGGTGTTCTGGGCTAGGAGAGAAACCCTGCCAGACACAGCAAGTGTGGGAAGCGTAAGGGCGGCCTGTGGTCACAACAGGAAACACTCCAGCTATGGACACATCATCAGAAGGCGCTTGATTCAAAGGGCAAAAAACAGGCTCCACCCAAGTCTATTAGGCTCCTGCAATCCAGTTCTGCCCTGGAAATTCTCACGAGTCCATATAACGCAGGAGGGTTAAAGGTTATTCAGAACCATGAGGACCATCATCTTACTCTTAAGGAGAGGGCTGTACCAAGATGGTAGAGTCCTGATACAAGAGACAGCCCATTCTCAAGAGTCCTTTTGCACCTTCCCTTGCATCTCTTCCTTGGTGTGACCTCTTTCAGCCCCCCTCACCCACCTCTGCTTCCTAATCTTGTCTACCTTTTGAACTCACCTGCCCCAGTTTATTGCTTCTTCAGGGACTGGAGAACAAGGAAGCATCAGATGTGTTGTTTTGTTTTTGTTTAATGTGATATTTTTACTTTTTCTTTCTGTAATTTTTGAAACTTTAATAAATATTATTTATTAAAAAAAACCAAAAAAACAAGGAGCCATCAGGACTACGCTGGGAAATAGAGGAGTATGGGTGACGTTCTTTTTCAAGTCAAATGGGGAGGGATTTGATGATTGATTCTTGAACTTGACTAGAGGGCAGTTTGGTGATTCTCTTGCTTGCTCAGAGGTTGGAAGTCACACTGAGTGTAGATGACACATCTGTTTCCATGGAGAGAGAGTGCCAGAATGCTGGATGCTGGGACCATCTCCAGAACTGGTTGTGGACTTTTCCTACTCATTGCCAACTGAGCTGGGATCAAATCCAAGTCATTTCTCTTTGATAATGAAGAATCTGCAGAACAATCAGAGTTAGTTGGGATACGAGAATGCAGGACCATAGCAGAGATTGATAAAAGCATTCCAGGTTTTTGGCATATAAACATAATAAGCTGCCTCCTAATGAGTCAAACCACAGGTCCATCTAGCTCAGTACTGTCAACACTGACTGGCAGCAGCTCGCCATAGTTTTAGGCAGGGGACATTTCCAGGGCAAAACTGGATTGTAGAAGCCTCAGCACTAATAGACTCAGATGGTCCTGGTTGCTTTGCTTTTTGAGTCAGACTACTGGTTTCTCTAGCTTAGTATTGTCTACACAGGCTGAGAGTAGTTCCTCAGGTTTCAGGGGCAGGCCATTTTGGAGGCGCTGGCGACTGAACCTGGTACATTTTGCATGGAGAACAACTGTTCTACCACGGAGCCACAGGCTTCCCTCCAAGCACAGCTATAGCCTAGAAGTAGAGCACAAGCTTTGTACATGAAAGGTCCTGGGTCCAGTCCCCAGAGGCATCTCCATGTAGGTCTGGGGCGGAAAAGACTGCCAGTACTGAGTTGTTTGTTTTGCTTAATTAACAAACTCTACAGACTTGCTTATTCAGCCAATCGATAAATCTCTCAAGTGGTTTACACACAGCAGTCTGAAATATTTATAAGAAACACAGATAAAACTAACAAACTTTAAGAACAAGGAGACAACAACAAATTATCAAAACAGAGATAAAGTCAACAGATTTTAAAAACAAATGCTAATTATCAAAACATAGATAAAGTCAACAGATTTTAAAAACAAACACTCATGACAAAACAACATGTTTGGTTTGACTCGGCTAAGCAAAACGCTTGGGGGAAAGTGCCTTGTTTTAAGACGCCTGAGTTTCTGTCCTACAGGACTTACGAGGAGGATGCTTTTTTAACATGTACTTTGATAAGAACATAAGAAGCTCTTGCTGGATCAAAGCAAAGGGGGTCCACCGTCAAAACAGCATCCTGTTCTCAGAGTGGCCAACCAGATGCCCCAATGAGAAGCCCACAAGCAGGACCTGAGAAGAACAGCAGCAACTCTCCATCAACTGGCATGCAGAAGCAGCCTGCCTCTGATACTGGAAGAAAGACCATAAGAAATGCCCTGCCAATGGATCAGACCAATGGCCCATCTTCTCCACCATCCTGTTCCCACAACAGCCAACCAGATTCCTTAATGGGAAAACCGCTAGCAGCACCCAAGTGGAACAGCAACTTTCCCCATTTTTACCAGTCCATCTCCTTTATTGGCATGCAGAGCATACGAAAGTACAGTGGTACCTTGGTCCGTTCTTAAACCGAAAGCGGTCTTAAACCGAGGTGCGCTTTCCCTAATGAGGCCTCCCACCAACAGTGCCCTTCCACCGTACAGATTCTGTTATTTGACCGAGGTAAAGTTCGCAAACCGGGACACTACTTTTGGTTTTGTGGAGTTCATAAACCGAGTAGTTCGTAAACAGGTACAGTGGTACCTCGGGTTAAGTACTTAATTCGTTCTGGAGGTCCGTTCTTAACCTGAAACTGTTCTTAACCTGAAGCACCACTTTAGCTAATGGGGCCTCCTGCTGCCACCACGCCGCTGGAACACGATTTCTGTTCTCATCCTGAAGCAAAGTTCTTAACCTGAGGTACTGTTTCTGGGTTAGCGGAGTCTGTAACCTGAAGCGTATGTAACGTGAAGCATATGTAACCCAGGGTACCACTGTATAGAAGTCAAAGCATAAAACTGGAGTCTGTTCATAACGCTAGTCCTGCTGAGAGCAGAGACCCACACTGCAATAGGTGGATTTTGATGGTTTTGCTGTCGACCACAGCAAACTATGGCAAGTTCTTAAAGAAATGGGAGTGCCTGGTCACCTTATCTGTCTCCTAAAAAATCTCTATGTGGGACAAGAAGCTACAGTTAGAACTGGATATGGAACAACTGATTGGTTCAAAATTGGGAAAGGAGTACGGCAAGGCTGTATATTGTCTCCCTGCTTATTTAACTTATATGCAGAATTCATCATGTGAAAGCCTGGACTGGATGAATCCCAAACCAGAATTAAGATTGCCAGAAGAAATATTAACAACCTCAGATATGCAGATGACACAACTTTGATGGCAGAAAGTGAGGAGGAATTAAAGAACCTCTTAATGAGGATGAAAGAGGAGAGCGCAAACTATGGTCTGAAGCTCAACATCAAAAAAATGAAGATCATGGCCACTGGTCCCATCACCTCCTGGCAAATAGAAGGGGAAGAAATGGAGGCAGTGAGATATTTTACTTTCTTGGGCTCCATGATCACTGCAGATGGTGACAGCAGCCACGAAATTAAGAGACGCCTGCTCCTTGGGAGAAAGGCGATGACAAACCTAGACAACATCTTAAAAAGCAGAGACATCACCTTGCTGACAAAGGTCTGTATAGTTAAAGCTATGATTTTCCCAGTAGTGATGTATGGAAGTGAGAGTTGGACCATAAAGAAGGCTGATAGCTGAAGAATTGATGCTTTTGAATTATGGTGCTGGAGGAGACTCTTGAGAGTCCCATGGACTGCAAGAAGATTAAACCTCTCCATTCTGAAGGAAATCAGCCCTGAGTGCTCACTGGAAGGACAGATCGTGAAGCTGAGGCTCCAGTACTTTGACCACCTCATGAGAAGAGAAGACTCCCTGGAAAAGACCCTGATGTTGGGAAAGATTGAGGGCATAAGGAGAAGGGGAGGACAGAGGACGAGATGGTTGGATAGTGTTCTCGAGGCTACCAGCATGAGTTTGACCAAACTGCGGGAGGCAGTGGAAGACAGGAGTGCCTGGCGTGCTCTGGTCCATGGGGTCACGAAGAGTCGGACATGACTAAACGACTAAACAACAACAACAACAACAACAACAAAAGACGTACCTGCAAACAACCCTAAAGCTGGGAATGGGCGGGTGACGGGGCGGGCAGGGGGTGCAGAAAGAGAGACGTCGTTCAGCCCCCTTCTTCCATCTTCCTGTCCTTGCTGATGCGCTTAAGGGTCTGCGGTCACTCACCTACCTCCCGGCCTCCGTCGGGGCGTACAGCCGCGGCCAGGCTGCAGGGCCCGGCGCCTCTTCCTCCTGCTCCTCCTGCGCGCTCTTGGCGTCCCCGTTTGTCTCTACGCTACGGAGGAGGAGGTGGCAGCGTCGACGGGCGGCGCTCCGAGCCTCTCCGCCCACTCCTGGCAGCGGGAGGAGGAGGGAGAGGCTGGCTGGCAGAGCCGCCTGAGCCCGCCCCCGTTTACCGCGGCTTCGGAGCTAGTTCCGCCCGCGTGCGCTAGCTCACCTTGGCCAGGAGCCCTGGGAGCCGCACTGCAGGCCCCGGAGGGCCACAAGGAACGGGGCGCGGCCAGAGAAGGAAATGGGCACCTGCGTCTTCCGCGGGGGGGGGGGGGGGCGCTTTGCAAAGCTAAAATCTGCAACAAAGAACTCTCACCTCCCCAGCTCAAACTGCAGTTTCCCCCGATCCGGTGGGGAAGACGGCCTGACAGTTCAGCCGTTGCGATGCCCATTAAGCTTTGTAGTGTAGAGCTGCCGGGAAGGTTCCACCCCTTATGTAAGATGCTGTAGCGCTGCTGAGTTCTCCTCCCTTTCACCGAATGAGGATGCTGTCAAGTCAAAAGATCCAGTTTTATTAAGAGGTCTCATGCACCGAATAAGCTCCAGACAAGGTCGGGACACCATGGATTCTTTTGTGAACATGCCGTTGAAGCATTTCTCCAATGCTTTTGTGCTGTGAAAAAGTAAAAATAAAAGCCCATAATGTCAATAAAAAAGGGAATGTAACAATTCAGTATTGTCCACACAGCTCTTCTGGATTTCAGGCTGTGTGTGTGTCTTTTGCCAGCCCCACTGGATATGCTGCTGGGGACTGAACCTGGGACCTTCTGCATGCAAAGCGCAGAATCATAGAATTGTAGAACTATAAGGGACCCCAACTGTCACCTAGCCCAACCCCCTACAATACAAAAATCACAGCTAAGGAACCTCTGACAGGTGGCCACCCAACTTCTGCTTAAAAACTTCCAGTGAAGGAGCATCCAACACCTCTTATTGTCAGAAAGTTATCAGAATCTCCTTTCTTGGAGTTTGTATCAATTGGTTCAGGCCCTTCTCTCCAGAGCAGCATGAAATAAGCTTCCTCCATCTTCTATGTGATTGTGACAGCCCTTTAGCTATATGAAGATGGCTCTTCTCCCAGTTTCCTCTTTTTAGGCTCGATGGCATGAGGATGCCAAAAGTATCTTAACAACATCAGCAACAATTCCCTCTAGCAAGAATGCTTCAAATAAGGAGAGATAGAAAAATACCAGGAAGATGGAACAATACCTGCTAGCCACCAACAAGGGGCAGCAGATCTGTTCTCTACACAAATCTACACAGATGCCCACCTTTGCCAGCTTGGTGCTTTCGGGAGGGGCCAATAGGATTTGAAGTCCAAAACATCTGGAAACACCAGCTTGGCAAAGTCTGCTACAATTCATTAAAGACAAAGTGGCTGCTCCCAAATAATTCTGGAGTGTGGTTTATTGAGCATGCTGAGAGTTGTTAGGAGACAGTCCCCCCCCCATCTCCTCCCAGTTCTATAATTCCAAAGTAGTTGAACAATCAAACCGCTCTTCCCAGAGAACTGAGGGAGTTGTAGCTCTGAGAGGGGAATAGAAGAAGAGGAGGAGGAGGAGGAGTTTGGACACAATATCCCGCCTTTCACTCCCCTTAAGGAGTCTCAAAGCGGCTAACAATCTCCTTTCCCTTCCTCCCCCACAACAAACACTCTGTGAGGTGAGTGAGGCTGAGGGACTTTGGAGAAGTGTGACTAGCCCAAGGTCACCCAGCAGCTGCATGCGGAGTGGAGACGCGAACCCGGTTCCCCAGATTACGAGCCCACTGTTCTTAACCACTACACCATGCTGGCTCCCATGGTGTCCTAGAGGGGTGTCCTAGCAACTCTCAGCACCATCAACCAATTATAGCTCCCAGAATTATTGGGGGAAAGAAGCTATGGCTGTTTAAAGCTGGTTTTGACCTATAAAGCATTAAACAGCTCAGGATTGCAATACCTCAAAGACTGTCTTTGCCCATATGAAATGACCTGGATCCTGAAACCATCATTTGCGGCCCTTCTTCGTATGTCTCCTCTGTGAGAGGTCCAGAGGGTGACAAGACAGGAAAGGGTCTTTTCTTTGTTGGCTCTCTCAGACACCTTCATTATATATCATTAGGCGCCAGGCAAAAGCTTTCCTCTATAACCAGGCTTTTGGCATTTAACTATAACCTTTTTAAAGTACGCAGGATTTTAAAATTTATTTATTTTTCCATTTGGTTTTAATGTTCCTCTGTGTGGTTTATTGCCATCTGTTTGTTTGGTTGTAAGTCACTTTGGGTTGGCCTGGCCAAGGTAAAGTGACTAACAAATTAAATAAAACAACAACAGCAACCGCAACAACAGCATGGTATCCTGTGCTATTTTTCTAGAAAAATATGTGATGGAACTCACCATGAATGCCTCTCTTATTCTCTTATAATGGCAATGGCACGTACCTGAGAGGTGCAAGAACAAAGTTTTCCACCAGAAAAAAAAGCGCTGGAGGTATAAAATCTTTGTGTAGGTTATGGGAGTTATTTATACCATATAATGCATTATTATTTATGCTTTAAACATGCTGTACATTGCTTGGAGACCTTTGGATAACAAGCAGTTAAGAAGTCTAATAAATAATATATAATAAGAAGTGCTATTTTTCCTCCCTCTTTCTTTTATTTATTTATTTTTTAAAAAATAATATTTATTAAAATTCTCAAGGGTTACAAAAAGCAAAAGTAAAAACAATAACACCAAACAAAAACAAAACAACACTTCACAACAAGAGAAAAGAAAAGAAAAAGGGACAAAAAAACAAAAAACACAACTAATCTTCCCAACTTATTTTTCATTCGCTTATTTCCTTGACCTCCTCACACCTCCCTTTTTTGTATTCTAATTCGATTATCTATTTCAGCAAATCCTTTCCATCTTTTCCAATTTTTGTTCTGTAATTTATCTCAATATAATGTAACTTTACTTTCCCTCTTTTCACCATTTTTTTTCTTTTTTCTTTTACCCTTATTTTAACATTAAAACTAAAATGTTTGTATGTGTTTAACTCCTTATAACATTTCTGCTAAATCCATAAAATATCAATCCATAATTTTTCTATCACTCATTAATTTTGCGATATTTCTATATATAAACTTTAAGTTTTCCAATCTTCTTCTATCAACTCCTCTCCCTGGTTTCGGATTCTGCCAGTCCTTTCTGTCAATTCCATATAGTCCATCAACCTGGAGATCTTATGTCCGAGGCTCTTAACTCTTTCCCATGTCCCTTCTGCAGATCATATTCTTTAATGCTTGAGAGCAAGTCTCGAGAGAACTCCATCCTAACATTACTTTTATTCCTTCTGGACAG
Organism: Podarcis cretensis; assembly: GCF_951804945.1. Lineage (NCBI taxonomy): Eukaryota > Metazoa > Chordata > Lepidosauria > Squamata > Lacertidae > Podarcis > Podarcis cretensis. The sequence continues at coordinate 17,178,551 of NC_137184.1, read as the reverse complement.
TTCAGCCAAATTTCCATAGTTGAAGCTAGGGTCTATACAGTGTTTCAGGACGTGTTTCAAGATTCCTCCAAATCCAAAGGCCCCCCAAACTTCAATCTCCTTCAAATCCAAGTCCAAGTCCCAAAAGTCAATTAATCCCTGGACAGAGAGATCTTTCCAACTTTCCTTCTTCAGTCCAAGCCGGGATCCAATCCTCAAAATCTGGCTTTTTCTAGATTCAATCATAAAAGGCCTCAATTTATAGTCCTCAATTTGCTTCTGTAGAACTAAGGATCCCGCTTGTGTTATTTTAGGTTCCAAAACAACGACTTTCTCCTTTTCCTCCACCATTTGTTCTGCCAAGGTAGGTTCCTGTGCCAGGTCCTGGATTATTTCTGTGTTGGTGCTCGCTTTTTGTCTCGTATTAGTCACTTTCTGTTCCAAATTATCCATTTTAAAAGTCATGTCATCCATCTTTTTATGAATCTCTTCCAGCAAATAGTTTGTCTTGCATAATGCAGTCAAAATAACTTCTCCTATCAACATTTTGAATAGTCCAAGGTCAATCTCTGGTTCTCAGAATCTTTATCTTGCAGCTGGAGACCTCCCAGTTACACTCCTGTAACAATTTCAAAGGCTCCCTCTAGAGGGAAACAGTCTCCACTTGTATCAGTTCTTTCAAGCACAACTCAGGCAATAATCATAGTTTCAATTTTCAGTTACTTTTTCTCCATTTTAAATGCAGAAGAGGACAATGGAAACAGTATCTTGCTCTTATTTTAGCTAGCTGTCAAATCCGTTCTGTCAGTAAACTTTCCCCAAGCATCATCTGGCAGCCGTTCCCAGGTTCAGAGCTGTGGTAATTTGATTTTCCCCTCACTCCTGCAGGCTTGCTAGGTTCAAAATTTCCCCCTCTTCACCTGCTTCCAAGGGGGTTTTTGTATTTTTAACCGATGGAGATTTAATCCTTTATCAAAAGCTTTCAAAGACTTTAGCTTGTAATGTCTTTGCTTCAGTCTATTTACAAAAGCGGAAGGCGGACTTCCTGTTTATGACCTTCCCACTTCGGCGCCAAATTAAGGTACTTAAAAATCCAATTTTCCGTTCTACTCACGGGTAGTTGTTTAAAATCCAATGTCCACAGGAAAAAGTCAGCGCTCTCCAGCAACAGCAATGTGGCTTCACTCCGTGAAAGAAGCAGTCGATTCAGAGCACCGCGCCGCTCACCCCACATCGCTCTGGATCCCCTAAACAGGGTTTCCCCGCGAGTAGGGGAGGCGCAAAAGGTGCCAGTTGAATCCCAGGTTCACAGGCTTCTTCCACCTGTGATTTCAGTGGGTCTCCGCCTTCGCCGTGGCAGTCAGACCCTGTTTTTCACGGAGTAAGTTCCTCCCGATCGGAGGAGCTCAGCCATTGCCGGAGGTGCCAACCCAGAAGTCGTCTTTCTTTTAGAATGACAATGGCACTCACCTGAGAGGTGCTGGAACCCACCTGAAAGGTGCTGGAACTGAGTTCCGGCAAGTTCCCCTTGAAAAAAGCTCCCTGGTAATAATAATAATCCAAATGCCACAGTTGTGTACCTTCAGGAGTTTGCTAATGGTGTGAGGTGTGAGAAGGAAAAGCAGGTGCAACTTATATTTGCACAGGAATCTACATTTCAACCATGCAAATTTCAGAACATTCTGAACACCTACCCATTTCTCTCTGTCTTCCATCCATCCCACAGCTTCCATTATCAACAGCTACTAACTATCATAATTATGCTCTGCCTCCACAGCTCCTGAATCCCAGTTGCTGGTAACCGCAGGAGGGGAAAGAGCTCTTGCAGGTTTCCCATAATGCTTGCTTGCAGGTTTCCCATAATGGGCACCAGGCTGGCCACTGTGAGAACAGGAGGCTGGACTAGATGGCCACTGACTTGATTCAGCAGGACTCTTCTCCATATCTTACATTCAAGCAAGCAAGCAGCAGGATCACATTTCCAGGTGCAGGCAAGAATGGGGACAGTAAAAGTTGTGGTCTGGGGAGATTCTTGAGAGCCAGAAAACAAGGCCTGGAGGGTTGCATCTGGCCCCTGAACCTGAGAATCTGAACACCTGGGGTAGGGATTCCCACAGCATTTTGTGAATTCACTCATGGGAATAGCTTGTTGGTCTCTCTTTAATGTGATGCTGGAAGATCCATCAGGGAAAGACTTGAGACAATCTTGAGAGGAAATCAATATGTTGAGGCTGCTGGTGCCAATGCAGCCTGAGTTTGGACGAGAGAGAGAGAGAGAGAGAGAGAGAGAGAGAGACTTTGCCAGAGTCTCATCCAGTTGCCTTAGAAAGCTTTTTATAAACAGTCATTATGTCTACAGCACAGCAGGGAGTTATTCACAGCTTGCTTCCTTACCTGAATGTGAACACAAATATGCCGAATCAATTGGCAGGGTCTGAAAAGCTGCAAACATCCCTTTTCAAGGCAGAACCAGGGAAATGCAGCTGTAGCAATAATTGTTCCTATAATAATAGAATTGTAGAATTGGAGGTAACCCCAAGGGTCATCTAGTCCAATCCCTTGCAATGCAGGAATTTCAACTAAAGCATCCATGAAAGGTGACCATCCAACCTCTGCTTAAAAAACCCCCAACTTGAATCCATTTGTTCATGTCATATCCTTCAGAGCAGGAGAAAACAAGCTTGCTCTGTCTTCCATGTGACAGCCTTTTATATGTTTGAAGGCAGCTATCACAAAAAGCTATCTTCTCTCAGTCTCCTCTTTACCAGCCTAAGCATACCCAGTTCCCTCAACCAGTCCTCATAAGGCTTGGTTTCCAGACCCTTCATCATTTTGGTTGCCCTCCTCTGCACATGTTCCAGCTTGTCAATATCCTCCTTAAATCGTGGCACCCAGAACTGGATATAGTACTCCAGGTGTGGTCTGACCAAAGCAGAATAGAGAGGTATTTTTACTTCCCTTGATCAGCACACTATACTTTTGTTGATGCAACCTAAAATAGCATTTGTGAGTTTTTTTTGCTGCTGCATCACATTGATGACTCATGTTAAGCTTGTGGTCTACTAAGACCCCTAAGTCCTTTTCACAAGTACCAATCTTATACTGGTGCAGCTTGTTTTTCCTGCCTAATGGTAGAACCTTACATTTCTCACTGTAGAAATTCATTTTGTTAGTTTGGGCCCAGTTCTCCAATCTGTTAAGGTCATATTCAATCCCAATTGTGTCTTCAGCGGTATTGGTTACCCCTCCCTGTTTTGTACAATCTGCAAATTGGATGAACATCCCCTCAATTCCTTCATCCAAGTCATTTATAAAGATGTTGAACAACAATGGGTCCAGGACATAAATCTGTGGCACAAATCCACCTAACTACCACCTTGTCCAGCCCACATTTTACCAGCTTCTCCACAAGAATATTATGGGGGACTTTGTCAAAAGCCTTACTGATATCAAGATACACTACATCCACAGCACCCCTCGATCCACCAAGCTTGTAACTCTGTCAAAAAAAACCAAATGAGATTCGTCTGGCATAACTAGTTTTTGATAAACTCATGCTGGGTCTTAATAATCACAGCATCCTTTTCTAAGTACTCCCAGACAGACTGTTGAATTTCCTGTTCTAGGACCTTTCCTGGTAATGATGTCAAGCTCACCGGTTGGTAGTTACCTGGGACTTCTATTTTCTCCTTTTTGAAGATGAGGGCAACATCTGCCCACCTCCAGTCTGCAGGGATCCCACCTGTTCTCCAATAATTGTCAAATATTATAGACAGGGGTTCTGAGATTACACCTGCAAGCTTCTTTAGTAGCCCTGGTTGCAGCTCATCAGGCTCTGGAGATTTGAATTCATTTAAAGTAGCTAGATGTATCAGACCAGCAATGCACAGACTTTTAATAACAACAATAATAAATCTGTTGCTTTTCGGCTCCAAAGGGGTCCTGGCACAGATTAGAGCTATAGGTGATAAAACATAGTCACAATCTATAGAGATGGGACACAAAAGGGAAAACTGACTGGGAGGGTAAAGGGCTGGAAACATTCTTAGTTACAAAGAGAGCTAAAGCAATATCCTTTCGTGAATTAAAACTGGAGACATACTGTCAGAGCATGCCAAGTAAGAATTGCAGTTCACACACGATCAGGATTGCTGATCTAGGGGTGCCTCATGACTGGAAGAAAGTTGCCTAGAAGAGCAGACACTCATGAAGAGACTCAATGGGAAGTGTCTTCTGCAGGTGCATAATTCTACACCTCTGGAAGGGGACTGAGTGAACCAGGCAGATGCACACAATGCACAGGTGTAGGAGGCAAAGTGAGAGGAGTGGCAAGCAGCCTCACAGCACCCAGGAGCATTTCATGGGGAACTTATGCCACTGGAGAAACAATATTCAGGTCTGAGCACACCAGTAGGATGCTCTTTGAGTATTTGTGATAACCTCTGCAACTCCTTGTCAGGTGATGGTGTGTGGAGGGAGAGATGGAGGTGAAGTTTAAGTTGTAGTGATGGTCACCAATCCGGATGACTTTAAAAGGGGCTTAGATGAATTTGTGGAGGGTAAGGCTGCCAGTGGCCACTAGCCACGATGGCTTTGTTTTGCTTTCACAGTTAGAGGCAGTATGCCTCTGAATATCATTTCCGGGAATCACAAGCAGGGAGGATGCAGCTGGAAAGGAGGAGCGATCAGGATGCAGTTCCTCCTCCCTCTGTGTTGGGGGAGAAACAAGCACGAGCGTGCAAGTGGATTCCCATGGGGCTGGAGCCAGGTTGGGCACTTACCGCCGTGTTTATACCCTGGAAGAAAATGAGCGAGTATTTAAGAAAGAAATAAGAATGTTGTTATATCTTTCTCTTCCTTTCTTTTATTGGTACAGCATGAGGTGCATATGAAGGCGTCATAGCCATACCTGCCAGATCGTACTGTACTGTATTTCGCTGGTGGAGACTGTTCGTTTTCCGAAAAGCTCCTACACTACAAAGTCAACCCACACAGGAATAAAGTTGTCCTTCTTGCTCTGCCTACGCTTCATTCTCAGTTTATTTGGCAGCGTGTCCAGTTAAGCTATTTCCCTAACCACATTTAGATATAACTTACCTGTTTTGAGAACCGTAAGAAACTCGATACATATTCAGTTTCAGTATTTAATCCAAAAGCATGCATTCTTACATTTTTATGGTTCTTACATTTAAAAAAAAAAATTGTTGAAAGAAAGAGGAAGGAAATGAAAGCTGTGCTCTGGAAACGGGAGAGAGTAGCAAAAATCTGAAAGCGCTCAGGCGCGCGTCCCTAGACAGTCAACCCGGATCCTCAAAGCGCTAGCCGATCCGAGACACGTTAGCCAGGAAGGGAAAAAGTATTCCTGGAAGTTTACAAAAAAGGGGTTCCTCTCCCCCACTGTATTCCCAGGGGGAGCCTGCAAAGGGTGCCTCTCTCCGCCGTCGGGGCCAAAATTGGAACGCGCCGCCAGGCAGGAGAGAGAACCGGACGCCGCCCCATCTATCTCATCCGGGAAAAGTTCTTGCCTGCGGAGGAGAAGGAGAAAGCAACCCTGAGAGAGAGGCAGCGAAGGCAGGCAGGAAGGAGGAGTCGCGCTTGGCCCCGCCGTCTCCGCTGCGCCCTCCCCCGGCGGCAGGAGTAGGAGGAGCTGTGGCCGAAGCGAGCCGAGAGCCGGGCAGCGCCTCTCCACAAAAGAGGCAGGCGAGGCGAGTGCAAGAGGTGCGCTCCGCGAAGCACTCTTTGTTCCCTGGACGGCGAAGGAAGGAAGCGAAGCGGAGGAGCCTGGAGCTCCCCATTCCGGAGAAGAACACGCTGCCCGGTTCCAGGCTTGGAAGGCGGCCGGATCAGCTTCCTGCCCCAGAGGAGGAGGCAGCCAGCCATCCCGGAGAGCCGCGAGGGCTCGGCCCTTATTCCCAAGGCGCCGGAGCGGAGCGTGCGAGCCACGGGAGGCGCACCCTGGCCGGCTCCCGGCTCTGAAGCCCCTCCGGGGCGGCTCCCTGGAGCAGCGCTGCCCCATGGCCAAGGCGGCGTCCCGGCCAAGGCGCTGGGAGTAGCGGAGACGAAGCGCCTGTCCCGTCTTCTCCTTTCGCAGGCCTGCCGCTGCGGTTCTTTTTTGCGCTCTCTCTGCCCGGCGCCATGGAGGAGTGGCGGCAGTGCGGGCGCTGGCTGATCGACTGCAAGGTCCTGCCGGCCAACCACCGCGTGGTTTGGCCCTCGGCCGTGGTCTTTGAGCTGGCCCAAGCTCTCCGCGACGGCGTCCTCCTCTGCCAGCTGCTCCACAACCTCTCGCCCGGGTCTATCGACCTCAAAGACATCAATTTCCGGCCCCAGATGTCCCAGGTGAGCGACAGACGAAACCCCCTCGGGATTGGGGAGCCGGGAGGGTTCTACCCTCGACGGGTGGGGAGAAGAAAGGTGGGAGTTCCCCAACGTGGAGGGCAGTTGTCCGGGGACTCGTGTGGTGTGGCAATCATACCTCGGGCTGTCTCGTATCTGGGAATAAAAGGTTGTGCGTCTCAGTTATAGCTCGTAGAAGATCCCTTGCAATGAATGAACATGACTAACTTGTGTCCATTGATGCCCAGGGATTTGCTCTGAGAGGGAATTAATTGAAGGCAACCCAAATGCTGACACCCCCCCCCCCTTTTTATGGGCTCATCCTATTTATGTGTCTTGACTGCTACCAGCCTTAGTTCCCACCCTTGGGGACACTTCTTTTTGAAATGACTTGTTTTTGAAATGTCCCCTGGTTAAAGCCCCAGAAAGTATAGAGGAGAGCTGGGGGGCGGGAGGAGTGAGGCAGGAGTGCTGTTTGACTCAGCCAATGCTACACTGTGGACATTACCTCCCCAAGGACAGACAGTTGTGTGGGAGTGGGAAGGAAGCCATGGGTGAATGAAGTGGGGTGCAGCCTCCTGACGTCTGAGGAGTCTTTGGTGTAAACACCCTCTTTAAAATGTCTTATGTTCTTGGAGCAAGAAAGCAATAAACAAGGGAACTATGAAACAGGGGGCAAGGAACCCCAAAGTTATACGAAACTTTGTGAATGGAAACGCAAAGTTAAGTACTGTAAATCTGATGGCCGACTAGAGTGAGTTCAATTAATTGGGCAGCCGTTTTGTTTGAAAACAACTATTATTTTTAAGCACTTGTATTAAAGATACAAGGGCTGTCTCTCTCTCTCTCTCTCTCTCTCTCACACACACACACACACACACACGACAAAAGGGAAAGTGTGCAGTATTTATCTAGAATCAGCCTATACTCTTTTCTGCATATATATGCATGCAAACTTTCACCAGTCTAATCAATCTGTTACTTGACTATTGCTCTCCTGCAATACCTGAAAGGCTGCCCCATAGAGCAGGGGAAAGTGCTTGCTCTCTGCTGCCCCAAGGTGCCATGGGACTTAAGTTACAGGAGGGCAGATTTTGGTTGGTCATTGGGACTGGCTTCTGAATGATGAGAGAATTTTGATGGAGGCTCTCGTTTTGCCTTACCATAAGTCTGCGGACAAACGGCTCCTTCGGCCAGTAAAGCGAGATGAGCACTGCAACCCCAGAGTCGTTCGCAACTGGATTTAACTGTTAGGGGTCCCTTTACCTTTTTAAAGTCTTCAAGCACAAGCCAGAAAGCATCTGTTGGGGATGCCATACCTGTCTCAAGCACAAGGCTGGACTGGATGCCCTTACAAGAACCCCTACAAAACTATGAAATTCTGTTTAGTAAGAGTTGTTCAGTCCAGTGACTGGCCTATGTACATGGGACAGATCTTTTATTTAGCTTGGATGCTCTGTGTTGTTTTTTTTAAACTTAAAAACAACCTGGTGCTGGTTGTACTGATCTGCGTGCTAACCTACAGTTTATTTCCAGATAAAAATATTTACAAGCTTGATTAACACACTGATAATAGAATTTCTATGGAAATCAGCACTCTTTTACTTGCCCTTACCATAAGATCTGTAGCATAACTAATATAACTTGCAGATTTTTTTTATGGGGGGTGGGGGTGTTAAGAGATAAGACTGAGAGTGTTTGAGAGATGAGTCTGTGGAGCTTGCGAGATTTGAACCCAGAGCATTATGTTTCCCAGCTCAGTTTCTGACATGCTGTGCTAGATCAGGAGGGGGCAGTTATCAAACTTAGTACTACAACCTCAAGATCTTCTAACCACAGGCAGATGCAAAAGACATACAGTCAGAGAACAAGGCGTCTCGGCACATTTTGGGCCCCTCCAACTTATTCTAAGCATTCTTATTATTAATTGCATTTGTATCCCACCTTTTTCTCCAAGCAATGCAAGGTAGTGTACATGGCTCATTTAATCCCCACAACAACCCAGTGAGGTAGGTTAGGCTGGAGAGCCATAGGTTCCCCAATAGGGCAATAGAGTGTTTTGAGGAGCTTTAAATGGGAAAATCTAGAGTTCCTGATGGATTTTTGTGAGGAGGAACCAGACGTAGGACTAGAAAGGTAGGAAACTGAAACTGACCCAACTAGAAATTTACGATCCAAAAATTAACAGCTGAGTTGGAAGGAGTTTTCTTGACACCGTTGAGGCATTTTTGTGTGTGCAAACAGACCCTCCTGTTTTTAAGAAATATATTAAAACTAGGACAGCACTATCTCATTGCATTCACGTCTCTGCCACTAACAGAAAGTGTCTTGTCTCTTTTGGGATGCTGATCTTGTATTTTTTTTCCTGGAGGGGTTGGGACTCCGCGTTGCCTGGATACTGCTTTGTGCGCAGACAAATTCCCACTGAAGAATTCGAGCTGCAGAGCTCCAAAGCACAGCTGCCCGTTCCGTTCACCCTCTTCCCTCCTTGCAGCCCCAAACCACTGCAGAAGGTTGCATCCATGACTTAAAATCCACAGAACGGGGTTTATGATTAGCTTCTTTGTTTGTTTCAGATGCTTGGCATGCTTTCAGAATCTCCTTGCATTCTTGCGATTAAGCCAGTCACCTCTGGTGAGTTGGAGCCCACAGGTGATTAGGCAAGGGATCTACAGTGGTACCTCGAGTTACATACGCTTCAGCTTACATACGTTTCAGGTTACAGACTCCGCTAACCCAGAAACAGTACCTCGGATTAAGAACTTTGCTTCAGGATGAGAACAGAAGTAGAGCAGCAGCAGCACGGTGGCAGCGAGAGGCCCCATTAGCTAAAGTGATGTCTCAGGTTAAGAACAGTTTCAGGTTAAGAACGGACCTCCAGAACGAATTAAGTACTTAATCCGAGGTACCACTGTATTGCAAAGTGGCCGAAGAGAACTGTGTTACTTCCTTTTATTGTTACTTTTATCTCCAGCTTCGAAAGCAGCCTAGAGCCTTCCCCTGAGTACCAGTTCCTAGTGAATCAAAGAACCAGGAAGTGGACTGCAGCCGTCATTGTTTAGCTGTTTAGATTATTTAGCTGTGATTCCTGCATTGCAGGGGGCTGGACTAGATGATCCTTTGGGACCCTTCCAACTCCACAGTTCTATGATTCAATCTATGATAGTTTACAAAACGGGGCACTGCCTTGGATAAAATCCCTTAAGCAAATAAACACTAGACCTTTGCTCAGCTGGAGGGAAGCTCTTCTGTTCCTCCTGATTGGTGCTGCAAACTTAAAATTAATTGAAGCAGGGGGGTGGGAGCTTTTTTGAGCCAAGGTCCTCATTTCCCTCATGGACAACATTTCAGGGGCTGCTTGCCAGTGATGGGCAGGACCAGAGGCAGAAGTGGGGAGAGCAGTTTATTTATTTATTTTAAAAAAGGTGTCTGGCTGCTTCCTCTCTTGTGCATTGCAAGGATTGCACCTTCTGTCAGAGAATCATCTGTGAGGGATTCTTTAGCCGTGATTCCTGCACTGCTAGGGTTGGACTGGACCCCCTTGGGTCCCTTCCAAATATTCAGTTCCATGTTTTTCTGTCTCTGAGGTCTAAATCAGGGGTCAGCAAACTTTTTCAGCAGGGGGCCGGTCCACTGTCCCTCAGACCTTGTGGGGGCCGGACTATATTTTTTTGGGGGAAATAATGAACGAATTCCTATGCCCCACAAATAACCCAGAGATGCGTTTTAAATAAAAGCACACATTCTACTCATGTAAAAACACGCTGATTCCCGGACCATCCGCGGGCCGGATTTAGAAGGCGATTGGGCCGGATCCGGTCCCCGGGCCTTAGTTTGCCTACTCATGGTCTAAAATTGTGCTCAGCCCTAGAAGATATGGAGCTGAATGCTGGAAGATTCAGAATAGATAAAGGAAAGCACTTCAAAACTATGGAACTCAGGAGGCAGTGATGACCACCAACTTTGGATGGCTTTAAAAGAGGATTGGACAAAGTCAAGGAGGAGGAGAGGGCTGGCAGGGAAGACCTCTTTGTGCCAACAGGCTTTTGGGAACTGACTGCTTTTAATGAAAGGGCTGGTGCTGTGCTGTTTTTACTGTAATATGTGTGTATAGTTTTACTTTTCACAACATTTAATTTATATATATTCCTATGTCTTTAGTAGTTCTCATTTTTATATGCATGCAGCCTTGAGTCCCAGCAGGAAAAAAGGTAGGGAATGAATGAAAGAATGAATAAATGAATAGAATATGCCTGTCAATGGCTACTAGCCACGATGGCCACTAGCCACGATGGCTATGCTCAGTGTCCACAACTGAAGGTACTCAACGCTTCTGAATACTGCATGTTGGTAATGGGAGAAAGGGAGAGAGCGGTTGTTTTGGGGTCCTGCTTGTGGATTTCCTACTGGGATGCCTTGTTGGTCATAGGATGCTGGACCAGATGGGTCCCCTTTGGCCTGATCCAGCAGCAGGGCTGTTATGTTCTCCTTCCACTGTGAGAGGCAGTCAATGATTCTGAATGCCGGGAATAACAAATGGGGAGAGTTGCTGCTGTTCTTCTCAGGTCTTGCGTGTGGGTTTCTCATTGGGGCATCTGGTTGGCCACTCTAAGAGGATGTAGGACTCTGATAGAGCTTCCAGCTCTTGTTAGGTCTTCCGATTCTGTTGCAGAGTGCATATATTTCATTCCAATGAAAGATGTCTCTCCTTAAGACTTCTTGTGGTCATTTCTGGTGATGGCCCATGGTATGACTGCTCTGTTCTTTACAAGGATCCATACACACACACACACACACACATGCCTGGAAGCATTAGTAGGCACATCCTTTCCAAGCCTGTTTAGCCCACACCAGCACATCAAGGTCAGTCTTCTTCATTATTACTACTTCACTTCCACTCTCCACAATGCTTTCCCAGAGTAAAGTAAGTGTAAGACCCAGGTATGTGCTCCATGGAGCTTACTATCTGTGTTTCAGTGTGGGTGGCTTGTTTTTGAACTTCCAGAGCTGGGGAAATTGGTGTGTGTGTACATGCGTTCCATTTTTTATGTGTGCGGGTGTTTATGGGAATTGGCAAATAATGGCATGTTAGCAGTAGACACACATTATCCCTCCATCTTGTTTAAATTTTGTTTAACCAGAAGTGTGGGTCCCTCCCTCTCTGTGTCTCTTCCCCATAACAGATGGCTCTCTCTCTTGCTGCTGTTTTTTAAAAATATACACATGCAGAGAATCAAAGGGTCAGTTTGCTCTTTAGGATTACTGCACAACATTTTCAGGTAGAAAATTGTATTTATTACCTGTTCAGTCATCTATATTGGCTATCCCCAGACTTGACCTGCCCAGATGCCATTGGATGACAACTCCCACTGGCCACCAGCTGCACCCACTGATCTCTGCACATTTGGGTTGAATAATTGCTTGTTCCTGTGTAGACCCGAGGGATCTCCTGTGGGGGCCCTCTGGTCTGCAGGTCAAACCTGGCCTGCCAGGCTTTCCCCCATTTGGCCCACAAGGCTATTTTTCTGCCAGGAATTCTCTTTCATGCACAAAACGGAACCTGCTCAGTTTGGCTGTGCTTTGAAGTCCCAAAGTTGGCTGCTAAAAGGAAGGTCATTTCCTGCTTCATCTTAGCCGCTGGTTCAGTATAGAATCCATTGAAGGGTTTGAAAGCCCAACCTGCCCTGACTTGGTTCAGCTTCTTGCCTTCCATTTTTCTCCCTTCTCCTCCTGTTTCAGATCTAATCCTGCTTCATGTATTCTGTATGGGATTTGCACCCCTTGCCCCACTGATCCTACTCCTTTTTTCACCTTGCTGGGCCTCTTCCAGTTCTAATTGCCTTCTGGCAGTTGCTGAAAACTGCAGGAGGGGTATAGTTGTTTATGCACTTACTGCTTGCAGGCTTCCCATAACACAGCTGTTCTCAACCTGTGGGTCCCCAGATGTTGTTGGACTACAACTCCCATCATCCCTGATTTCTGGCCTTGCTAGCTAGGGGTGATGGGAGTTGTAGTTCAACAACATCCAGGGACCCACAGGTTGAGAAAGGCTGCCATAATGAGTATCTGGTTGGCCACTGTGAGAACAGGAGGCTGGGCTAGATGGGTCATATGGAGGTTCACTGTGATAGCAGAGCCTTTATGTCCAGGGGCAATGAACTACTCAATACCTGGCAGTGGAGAACTGAAGTGGAGTGTTGCTGTTGTGCTCAAGTCTTGCTTGTGGATGCTTCCCATTGGGGCATCTGGTTGTCCACTGTGGGAACAGGATGCTGGACTAGATGGGCCAATGACATGATCCAGTGGGGCTCTTCTGATGTTTTTATGTGACCCTATGGCTGAGACTAAATCAGCACCACCTATTATATTCATTTTACAGATGGAGAAGCCAAGGCTGAGTGGGAAACCACAGGCCTGATTTCATGCAAATCAGCAGCAGTGTTTTGGAAAGGCTGACAGCTTCCGCTCTTAAAAGAGCCAAGTCTGTGGTTGAATGATTCAGGACAATTGGGGGAAGGGTCTATTGCAAAATATAATATGAGAGCATCAAAAGAACCTAGCTGGGTTACAGGAGTGGCCATTCTAATCCAGCACCCTAAGTTTTGCAATAACCCTCCCCACTTCTTCCTTGCATTGGGGGTTGGACTAGATGACCCCAGGACCCTTCCAACTCTGTGATTCCCAGCAACTTCTATTCAGAGGTATATCTTATATCTCCTCTGACACTGAAGGTAGTTCATTGACAAGATAAACTGCAAGCCCCATAAATTCGAAGAGTACCTCAAGAATGAAGCAGTAAAACAGATGTCTCGTTTGCAGCAGATGCAAACTTTTGAGAAATATGATGAGAAGCTCTGGTGTGGTGCTCATTCAAACTCTGCCTACCTTGTCCAAAGAGAATGAGTGCAGGCACTATGGGCATCAACCTTTCATCTAAACCTTCTTTGACACACACACTCTATCTCTCTCTCTCTCTGGAAAAGTGACGATCTGTCTTCAGCATGCCTTTGATTAGGTTTGTTGCTGATGCAGGGAAAAGGTCCACTGGAAGGAAGGGAGAGTTAGGTGGTTTTTTGTTTGATTTTTGCGATCCAGGGAGCTGTTCCACTTGCAACACCAGCAATAAAAATTAAGCCCTGCTGTAAAAGTTTTCCAAGACAAGCAGCCTAAACAGATGAGATTTATTAGCTAAGCAACAATGCTCTCAGCCTCCCACTTACGGAGAAGCAGGGGCTGCCTAGAATTCGGCACCGCACCCCAACTTTGCGCTATAAATGCTTGAAGAGTGAGGAGAAACAGCCTTATCAAACAGCCTGGCCCCAGGCTCACTTCTCCCCCCCGATTGCCAGTTATGAGGACCCTACTGTAGCAGGGCCGTGGCCCATCAAGTCCAGCATCCTGTTCTCACAGTGGCAAACCAGATGCCCATTATGGGAGGCCCATAAGCAGGACCCAAGTGCAATTGTAACTCTCTACATTGACTGGCGGGTTAAACCACAGAGCCTAGGACTTGCCGATCGGAAGGTCGGCTGTTCGAATCCCTGTGATGGGGTGAGCTCCCATTGCTCGGTCCCTGCTCCTGCCAACCTAGCAGTTCGAAAGCACATCAAAGTGCAAGTAGATAAATAGGTACCACTCTGGCAGGAAGGTAAATGGCATTTCCGTGTGCTGCTCTGGTTCGCCAGCTTAGTCATGCTGGCCACATGACCCGGAAGCTGTATGCCGGCTCCCTCGGCCAATAAAGCGAGATGAGTGCCGCAACCCCAGAGTTGTCCGCGACTCGACCTAATGGTCAGGGGCCCCTTTACTTTTACTTTTACACTGACTGGCAGGGGCTCTCCAGTGTTTCAGGCAAAGAGTTTTTCCCAGCCCTACCGGGAGATCCCAGTGATTTGGACCTGGGACCTTCTGCATGCCAAGCAATGCTCTCTTACCACTGAACTGTGGTCCAGCATGAATCTGCAGGTGAAAGAACGACCCCCTCCCATTAATGTGAGCAAACACAGCTATTCCACTGCCCCACCCCTTAATCCTTTTGATATGTATTCTTCCTTGCCTGAATAATTTTTAACAATGAGAGAGTTAATCCCAGCTTCTCTTCTGCCCTCCCCATCCCTCCCTCCCCCTCCACTTTTAAATTATATTTGCTAATGCGTTTAGCAGCTTTGGCTGTCAAAAAGAATGGCTTATTCAAAAGGTCATAAACAGATTGTGGCGTTAATTACCACATGGGCAGATTTGTGTTGCCTTGTTGAAGCCGATTCTGTTGGGAAACTTAAATCGCTCCCCGCCGATAGGCAAATAGCAAAGCTAGTAGCATTGTTGAGCACGTCTGAAAAACCCCAACAGTTTCCCCGAGTGTAATTTTGAACCCCCCCTTCTTTTGCTGCCGTTGATTGACAGGAGCTTTCGGTTGAGAAATGGCATTGCGCTCTTTGCTGACATCTCCACCGTTAATCACAAGGTTGGGGGTTCAAGCTCCACGTTATTAAAAACAGTTTTAAACAGCTTAAAATCATAAAAAATAAGATAGGTCCTAGAAACATACACCTCATGTATCAGAAGTCCATAATAATGAGTTGCATCTTCAGCATTAACTGGAAACTGTGCAATGAAGGTGCCAGGCACAATATGTGGGGAGGGAATTCCACTGCTTAGAAGCCACCACAGAAAAGACCCTCTCCTGGGCCACCCCACAAGCCTCTAAGGGCAGCGGAATAATGAAGTGGGCCCCTCTGCTGATCTCAGCACCTGAGAAGATGTTTGGAGCCAGAGTCATTTAAGATTTTAAACACCAGTGTGAGCACTTTGAACTGGGCCTAGAAACTGGCAACTAGTGCAGCTGTTTTAAAACAGGGGTTATATGAGATCTAAATGGAAATCCAGCCAATAACCTGACTGCTGCAGTTTGGACCAACTGAAGTTTCTGAGTTGTCTTCAAGGGCAGTCCCATAGTGCAGTAACCCAATCTGGAACTTACCAGACCAGATGAAGAACTGAAAGCATCCTTAGTGCCCTCCTGTTTTCTTCATCTTGAATTATGCACCTTTCCCTCCTGGGCTGATTTTGGAAATGACCTGATGTATGCTGGAGCGGTTGGGAGCGCCCATGTGCATCTGATTCCTACTGAAAGCAGCATGACGGTGAGCTGCCAAACTCAAGCAGCACTGAATTCAAAGGGCGCTGCTTTGCAGCTGTGCCTTGAATTCGGGAGGGTTTGAAGCAATGGCTTTTCCTGTCCTTCCTCGGATGTCATGTGACCATTAGCTCAGTGGGTAGATCATCTACTTTGCATGCAGAACATCCCAGGTTCAATCCCTGACATCTCCTGGCAGGGATGCGAAATTTCTCCTACCTGAAACTTGGTTGAGAACCACTACCATGTATCAAGCTACATGGACCAAATGGCCTGAATTAGCATAAGGCTGCATCCTAACATATTTGGAAAACGGGCTTGCAAAATGGGGAGTTCTGGCAGGCCAAATTGTATGGGCGTTCATAGCGGTATGAAGTTCTCCATCACTTCCTCAAACCCATGATCTTTTAGTGACAGTAGGAGCCACCTATTACAGAAACTTCCTTATCTTAATGAACTGCAGAGACAAACCAGTGTGTGTGTGTTTGTGTGTGTGTGAGAGAGAGAGAGAGAAGGGGGGGGGCACAGACTCATCAGGCCACAGAAACATGGAAGTATACCCAGGATGCATGTACAGGGGTACTGAATTAGGCCAAGGCTCTCAGCTTTGATTTGTGAAAGTGAGCAGTCTCTGAAGCTGACAGTTCTTCATTTTTGCACAGGGTTTGGGTATGTGGGTGTGTCCCCCACAATTCTGGAAGAACCGACCACTTCATAATATCTTCAAGCAGATAAGCTTGCAAGTCATGGAAAGCTGAGATTGGAAGCTCCATAAGTCAAGTGCCATTCACGTTTTTCACTCCTGTTTGGAACAGGCTAAGCATTCTGTGAATTTAGGAAAAAAATGATTGCTGAAATCTGTCCCTGGTAGTCTTACAGGGGATGAAAGTGTTATTCTGAACAGTTAAACAAAGCTATGTTTTTAGAGATGTGAAGAATGTTGGGCAGAGGTTTGGGTCCCAGATTCAATCTCCAGCATTTACAGATAGTGCCTGGGAGAGCCCCCCCCCCCCCCCGCAACAATACCGGTTCATGTAAACAGTACTGAGCTGGATGAAGCAATGGTCTAGCCTGGTACTAAAGAGCCTCATAATTCATATTCAATTCTGAATTATGAGAATTAGAATTTGTAGAGGAAGGACCATAGCTCAGTAGTCAAGCATCTGCCTTGCTTGCAGAAAGTCCTGTATTCAGCTCCTGGCTGCATCTCCGGGTTGGGCTGGGAGAGACTCCCGGCCTGAATCTCTGGAGATCCACTACCAGTCAGTGTAGACAATAAAAGGTAAAGGTACCCCTGCCCGTACGGGCCAGTCTTGACAGACTCTGGGGTTGTGCGCCCATCTCACTTAAGAGGCCAGGGGCCAGCGCTGTCCGGAGACACTTCCGGGTCACGTGGCCAGCGTGACATCGCTGCTCTGGCCAGAGCCAGAGCCAGAGCCAGAGCCACACACGGAAATGCCGTTTACCTTCCCGCTGGTAAGCGGTCCCTATTTATCTACTTGCACCCGGAGGTGCTTTCGAACTGCTAGGTTGGCAGGCGCTGGGACCGAGCAGCGGGAGCGCACCCCGCCGCAGGGATTCGAACCGCCGACCTTTCGATCGGCAAGCCCTAGGCGCTGAGGCTTTAACCCACAGCGCCACCTGCGTCCCACCCAGTGTAGACAATACTGAGCTAGAATTACTGGTGGTCTGATTCAGTATGAGACTGCTGCACTATAAGACAGTCACCTACTGCCTATTTAGTTCAGAACCAAAAGGACTAGAATCTGACAAAGTGCAAGACTCCTTCCTTTGTTCCAATTTTAGTCCTTTATTCACAACCATGAGCACTAGACTCTTACTTTATTTTTAAAGAGAGGGCAACAGCTCAGGGGTAGGGTAACTCCTTTGCATGTGGACGATCCCACATTCAGTCCCTAATGGCATCTCAGAGCTGCTGCCCGTCAGCGTAGACCACCCTTTCTCAACCTTTGGTCCCCCATATGTTGTTGGACTACAACTCCCATCATCCCTAGCTAGCAAGACCAGTGGTCAAGGATGGTGGGAGTTGTAGTCCAACATTTGGAGACCCAAGGTTGAGAAAGGCTTGTATAGGCATTATTGAGATTGAAGGACGATTGAGTCTGACTCAGTATAAGGCAGCTTCTTTTGTTACTATATAATTCTAAATTGGTTGTGTTGTATTCCTCTATTTTTAAATTAGTGCACCCTGTCTTAGGGTCATTTTAATGATGGGTGGGCTAAACATTCTGGAAATATAGAAATTATATAGTGGATGAAATTTTTATTGTGGCTATGTTAAGCGAAGCTATAATCAGTAAGATTATGAGGAGTGTTGGGTTGGGAGAAAGAGAGGATGTTAGACTACAGTAATTAGCAAAGCCTTATGGCTGGCACCGTCCGCTTCATCATCTCTCTGGTTCATGGATTCTTGGATCTCTTAGCTTAATTGCTGGTCCGCAAGGCACCCGTCTGTTCATTATCCTTCCCCCTCTCCCCTCTGCTCTGCTTACTACAATTGACTTGGGAAACCAGTTTGCTCCCTGAGGTAGCCATTCTTAAATTGTTCTAGAGGTTTTGTTTAAATTTCCATCCTCTGCAAACAAAAATAAGAGTGCAGATTTTCCGAATCCTGCAATTTCTCATCAGTGCAGAATCTTGGCATTGTGCAGGGAGTTTGTGATATAGAGATACTGCTTTCTTTCTCTATACATAGAAACGAAAGGTGTTTTTACATGCTGTAGTTTACATGACCACCTATAGGCAGACGTGTGAACTGCAGCCTGGCAAATGGCAGGCCGGCCCAGATGAGTGGTTTAATGGAGAGAGGGGAGGTGCTGTGAAGCAAGCTGCTGGTGGAGTGCCTCCCCACTCCTTTAAAAGAGGGCCGGGCTTGGGGTAATAGGCAGGTGGGTGGAGGTGTAAAGGGAGGGGGTAGTTGGTCAGGTGTGGGGAAGGGGTAGGCAAGGTTAGTGAGCAGGTGTGGAAGCCTCCTACTAAGAGAGAAAGAGAAATTCTAGCCCTTATGATTATTGCAAAGATGAACCTGAAAGGGTCTGGGCAATGTTACCCATCCGATGTTGCAGCAAGCGCTGCCCATCTTCATATTCTTAGGGTCTAGAAACTTACTTCTTATTTTAAATAAAACCAGAAAGCTGTTTTTGTGTGTATGTTTTATTTCTTTTAAAGGAAGCCATCTTCTTAATAATACAGTAATAATAATGAAAAGCAAATCAGCAAAAACTGTTCAATGTGCTTTGTTGAGTGAGAGTTACTCTGGGATGGTAGACTGGTGCATACTTTTGCTCACTGCAGACAATGACTTTCTCTCTTGGTCCCCTTGTGAACATTTTGCTGGGATCTGAATTGTCATCCCTGGCCAAAATGCACAACAGGAAGTATAAAGTTGCTGTGTGTGTGTGTGTGTGTGTGTGTGTGTATGTGCCTGACACACTGGACAATAAAATGAGGTGATATTCTTGAGGCAGAACCAAGAGATCTTGACCCTCTTTGAGCTGGATCTGGGTTTGCAGGATCTGTGAATGGTGAGGTGGATGATCATAATCATATTTGATCACCAGTTTTGCTTAAACAAGCTTATCCCAGTGTAGAAGATGATATTAAAACACATTTCCTTTCAGTCTGTTGTCAGTTTTAATTATCCTTTGAATGTTTTTATATACATGTTTATAAACAGCCTTTTTTTGAATATTTTAGATTTTTTTTGTAAGCCTCTTGGAAGTTTGATTAGCCAAGTGGTATATAAATGCTGTTAAATAAAATAATCATTATTGGGTAGCATCCAAAGTTGATCTTACTGAGAGTAGAACTGTTGAAATGGATTGGTACCATTCAGTGGGTCTACTCTGAGTTGGACTTAGTTGGAGATAATCAATTATCATGATCATTGTGTAAAACGAAACAAGCGTTTGTGTCCAGCTAAGTTCTAGTCAGAGTAGACCCACTGAAATGAATGGAGATGTTAGCCATGCCCATTACGTTCACTTGCTTTACTCTTGAGAGAAGGGAGCTCAAGATGGATGGGACTTTCTTGAAGGTGAACAATTGAAGGCCCAAATGCAGACAATTCCAACAAGAAAGAAATAGGTATGGCTGCATAAGGAGCTTAAAGATGAACTGAGATTTAAGAAGGACATGTACAGGGTGAGTCCTTTAAAAGAGGCCCTGTGGATACAGAGTACACATGTTCCACAGGGCCTCTTTTAAAAGACTCGCCCTGTATAAGAAATGAAAGAAAAGGGACATCAGAAATGAGGAGTATGCACGACGAATACCCAACAGTTGCAGGGCGAATGTCAGGCAGGCTAAGGCTCAGAATGAGTTCAGCCTTGCAAGCGAGGTTAAAATGAATAAAAAAGGTTTCTTCGGCTATGTTCGAAGCAAGAGGAAGAACAAGTAAGTGGTGGGTCCTCTGCATGAAGAAGACAGAGGAATGCTCTTGGGTGACAGAGAGAAGGCAGAATTGCTCAACACCTACTTTGCAATGCCCAACCTGGTGATAACAATGATGTAAGGAAAGCACTGAAGCCCAAGATAGGAAAAGAGGTGGTAAGGGAACACCCACTTTTAAATGAATTCCAATCTCCAGGGCCATATGAGCTGCACCCAAGGGTTTTAAAGGAGCTGGTAGATCTAATCTTGGAGCCCCTGTCCATAATCTTTGAGAATTCTTGGAGATGAGATCCCAGCAGACTAGAGCTGGGCAAATGTCCCCATCTTCAGAAAGGGGAAAAAAGAAAACCAAGTTCACCCTGATGTTGATAACAGGAAAGGTCCTAGAACAAATAATTAAGCAGTTGGTCTATGAGCACATCGAAGAGACCCAGCATGGGTTTTTCAAAAACAAGTTATGTCAGATGAATCACATTTCTTTTTTTGATAGTCTCCATCAGGAAGTGGTGGACTCTCCTTCATTGCAGGTTTTTAACCAGAGGTTAGGGACGCAGGTGGCGCTGTGGGTTAAAGCCTCAGCGCCTAGGGCTTGCCGATCGAAAGGTCGGCGGTTCGAATCCCTGCGGCGGGGTGCGCTCCCGCTGCTCGGTCCCAGTGCCTGCCAACCTAGCAGTTCGAAAGCACCTCCGGGTGCAAGTAGATAAATAGGGACCGCTTACCAGCGGGAAGGTAAACGGCGTTTCCGTGTGCGGCTCTGGCTCTGGCCAGAGCAGCGATGTCACGCTGGCCACGTGACCCGGAAGTGTCTCCGGACAGCGCTGGCCCCTGGCCTCTTAAGTGAGATGGGCGCACAACCCCAGAGTCTGTCAAGACTGGCCCGTACGGGCAGGGGTACCTTTACCTTTTACCTTTAACCAGAGGTTGGATGGCTGCCTGCCAGGGTTTATTTAGCTGTGATTCCTGCGTTGCAGGGGGTTGGACTAGACGACTGTCGGGGTCCCTTCCAACTCTAAAATTCTATGGTTCTGTGGTTCTATGTGTAGGACTAGCAATTGATATAACCTGCTGGCTTTGAATATTATGGAATTGTGGGGTATAATTGTTCTTGTTATGCTAGTGGAAGTATTGACTTCATTGGGTTGATAACTCCTCACACAGGAGTCTCCAGCCCCAAGGCCAAATGCAGCCCTCTGCTCCTCTCTATTTTGCCCACAACCCTCACTGGTCCTAGGTTGGACTAGGCAACCTTACAAAGCCCCTTCTCCAACCCACCCAACCCCCCTCTGGTGATTCTATCATGAGTGAGATGCCGCAACTCAATTCAGCAAGGCCTCTCCTCTTCCTGGAGGGGAGGGGTTGTGAGTGGGAGCAGTTTCCCGCAGCAGCAGGGAGGCGTATTCGGCTCCCTGCTTCTGATTTGCCCCACTGCCACGACCAAGCCCTTCAGCCGGCCAATAGGACTGGCTGGTGGGTGGGGTTAGCTGCATTTAAGCAGCCGCGGCAGTGTTCTGTCCCCAGTATGTTCTTGCTTGCATCGGATCTCCCTCCCTCTCTCCCTTTAGGTCAGTTTCCTCTGCGTATTGACCTTGCTATGGACTTTGGTTGGTTGCCTTGGTTGCCCAAGGGACCTGGTAGGAGTTTTTTTATCCATTTGGCAAATTGGCACCAGCCTCTTGGTTTTTTCGCCTACCTCGTAGTAACTCGTCACAACTTTCTGGTATTGGCGGTTAGGCATTGGAATATGTGTACTGTGTTGGAGGGTTGGGTATGCCCATCATCTACCCCTCCTCTTTTGGGTATTCCGTTAAAGTAATCCAGCGGTCATGGATTCTGTCTGATGCCCTGCTGGTGGCTAGGGCCATGGCATGACCCCTGGTGACGTCAAGGGGAAGCTTCCAGTTGTATTTGCACCAACAAGCTCCTCCCACTGGTTCTTAAACCTGAAATGACTCCCTGCTGAGCAGGGTGGAGTCATGTATTGCTGTTTTATCCAATGCCTAAGCCAATACTACCGGTACTCACATGCTGTAACCAGTAAAGTTGTGGCCTTATTTTTCCCATTAACCAAAAATAATGTGTCTTTGTGTCTTATTATAATCATATGCGGTTGGCGGGTCCTCGACTCACAACTTGCTTTTCCTTTCTAGAGCCCCAGCTGCTGTTACCAGCAGGGGGTGATGAATGGTTCAAGATAAAAGAACAGGAAGAAGGTGATGGAGCAACATGAAAGTGGCTTGTGGAATTCATTGCCTCAGGGTAGGGATGGTGTCTGCCAGTTTAAATAGGCTTTATAAAGAGAGAAAGAAAAGAATCAGATTCAGGGAGGACATGTCTAGATGTTTTAAGAAGATAAGCCAACTGCACCAGGCCAGTGGCCCATCTAGTCTAGCTTCCTGTTCTCACAGATGCCTGTGGAAAAACCCCCAAGTTGGACCCAAGTGCAAGAGCCCACTCTCTCATCCTGTGGATCCCAGCAGCTGGTCCTCAGAAGCATCACTGCCTCAGACTGCAGAGGCAGAGCATAGCCATTGCGGCTAGCAGCCAGCAATAGCCCTCTTCCTCTTCCTCCTCCTCCTCCTCCTCCTTCTCCTCCTCCTCCTCCATGTGTCTCCTCCTCTCATAAATCCATCTGGGTTGGTGGCCACTACTGCCTCCAGTGGGAGAGAGTTCCATAGCTTAACTTTGCACTACGTGAAGAAGGACCTCATTTCATTTGTTTGGAATCTTCCAAGGTGAGATTTAAAAAGCAATAATAAAATATATATGCTAAAAGTAGTCACCCACAAATATCAAAATAACTTTCTTCTTCATCATCAAATGCGCTTCTGGCCATAGCCAACACCATCAGAGCATCCAGGAACAAAGTCACATTAGAACTGTGGACCTGACATTTCAGAGTGACTCCTAAGGCGGGGAATACCAACCAGAATATCAGGTTCCTTACTAGCCAGAGGCACCCCTTATCTCCTCTGGATTAAGTTTTAGTTTGCTCAGGCTATCAGTGGCTTCTAGCCACTATGGCTACACTCCGGTGCCACGGCTGGAGGCAATGATGGTTCTCAATACCAGTTGCTGGAGGCTACTAGAGGATGGGTCCTGCCTGCAGGCTTTTCACTGGGGCATCTGGTTGGCCACTGTGAGAACAGGATGCTGGACTAGGTGGACCATGGGCCTGATTCAGCAGGCTCTTCTTAGCTTCTTAAAGGTAAAGGGACCCCTGACCATTAGGTCCAGTCATGGATGACTCTGGGGTTGTGGCGCTCATCTCGCTTTATTGGCCGAGGGAGCCGGCGTACAGCTTCCAGGTCATGTGGCCAGCATGACTAAGCCACTTCTGGCGAACCAGAGCAGCGCACGGAAACACCATTTACCTTCCCACCGGAGCAGTGCCTATTTATCTACTTGCACTTTGATGTGCTTTCGAACTGCTAGGTTGGCAGGAGCAGGGACTGAGCAATGGGACCTCACCCCGTCGCAGGGATTTGAATCGCCGACCTTCTGATCAGCAAGTCCTAGGCTCTGTGGTTTAACCCACAGTGCCACCCGCGTCCCTCTCTTAGCTTCTTACTTGGAGCTATATCCTCCAGCCCGGCAACTTTGCCCATCCTGAAATCCCAGGATGGGCTGAGGATATCAGAAAGGGAGAGAGAGTATGTTCTGCAGCCAGCCCTTGCCAAACCCGCACAGTGCTCCTCAGAGAGAAAGAGACGCTTGGGCGGAGTTCCCAGCAACAGATTCTTGCCTGACGTTTTCTCTCCAGAGGCGGCTGCAAACCGGGGGCGGGGAGGGTGGGGGAGATTGTTCAGGAGGTCAACCCCAAAACACAGCTGAATCATTCAGAGAAAGCACCCAGCCCTGTCATTGGGCCATTTATAGCCTTCTGAAAAAAGCAAAAAACAAATGCATGAAACCAAGTATTATGCAGCTGGGTTGCCAGATTATCTATCAAGCTAAAGAGACTTTGCTTGTCTTAAAGTGATTGTTCCTAAGAGGCTCCCATTTGCAGATGTTTCAGGCCATGATTTCTGCATTGTAGGGGATTGGACTACATGACCCTTTGGGTCCCCTTGCAACCCTTCTATTCTATGATTCTACAACTCTAACCAGAATGGCCCAGGTTTGGTTGAGGCTGGTGGGAGTCATAGTGCAAAACATCTGAAGGGTGCCAGGTTGGTGCAAGGCTGCATTTGAGAAATATATCTCTTGCCTCCACATACAAAGAGCCTGGCTGTTGGATCAGACCAGTGGCCCATCTTGTCTAGCTTCCTGCCCTCACAGAGGCCAGTTAGGTGCCCCAATGGGAAGCATCCTCTGGCAGGCGTTGAGAGCGACAGCACTCTACAGTTGTTGTTCCACATAATTTGGTATTCAGAGCTAGACTGCCTCTGGAGATGGAGGTTCTGCTAAGAAAGCTTTTAAAAGAAAAGGTTTGCTGCTGTTCTCACAGTGACCAGCCAGATGCTTAAAGGAAGAGCTATCACAAGCAGGCCCTGAGCACAGCAGCACTGGAGAGACCACAGAATTGGCGCCAGCCTGCTTAGAATTTTGCTCCAAATCAAATAATCCAATGGAGCATGCAGAAATAAAGCTGAGGAGCACTATCTTTTCCCTTAACAGAGGCCAGCCAAACGCCTCCAGCAAAATCACAAGCCTGACTATGATCCCTGATTGTTTGCTCCCTGATTGTTTGCCCCTGGCACCAATGGGTCATCGGAGATAGACTGCCTCTGAAGATGAAGGCTTTCCTACAGCCATCTGGTTGTATAAAACAGGAATCTAGGAACTGGATACAGATAAAAAAACAAGGACTGATCTTATAGGCCTTTGCCATGTTGGTGCATACTCTGAATAGGGGTGGTTGCAGAGCCTGGAAATGCACAAACTCACCTACCAGAGTAACATAGGGTGCCTTCATTATCTTTTGCATGGTGGCTGAATCCTGCCAGCTGGCCATCATATTAGCATCGACCAAAGAAAGGTTGATAACTGTGTGACCTGGGCTTTGAACCCCTCCCTTACCACTCCCCCCCCCCCCGCGTATAGCTGCATTATCCCTTTTCCAATAACAACCTTCCAGAAAAGTTCCTTGGGGATTTGTAGCAAATTTGTCACGTCCTGCTGAATATAATCTGTTATTGGGCAGTTTGGAAGTAATGAGAAATCTATCCCCTGGAGCCCATGGACCGGGAATTAAACAATGCCACTCTGTTAAATTCAGTAAAATTCCAGAGATCCTCTAATAATGAATTCGAATGTTGTTTTTACCCCCTACTCTGGTGTATTGAAATAAAATGAAGACACTCCCCCACCCTCAGTATTTTAATAACCTAAAGTACCGTACTTTCTCTGTCATTTAGTAATCTCCTGCCCAATCTAGCCACAAAAAAAGCCAGATGTTAATACTAGTTCCATGGAAACTGCAAACCAGTTCTGATGAGGATGGAGCATAGTTTTTCCTCCCTCTTTCATAACACTAGAACTCATGGACATCCAATGAACCTGAATACAGTCATACCTCGAGTTGAATGTGCTTCGGGTTGAGCGTGTTCAAGTTGCGTTCAAGTAATGGAGCACGTAACTTCCAGTTTCGCCACTTGCGCATGTGCAGACACTCAAAATGACGTCACGCGCATGCGCGGAAGCAGCGAAACGTGACCTACGCATGCGCAGACATGCCATTGCGTCTTGCGTTCCGTTCGGGATGCGAACGGGGCTCCAGAACAGATCCCGTTCGCATCCCAAGGTACCACTGTATTGGAAGATTCAGCATGGATTAAAGAAAGGACTTCTGCACACAGTGCATCGTTAGACTGTGGAACTCCCTTCCACAGGCGGCAACAATGGCCGCCCACTTGGATGTCTTTAAAAGAAGCTTGGACACATTAATAGAAGAGCGAGCTATCAATGGATATTAGGCACAATGGCTCTGCTCTACCTTCAGAGTTGGAGGCAGCAAGGCTTCCAAATATCAATTGCTGGAAACTGCAGGAGGGGAGAGCGCTCTTGTGTTTGATTCTGGTTGGCCTCATCCAGCAGGGCTCTTCTTATGTTCATACATACAAAAGCTGGTCGCGTCAGGTGTTCTGTTTGTTCTTCCAAAAGACAGGTTAAATTCCTCATTGTTTCCTTCCTTCCTTTTTAAATGATAAAAAACCCCCACAAATTACCTTAAACCTTGCATAATTGCTTATTTCTATTGCACTAGGGAATGGTTGGAGAATTCCCTGGCATGGAAAGTGCAAGAGTGATAATTATGGTTCTAATGGCGATAGCAGGCAGGTAATTATCGAACAAAGCTCTCAGTCACTGAGACACATAGCCCTTCTCCTGCTCTCCTCCTTTTGCCAGGAAGAGGAGTATTTAAGAAGATTATTCTCCAAAGAAATGGTGGGACAGTTTAATTCTAGTTCAGCTGAAGCTGAAACTCCCCCTGCCAAAAAAAAAGGGGGGGAATAAAGACCCCACTAGGCTGGCAAGGAAGACTTACTGTACATCTCTGCGAAACATGCCCCCCTCCCCTCAAAGATTTCTGAAGCCACATCTCTGAAAGAAAAGCTCTCTAAAACTTTCCACTAAAATATTTATGCCGCTCTTTGCTGTAAAGGAGAAAAAAAGATTTCTCGTGGCAAAGTCCAACCAGCGTAGCGGAACAGGAAGGGCTGGGGGTTGTAATCGGTTCTGGAAGGGTGAGCAGCAAACTTGCATACTGAAGAGAGCTGTTGGGAGGACAAAGATCGATGCATGGGAGATTCCGATTGGACAGTGGCTTTGACTGACAAACTTCTGCTGCATCCACATGACAGTTTATTTTGTTTCCCTAACTGTTAATTTCCGCATTATATCTGAGCTCCTGTGGGATGTAAAGCCACTTCTGGGAAAATACGCAGTATAGTGCAAAGTTTATCACTGACTTATCTTTTTTTAATAGAAGCAAATAATATGGAAACGAGCTCCAAACCTGCACTATATTTGAGCTTTCACATGGTGCAAAAACCACTTACGAACCTAGTAGAGAGTATAGCTCATTTTTTCATGTTATTTGCACCTGGGGAAGAAAAATCCATTTGGACTAACACAGAAATGTACAATAAACGTGCTTTGTGTTCTGCAGTATTTCCAGAACAAGCTTATATGTTTTGTGAAAGCTCAAATATAGAGATTATTTTAGGGCAGGGGTGGGGTGGGGGACATTCTTTTTCAGTCCAGGGGCTGCATTCCCTTCTGGGCAACTTTCTGGGGGCCACAAGCCAAAGGTGTGCAGGGCCAGAGGCAGAAGTGACACACACACTTCTCTATCCCCTGTCCAGGCAAGCAAGAAGCATTATCAGAGTTCAAGGACACATCCCAGCTAGTCAAAAACAGTTAAGGGGGCTATGAAGAAGGACCAGTGAGGGGTGTGTCCTGGGGGGAGTTCCAAGGGCTGGGGAGAGTGGCCGGGAAGGCCCCATTCAGTCCACAGGTCTGAGGTTCTACGTCCCTCCCTTGTGTGATTGGTAACGATAACATTTCGCCCTACAACTTTATCCTACTGCTACCCGAGTTAAAATGTACCAGGTGCAAAAAAACAGTTTTGTTTTTGCTCCAACTCAAGATGACTCTTCCGTTTGAGTTGTGGTGCCTCCCTGTTTGGAAGCCACGCTGTGGATCTGGCTGCTGTATTTTCTCTCTGATGTTTTATAGCTTCATCTAAAATACAGCACGACCTGGAAAACAAAAACAAAAAAAAAGAGGGTTTTTGTCAGAGTGTGCTATGCGGCAAGTGCGATTTACTGGAAGGTAGAAGAATCTGTTTTTCCAGGGTGCTTTTTCCAGCCCAGAATTAAGCTTCTCTGCTGTCTTCTAACCTGTTTTATGTTTTCTTAAGAAAGAAGGCGGGTTGGCTCATACAGAGATGGCCTCATTAACCTCGTGATTTAGGGGGTTGGAAGCAGAACGTGTTCTTCATCCCGGCAAAAGCCTGTGCGCTGCTTCTTTCCCATTTGTTTTCCATTTTCTTGATGCTTGCAGCTTGTTAAAAAGAAGTAGGCACTTGCTATGCATACAGTGTTTCCCCAACAGATTTAATTCACTACTAGGTGAAACCTTCCCCATTATGCCACTGTGGAATTGGCCTCCAACTAGAGGCAGTGATGGCCACCAACTTGGGTGGCTTCAAAGGAGGATTCCACAAGTTCATAACGCTATCAGTGGCTTCTAGGCATGATGGCTGCATTCTACTTCAGCTGTTGGTGGCAGGATACCACTGAATGCCAGCTGCTGGGAATTGCAAGTGGTCTTGTGAGCTTTGCATTGGGACACCTGGTTGGCCACTGTGAGAACAACATTCTGGACTAGATGGAATCCCTCTGGAAGAGCCAGGCTCTTCTTTGGATACCAGTTACTGGGAATCCCTTGTGGAGAGTGCTATTGCACTCAGGTCCTTCTTGAAAGCTTCCCAGAGGATGCTAGACTAGATCCAGTGCTAGACTGTGGGGACAGGATGCTAGAGTAGATCCAGCAAGACTCTTAAGTTCTTATATGTTTCTCCACAATCTTTGGCAGTGAACCCAGCCTTGGTTAAAAATCAATCAAACAAACAAAAAATACCTGCAAAAAAATGTGATCAAAGGGGTCCATAACCGACCTCCAGCCAGACTGAAATGGGATGGAATTAGTAGCTTAGCCCATCCCTAAGACAAACCTTCTGTGTGACTCCCTGTTCTGAGCATTGCTAACACGGGCAAGCCCAGAACAGTGACTCAAACAGAGACAGGCAGACTCTTCTGCAGGGCAGGCGGTCAAGTCTCCCGAGTCTCTGCAAAGTGACAAAGTGACCCAGTGTTTCAGAAATACCTCCCTTCGGAATTACCCAGCTGAAAACAGCAAGAAGCCTCTTCTGTGGATTGAATGTTCTGGGCAGGCTGCAGCCTTTAATCGCTTTATTTGTTTCTCTCACCCCACACCCTGCCCAGCTACAACACACCAGCTGTTCTCTCACTGCACACATTCTGCGAATTACTTGATCTAGTTTGTTTGCCATGATCTGTTTTGCACTCTGGTCTTGCTTCAGGGTGTTTAGGAAAAAACCCGGCATGTCATCGACAGTGCTGTTTTAGATAGCTGTCAACTTACAGATTTGAAAATAAGGGACCAGCAGCCTCGAAAATAAGGGATCAGCAGCCAAAATAAGGGATTTTCCGGCCACAGGTATGTTCAACTTCTGAGCCCCTCTGAGCCAAAGGCAGAAAGCCCAGCCAGCAGCCAAACGAAGCCTCATCAATAAGGGACAGCAGCGGGACATGGCGCTGGGATAAGGGACTGTCCCGCCAAATAAGGGACGCTTGACAGCTATGGGTGAATGAGTCCTTTTGGGGTGCATAAAACAATAACCTTGCTGGAATGGTGAGAGACAGAAGCAAGGTACCTTCTGCCTCCCTGTTGCTGGATCAGCAGATTTCCCATTTCAATAGAGCCATCTTGGCCTTGAGGAGGGCAGAGTGCTGCTCTTGTTCTCAGGTCCTGCTTGGAGGTTTCCCATTGGGGCATCTGGTTAGCCATCGTGGGAACAGGATGTTAGACTGGATGGGCCTTTGCTCATATTCTGCAGGGCCTTTCTTAGCCATGGAATGGAGCATCCTTGTTGAAATGCAGTCTATCTCTGAATATTAGTTGTTGGGGAGCAACAGCGATTGCACTCAGACTCTGCTTGCAGGCTTCAAATTGGGGCATCTGGCTGGCCAGATATAGTTGGGGAGCATTTTGAAACTTTGGAACATATTCATTAATTGTGTTTGTGTTCTGCCAAAATGCCTAGTGCTCTGCAGTTGGGGTGGTCTCAATTTATCTCTCCCACAATCCATGGAAGTCCTTTAAGGGGAGAACGATCAGCCTACTCAAGACCACCCACTGAACTTCATGGCTTAGAAGGGATTGGAACCCAGAACTGCTGCAGTGGGAGGTGTGAGTTTTTAAATATTGTGTGATGCACCACATGGGCTTGGGTTAGTTGCCCCGGATCCCAGTTCCTGCAATAAACCAATTGTGAATTGTTTCACTGTTGCCCTAAATGCTTAATCCAGTAAAGGAAAAATGATAATAATGAAAAAAATAAGCATGTTTTCCTGTACCCCCCCCCCACCGGTAAGAGATTAAATTTGCTTAAATTCCCCTTTGCAGGAATGACCAGATGCAGGTCTGTAAATCTTAACAGCTATCTAGGCGATATAACTGAAGTATCTGCCCTGCTGTGGGCCCCTGTGCTTCTATCACAAATAATTTAATAAAGTGTAAAAATGAAGGGTGTAATAAAAATTTAGCAGCATGGAAACCTCACTCCCACCCCCTCAAGCAAAGTCCTCATTTCCAAAACTGCTTTGGCTAATTTCCTCTCGGCCAAGGCGGCTCCAACGACGGAAACCAGCTGCTGTTGTCAGTCTGATAATATCGGGGGCGATCTAAGCCCTGCTTAGGTTTAATACAGTATACTAATTTGTAGTCCTGGAT
Source organism: Podarcis cretensis (assembly GCF_951804945.1). Classification (NCBI taxonomy): domain Eukaryota; kingdom Metazoa; phylum Chordata; class Lepidosauria; order Squamata; family Lacertidae; genus Podarcis; species Podarcis cretensis. The sequence goes on along the minus strand of NC_137184.1, from coordinate 17,148,205 downwards.
GGCGAGATAAACATTTCTCTCTGTCTCCCCCCTACCCCCCCAAAAAAATCCCATGGACAACTATTTTCTCTTAAATGGATAATGAAATCTTACCTCTCCATTTTGAATTGAGGAACTGGATTCCTGTTAATTCTGACATATACTGATCTAGATCAGCATCTCCTCAGCCAATGTGAGAATAATTGGAACATGATTTATCCTTGGATTCCACACTTCTCCTAATTGCAGGATATCCTTTTTGCCTTTTTTTAAAAAAAAGAAAGTTCCCTTCCCAAAATGCGTATTTCAAAACTAGCATCCTCTCATAGATGCATATATTGAGATATAACATTTTATCCCAACAAATTTAAACTCATCGTATACCCATTGAACTTAATGAACCTAAGTTAGTCATGCCCATCAGTTTTCGTTGGTCCACTAATATTGGATTCTAAATACTTAAATGCACATTTTGTGATCAGTGGTGTCTATGATGAATGCAAATCTAGCAATTAATTTTTGTGTAGATTTAAAGTGTGTGTGTATGTGTGTATATGTACACACATACACACACACACACATACACACACACACACACATACACACACACACACACATACATACAGCAGATGAATGTGGAAATGGATTTGCAACTGCTCACAAGAATCTAATCATCCATTTAGCAGTAGTGGCTAGGCTGGAACTTGTCCAGCACTGGAGATAATATTCCCTTGTACTCTAAAGGGATGGTGGAACAAGGTATGGCTGCTGGCGGTTGTGGGAAAAGTTACAGAACATAACAGGCAGCTTAGAGGGCTTAAATCCAAAACACAATTCTCAGTTATTTGCTCTCCATTTGTCATATTGGTTTTGTGACAACAGGGAGCACCCCCACCCCCTGCAGATCTCCATTGTCTATTGTGGACTCATGTTGCACCTATACACTTTTGGCCTTTGGATTAAAATCTAAAAAATATATTTCTTGGCAAACCAGATTGCTGTATCTACATCTTTTTCGTGATTGTTTGGGTCCCCCCTTTCTTTCTGTGCATTTACAAGTGGCAACTAAGTTCATAGTCAGACCTTTGTTGTGTGCGTCTTGTTATATATTTTATATATAACTGAAAAACGTCAATATAAATAAATTGAATAGTCAATATAAATATTCAATATAAATAAATTCCACATGGGGAATTGACATGGATTGGGAATAACTATTTGGACATCACAAAACATCTCTAGTTTGGACATCATTAAAAACACACACTCAGTATTTGGTTGGTGGTTTGGATAATGCCAATGTCGGGTTGGGAGGAGGAGCGGGGGTCTGTTTTCAGTTATCCCTGCTCTAGTGTAAAGCCCAGTCATCCCAAGCCAAATGATTGAATAACTTTTGGGAAGCGCTCCCCGCCTACCTCCAATCTCAGAGGTGTTTTAACGTCATTGCCAAGAAGAAGTTGCCATTTGATTCTTGGACCGATCCTTTTCTCGTCTCATGCCAGCGGGCATAATATAAACCATGTGCAGTTCAGGTGAGGGGGTCATCTGATGCTTTTCCAAATGTTATGAAACGGGAGAAGTCCAGGTGTTCTTGCTAAGATGTTTTTGTTTCCCCAAGAACTGATTGGCCTTGCGGAGCTCTGGTGATGGATGTTTCCTGGGGTACCACTTGGCTTTGCTGATCTGCTTTTCAGCACACTGCGAGGCCTGGGTTGACAGCTGTGTGTATTGGGACAGGCAAATCTACCTATATGGGTGGCCACTGTGAGAACAGGATACAGGACTAGATAGGGCCCCCTTTGGCCTGGTCCAGCAGGCTCTTCTTCTGGAGGTCTACTGTGAGAACTGAACATCCACACCCAGGAGCAGTCTACCTCTGAATTCAAGATGGCTCTCCTTATGTTCATTTCAGTTTCTTCCAGGCTCTTGCTTTGACTCCCTTCCAGCTGTAACCCTCCAACAACTCCCATCTTTGAATACCTTAAAGTTCTACAGGAGGGTGAGGGTGCCCCCCCACTTTCAGTGCCGTCCCTTTGAGGCACTTTTATAAAGGTGCTCAGCTTGGCCATTTCCCTATTTAGCCTTCCCAGCGATTAAAGGCATTGTTCTTCCCTGAAGCGTTTATTAGCATGGTGCTGAACTGTGTCCAGACAGGACTTCTGGGAGTTGCTTTTTGATCTCCCTTTCTATTTTGTGTTGGTTTTTGAAATGGAAATTGTCTTGGGCTTTTAAAAAGGAATTGTTTGCAAGAGAGAGTGTGTGAGAGAGGGAACTGTTCTGGATTAAGCCAAAGGCCCATCTAGTCCAGCCTCCAGTTCTCACAGTGAGCAACCAGATTCCCAAACGAGATGCCTACAAGCAAGACCTGATCTCAACAGCAGCTCTCCCCATGTGTGAGTTCCAGAAACTAGTATTTGGAGGCATTCACTGCTTCCAGGGATGGAGGGACAGTACCAACATTGTGGATGGTAACCACTGATCACCTCTCTGCCATAAATTTATTTAATGCCTTTATTTATACAGCTAATGAAGCTGTACAAGTCAGGCACAGCCAACATGTTTCCATCTGAATGTTTAGAACTTGCAGCTCCCGTCAGCCCCAGCCTTAAGTGATGCCTATGTGCCAAACCGTGGGACGTGGGTGGCGCTTTGAGTTAAACCACAGAGCCTAGGACTTGCCGATCAGAAGGTCAGCGGTTCGAATCCCCGCAACGGGGTGAGCTCCCATTGCTCGGTCCCTGCTCCTGCCAACCTAGCAGTTCGAAAGCACATCAAAGTGCAAGTAGATAAATAGGTACTGCTCTGGTGGGAAGGTAAATGGCGTTTCCGTGCGTTGCTCTGGTTCGTCAGAAGCGGCTTAGTCATGCTGGCCACATGACCCGGAAGCTGTATGCCGGCTCCCTCGGCCAATAAAGCGAGATGAGCGCTGCAACCCCAGAGTCAGTCACGACTGGACCTAATGGTCAGGGGTCCCTTTACCTTTACCTATGTGCCAGACCATTTGGGAACAGGTTGCTGGTTGGGAAAAGGGTCAGCCTTCTGTACATACTCAGATGCACTTGCCTTAGGTATCTATCTGTCTCTGTGTGTGTTTATAAAAGGGAAATGCATAGAAGAAGGAGGAGTGCCAAATGAACAGGGGGGCCAAGGGGGGGCAGTGAGGCTGCAAGACCAAATAATCTCTTCTGTGTCAAAATTCTATTATACCACTGAAAGCAATGTAGAAGGTGCAATATCTAGTAAGAACGAGACCTAGCACCTCTCATGCACGGGGAAGTGTTTTCTGAGCATTGTCTTATTTCCAACCCCCCCCCACTTCTTCCCTTTTTCCTCTATGCACACTTTTAAGTTGGCTCTTTCACCAGGAAGGCCTCTGGAAGGGTGGGGGCAGGGTGGGGGGGAAGAGAAGCACAGGTTCAGCTTCTTCAAGATGAGATAATAGCCTAGGGGAACCCAGGGGACTCGCTGGAGCAGGATGCAGAAAGGCACATTGCAGGGTGGAGGGTGGGAGCTCTGCCTTTCATCCTGGTAGCCTTGTGTTGCTGCTTTACAACCCAGCTCAGTGCCTTTTTCTGTGTCATCTGGAAATCGAATCTTGCTCTGCATAGTGAAGCAGGATGTATCTGGGAGGTGGGGTGTGTCGCCCGCTCTTCTGCTTCTGGATCAATCTCCATCCCAGTGCTGTGATTGTCCCAGTGCCTGAGGCAGAGTCTGTGCTTCCTCTCCTGCGCTGGAAACAGAGAAAGGGTCTGATGCTAAGTCAAACCTTTCCTCCCGCTAGCTCTGAATTATCTACAGTGACAGGCAGTGACTCTTTAGCATTTTAGGCAAGGGCCATTGGGGGTTAAACTTGGGACCTTCTGCATACCAAGCAGGTGCCCTGCCGCTGAGTTATGACCCTTCTTCTAAACTAAGATCCCAGCCCTCATTGTTCTAAATAATAATAATAAACCCTATCTTATATTGAGTCAGCCCATTGGTCCACAGATGGAGGCAGCAATACTTTTGAATACTAGTTTCTGGAAACCGTAGGAGGGGAGAGTGCTGTGCAGGCAGAGCACAGCTATCAGGGGCTGGTAGCCATCAATAGCCCTCTCCTCAATGGATTTGTCTCTCTTTTAAAGCCATCTAGGTTGGTGGCCATTACTGCCTGCTGCAGGAGTGAGTTCCATAGTTCCATAGTCAACCTGGTGTTGCATGAAGAAGTCCTTTCTTTTATCTGTTTGGAATCTTCAAACATTCAGCTTCATGGCATGTCCACCAGTTCCAGTGTTACAGGGATGCAGGGAGGAGCCCTTGACAAGGATGTCTGGTGGCAATTATTTTAATTTTTAAATATGGAATGAGAAAGACACCAGCATGGACTTGTGTCCAGGTTACCCTAGCTCAGTATTGGGCAACAGTTTAGCCCTTACCGGGTCCAATGAACAAAGCATTTCCTGTGATGCTGATGGTCAAGATCTAGGCATACGTGCATTTAAGTGTAGTTGGGTTCTCTGAATTAGGTTGGCTGGGAACGGAAAGATGGAGGAAGGCGACATCATAGTCTGGTGTGCCAGCCATGACCATCCCTGAACAAAAGTAGCCTGGTTGCAGTTAAGCCCACATGGTCACCTTCAGGTTTGACTACTGCAATGTGGCGTGTGTGGGACTGCCTTTGAAGGCTATCCTGAAACTATATGCCAACAACACGATCCTTTCCTTAGTGGGTCTGACGAGAAAAGCATTGTTCGTGATGCTCCTGTTCAAAAACTGGGCTGTAGAACTGGATTCTGCAAGCTAGGTTGGCTGAAAGTGGAGAGATTGTGCCTCATCCTGATGGAACCGAAGTGCCCATGGCAGGTTGCTGTTAAACAGTTTCAGTCCAGAGTCACACCTGTTGGCTGCCCAATTCCACCACAATAACCCTCCTGCGCCACTCGCGACTGTGGCCTGAACTTTGTTTCACCTCTCATTCCTAACCCACACAGCCTTGACTGTTGCTGTCAGTGAAGCGTGAGCTGGCTTAAACATGCCAGGGGCAATGATGATGGTGATTAAGATCTGGGTTGGGTTGGTGGAAATTCTGACACGACAAAAACCTTCTTTGTTCTCAGCTTCTTCAGGCCAAAGGAGGAGATTTTGTTTTTGAGGCTCTTCTGCAGGAAGAAAGTGGAGTCAGCTTGGGCCTTGGGCTGACATGGAAAAACCTAGTGCCCTCAAAAATATTCTGCAGCACATCTCCCACCTTCTTTGGCTTCCAGCAGAAGCCCCACCAGGTTATTGGGATGGCTATCCTGAATTATGGACACTGGACACTGGGGGGGGGGGGTTGTGGAAGAAGGCAAAACTGGGTGCATTCAATCCAGGCTGTGTATAGAAAATAGAGCCAACACAATTAAAAGCATACGACGAGCACTGCTGCATCAGACCAATGGCCCACACATTCCAGCATCCTGTTTTCTGGAGTTCTGGAGTACGTTGTCAGCAATATGCTGATGACACCCAGCTCCACTTCTCCTTTGCATCTCCCCAGGTGTGGCAGTGGATGTGCTGGACCATTGTTTTGCTTCAGTGATGGATTGGGTGAGAGCCAGTAAACTGAAGCCCAATCCAGATAAGACTGAGGCACTTTTAGCGGCTGGATCCATAGACTCAGTGGATGGGAGGTTGCCTGCTTTGGATGGGGTTACACAACCACTGAAGGAGCGGGTATGTAGCTTGTGGGCCCTTCTGGATCAATTGCTGTCACTTGAGGCTCAGGTGGCCTCAGTGGCACAGAGTGCCTTCCATCAGCTTTGGCTGGTGGCCTAACTGCACCCCTATTTGGAAAGGGATAGCCTAACGTCTTTCATCTATGCTCTGGTAATCTCTAGGGTAGATTACTGCAAAGTGTTATACATAGGGCTGCCTCTGAAGATGGTTCAGAAACTAGCTGGTGCAGAATTCTATGGCGGGGTTCCTCGCTTGGGGAAGACTGTTTGAACATATAACACTGATCCTGGCCCGGCTGCACTGGCTTCCAATTACCGTATTTTTTTGCCCTATAGGACACACTTTTTCCCCTCCAAAAATGAAGGGGAAATGTGTGTGCGTCCTATGGGGCGAATGCAGCTTTCGCTGAAGCCTGGAGAGCGAGAGGGGTCGGTGCGCACCAACCCCTCTCGCTCTCCAGGCTTCAGGAAGCTATCTGCAAGCAGTGGGAGCCCGGCGCGAAGTCACGCAGCTCTCCCACAGCTTGCGGAGAGCTGCCTGCATCCCAAAGCATGGGGTGCGCTGAATTCAGTGCGTCCCAGGCTTCGGGCTTCGCGCAGCTCTCCGCAAGCCGTGGGAGAGCTGCGCGACTTCGGGCAGGTATCCGCAAGCCTGGGGAGACCAGCGCGACTTCCCGCCGGGCTCCCTAGGCTTGCGGATAGCAGCCTGTTCTGGGGGCTGGGGTCGGGGGAAGCTCAGGCTTCCCCCGCCCCAGCCCCCGCCTGGGGGGGAAATAAATTTTTTTTCTTTATTCCCCCCCCAAAAAAAACTAGGTGTGAGCTATGGGCCGGTGCGCCCTATGGGGCGAAAAATATGGTAGTTTCCAGGCCCAGTTCTAACTGCTGGGTTTGACCCATAAAGCCTTAAAAGCTCAGGACCGCAATACCTCAAGGACCGCCTCTCCCCATATGAACCAACATAGGCCTTCTGATAATTAGTTGAGGGAATTCTTTGTGTGCTTCCTCCATGAGAGGTCAGGAGGGTGACAACACGATTGCGGGCATTTTCTGAAGTCGCTCCCTGCTTGTGGAATGCTCTCCCCAGGGATATTCCTCTGGCACCTTCATCACATATCTTTAGGCACCAGGTGAAAATGTTTCTCTTTAACCAGGCCTTTGGCGAATTAACATTCAATCTGCATGTTTGTGGGAGAGGAGCTATTGGTTTGTTTTTCTTTTTTAAAAAAATGTATTTTATGTCCTCGTTTTGTTTTTAGGTTGTGAACTGCCCTGTGATCTTCAGGTGAAGGGCAGTATACAAATTTCTAATAATAATAATAATAATAATAATAATAATAATAATAATAATAATTTATCTGTGATTCCTCTTTGCAGGGGGTTGGACTAGATGCTCCTTGGGGGTCTCTTTTAGCTTGATTCTATTATCATGTGCATGGCAGGGACCCCCCATTCACACTGGAGGCCCTCTGTGTCCTGCCCTCTCTTGCCTGGTGTCCTTGATGGCAACTTCCATCCCAGTCCTTTCCGGCTCCTTCCCCCCCCCTCCAATTGTGCCAGCTGCTCCCTTTTCCCTTTCTTCTTTTTGTAGCAAGGCATACATGGATGGACTCCCACCAGAGAGATTTTCTTTGGCTCAGCGAGTCCGCGGCTTGTGCCTGCAGCGAGATAAGCAGCCGGCTGTACATCACCGTCAGAAAGCGCCGAGCAGAGTTACGCTCCGCATCCGTCACCGGCTTTTATCTCGGAGAGGCAAAAGCTGCCGCATCTCCAGTCCCCGTGTCTGAGTGCTGGAGCCGGGCCATTTGGCGTCTGCATCGATGCCCCTTCACAGCACAGTTTGATCGGGCTGGTATACTTCCTTCGTATGCAGCACCCACCCTTGGTGCGATTCCACAAGGACCTGCCTGTTCCGAAAGCCTCGGCACCCGAGGCTCTTGATCCACAGCCAGCACCTCTGTGAAATCCCGACCCGTCCATTAGGGCAGTCCCCTGATGTGCCATTTTCCTCCGGTTTCCTGTGCTCTTTCATTGCATTTTTTCCCCCTTGGAAGGCCTCTGACACCCCCATTAAAAGCAATTAGGATAATGGAGCCATTGGAACCTGGGCGTTCTCTACACATGGCTCAGAGGCCGTTCATTTATCATGCCTTCACCAGCTTGAGCAGATTTATCAGACAATGTCTTCCCCTTGACTTGCTCCCCAGGAAAAATGGTGATGGAAACCAGCTCTCTCTACTTCATTTCCAACCGCAGGAGAACCTATTTTAAAAACGCAGACTGAGGGATACTGGACGGTGAAAAGTGACAAGAAAATGACTATAATTTCAAAAGATTCATATGTTGCCTTTTCCCTACTTCAGTTGGTTTGGAGAAGGGCTGCAGCTCAGTAGGTAGAGCATCTGCTTTGCATCCAGAGGTTCCAGGTTCAGTCCCCAGTGGCATATCCAGGTCGGGCTGTGGAAGTCCCTTGCCCTAAACCTTGGAGAGCCACTGCTGCCATGAGTGTAGACAGTACTGTTATATACTGTACATCAATCAATAACCAGCAGAGAAGGCAGGAAAAAACCAGAGCACATTAAAACACAGTGTAATGCACTGAACTAGATAGACTAAGGATTTTTTTTTTTTGCTTGAGGTGAACTGGCTTCCCTTAAATATCTCAGTTGTGCTTTGCTGCCTGTGAAGTTCCTTAACTCTTTTATCACCCCCTCCCTCCTGTACTGCTGAGGTTCAGTTGCAGCCTTTGTTCAGCTACACACTTTTTCTTAGAATCATAGAATTGTAGAGTTGGAAAGGATCATCTAGCACAACCCTCTGCAATAAAGGGATTTCAACTAAAGCATCCATGGCAGATGGCCATCCTCTTTTTGAGGATAAACTTACATAACTCCTTAAACAGTTATTCATAAGGCTTGGTTTCCAGTCCTTTTATAATCTTCCTCGCCCTCCTCTGTACACATTCCAGCTTGTCAATTATCCTTAAATTGTGGTACCCAGAATTGGACACCAGAATTGGACCAGGTGTGGTCTGACCAAGGCAGAATAGAGAAGTATTGTTGAAATTGGCCTTCTTAAAGGCCAGAGAGCATGTTTGATTACACTCAGCTTTCCCTTTCCTTGGTATCATGAAACCCAGCAGGACATGATCACTTCCTCCCAAGTTTCTCAGTACTTCCACTTTGTCAATTAATTTCTTCCTGTTGGTGAAGACCAGGTCCAAGATGGATAACCCCCTTGATGCTTCTTCCACCTTCTGGGAAATGAAATTGGCTAGTGAGGCAATGGAATAATTGGTTGGACCTTACATTTTTGGCAGAGTTTGTGTTCCAATACATACTGGGATAATTGAAGTCTCCCATGACTACTATATCTCTCCTTTTTCAGAGTTTGGTAATCTGCTCTAAGAAGGCATCATCCAAGTATGTAGTCTGGTTTGGAGGTCTTTAGCAGACACCCACAGTAAGGTCACTGCTGTTTCCCTCTCCTACAATTTTTACCCAAGTACTCAATCTACCTTCCATGCTCCAGGTCATGGATCTCTTCACAAGTGTACATATCCTTTACATATAATACTCCTCCTCCTTTCCTGTTTGGCCTATTCCTTTTGAATATGTTATACCCATAATTTCTATATTCCAGTCATGAGTCTCATCCCACTGGGTCTCAGCAATGCCTATTATATTGTATTTGCCACCATGTATTAATACTTAATGTATTAATACATGTTTACTTAATACATACTTAGGGTGTTCCCCCTGCCCCGGAAGTTGTGGTTCCCATTGTGGATAACAGAACTTGCTCCCCATTGCCTTGGAACCGAAGCTCATTGTCTCTCCTGTGCTCTTAAGTGCTGAGCTTTGGTTTTTTTTTTAATAATATTTATTAAATTAAGTGCTGAGCTTTGGAGCAGACAGAACTCCTCCTCGCGGTTCTTCCCATTCACCTTCTCCAGAGGGACCCTGGGAGCCCGTCTGTAGTGGCCGACTCAACTCCTTTCAATCTGATTGGCTCCCGTCACCACAAAGGTTGAGAAGAGTCAGTGGTTAAATATCTCCCCATTCATGCTGACAGGGCAGGATGCTGGAGGCAAGGACCCTGCTGCAGAATTAGTAATGGGTTTTGATCCCCCAGCAACCCTGGACCACTGCACCACGGAGTCCAACCCTCTAACCATTGGCAGCATCCATAGGAATGGTCCTGGGCTCATTTTGCGACCATTGCTGGCTCATGTCCCAGAGCTATGTTGAAGCAGACTCCTGTGCGTCAATGACATTTGCTTGCTTGCTTGCTGCTCCTTTGGCCAAAGTTTGGGGAGGCTTGCTGCATACACATGTGGTTTGCAGAGAGTAGGAGGCACAGCAGCAGCTCACATCCAGGTCTATGAACCAAGAGCCAGCCTAAGTCTCAAGGCTCTGTGTCATTATGGTCACAAGCTAAACCATTCATTTTTGAAAATGGGAGGTTTAAAGGGAAGCCAGCTATGTATGTGTTGGGAATTTGAGACCAGCTGTGATGCTGAAATGCCAAGCGCCAGGAAGGAAATTCTACCTGGTCAAGAAAACCAGCTGTAACTCTCTATTCTCTGCAGAATTGCACTTGTGTGGAAGGAACAGTCTGCTGCCTATGAAAGGCCCGACCACAGAAAACAAGTTAACTCATTTGGAGAGGGAGTGTGGTATAGTAGATAGAGTACTGTGCTTGGAACAGGGAGGTCAGAGTTCAAATCCCTGCTCTGCCATGAGACTTGCTGGGAGTCATTGGGCCAGTTGCTCTATCACTTCGCAGGGTGATATAGCATACCTACCTCACAGGGTTGTTGTGGGGATAAAATGAGGAGGATAAGAAGATCAGTGCATGCTGCCTTGACTTCCTTGAATGATCCACCCGGGTTGGTGGTTACAACTGCCTCTTGTGGGAGTGAATTCCAAAGCTGTGTGTTGTGTGAATAAGTACTTTGTGTGTCCCAAATCTTCAGTTCAGCTTCGTTCAGTGTCCCCTATTGAGTTCCAGCATTCTGAGAGATGGAGGGAGGAAAGCTTGTCTCCATCCACTTTTTCCATGCTATGCATAATGTTCTATCTTACTTGCCCTTTCTCCAAACTAAAAAATTCCAAACATTGCAGCCTTTCTTTATAGGGGAGTTGCTCCAGCCCATTGAACAATTTGGTTGCCGTTTTATGAACCTTTTCCAGCTCTACAAATGTCCTGTTTGAGATAAGATGGCCAGAACTGTACATGGTACTCCCAGTTCAGTTGCATCATAATTTGCATGGAGGAATTATAATGGAACAGCAGTGTGGCCATTTTCAGTTGGGGCGGGGGAAGGGTATTCTCTGCCCCTGGTCCCCAGTCAGCAATCAGGACCATCTGATCACAAAACAGTGTGGAAGCACAGAACAGAGTTTCACCCTGTACCTGAAAGTTGGCCAAGGTGATATTTTAATCCTAGACAGAAACTAGCAGTGTGTGGGAGAGGACTCTTAGTAGGGGGATGTTTGGGCAATTTAACAGCAAGTGGGAGCAGAGATTCCTGCAGTCCGTCTGGGGTCAGGAATGGAAAGCATGCAAGCGAATCTATTCAGCATTTGCATGTAAATCATTACCATATTTGTTTATGTTGTTTTTGACGCTTCCCTTCCATTCAAATACAATGAAATTAATTATGTTATCTTCTGCCACAGCAGCTAACAAGACAAATAACAAATTTAGCAGAAGCTGAACTGTAGCAGAATAGAAACAGCACTCATTGCAGCTGATGCTGGATGGGACAGAAATGACTGCCTCCTTAGTCATTATTAATTTGTAAAAATATTTACATACTGCTGTATCGTAAGGATATATCACAGAGGTCTACAACAATATAAAAATGTAAAACCAAACAAGAAAATAATAACAAGCTAAAAACGATTTATATCCCTACTCATCCATTTGGAAAACTTGATTTACCTTGCTGGATGTGTGCAGCTGTCGTGAGTGGAGGAGCCTCAGTGGTCTGAAAGTGGAGCCCCATGCAGAAACTCCCTCATTATGTTGAGGTGTAAACCTGAACAAATCAACAATGTATCCTGCATCCATCCATCCTGCAAAGCAGAGCACCCTCCATTGGCCCTGCTTCAGCAGGCCAGCTCCATCAGGCTTCCTCTCCCTCACCTGTCAGCATGAGGGTAGCCATCCCACCAGACTGCCTCATCAGGAGAAATAGGAGCAGAATGACTCAGTCCATCAGCTTTGCTGGAGACTCAGCTCCATCAGGCCCTACCTGCCCCTCAACTGTGCCAGCTGGTCATTATAAGAGCAACTGTTTAGAAATTGCTGCCTGAGTTTTGGTTTTCCTCTTCCCTCCCTGTTCCTTTAACCTTGTGTATCATATTCTTTTAGATTGTTATCCTGTGGGTAGGGATTGTCTTGGTTTCACCGATTGTATGTAAGCTGCTTTGTGAGCCTTTTTGGCTGAAGAATGGGGTACAAATGCTCTAAATAAATCTCACCCCCCAACCTGGCAATGGCAATCTCTTTTTCCCTGTGGTCACTTAGGGGCTCTTCTATGAGGGGTCTTTGCAGACTCCCCACCCAGCACCCTGATCTCCCCCGTCACCTTGTGCAAGTTGGTCATCCATTTATTGTAAGTGAGACCCTTTCTTTTGCTCGATTTCAGCATATTAAAACGTTTTTGGGTGCTTCTCGCAGGGCCCCAGGAGAGAGCGAGAGGGATGCTGTCTTGCAAAATGGTCACACTCTATCACTCCATTACTGCCCTTGTCAGAGAGGCAGCCTCCCACTTTCTAGGAAAAAGAGGGATTGCATTAGCTCTCAGAAGTGATCTGGATGCTTGGCTGAGCTTTGACCGTGTGCCAAGCCTTTGGGGAGCTACCCCACAGTCCATCCCCGCTCTGCCGGTTCCTTTTCTTATATATGAAAAAGAAGAAGATGATACATTCAGCTGACCTAAAAATAAAATAATACAACACTTCTGGCCATCCTCATCTCACTTAGGAATATTGCAGAGCTGGAAAAAGCCGATTGAAAAGGAAAATGCCTCACCAACAAGGACATGCTAATGTTTGGTTTTTGAATCCCTCCACAATTATTATTTTTTAAATTGGCACATATAACAGGGGAAAAGATAAAATCAATAATAAGAATAAAAAATAAAACAAACCCCTTTATTTCTAGCTGACATTAACACAGGAGTCAGCAAACTTTTTCAGCAGGGGGCCGGTCCACTGCCCCTCAGGCCTTGTGGGGGGCCAGACTATATTTTGGGGAGGGGGGAATGAACGAATTCCTATACCCCACAAATAACACAGAGATGCATTTTAAATAAAAGCACACATTCTACCCATGTAAAAACAGCAGGCAGGCCCCACAGATAAGCCAGAGATGCATTTTAAATAAAAGCACACATTCTACTCATGTAAAAACACGCTGATTCCTGGACTGTCCGTGGGCCGGATTTAGAAGGCGATTGGGCTGGATCCAGCCCCCGGGCCTTAGTTTGCCTACCCATGCATTAACACTATGAATAGCCCACAAAACCTGCTGCCTGGCAGGAATGCGTCTTTAAATTGTGGTAGTGGCTCTTGCTGCCTCAGGATGAAAAAATGTTTCTTACTCTTGGTTTAGGTGTTGTGAGGGTAAGGTGGTTTGTGTGCATGGGAATGCTTTTTGTGTGCTTTTTTGCATTTGATTGATTTAGTTGTACAGTCAAACCTCGGTTCCCAAAAGCCTCTGTTTTGGAATACTTTAGCTCCCGAACGCTGAAAACCTGGAAGTAAATGCTCCAGTTGTCGAATGTTTTTCGGAAGCCAAACGTGCGATGTGGCTTGGCTTCTGCTTGAGTGCAGGAAGCTTTTGCAACCAATCGGAAGCCGTGCCTTGGTTGTTGAACATTTTGGAAGCCTAATGGGCTTCCAGAACAGATTACGTTTGACAACCGAGTTTTGACTGTATAGATTTCTTTTGCTGTACAGGCACCCCCACACTCACACGTGTTCTACCTACACACATAAACAGAATCATACCAGGAAATGGCAAGAGAGAGCTGGAGAGTCCTCATGGCTAGCAAAGAGACCCTCCCCTGAGGCCGAAAAGGACATCAGTGAGGGTGGAGGAAGCCCCAAAGAGACTGGAGACACAGGGCTTTGTTTATGTTGCTTAGCCTCCCTGCCTAGCATCTGATGCAGGCAGTAACGCAGCAGCAGACACTTTCCTCTGTGTCCTCCAGCCAACCCCAGAGCTTCAACTTTACTTGAAGAGAGAGCTGTGTGAAGAGAGAACAGGAGAGAGAGAGTTGAGGAGCAGGGGAAAATAGTCATTTAGAGACTTTTTGGAGGGTGCTCCCCACTTTACGTGATGTCACTGATGTGCACAGGGGCCCTGAACGCAACCCCTGCATAAGTCGGGGGACGTCTATATTTTGATTCATGCTGGAGAGTTTTGGTGTAAAAAAAGAGCAATGATCAAATCCTTAAACAGATTTTTTTATTATTTTTTTGCTGCAAACCAAAATAAAAAGAAGTGCCATAATTCAGATCTGTAGCTTCTTAACAAGCACACACACGAGTAGGAAAATGTCTGTTGCAGCTAAGAGTATGTACTGTGAGCTAAAGTCAGCTGTTTCCTCTTCCGTAGATGCATTAAGAAGCAAGGGAATCTCTGTTGCTCACAATCCTCAGTGGGGAGGTGGCAATCATGGGATAGCTGTGAAGATGTACGTGAACTGTACTAAAATGACTAGTGTAAATCTGTTTCAGTGCATTTTCCTTTGTGAACCAGGTAAATATCTACCGCAATGAAATGACCCTTGAATTCTTTCTTCTCTTCTCTTGGCTCAAGTTCCTCTGCTTGAAGAACATCCGGACTTTCCTCAAAGTGTGCCATGACAAATTTGGCCTGCGGAACAGCGAGCTGTTTGACCCTTTTGATCTCTTCGATGTGCGGGATTTTGGCAAGGTAAGAGCATGTGTTTGCCTTTTTGTATATGCAAGTCAATTGCAAGAAACAATATTATGAAGTGACTAATAAATATAAAATAATGGGTCCCGGGGTCTGGAGGCACACAAGGCTACTTTGCTGAAGCTGAGCAAGGCAGGGCTTGGTCCTGGCTTGGATGGGAGACCTTCTTGTAACCACCCCTGTACACTGTCTCTGTCCTGTGGCTGATTTTTTCCTCCTTTAAGAAAATAAATATATAATAAACATATTTTCATGCAATCCAAGGGAACCCATGCAAAAGAATGGTTGATCTCCCCCTCATTGCTTTTGGTGTCTTTCTGTCCAGAATCAGAGGTCCATGCTGCATTGTGTGTCAAATGAGAATCTAGAGAGACCATTTCTAAATGGCTTCTGAGCCAAATATGTACGGCGACAGCACTCCCAGCATTTGAAATCCTTGGCCTGTGTCTGTCAGGAGTGTAGTACCTCTGTGTTTTCTTCCTGAGTAGAAACTTTTTCAGCTGTTTTATTTGCCTGTGAGGAAAATAAAAGAAGATTCTTGGCCATGTCATCTTACATAGTTGATAGCAGGAGTCAGTTGCCGTCAGCTGGGTTGGTGGTGGAGATGAGATACATATGAGAACAGAGCTTTTTCTGGTTCACTTTCTCTGAGCATGTACAACATTAGCCACAATCCATATTGATCCTGTAGTTTCTTCAGAAATTTGATGTGTCTTCCCTCAAACCAGCTTCTGTTCAATATGACAATATGAAAACATATGCCTCATTGGTTTTGCAGTTCATCTGAGGTGTGTTCATTTGAGACAGTTATTGTACATGCTCAGATGACAGTTTCATGAATAGGAATTTGGGGGTGACTGCAGGTGCAGAGAAACCAAACTGGTAATGTGCATCCCTGCCTCTCTGTGTGCACAGCAATGTATAAACTTGCAGCCCAATGGGCAAAAACGACCTCACTGCGTTTTAAGCCACTATTGTCTGCAAAACCTTTCATTCAGATGCTGAAAGGCCAAAATCCAGTGGTACCTCTGGATGCGAATGGGATCCGTTCCGGAGCCCCGTTCGTATCCTGAAGCTAACGCAACCTGTGTCTACGCGTGCGCAGGTCGCAATTTGCCGCTTTTGCGCATGGATGTCACATCATTTTGAGCATCTGCGCATGCGTGAGTGGTGAAACCTGGAAGTAACACGCTCCGTTACTTCTGGGTTGCCGCAGAGCACAACCCGAAAATGCTTAACCCGAAGCTAATTCAACCCAAGGTATGACTGTATGTCTGTGTATGTCACACAACCAGCCTTGCTCTGTAGCTTTGCTCTGCACAGATTTGAATGCGTTTTTAAAAATATGGACTCTTTTGTGGTACTGGAGTGTTTGATATGCAAAGCTTGGATCTGCATTGTTGTTTAATAATACAGTAAGTGCTCCATGCGGGGCAGGGTTGCTGGGTTTAGGTATCACCTTAAAGAGGTCTATTTTTGTATTCTGACCTCTCTGCTTTCCCATAGACAGGGAAAAAGAGGATTGATAATTTTGGAATGAGAAATAAACTTTCTAATCTTGCCAGAACAGAATCAGAACAACTTACTTCCACCTGCTGGATGTGAGGGGAAGCAAGCAGCACTGCAGCAAACACTTCTCAGGAGAAAATGGGGGGGGGGCAGTGTGGTATAGCTGTTAGAGTACCGGGCTTGGACTGGATCTGGGTTCCAGTCCTCCCACTTTGCCACAAAGCTTGCCTTGGGCTGGTCAATGTCTCACTTAGCCTAACTCCATCTCACAGGGTTGCTGTAGGGACAAAACGGAGTGTGGGGGCTTTCTCCCCAAGGATTGTGGGATCTGTGGTTTGTTAAAGGTGCTAAGAGTTGTTAGAAGACCTCTGTTCCTCTGTTACAGAGCTACAGTTCCCAGAGTTCCGGGGGAGAAGGTAGTGATTGTTACACCACCCTGGAAATTCAGAGAATCATAGAACTGTAGAGCGGGATGGAGCCAAAAGTGTCATCTAGGCCAATCTCCTGCAGTTGCAGCCCTATGAGAGGAATAGAGGTCTCTGAACAACTCTCTGTGCCCTTAACAAACTACAGCTTCCAGGATTTTGGGAGGGAAGAAACCATGGCCGTTTAAAATAGCATCACAGTACTTTGAATGTATGGTGTGAATGTGGCCTTATATAATGAACAAGAGCTTTGGTTCATCTGGCTTCGTATTGCATACACTGACTGGCAGCAGCTCTCAACTGGAACAAAGAGGGATGCCCCCTATTTCAAGTAAACCTTGGACCTCCTGCCTATTCATTCCTTGTAGTGCAAGACAAATACCACCCCCCGCTGCCCATCTAGCATTAGCTGTGGCCAAAGAGTGACTCCCAGCCTCCAGGGTTTGGCATATTAACCTCTCAGTGAATTATGCAAAATTACAATGTAGGCCAAAGCCTTTGGCTAACAGTAGTGGCAACATAAAAGCCAGTTCCTCGCCGGCTCTTTAATTTTCCGGAGCATGGTGTAATGAGATGTGCCTAGATAAATATAGATTGAGATCTCCAGGGCGGTTGGTGGCCAGGATGATCTGGAAAGGGAGCCAACCATGTTTTCTGAGCAAATCTTCGTGTTATATACTCTCTCTGTCTCACTTCCTCTCTTTCGGGGGACTATAATTCAAAGCACTCATTAACTTAGCAGACACCCCTCTCTCTTCCCTTTGACTCTTCTTTTCAGCTTGCCAGGGATGGTTTTAAAAGAGGGAGTATTTAATGACTCTGCAGTTCTGAATTAATGGGTCATGTGTGTGGGATCTTGCTATGAAAAAAATCCTGGCAGGGGGATATTGAGTCACAAGTCAACTTAAGAAAAATGAAGGCGCTTGTTTGGGTTAGCAACTGAGTGACTGAGCCATGTCTTTTGATGGGTGTGTTTGTTGCTTTTGCCAGCAATTCCTTCCTTTCTTTTTAGGTTTTCTTTTAGGTTTTTTGTAGTACACACACTCACACTCACACACGAAGAATTAACAACAATTCAAGACTTTCAAAAAAGTTAAAATAACAATAAACTAAAAACAGATTAAAACTCACGTCTTCTTCTTTCTATATATCTGGACTGGCTTGCTTGAACAAAAATGTTTTTAGCAGGCACTGAAAAGGGTATAGTGAAGGCCCCTGCCTGATGTCAACAGGCAGGGAGTTCCAAAGTGTAGGTGCTTCTGCTCCATGGCACAAACCACCCTGAAGCATCAGAGAGAAAGATAACATGATCCCAGCATGTTTGGGGTTGACCAAGGCAGGAGGCCAACCAGGAGGTGGTTTTGATTTCCACCAAAGCCCACAAAACAGGCAACAGGGCTGGACTGATTGGAAAGCTTCCACCTGGCATCCCTTGACCATTGCCTAACAATTGACTACATTCAGCACTGGGAAAGGCCCTCTCCCCCCAAAAAACCCTGCCTTGTGGAGAACGTGCTTGCCATGGTCGTGTTTCTGGCAATGGAAGGAGGGGGAAAGAGAACTCGCTGGATTTCAGGGTCCTTAGCTGCTGATGAAAGCAATGTCTCAAAGGGAACCCCCACAGAGCTGTTTGGCGCGACAGCAGTCAGACTGTGGCCTGGACGGTGGGTGGGTGGGCAGCTGGCTTTGTTTGCCCTAGCTCCATCCTCCATCCGGCTCTCTGCCATTTCCAATTAGCAACACATTGCCACCTTACTCCACCTGCATTTACCCAAACACACAAATACACACAAGCAAACTAGGGGTTCCTAGCTTTAGCAGACTGTAATGTGTGCAGATGAAGGTTAATCGGTCACAGCAAAGCCTGAGCAAGTTGCAAATATATTGGGTGCTTCCCCTTCATTTCCCTCCATGCTTAAAAAGATGATGCTCCCCTGAAAGTTTTCTCTTGCAAAAAGAACTTTGTTCCTTCATTATGTCCATGCTCAAGGCAGATCGACTATATAATGACAAGCTGGAAGGTGTGCAGAGAAGGGTGACCAAGACGGGTCTAGAAATCAAGACTTAAAAGAGGAACAGTTAAGGGAATTGGGTATGTTTAGCCTGGATTAGAGGAGACTTGAGAGGAGCCACCTTCAGATATCTAAAGGGTTGTCACATGGAAGATGGAACAAGCTTGCTTTCTCCTTCTACAGAGGGTAGGACCTGAATCAATGGCTTCAGGTTACAAGAAAGAGATTTCAACTAAACACTAGGAAGAACTTTTTGATAGTAAGAGCTGCTTGACAATAGAATAGACTCCCTTGAGAGGTAGTGGACTTTCCTTCCTTGGAGGTTTTCAAGCAGAGGTTGCATGACCATCTGTCATGGATTATTTTGCTGGTTTCTGCATTGCATGGCGTTGGACTAGATGCCTCTAGGGGTCACTTCCAACTCTATAATTCTGACTCCAACCTATTGCATCTGCCCTGGGCAGGGCCACAGCTCAGTGGTAGAACGTCTGCTTTGCATTCAGAAGAGCCCAAAGTTCAATCATCAATAGCATCTCCAGGTGGGGTTGGGTGAGACTCCTTGTCTAGAACCCTGGAGAGCTGCTGCCAGTCAGTGAAGACAACTAGATGGACCACATCTGACTTGGCATAAGGCAGATTTCTGTGTTTCTGTAAGGCTGACCCAGAGCAACAACTCATGCAGAGGCATGACAGACAGCTCCCTGGCAAGGCAAATGATGCCACTGTACTGAGAGTATGATTCATGTGGAAACGTGGCACAGTGATGCACCTGCAGCAAAGGCTGAGTGAAAGGAGGCACAGTCATCACACAGAGACAGTAGGCAGCCTCCTTGACAGCAGGTGGGTGCTTTGGGCTCCCTGAGCCTCTTAACGACTTAATTTATTTGGAAGTGGCTGATCCGCGCATGAACATAAGCTCCCCAGTTTGCAAAACACGATATGCTACAGTATGCAATTTCGGTTACCTTGATGGCAAATGTAAACAGCCTTGATTTTGTGAGCTTCCCTAAATTAGCTGGTGTGAGGCTGTCCACAGCTGCCAGTGGGAAGGCAGAGTAACAGATACCTTTAAAATGAAAAACACAGGGCCTTGCAATAATGCTGGGCCATTTTGCAGTGCAATGAAACTGAGAGCTCATGCTGTTGCACAGTTGAACAAACACAGGAATCTGTAATTGATTCATTTTCTTTTTTAAAAAATGGGGGAGTCCTTCCTGTGCAGACTTTCTGAGTATTTTAAGCTGGAAACATCTGTTCCACAGGCTGCACCTGCCGACAGCAGCCTGGCTGTTTTGACTGAGTGAGTCTTTCTTGAAAATAGGAGGGTGGCAAAAGCAGGCAAGCCAAGGAACTGAGAAGCCCTTAATGTCCATCAGGGGTTGGCCTTCTTGCCTTCCTTATTAAAGCAGCCACTGTCCAGTAGCCTAAATAGATTAAGTTCTGTGATCGCAGGATTACCCATAAAATCTCTTGACTTAATTCATATGCTTGCCAGACAGGCTGTAAACTCAGAGCCTCTTGATTTAAGTTTGTGCATTTCCAACAAAAATCTTCTCTGTCTCTAATCTTTCATTCCTTCTTTCCTTGGGACAATAGGCTTCAGTGTTGTGTGTGTGTGTGAGAGAGAGAGAGAGAGAGAGAAAGAGAGAGATTGCACATTTTTGGGAAAGACAACCACAGCTTTAAAATGGCAAAAGAGCCTAAGACCCTGGATCAGGCCAGTGGCTCATTTAGTCCAGCATCCTGTCCTCACAGTGGCTGGCCAGAAGATGCCTATGGGAAATCTGCAAGCAGGATTTGAGCACAAGAGCAAACTGTCCCCTCCCGTGGCTTCCAGCAACTGGCACTCAGAAGCATTACTGCCTCCAACTGTGGAGGCAGAGCAGAGCCATCTAATAGTGCTGTCCTATGCAGACGTACGCTGAATTGCCTTGGGGAGACACCTGTCTTGTGAATCATGCCTCTGGGCAGGATGCTGCATCCTTTTGCCTCTGGTTATCCCAATGACAAAACAAAAATTGAGAACATGGAAAGCCAAACTGAGGAAAATATGGAAGGAATTTTTTTATTTTGTTTTGAGGAAAATATGGAAAGCCAAACTGAGGAAAACTGCTTTGGGCAGTTGGAGCGCATGCTGGATCTATCAGCACAACTTCATTTGTTTGTTTGCTTTCTTAACATTTATATGAATCAGACCAATGCCCTATCTACTCTGGCATCCTGTGCTTATGGTGGCCAACCGGATGCCCATTACCTGTTACCCTCAAGGAGGACCCAAACATAACTGTATTTTCCCCTCCCGTGGCTTCCAGCAACTTGTATTCAGAAGCATTGCTGCCTCCAGCTGTGGAGGCTATCCTGGCTAGTAGCCATGGATAGCCCCCTCCTCCACGAATCTGTCCAATCCTCTTTTAAAGCCATCTAGATTCTTTTTATCTGTCCTGAATCGTCTAACATTCAGCTTCACTGGGTGTCCTTGAGTTCTAGAGTTAGGAGAGAAGGAGGAAAAGTTTTCTCCATCCACTTTCTCCATGCCAGGCATTATTTTATAAAATTTCAATCATGTCGCCTCTTTGACAACAAGGATAAAAGATCTGCCACGGCTTCTTGCCTGCTACTGGGCCAGGTTCAAAGTTCTTGTCACTAGTGAACGAAGTCTTGAATAGCTTGGACCCAGGAGACCTTAAGAATTGCCTTATCATCAACATCCCTTCGATCACTGAGATAATCTGGGGGAGCACTATCCATGGTATCTGTGAAAAGGATTGGTTCTTAAACTGCTCTGGGAATGCTACTACTAGGGGTCTCCTTAAGAATTCTTTGGAGAAAGCCATGACTTTTAAAAGTGGTATTACAGTGCTTTAAATGCATGGTGCAAAAGTGGCCTTAAGAGAACCCGGGTTCAAATCCCAGCTAAAAGGGACTCTTGGTGACCCTGATCCAGTCATTTGCTCTAAGCTGCACTTAGCTTGTAAAGCTGAGGATGAAGCAAGGCAACCCAGCAGAGGAATGTAAAGCAGGTAATGGGATACGGAGTTGGTTATGACAAAATGTCATGGCTGCCTGGCCAGATCCATTCCCAACATGGACATCTAGCTGTGATTCCTGCATTGTAGAAGGGTCGACTAGATGACTCATTGGGACCCATCCAATTCTACAGTTCTCGGGTTCTGTTATCTCTCTCTACACCCCCCCCCCCGTTAACCTAGTCAACAACCTTAAATCTGATTCTATTTGATTGACTTTCTCAGGCTTGCGGGGGAGGGAAAGAGGCAAACTAAGGGGCAGGTTTTGCATCATTATAATCATGTCTTGAGTGATGGTTTAGAATGGGGCACCCAGGAAGCACCATAATGCAATGACATGTGAATTTTTTAAAGACGGGAGTTCTGCGGAAGGCCTCCAGACAACAAGGGGAGGAGAAGTCTCTGCTGGCGAGGCCGCAAAAGCTCTTTTGTTGGTATACAATGCTCAAATTAGTCATGACAAAAGTGCCGGAATCTTTCTGCATTATAGAGAACATGCCTGCAGAGATCCCTGGAGACCGGGGGAAAGCAGCAACCTAAAGGCTCTCTTCTTGTTCCTAATGGATACAGTTTTCTGGAAAATGTTTTCATTCAGGGACAGGTGGTCTCCTATAGTTATCTTGGTATAGGGGAAACAAAGAATCTATGTCAAGTGTTTTGGGTGGGGGGGGGCCCGCATGATTGGCCTTGCATCCTCAGATGAGAGACCCGGAGCATTGTTGATGTTCTGTGGAACATTTGTGCACTTCACTAGAGCACCCCAGCTCAAACCTCTGAATTCCACATAACACACTGATTTCCAAGATTTCTTATTTTGCAGTTTATTTTGCAGTTTTGTGTTTGCGCAATTGCATGTGCTTAATGTGGTGAAAGGCAGGGAGTTGGGGGAGAACTTTAGAGATCCTCATCATAGGTGTGGGGGAGGAGAAGCTGTTGCAGTACAGTCTTGCTCATGGGCCTCACTTTGGGGCATTTGGTTGGCCACTGAGAGGACAGGATGTTAGATTAGATGGGCTCACTTTAGCCTGATCCAACAGCCAGGCTTTTCTGATGTTCTGCCTCTCCTATTGAAGGCAATATGTCTCTGAATACCAGTTGCTGGAAACAGCTGGAGGGAACAGTGCTGTTGTGCATGGGTCCTGCTTGTGGACTTCCCATAATGGGCATCTGGTTGGCCGCAGTGAGAACAGTATGATGGACTTGATTGGCTTGATCCAGCTTCTTAAATTATTAAACTGGTCTCTCTCCAAATGTCACTAGACCCCAGCTTCCATTAACCCCAGTCAACACTGTGGCTGTGGGTGATAGCAGTTGGTTCCCCCAGCATTTGAAGTGGCAGCACGTTAGAGAAAGTGGCTGTGCAGTGTTCTTTAAATGTCAAGAATAACAATAATGTTAATGACTATAATGGCACATAAGAACAACCTCTTAGATGTCCTTCTCATCCATCTTACTGTTGCCACAGTGGCCAAACAGATGCCCCTTGTAGAAAGCCTGCAAGCTAGACCTGAGCACAAGAGCAGCTCTTGCCTCCTGTAGTTTCCAGCAACTGGTGTTCAGAAGCATTGCTGCTTACAACAGTGAAGGCAGAGCAGAGCCATCCTGGCTTATAGGGC
The DNA here is from genome assembly GCF_951804945.1 of Podarcis cretensis. Classification (NCBI taxonomy): domain Eukaryota; kingdom Metazoa; phylum Chordata; class Lepidosauria; order Squamata; family Lacertidae; genus Podarcis; species Podarcis cretensis. The sequence goes on along the minus strand of NC_137184.1, from coordinate 17,124,990 downwards.
TGGGCGACATCCAGGGCCTTGCAGAGCCAGGCAGAGGTCCAGGCCAGGTAGATAATGTGCCCCCCACCTGTAAAAATATTTACATAACGTAATTTTTTAATAATGTATTATAATTTTAAATACATTTTACAATAAATACATTATTCATTCTAAAATGTATTATACAATTTTTAATAGTTCAATGATGTATTTAAAAATCTTTTTTTAAGTAGACAAATTTGACTATTAATTATAATTAAATTATAATTAAAACTTCTCCGTCTTCTTATTCTACTCTTAAAAAAGATGTATGCTTGTGAGAAAGCCACTATTGCTCATAAGCCACAATTTCTTTAAAAAACATGGTTTCCACCAAATTTTATCCTCATTGAGCTGTATGTACTCCTTGGGTGTAAGTAATATTCCTGGTCAACAAAATTTTAAACAAATGGCCACATCTTCATCAATTTTTCATCATTAAAAAAAAAAAGCTAGCGATAAGAAAGCCAACACACTTATCTTTAAGGTATGTGTGGATTTAATTTTTGGCAAACAACATTTCAAACAAAAACTCACTAACTTTTAACAGCATGAAAAACATGGTCCGCCATCACGTTCGCGGCGCGCTGGCTGCTGGAGCCTTGGTCGCCTCCACCCACCCATCTCCTGTTCCGTGCTCCTCTGCGGAGCCGATCGCAGGCCTTGCCCTGGACACCGGGGAAACTTTTCTCTCGCACTGCCAGCCATGGCCCCAGGGAATCCGCCCGCCGCCACCTCCGCCTTTGTGCCTCCGCCTTTGCCCCAGTGCATCCACTGTGATTGTGAATATGCTGACTGAGGCCCCCTTTGGAATCAGAGGCCTGGGCCAAGTGGTCCATATGCCCCCCCCCCCCGTCTGGGCTTGGCGACATCTGGTTTTCAACATCACAATATATCACCAGCAAAGTATCACAATATATCAGTAAATCACAATGTCTGAAATAAGGGTGGAACTATGTAGAGGCAAACTAGTGGCTACCGATAGCCGCCTTGTCCATGAATTGGTCCAGTCCTTGTTTAAAGCCATCCAAGTTGGTGGCCATCATTGCCTCCTGTGGGACTCCCAAACACTGCATCCTTTCTTTGTAGGGGAGTTGTTCCATCTCATTCTCCGAACCTGTTCCAACACTACAATATGATGAGTATTCACAGGGGATTATGGGTGGTATCATCTAGTAATTATGATTATGGCGATGATGTTGAAGCCACCAAACAAAACTCTAGGATCCCTCTTGTTGGCTTCGCCAGAGGTATGTCTTTGGCTACGTCTTCCGCTTGCTTGCCTCGTTCATACAAGGAGAGCCAGTGTGGTGTAGTGGTTAGAATGCTGGACTAAGACCTGGGAGACCAGGGTTCAAATCCCCACTGGGCCACGAAGCTCACCAGCTGACCTTGGGCCAGTCACTGCCTCTCAGACTAACCTTCCTCACAGGATTGTTGTGAGGGTCATATGAAGAGACTCGGGGGGGGGGGGACTGTGTGTCCCACCTTGAGCTCCCTAGAGAAAGAGGTGGGCTATAAATACCATGAATAAAAATAAAAAAAATAAAAAAAATGTAGAAAGACCTACAACCAGATTATGGCTTGACTCTGAAATTCTTGCAGTTACTGGTGGTGGAAGCTTCCCTCCTCCCACCGGTACCCCCCAAGGATGAAGGGAGAGAAACTCTTAGCAACTTCTCCCTGAATCATTAATTTTTTTCCTGGGCTGCCTTAATGACTCTCTCCTGCTACTGGGGTTGCATTTTAATCTACAATTAGCAGGAAATGAGTGGTTCTGAGAAGAGGGGTGAGGGGATGCTTTACTTATGTGTCACACCATTAAGACTGAGAGAGTGAATGAACTTAGCAGTGGTGTCATTTTTGCTAGAGCATGAGATCATTTAGCCAAAACGAAAAGAAGACCAATTGCACAGTAGAGGAAGACACACACAAAGAGGTGTGTGCGCATGGCACCAAATAAGGATCGTTCCCATTTTCAAAGGGGATACTTGCTGGACAGGATTGTGGGGTTTTTGTGTTTTTTTGCAGGTTCATATCATTTTATTTTATATTGATTAATCCTCCGCCTTCGAACTGCTGGATAGATTTAATTTGCACGTTGCCTAAACCTCAGTAAAGAGGAGGCTTATGAGATACTCAAAGAAGAGTGAATTACTGACAGTGTTAATTTTATTTTTTTTACTTCATGAAATTTATACGTTGCTTGATTTGGCCCTTCCAACTTTACAGTTCTGTGATTAGTTCTATGAATAGTTGGAGCCTTAGCTGGATATACACCCCCAAGGCTCCAATCAAAAAACCACTTACCTGAGAGAAAGCTCCACTGAAGTCAGTGGAACCTCTGAGTAAACATTGTTAGGACTGCAACATAAAATAATAGATTATGAAGTGGCATAAGATTAAAGGACAGGGTTTGTTAAAAAATAAAAATCCTTTGGAGGACAATTAGGGTCCCAGATATGTAAGGGCTGATCAAAGCAAAGCCTGTCTTCAGATCAGCATACCAATCCCCCATTCCCCCCCCCACGCCATTCATTACAGTCATTGTACATACAGTCATTACAACAACTTTCCAGCAAAGACAAATCATGAAGGACAGAAAAGAACTCTGTAGTTGGTGGCAGCAATTAGATCAGTCGCAGTTTATCTGCTACAAATTTCAAGCCTTGCAGTCAATTGTTTTTTATTCCTCTCTCTCTCTCTCTCTCTCTCTCTCTCTCTCTCTCTCTCTCTCTCCCCCCCTCCCATCCTAGCTGAATTCTAGCTCTACTCTGGCAAGAAGAGCTGGAGAAAAGAAAGAAGGATGATTGGGGAGGGGAAAGGGTTCTTGCAAGGAATCTGCAGAATGAATTGTGGAGATTCTGCCTCTTTCTCACCAGTTCTTAATTTACACAAGTGGGTGTTCGTGTTCTCTCTCTCTCTCTCTCTCTCTCTCTCTCTCTCTCACACACACACACACACACACACACGGTGAGTTTTTGTAACTGTTTCCTAGCAAGGTCGGCAACTGCAGGCCTTAGAGTCGAATCTACCCATAACCCTAGATAAAGCCCATAGGCCTCTCTTGCCGTTGACACCTTTGTGATAAAACAGATGCAAGAAAAGCATTTGTTAAATAGCAACTAGAGATGGAGGAATTTGTCGGTTTTCATTTCTCCTGCACTTTCACCCTTGTCCCAGGTCTCCACATCTACTGTGCATTTTGGAACGTGTCAATTTGTTTTCTATAAGTTTGGATGTCTCTTGAGATGCCATTCTAAACTCAGCATGAGGATTCTCAAGGAGGCGGTGGAAGTTTTTGTCCATGTTTGGATATGGCTGCCATTTTGAATCAAGATGACAGACCAAAACATCATTTCGGTGTGATTTTGCCCTTTTGGTTCAGCCACCTGTGGGAATGTAGTTGCCAAACTCAGCATGAGGGTTCCTCAAGTGGGGGGCTGCATAGATGTTTGGGTGCCAGACACCATTTTGAATTAAGATGGCGGACTGAAACTTGGCCTTGGTATGACTTCACCTGGTTTTTGGCACGGGTTTGGCCACCTCCCAAGATATCGTTGCTCCTTGGAGGAAAAGGTGGGATATAAATGTGAATTGAATTGAACCTTCCCTGGCAGTTCCATACAAGCCCCTTTATGTAATCTGCCCTAAGAAATAACTTTGGGTGTATCCCATTCTGCTTGGCCATTTGCACATATAAAACATGACATTGCCCTACTCCCTTGCCAGATTTGCTGCTGTCGTTTCTCAAGAATCCAAAGATCATAACCCCTTTCCTTCAGAGCTTGGGATAGTGTGCACATATGATTGGTTCTCCCTAGAAGTGGCACTCTTGCCAGGCTGTTCTGCTTGATTGATGCCCTGAGTCAAGGTTCTGACAGCTCATATAGGCTGAGATAGATTGTTTATTTTTTATTTTTAACCCCCAAATGCCATCAGTACAAGTTCCTGAGTTGTGATGGCCGCTTTGATGTGATCTAGAAAGGCATCATTCACCTTGCAACAGAGTAGCGTGAATATTAATTTTATAGATTCATAGAATCGTAGAGTTGGAAGAAACCCCAAGGGTCATCCAACCCCTTGCAATGCAGGAATCTCAGATTAATAATAATAATAATAATAATAATAATAATAATAATAGCAATTTATTATTTATACCCTGCCCATCTGGCTGGGTTTCCCCAGCCACTCTGGGCGGCTTCCAACAAAATATTAAAATACAATAGCCTATCAAACATTAAAAGCTTCCCTAAACAGGCCTGCCTTCAGATGTCTTCTAAAAGTATGGTACAGTCATACCTCATGTTACGTTTGCTTCAGGTTGAGCGTTTTCAGGTTGCGTCCCGTAGCGACCCGGAAGTGCAGGAAAGGATTACTTATGGGTTTCGCTGCTCGCGCATGCGCATATGCAGACGCACAGAATGACATCACCCTCCTCTGTACACGTTCCATCTTGTCAATATACTTCTTAAATTGTGGTGCCAAGAACTGGACACAGGACTCCAGGTGAGTTCTGATCAAGGCAGAATAGAGTGGAACTATTACTTTTCTAAATTATTTATTTATTTAAAATTATAATCTGCCCTTCCTCCCAGTGGAGTCCAGGGCAGCAAAGTGCAAGTTGAATCCTGACAAGACAGAAGGACTGTTTTTGGGGGACAGGGCATGGGCGGGTGTGGGGGACTCCCTGGTCCTGAATGGGGTAACTGTGCCCCTGAAGGACCAGGTGCGCAGCCTGGGCGTCATTTTGGACTCACAGCCGTCCATGGAGGCACAGGTTAATTCTGTGTCCAGGGTGGCTGTCTACCAGCTCCATCTGGTACGCAGACTGAGACCCTACCTGCCCGTAACTGTCTTGCCAGAGTGGTGCATGCTCTAGTTATCTCCCGCTTAGACTACTGCAATATGCTCTACGTGGGGCTACCTTTGAAGGTGACCCGGAAACTGCAATTAATCCAGAATGTGGCAGCTAGACTGGTGACTGGGAGTGGCCGCCGGGACCACATAACACCAGCCCTGAGAGATCTGCATTGGCTCCCAGTACGTTTCCGAGCACAATTCAAAGTATTGGTGCTGACCTTTAAAGTCCTAAACAGCCTCGGTCCTGTATACCTGAAGGAGTGTCTCCACCCCCATCGTTCAGCCCGGACACTGAGATCCAGCGCTGAGGGCCTTCTGGCGATTCCCTCATTGCGAGAAGTGAGGTTACAGGGAACCAGACAGAGGGCCTTCTCGGTAGTGGCGCCCGCCCTGTGGAACGCCCTCCCTTCAGATGTGAAGGAAATAAGCAGGTATCCTATTTTTAAAATACATCTGAAGGCAGCCCTGTTTAGGAAAGTTTTTAATATTTAATGCTGTATTGTTTTTAACACTCAATGATGATGATGATGACGATGAAAGCAATAAAACATGTCAAAGCAATTCTGGTACCGAACGCTCCCTACTTAATAGTGCCCTATTCTGCTTCTTCATGTAGCACATAAATGATGGAACTCCCTCCTGCAGAAGGCAGTGATGGCCACCAACTTGGATTGGCGAGAAAGCGACAGGTGGCCATCAAGCATTGTGGCTGTACTTTGCCTCCATGACTAGAGGCAAGAATGCCTCTGAATATCAGTTGCTGAAAACCGCTGGAGGGGAGGAAGCTATTGTGCTTGAGTCTTGCTTGTGGGCTTTCCATAAGGGGAATATGGTTGGCTGCTGTGAGAACAGGATGCTGGACTAGCTAGGTCTTTGGTTCAGTTCAGAAGGGCTCTCCATATGGAGGTCTACTGTCAGAACCTCCATACCCGGGGGCAGTCTAGCTCAGAACACCAGCTTCTGGGAATCACAGGTGGTAAGAACACAGCTGTTGCAATCAAGTCCTGCTTTCTGTCTTTTTCTGTGATTGAACCCTTCACAGTTACTCTAAACTGTTGCCATTTGAGCGACCTCTCAGTGAAATATAATATAATATAAAATAAATAAAATAAAATACTCTCTACCCCTAATCACTCATCTGGCCCACTGCTTCATCAGCTCCCAGGTGACTGGGATCTCAAAATCATCAAACCTTATTTAATTTCTGTCTCCCTGAGGTTTTCATTCTTCAAATCCACCCACATTAGGTCATCTTTCCCTTTACTTGCTCACAAGGCACCCTTCAGCCGGTCAATAGCAATGGAATTAGAGAGAGAGTGCAATCGTTACAAACCCAAAGTCTTAGCGCGGCTCCTGACTGCAGAAGATTGTATTTTAAAGAGATGAAATTAATTGAGCAATTGGCTTCTGTATCAGAGAAGGAGGAGGAAGCAACATTTTTTAAAAGTCAGGAAAATCCCCAAATGGGTTATTAACTGTGAATCTGCATGCAGCAGCATTCAATTCTTCTATGTTTGGTGGGAATGCCCTCTGGTTTCTCAAGCATATCAAGAAATATCTAACATAATTACCGTAAATCCCCTGTTCAAGCTTCCTTGCAACTGTCATTACTGAATATGTGGGTGGACGACCTGAAAGATTGTCACTCCAAAGATATTTTGACATGGATGTTAGCTGCAGCCAGGATTTCAACAGCCCAGTAATGCATTTGGCTGTGTGGTATAAGAATTTACGGAGTTTGGCTATTGCAGAAACCATAAGACATAAACCGTGGGTCTACAGACAGATGGAGGATCTAGAACAATTTTATGTCATATGGTGGGAATTTATTTCTTATGCGAGGAGGTAAAATCCGCTCCGTCTGCAACACTGGGGAGTTAAGGCAAGGTTCTGTGCATGTTAAGGAGGTTACCTACAGCAGAAAGATTTGTCTGCAAGGGAATAGTCCCTCTTTACTAACATTAAAAAGAGATGATGTTACAGAGAAGAGATAGTGCAGGACTTGTATCAAGGATCAATGCCAGTGGTTAGCTGACTTTTTGCCCCGAACCCTAGTGTACTTTGAGGTAAGTTCCAATAGACCAGCCTTTCTCAACCTGTGGGTCCCCAGATGTTGTTGGACTACAACTCAGAATCACAGAATCATAGAGTTGGAAGAGACCACAAGGGCCATCGAGTCCAACCCCCTGCCAAGCAGGAAACACCATCAGAGCACTCCTGACATATGGCTGTCAAGCCTCTGCTTAAAGACCTCCAAAGAAGCAGACTCCACCACACTCCTTGGCAGCAAACTCCCATCACCCCTAGCTAGCAAGGCCAGATCTCAGGGAAGATGGGAGTTGTAGTCCAACAACATCTGGGGACCCACAGGTTGAGAACAGCTGTGAATAGACTGTGCTGCTGACCATGTGCACTAAGCAGAAAGTTCTGTTGACCACAGTCCTCTAAGATGCGAGAATGGTTCAAAGTTAGGCCAGGTTCCCATCTCTGAAAAAGATCCAAGGTTGTAACTCTAGGGTCAGTCCTGAAATCATGGTCTGGTGTATCTCCCAAAACAGTTGCCCTCACTCTGTCTAGCCTACCTCACAGGGTTGTTGTGAAGATGAAAGGAGGGGTACCTGGGGCTCCTTGAAGCATGGGTGGGATACAAATGCATCATCTAGACAAGACCTGGGAGTTTCCATAGGTGACTCTCACCGCACCAGCTTCCCTCAAGTTATTTTGCCTGGCTGGAATGTGTCTTCAAAATAAGAAAATGCCTCATGCTTGCCTAGATCTCCATCCAGTGTGTGCCTGTGTGCATATCTTCTTATGTACATAAAAAGCAGGGTGTCCTCATGCTCTGCAGAGAGGTTTAACAGAGGCGGGGGAGAAGCTCTTCACACAGTGGTTTAGCAAGCTGCTGTGTGAAGCACCTGCCCTTGCCTTTAAACAGGGGTGGGTGGGGCTTGGAGCGAGCTGGGCAGGAGGGGGAGGGCCTTGGGGCAACTTGTGGGAAGATAGGCAAGGAAGGGGGATAAGGTGTAAAGGGAGGGGCTTGGTGAGGTGTGGAGGAAAGATATTTTGCAAAGGAGTCGGTGAGCAGAGTGAGTGGGGAGGAAGCTCCTAGTGTGTGGTGCAGTGGTTAGAGTGTTGGTCTATGACTTGGGAGATCAGGTTTTGAATCCCTAACAAACCATGACGCTCACATGACACCAGTATGGTATAGTGGTTAAGAGCGGTAGATTTGTAATCTGGGGAACCGGGTTCGCGTCTCCGCTCCTCCACATACAGCTGCTGGGTGACCTTGGGCTAGTCACACTTCTTTGAAGTCTCTCACCCCACTCACTTCACAGAGTGTTTGCTGTGGGGGAGGAAGGGAAAGAAGATTGTTAGCTGCTTTGAGACTCCTTAAGGGGAGTGAAAGGCGGGATATCAAGTCCAAACTCTTCTTCTTCTTCTTCTCACTGGGGGAACCTAGAGCCAGTCACTCACTCTCAGCCTTACCTACCTCGCAGGATTGTTGTGGGGATTAAATAAGAAGGGGCAGAACCGTGTAAGCCACTCTGAGCCCCATGGAGAAAAAAGGTGGGACACACACACACACACACACACACACACACACACACACCCTCTGACTTTTGTGTGGTTGAAATGTAGCCTGCCATTCAAAGGTATGAGTCCCATTCATTCCCCAACGATTCTTCCCTTGCACCACTCCCACTGCTGGAATGTGGCCCTTTAAAGGCTTTCCCTTAGGGGGGTGTGGCCCTTAGGCTGAAAAAGCTTCCCTACCCAGCTCTATAACTGGGTGCAGAGATGCAGAATGAAGCTACCACCTCTCTCTTGCTTCTTCCTTCTGCAGGATTTTAATCGCTCAATACCATCACCACCACCACCTTAAATGAAAGGTACCCCTGCCCGTACGGGCCAGTCGTGTCCGACTCTAGGGTTGTGCGCCCATCTCACTTAAGAGGCCGGGAGCCAGCGCTGTCCGGAGACACTTCCGGGCCACACACCTTAAATGAAAAGGGTACTGCAAATGAACACAATTTTCAAAGCCAAATCTTCAGATACTGTTTTGTAGCATTCCCCCCCCCCCCTTCCCGGCACCGGTGAGATACATATGATTAAGTCCCAGCGCTAGGTTGTAATAAAACTTGATAGAGCGAAACGCAAATAAAATGATGCAGGCTAGAATGGGACGATTTGTAAAACTGTGAGGAGGCAGAGCCTGTGTGAAAAGATGATAAATTGAACTATCATATAGGTGCATGTATGCACTAGAAAATCAGCAATAGTCACTGTATAAAGCTTAGGGATGCCGTACATCCAGAATTTTCAATTATCGCTTAAAATGTCCAGGAAACCCAGGTGTATGGCAGCTCATATTGGAAGTGTTGGATTTATTTATTTTTTGCAAATTCCCTAAAAAAAGAGCAAAAAAAAAGAAGAGCAACTCTACTAAAACTGCCAGTTCATAGGACATTCTAGGTGCCTCCCCCCACCCCCAGTACCACATAAGAACTTCAGAAGTGGCTGGATGCTGGACCAGGCAGTCCCAAATCCTAGTACAAAACTCTAACCACTGCACCACACTACCTACCCACCCCTCAGTTTACAGTAATCACCTAATTGAAACTGAGGCTCAGAATATGGATGATCATCAAATAACCAGGCTGTAGAATTCAACTTTTCTTTGATTCATGTTTTTTATAAAGTGGACAGTACTGGTAGACTCCATTGGTCCATCAGTCTAATCTTAGAGGACTCTCAATTGATTTTAAAATTAGGAGGCACCATCTACTTTCGCTTTTCTCCACTTGCTAAAATGATTTTACTCATCTTCCACATGGTAGCATGTGAAGCTTAAAAAATAATAATCATGTACTCGATTTTTAGGCAAGACAGAATAGGGTCACCGCTTGAGCAAAACAGGGCGGGATGTTGAAAGGTTGGCTCCTTTGGGAAGAATTTGGGAAACAAACTGGTGCTTTGAAGTCTTGCATGACCTCATTTTCTTTCGAGGGAAATGAATGCAAATGGAGCAAAGTTTCTGGTTGCATCCTGAGAAAAGAAATGGAGGACAAGAAGCTGCCTTCTACTGTGTCAAACTGTTACTCCATCTTAGCCCAGTGTTGTCTACACAGGCTGGCAGCAGCGGCTTTCCAGGGTTTCAGTCAGGGCGTCTCTCCCAGCCCTACCTGAAGATGCAGTTGCATGCAAAGCAGGTGCTCTACCGCTGAACTAAGGTTCTTTCCACAAAAATAAAATAATAAAATAAAATAAAATATAAAAATAGATCTCATGTTTCTGAATAAAAGGCTGAATTAAACAGGAAAATGGGTCTTCAGTTTAATTGTTTCAGTTTAAACTTCTCAGCTCCTACAGATTAGGGTGATGCTTTTCATTCTTACGGCAAAGAGCTTTATCAACAAGGTTTCATGGAGGAAGTGGCAGGCGAGGAAAGGAGGGAAGAAACCTTTTTCCTGGAGCATTGCAGATATAATAATCCAATTAATATTGGAAACGCAAGAAGGGGAAAATGAATGCGTGCAACTGAAATGTTTACACATAGCTTTTCCTTCTGTATGCCAAGGGTGGCAGCGGCTACAGAGTTCCTGGACTGTTTCACTGGCAGACTTCGCAAGTGAGCCCATTCACCTAGCAAGTGTGCTGGAAAAGGGCCCCCCCCCCAAGCCTTTGCTGTGGGCAGGGGCAAACTAGATGACTTGACTTTTCATGGAGGCAGGAGCAACCTTTGTCCTGGAAAGGGCTGCAGCTCAGTTGCACAACATTTGCTTTGCATGCAGGTTCAGTCCCCAGCATCTCCTGTTAGGACTTGGGAGGGAAAACCTTGACTGAAACCCTGGAGAATTGCTGCCAGTCAGTGTGGACAACACTTAGCTAGACCGGGCTAGCTTCCTGTTCTGCTCTCATTCCTTTAATCAGAATGATGAGGACTAGAATCTTATTCATTTTTAGCAGGTGGGTCATGGCTCAGTGGCAGACTTCTCTGCTCTGGCATGCAAAAAGCTCCCAGGTTCAGTCCCTGCTGGGATCTCCAGTTCTCAGCAAAGCAGCTTACCTAGCAGAGACCAGCAACCTTTCCCAATGGTGGCATCCAGGGCAGATGCCTGCTTGGCCTAATTCAGGGGTCAGCAACCTTTTTCATTCGTGGGCCAGTCCACTGTCCCTCAGACCATGTGGTGGGCTGGACTATATTTTTTTTGGGGGGGGGGATGAACAAATTCCCATGCCCCACAAATAACCCAGAGATGCATTTTTTTAAAAAGCACACATTCTACTCATGTAAAAACATGCTGATTCCCAGACCGTCCGCTGGCCAGATTGAGAAGGCAATTGGGCCTCATCCAGCCCCGGGCCTTAGGTTTCCTACCCCTGGCCTAATTGTTGAACTGGCCCTGGAGGAAGGACAGACCCTGACACAGGCCCCAGCTGAAATAACGCTTTTTTTCCTCACCATTGTTAACATCTCCCTTTCAGATTCAATTTTAATCTCTCAATTGTTATGAGATCTGATGATGGTGGAGCTACAGGCGATGGTAAAATATGCATGAGGGTCTCCGAGAAAAGGAAGCAAAACGCAAAGCAGCTAAGAAAGACAGCAGATGTATGACAGTTTTCACAGCTGTGGCATTGGACATGCTGTTCCTTCTGGTGCTCCAGATCGCTGGCATTTGCATGGTGGGGTTGGGGTGAATAAGGGTTTTTCTTAGACTTCCCTCTGTTCTTTCAGATGCTGTGATTTGCCAAGAAAGGGGACAAGGTGGGGACTGAAGCCAGGGGGAATGGCTGTGGAGCACGGAAACTGAAAACCAGAGGACATGGCTTTCTCTCTTTCTGTGCATCTCCATGCAAACACCCCTCTAGATTGGGCAAGGTGGCCTCAGAGGGACTGGGTTAATAATGCAACTGAGGTAGGACTGTACGAAAGGTCATTATTGCCAAAACACCCACGTACCCAGTCCAGCTATTATCCCATCTCAGTTAATCAGCCTCCCCATTGTTCCTGAGTAAACATTCTCACTCGGACCCCTCTGTTTACACAACACCACAATCGGGCTTGCATCGGGGTACATCCGACCTCAATACGTGTGTCCTGGATGCCCACGTGCCAGATTCCAGCCTATAAAAATAAATAAAAATAAATCACCACCTTCCCAGTTGATGCTGCAAATATTGTTGATTGCAGGCCAGTGCTGGTTTCTGCAAGAAGCTTCCTATACAGTGTGGCATTTTCCCTATGCAATACCCTCCCCTCCCCTCCCCTCCTCTCCCCTCCAGCACTTCATAGAATCATAGAATTGTAGTTGGAAGAGCCCCAAAGGTTAATCTGGTTCAGCCCCCTGCAATGCAGGAACTTGCTACTTGGATATCATGGTGATCTGTTGCATGTCTCTTTGCAGTGGGAGATACAGGAGACCACTGGCCCCTTTAAAAGTGGTTGGATGCAACTCAGACAAAAAAGTAAAGTCTAAACAGTGGTAACTCGGGTTACAGACACTTCAGGTTATGTGTTTTCGGGTTGCGTACCGCACCGAACCCGAAAGTACCGGAACGGGTTGCTTCCGGGTTTCAGCACTCGCGCATGCGCAGACGCACCAAATTACGACCTGCGTGTGCGCAGATGCGGTGCTGCGGGTTGTGAACGTGCCTCTCGCACGGATCACGTTCGCAACCCCACGTTCCACTGTAATAGCAAATAAATAGAGGCAGCTGTAATCTGTGTTATCTGCATTCTTTGGGGGGCTGGGGATGAACAGAGCCTGTTCATCGCCAGGCAGGGCACCCCCATTATGTGAACAGTGTTTATTGCCTAGGGGTCTATCCATCAGACCACAATGGATCAGCCTGCTGTCTTCCTGTTCTTTGCAAGCCTGTCTGTATCTTGATTTCTATCATCAGACATCAGCAGCCATCAATCCTAGACCCACCAGACTTGCCTGGAACTGGGGCCAGGTTGTCTGCCCGCTTGGCAATAAGGACAAATGAGATTCAGCTGCCATTTTCTGTCAGAACTGTTCTGTTTTGGCAGGCCCAGCCTAATTACCTTGTTTGGAAATTTATATGCAGCACTCCGTGTTCAGAAAGAAACTGAGAAAAGTATAATCAGAAAGCCACTTATATATCAAATTGTGTTTATTGTGTGGTCATTGGATTTAGAGTGTGCAGAAACGGGATTAAACAAGGCCGAATAGGTAGGAGATGGTGGTCTCTAAATATAGACAGGCTTGTAGATCTCCACTCAACCTAGTCACCTGTGGTGAGTAAGCATCTTCTCTAGGTGAACAAAGTGGCTATGTCCGGGAAATTCCAGACGCATGGCAACCCTAGTGGGCAGTTACTTCAGCAAACTGCTCCATTTTCTGTTATGTACTATTATGAGAAATGGCTGTTCTGTTGAGATTAACTTAAATTGAAATCAGAATTTTTTTTATAATGGGTACACACACACACACACACACACACACACACAATTCCACTGCCGTAGCCTATGCTAGCCCCATCCATCAGCTTTCCCCCTTTCTCCCTGAGACTAATCTTGTTTTTGGAGGCCTACGGTTTGACAAGAAACCCGATAACAGTCCCCACTCTGCCTCCAGATTGAATTTGTGGTAGCTCAAAAAACAAATCCCAAACTATAATAAAACACATTACCTGTCATGTGTTGAGCAAAGACGGAAAGATCAGAAACAGGAGGCTTTGAGATGTGCCAGCTTTAAAACCGCACATTTTCCCATGGCCATGACCCTTGTGCAGCTTATCTGTGGTCGAGTTTAGATTTGGCCGGAGCTTAATTGTATTTTGTGGTGCCTGGCAGAGAAGGTGTGAAGCTTAATAATAATAATTGTAGAATTGGAAGGGACCCAAATAGCCATCTAGTCACCTCCCTGTAGTTCAGGAATCACAGCTTGAAAGCGGTTTGTGCTGAGAGCTGGGAGGTTGTCAGAATGATCCTGGGGTGCACACTTTATTTCTGGTGCCATGTAGATGTCAGCTCAGTTGCTGAAAGCACATCCACGCCATGCTAAATTGGTTAGGATCCACTGTGTGGCTGAAGGCTGAGAAACTGAATGAGAAGTCCCTTCCGCACCTTACATTGAAAGCAGTATTACATTGAAAGCAGTATTGTGCTACTTTAAACAGTCATGGCTTCCATCAAATATATATATGTATATATATGTAGGAATTGCATTTGGTTAAGGTTGCTGAGACTTGTTAGGAGACTCCCTGTTCACCTCCCAGAGGTGCAATTTCAAGGGTTTCCTAGAAAAAGGGATTGATGGTTAAACCACTCTGGGAAAGTTCCCCTGACCCAGGACTAGTCTATTAGAAATTCAGGCTCCCTGCTTGAGAATTTCAGAATAAAAGTGTGGCTGAAGAAATTGCTAGCATTGGTAGATTTCACCCTGCACAGCACTTATTATTCATTATTGATTTTATTATTTGAGTGCTTCTCATCAGTTTCTCTTCCTCTCTCATAACATTAGAGCTGACGGAGATTCAATGAAGCTGGATATTGAAAAATTCAGTACAGACAAAAGAAAACTCTTCTTCCTCCAGCGAATAGTTGGACTTTGGAACTTGCTCCCCCAGGAAGCAGTCACCAACCAGGATGACTTTAAGAGAGGATTAGACACATTCATGGAGGAGGAGGGAGCACTACTAGACACAGTGGCTATGTTCTCTGTAATGAATGCCAGTTCCTGGAAACTGCTGGAGGGGAAGAGGGCTCTTGTGCTCAGGTCCTGCTTGTGGGCTTCCCATGGGGGCATTTGGCTGGCTACTGCAAGAACGGGTTGCTGCACTAGATAAGCCCCCTTTGGCCTGATCCTGCAGGCTCTTCTTAAATTATTATGCCTGTGAAGATTGGAATGCAAAAATCTAACTTGGGCACGTGGTTAAAATTGACAGGGCAACTAGTGAAATCTCCTTTCCTTTTTATCCACCTGTGTGCACCCTCCCTCCTTTCATCTCTCGTTCATAACACATTTTTATGTGACTGTTCTACAAGCTGATTTGAAATGGCTCATGCAGCCTTTGTATCATGTTGCTGTTTGATGTATGCCAGAACAGGGCAGTAATATACTCACTCTTGTTCCTGCGGCGCTATCTATTTAAACACACACTTTTAATGCACTCTGGTCCAAAGGCTGGAGAAAAATAGTCACTCTGAAATAAAATGCAGGTGTAACTACCCCCCACTAATCAATTAAAACTACAGTGGTACCTTGGGTTACAGACGCTTCAGGTTACAGAGGCTTCAGGTTACAGACTCCACTAACCCAGAAATAGTACCTCGTGTTAAGAACTTTGCTTCAGGATGAGAACAGAAATTGCATGCCGGCAGCTAGAGGCCCCATTAGCAAAAGTGGTACCTCAGGTTAAGAACAGTTTCAGGTTAAGAATGGACCTCCAGAATGAATTAAGTTCTTAACCTGAGGTACTACTGTAGATTAAAAGAGAAAAAAAAGGGACAACAGGTTTTCTTAAATGCCCCAACCCCCTGGATTGTACCCAAAGCTAGTCCTGTTCAGTGGTAGAGCCACTGAAATAAACAAATGTGACTACAGTGGTACCTCAGGTTAACAACTTAATTTGTTCCGGAGGTCTGTTCTTAATCTGAAACTGTTCTTAACCTGAAGCACCACTTTAGCTAATGGTGCCTCCCGCTGCCGCCGCGCTGCAGGAGCGTGATTTCTGTTCACACCCTGAAGCAAAGTTCTTAACTCGAGGTACTATATCTGGGTTAGCAGAGTCTGTAACCTGAAGCGTCTGTAACCTGAAGCGTATGTAACCTGAGGTACCACTGTACCTTAGGCTGGTGTGTGAAATGTGAGCTTCACTTTGAACAGTATCTGCCCTCACCCCCAGGAGCTGGACATTGTTAAGTTTCCAGGCCCAATTTAAGACATTCATATTGAAAGGGCCCTAAACTACCCGAAAGCCTACTCTTTCCATACAGACCCTCTTGGGCATTGTGATTGGCAGTGGGAGCTCTCTTGGTAGTTCCTCCAGCTTCAGAGGCTGGTGGGTGGAATGGCCTGGGAAAGGGCCTTCTCTGTGGCAGCCCCTAAGCTGTGGAACTCACTCCCATCAGAGGTGCACCTGGCACCTTCATTACACAGCTTCCGGCAAAAGCTGGAATGAAGATGCCCCTCTTTGACCAGGCTTTTGACACTTGTATGGTGTACAGTTTTAAGGCCCACCTATTTATGTGAAGGTCAGTTATTTTAAACTGTTTTTAATATTGTGTTGTAATGCTCAGCGTTCAAAATTTGCCAGGCACCAGGCATATTTTTCATCTGGCTATCAACCGCTTGCGACCTGTGCACCAGGATGGCGACTGACGTCTCCACCATCTGGAGGTGCATGCCTGGGAATCCTTTGATCTTGACTGTTTTCACACACATCCTGTAGAATTATATCCGTTATATTTTACCTGCACAAAATCAGAATGAATTTCAAGAACCAAAAAGTCATATTTAAAATTTTTGAGCTGTCTGCCCCGGGAATGGCAACTAGGCATTTCGTTTTGGCAACCGTAATGCTGGTTAAAAGAGCCATTTAGCACCTAGCTTATATTTCTGAGTTTTTTACACTGGAAATTCTGTAACTAGGGTGGAGGGCAGCTTGGCTGTGGGGGAATCCTTTCTTTGGGAGATGCTTTTCAGCCCTTCATGGAAAGCTTTTCTGCCTCTCATCCGTTTTCTCTGAGGCGCTTCCAAGGGGTTCCCTGGGAGTGCCAGGAAGAAGGCACATCGTTTTTGCCAGCTGCGTAGGGAAGCCACCAGCTCTGTGAACTGGAACGAGTTGCAATCCATCTGTTCCTTGAGAGAGAGAGAGATGAAGCGAGGGCAGAGGAGGCTCCAGGAGGGAGGCTTGGAGCGTCGTCATCATCCCATGCTGTCAGCCTTTCCCGGCAGCGTCACATGGCTCTCAGTAATCATTTTAAGTGACGCCCGGGATTGCCTGCAAAGTACCATCATTTTTCAGCGAGGCTGTCATTTTCTTTGTTACTTTCAGGCGACTTGTTTCAAAACTCATTATGCCTGGCATTTATTTACAAGGGCTGGAAGCACCTTGAGCTCTATGCGGAAAAATGAAAATTGATCTATGGGGACTGTGGATGTTGAGGGGAGGAGGGCAATCCGGGCAAGGGGAGGGGAAATGTCAATTTCCCCTTCCAGAGTCTATTAACTAGTTTTGATTCCACCAACCAAGTTATTATTTTTACAAACCTTTAAGAAGAAAAAAAGAGAGAGTCAGAATGGAGAAATCTGCAGGAGATAAAAGTCCTGCAGAGAACAAACTGGGAGGCTCATGGAGCTGAAATACTTTTATTTAATGGTGTCAAATCTCTGGTGTTTCACTGGAGAGTACTAAGCTAATTGGAGGAGGAGGGAGAGGCAATGCGGCATGGTGGTGAGAGTGTCTGGGAGACCTACTGCACTCATGCCCTGCTTATGGGCTGCCTTTTGGGGCATCGGCTTGGCCATCGTGAGAACAGGATGCTGGACTAGATGGGCCATTGGCGTGCTCCAGCACTCATGCTCTTATGTTCTACCTCCACTGTTGAAGGCAGCATGGATACCTGTGACCACCAATCGTCAGGGATCGCAAGTGTTGCACTGAGGCCCTCAGCTGAAAGGTGCACCTGTTTCACATTGGATAATATCTCCCTATTTTGTCAAGCAGGTGACGAGGAAAGCAACATGATGCACGATTTGCCCTGAGGCAACCAGCCAATCCAATACAGTACTATGGATTTTCCCTTTCCTGGATGGGTCTGTGAAGTGCCTAATTTTAGCTTTTAACCAACTAGCCAGTTTGTTATTCTGACCCAGATTCAACACAGAGATGGCAGAAGAACCTCCCCCACCCCCACCCCCACCCCATTTTGCAAAGTGATATCTGTTTTAGGCCAATGCAAAATGTCTGCACCTGCCCTGGAGGAAGAGCATCTCTCATATCAACATTTCAGCTTTTACAAAGAGAGCTCACCCCAATAGGTGATGCTACAGAATCCCAGCGATGCAGAACAAGAGTTGGGAGAGGCAGAAATCTCAGCTGGCTTCTGGCAAAGGAAAGATTGACGGGTCTCTGTACTGCCCTCCACACAAAGATCACAGAGTTTTTAACAGCATAAAAACACAATAATACATAAAAATGTGAAATCCCGTTTTAAAGGCACAGATTGTTTAATTAGCCAAAGTCTAGGGAGAAGAGGATTTATTTTTTTTGCATGGCACCTACCTCACAGGGTTGTTGTGGGAATTAAATGAGGACTAGGACCTGGAGACCAGGGTTCAAATCCCCACTCAGCCATCAAGCTCACTGGGTGTGGCCTTAGGGGCCAGTCACTGCCTCTCAGTCTGGCCAACCTTACAGGTGGTTGTGAGGATAAAATGGAGGAGGAGCAGAACCAAGTGCATCACCTGAGCTCCTTGGAGGAAAAGGTGGTATATAATTGTAATTAATGAAAGTAGTAGTAGTAGTTGTAGTAGTAGTAGTAATTCATTTTTTTGTCTCTTTTTATATTCTAATCCAGGAGCCAGCAACCATTTTAAGCCCATGGTCAGCGCTGCCCCTTCGGTCAGTTCTTTCCTGTTTCCCCTGGACCCCCACCCACGTCCACCCCTGCACAAAAGAGGAGGAGCAGGCACACTTCAGATTTCCCTGTCCCCAAGGGATCTAGTTTAAGGTTACCAGATTTTTTTCATTGATTCCGGGGACACTTTTCAACTTCAATTGATTTTGTATGGGGACTGGTCTGTAAATCCAGGAACTGTCCCCGGGAAACTGGGACGTCTGGTAACCTTAATCTAGTTAAAAGGCACAGAGTTAATCTGAGCCCTAGAAAGCATATAGAGCTGCGAAGAGTAAGAGGGTGGGGGGAATGCATCACTCTTCCAACTTCCTGCCTTGAAAGAGTGCTGAAGGAAAAAGTAACCACTCTTGCAAGCATCTCTGCCTGTGGTACAGGGCTCCAAGGTGTTTTCGGACCCTGGGGGAAACTTCAAGGGCACAATTCAAGGGCACAATTCCTCCCGTGGTTGGTGACCTCTGCTGTGGAGTATAGCCGTACCTTGGAAGTTGAATGGCATTGTTCCAGAAGTTCATTCGACTTCCAAAACGTTTGGAAACCAAAAGCACAGCTTCTGATTGGCTGCTGGAAGCTCCTGCAGCCAAGCCGTGGAAGCCCCGTCGGATGTTCGGGTTCCAAAGAACATTCGCAAACCGGAACACATACTTCTGGGTTTACAGCGTTTGGGAGCCAAAACGTGTTGAGTACCAAGGCATTTGGGATCCAAGGTACAACTGTATAAGCTTTAATTTTTAGCTGTCTTATTTCCTGCCTAGTTATCATATGGATTGAATAAATAGCAATATCACAGAATTCTACAATTATTACTGGGGACCCAGCAGGGAGAGACGGAGGATGGTTTAGGATGCATGGCTGTCTACTTGGCAGTAAACAGGCGTTTAGCTTAACATTTATTTTAGCTCTTAAATACTGTTGTCAATAAGCAGCCTTGGTTTCAATTACTGAGTTCATAGGAAAGTGCCTTTAATGATTACTTGCGTGGGAGTCTTGCTGATTTAAATATTTGCGGGGAGATCCCCACCCCAACTGCTTGGATGAATATCATAATGCTGTTATACAGATTTGCCTCACTTCCAGAAGGATATTGCAGAAATGGAAAAGGTTCAGAAAAGGGCAACCAAAATGACCGGGGGGGGGGGGGGAGGAAGTCCTCTCTAAAGGAAGGTTGCACCTTTTGGGGCTTTTTTTTTTTTTTTTTTTTTTTTTTTTTTTAGAAAAGGTAAGTAGAAGCTGAAATGATAGGAGTTTATAAAATTATGCGTGGCATGGAGAAAGTGGAGAACGAGAAGCTTTCCCCCTTCTCTCATAACTCTAGAACTTGTGGATGTCCACTGAAGCTGAATGTTGGAAGCTCCAGAACAGATAAAAGGAAGTCCTTCTTTATGCAAAAAATAAAATAAAATAAAATAGTAATAATAAAATTCCTTCTAGTAGCACCTTAGAGACCAACTAAGTTTGTTATTAGTATGAGCTTTCGTGTGCATGCACACTTCTTTATGCAGTGCAGAGTTAAACCATAGAACTCATTCACCAACTTGGAGGGCTTTAAAAGAGGACTGGGCAAATTCATGGAGGAGGCTACCAGCACTGTCAGAGACATTATGCCTTTGAATGCCAGCTGCTGGAAACTACCGGGTGGTGTGGGGAGAGGGCTCTTGTGCTCCAGTCCTGCTTACCAATTTCCCACAGGCACCTATTCATTCACTGTGAGAACAGGATGCTGGACTTTTATATGTTTTAAATAACATTATGAATTTTTCTTGATGTTTTTGCTTTGTCAAAGCTAAAACTGCTGTGTGTGTGTGTGTTTACAATCAAGCAGCGTATAAATTTTATTAAACTAACATGCAAACCAACAAACAAGATGGGACATCAAACAACAAACAAGATGGGACATCTGCCTGATCTAGCAGGCTCTTCTTCTTAGTAGTAGTAGTAGTAATAATAATAATAATAATAATAATAATAATAATAATAATTTTTTTTATATACCCTGCCCATCTGGCTGGATTTCCCCAGCCACTCTGGGCGGCTCCCAACAAAACGCTAAAATACAATAACCTATTAAACATTGAAAGCTTCCCTAAACAGGGCTGCCTTCAGATGTCTTCTAAAAGTATGGTAGTTATTTTTCTCTTTGACATCTGATGGGAGGGCGTTCCACAGGGCGGGTGCCACTACTGAGAAGGCCCTCTGCCTGTTTCTCTGTAACTTGGCTTCTCGTAGTGAGGGAACCGCCAGAAGGCCCTCACTCAGCGCTGGACCTCAGTGTCCGGGCAGAACGATGGAGATGGAGACTTAGGGTCTTATGGCAGACATGCCCCATTAATTTTTTAAAAGGCCATCCCAACAGCTTATTGCGGTAGATAGTTCTGTTTGGTTAAGAAAAGGTAAGCAAACCACCAGTCTTCAATCCTTGAATGTTGTTGGTTATTAGGCATGATGGCTTACATCAGCCTCCCAAAAACTTGCGCCCTCCAGATGTTTGGAAGTGCAACTTCAAGCAGCTTCAGCCAGTGCAGCTGTGTGCTGCAGGAAAATTACACAACCTCTGCTCCTAAGCATGGCCATATGATGCTGAGGCTGATGGATAGCTCAGTTGGTAGAGCGTGAGACTCTCAATCTCAAGTGTTGTGGGTTTGAGTCCCAAGTTGGGCCAAAGACTCTGCATGGCAGGGGGTTGGATTAGTTGACCCTTGTGATCCCTTCCAACTCCATAATTCTGTGGGAGCATGGCCATGCTGGCTGGGGTTGATTGGAGTTGCAGACCAAAACATCTGGAGTGGTTCACCAGATTGAGGGAAGAATGACTTAAATGACACCACTCTGCATTCAGAGATGGTCTTCTTTGGTTTGTAAGGACGGACAAGAGCCATTGCCTTTCCCCTCCTCCTCGAGAGCTCTTACTTGGTCTTGCTCCCATTGAATTCTGAAGGAGTTATATGCATTGAATTCATAGGGCATTAAGATAATGTAAGATCTTATCTTCGTTCCCTTTGTCACTTGGAGACAAGGCAAGCCAGCGTGAGCTCTAGCTAACAAAGGAGGGATCTAAAGCTGTGATCTCCATCCTGGTCTAATAAATTATTTGCCAGCCTGGAGTCTTAGCATACCTGTCTTTCATTCTTTGAGAGCTCAGTCATATGCAAGGTTTTGGATCAAAAGTACCACACCTGGACAGAGCAGAGGTGATGGTTAATGCTCTGCCTCCAAATTCCAGTTGCTGAATATTGCAGGAGGAGAGAGTGCTGCTCTTGTGTTCGAATCTTGCTTGCAGGCATCTCACAGACATTTGCCTGGCCATCACGAGAACAGGTTTCTGGCCATTGGCCTAATCCAGGAGGACTCTTCTTATATTCTGCCTCCATTGTTGGAGTTAGCAATGCATCTGAATACCAATTGCTGGAAACCACTGGAGGAGAGGGAGGTCGTCCTCAGGTCCTGCTTGTGGGTTTCCCAATGGGGCATCTGGTTGGTCACTGTGAGAACAGGATGCTGGAATAGATGGGCCATTGCCTGATCCAGCAGGGCTCTTCTGATGTTCTTATGTGGGTGCTGCAAAAGGTTTGGAACCCAGTAGCCTCTGCTGCTCAGGATGGTCACCTCTCTTGCCCATCACCCCTCCCTTCTCATGTCCCACAATTGTCCAAAAACAAGCCTCTTCTTTCCTGTTGCCTCATGCTTGTTGCCCTCCAGGAAATAATGTCACCAATGGAGTTTTGTATTTCTAGCCAATAGGAAGTGTGTGTGCTTTGATTAATTACGGACTTTAGATAAGGAAGCAGACACTTTGTGTGTGCATGTGTGCGCGTGTGTGAAGCAATTCTTTCAGCTGGCTGAACAAAGCCTGCTCAATTTATTTTTTAATTAGTTGCATCCCTGCTCTGGAACAACTGAGCGACCAGATGGGGCAAGTGATGTGACCTTTAGCATTATTCCAATTAGTGTGTGGAATTAGTGTGTGGAATAGTGTGTACAAGCGCGCGCGCACACACACACGCACACACACTCCTGTGGCTTGCAGCAGCTAGTATTCAGATGGGCCATTGTATTCAGTATTCATTGTATTTTATTGACCAATCCTCCTTTCAAGCCATCTAATTTGGTTACCACCATTGCTCGTCATGGGAGGGAGTTCCATAGTTTAACTAGGCACTGCATGAAGATTCCTTCCTTTTATTCTGTCCTGAATGTTGGGTCATTCAGCTTGTTTGGACGTCCAGGAGAGAGGGAGAAAGATTTTCTCTATCCACATTCTGCATAGAATGCCTTTCCTTCGTAGGGGAGTTGCCCCATCCCCTTGATCATTTCGATTGTCCTTTCCTGAACCATTTCCAACTCCACCCTAACCCTATCTGCCCTGAACCATCTACCACGAGCCCTCTTCCCTCCTGCTAAGTCCAGCAACTGGTATTCAGAAGCCTGTGACTGTGGAGGCAGAGCCATAGCCACTGTGGCCAGCAGCCATTGATAGCCTTCTCCTGAATGAATTTGTCCAATCCTCTTATGAAGCCAACTAAGAGTGCACATGTGTGCTTCCTGGCAGAACTTGAAACACTTTGGCCATAGGACATGTTTACCCTCATCTTAGCTTCGGCGGAAAGAAGGGTCTGGGTGTGGGATCAAGGGTGTGGGGATTGGGTTGGGTTGAGTTATTCCTGGGCGACTCAAGTTTATTTTGTTGAAAATCAAAGCTTTGGAAGCCAGAGGGGGAAGACAGCAGGGGGTTTGTCCTGCTTTTGTAGTCATCTCCTTGAAGATTTCTGCCCGTCTTCTCCAAGAACAATATCTTTTCTGGATTCCCCGTTGTGAAGATGGCACAGACTTTTCAAAACAGCCTCCCCACTCCCCCACCTCCGTTTGACATAAATTAGATTTGCACACTTTTGACAATCTTCTACCCCGTGAGTGTCCTTCTTGTGGTTGTGTTCTGGGAGTTGGGTCTGCTTAGCCTGGAAAAGAGGAGACTGGAGAGATGATAGCCATCTTCTAATATCTAAAGTGCTGTACCATGGAAGATGGAGCAAGATTGTTTTCTCCTGCTCTGGAGGGTAGGGCTCAAACCAGTGGATTCAAGTTACAAGAAAGGAGAATCTGACTAAAGATCAGGAAAAACTTTCTGACAGTAAGAGCTGTTAGTCTGTGGAATGGATTGTCATGAAAGGTGGGGATTCTCCTTTCCTGGAGGTTTTGGGATGGTCATTCTTCAATGTATGATCTAGTTGAGATTCCAGCCTTGCGGGGATTGGAGTGGATGACCCTCGGGAGCTCCTTTCAAACCTACAATTTTGTGATTCTAGGTAACACAATCACCTGCCTTATACAGTCAGACTATTGGTCTATCAAGTTCAGTGTTGTTGACACTGACTGGCAGCATCTCTCCAGGGTTTCCCCAGCCCTAACTGGAGATGCCACTGGGGATGGAAACTGGGACCTTTCCCCCCCTAAGAATAAAACAAGATCTGAGTACCTGTGGTCTGAAGAAAGGGCTGCTTTAACATGGAATGTAGGAAGCTGTCTTACATGAGTGGAACCATTACCCATCTAGCTTGATATTGCCTGCACTGACTGGCAGCTCCTGTCCAACATAGAACCTGAGACTTTCTGCAGGTGCTCTGCTGAGACAAAGAGAGACAAAGGGAGAGATGGACAGGTATTGTATTGACCATGAATTAGAGCTGTTACTGGGGCAGCCACCAACTTGCTAGATGGCCCACAGCCAACCTCTCTCTCCCTTTGGGTCATGCTGAGATTACCTCCACGGACCTTTATTTAGAAATGTGAAACCTCAAAGTGAAGTGAAACAACCCTCTTTCCTCTGGCCCATGTTCGTTTCCTGGAAGGAAATCATCACATTGCAGCATTGACAGGAACAGCAGGGCACGCCCACAGGACCAAGCTTTTTGCTCTGCTGGCTTCCCCCCTGCAGACCCAGTTTGGGCTGTTCAAGTTAGATCTCCTTTCTATGGGGTTCTCCCTCTGGGGGTTCCCCCTCATTAAAGCACCCAGAAGGTCAGCGGTTCTGAAACTTATTTCGGGCCCCTTTCCTCTCGGTTCCTGTAAGCTCACCCCCAGGGACCCCTACCCCACCGTATTTCTTTTTTTTAAAAAGCCTCTTTCAGAATAGTGGTTTCCACAATCCACCAGGGAAGATAACAACACAAAATAATTCAAAACAGTCACAATTAAATAACAGTAAGTAAAAAAAGTAATCAAAAATATTTTCAATGAAATAAAAAAATTCAGTGCACGAAATTGGTATGTTTGACTGTCCTTACAAGAGACCGAAAGGCAGAATGAAAAGATCCCAGAAAAATAAGATAGGGAGGGGAAGGGGGAACTGACCCAACCGTGGCCATTGTAAAAGTGTGGAACTCTTAAAAAAAACTATCATTTTTTAAAATAAAAATGTGCCGTTTTCACAG
Organism: Podarcis cretensis; assembly: GCF_951804945.1. Taxonomy (NCBI): domain Eukaryota; kingdom Metazoa; phylum Chordata; class Lepidosauria; order Squamata; family Lacertidae; genus Podarcis; species Podarcis cretensis. The sequence continues at coordinate 17,100,072 of NC_137184.1, read as the reverse complement.
AGTGTTGTTTTCATTTAAAGTACAAATACCTACATGAGACTGTGATTTCCTGCAAGGGTTTGTTGTTTATGGGGGGGGGGGTGGACTTGGCTGAGCTAACAGCCCTGTGGGGGTCCTCCCTCCTCTCTTTTAATTAGTATTGTTAGGAAAGCTGTGGTGGGGGGAAGGGGACTTGACTCTCTGACCCCTGGCAATGGCTCATGTCTGGAGGGATTAGCTTGATCCACTGTTGCATCTTTTGAACCTGAACACACACAAACACAGTGAGTGAGTGAGTGAGTGAGTGAGAGAGATTTCTTTGAGTGAAAGATGTCAGAACCAGTCTTTACACACAAACTGGCAAAATTACTCATCCACAAATGTGCTTTATTGCATATCCACATGTCTCAAGGTTAGTAATTTGTGGCCACCTCCTTCTACCCCACCCCAAGATCCCCACATTGTTCATTTCCATTCCTGATGAGCCTGAATTATATCTCAAACCCTTTAAGAACAGATGCTGAATTTTCTTTTTTTTAAAAATGAATATTTATTGGCATTTTCAATAGCAACTCAAAAACAAAAATAAACAGAAAAAATAAAAAAATACAAAACTTAAAAACAATTAGAAAACACATAAAATTTCAATTGCTTATTTTCTTTTAACTTCCTTCTCGGACCTCCTCACACCTCCCCTTCTTGTATTCCAGTTCAAATTATTAGCTCAACAAATCCTTTTTACTTATTTCTCAACTTTAACTTGATAATTTATTTTAACATGTTGTTATTTTATTTTTTCTCTTTCATCCATTTCCTCAATTTATTTTTACAAACCTTATTTTCATTTAATTTAGTTCGTTTTAAAGACCAATTTTAGCTTAAAGGTAAAGGTAAAGGTACCCCTGCCCGCACGGGCCAGTCTTGACAGACTCTGGGGTTGTGCGCCCATCTCACTTAAGAGGCCAGGGGCCAGCGCTGTCCGGAGACACTTCCGGGTCACGTGGCCAGCGTGACATCGCTGCTCTGGCCAGAGCCAGAGCCAGAGCCGCACACGGAAATGCCGTTTACCTTCCCGCTGGTAAGCGGTCCCTATTTATCTACTTGGACCTGGAGGGGCTTTCGAACTGCTAGGTTGGCAGGCGCTGGGACCGAGCAGCGGGAGCGCACCCCGCCGCAGGGATTCGAACCGCCGACCTTTCGATCGGCAAGCCCTAGGCGCTGAGGCTTTAACCCACAGCGCCACCTGCGTCCCTAATTTTAGCTTATCCAAACTTAAACATCAATACTTATACATCAGTACTCATTCTTAAACATTTTCCCTAAAGTCGACCAAAATTCCCTTCCACGACTTTCCCAATTTTCATACAGGTAACAAAACAGAATAAAACAAAACAAGTTATAATTATATACCCTTTGGATTCCCAGACTCCACCCGCCCCCTTCCCGGTTCCAGTCCCCAACAAATGTCCATCAGTCTCAATATACTATTAGCCTGGAGATCTCACGTCCGAGGCTCTTAAATCTCTCTCAGTTCCTCTCTGCCAGCCTCTTTGATAGTCCAGATGCTGAATTTTCATCTTCCCCATAAGGAGTGTGTGGTGGGTGAACCACAGCCTGCATCATCCATGGGACAGGAAATTTAAAGGCTCCCTGCACACCTCTGTCTTGCTAAGATCCCTCAGAGAGCAGGCATGGAGGAGTGGCTTCTGTCTAGCATTGCCTAAACAGCATTTTACCAAACCAGCGTGTGACCAAACAGCATTTCTCTGCCTCACCAAGTGTGTTTTCAGTGTAGAGTGCAGCTCTGGGCCCCTTAATGGGTGGGGTGACCTTTTTCAGCTGTAGGGCCACTTTTCTTTGTGGGCAACCTTATGGGGGCTGCGTGCCAGTGGTGGGTGTGCAATAGGCAAAAGTGGAATTAGGCAACAGAGGTGACTCACATTCTTAGGAGTCCAGGGACTTGCCCCTTTCAGCTAAGAACGTCAGAAAAGCCTGCTGGATCAGGCCATTGGCCCATCTAGTCCAGCATCCTGTTCTTGCAGCAGCCACCCAGGTGCTGTCAGTGGGAAACCTTCAAGCAGCACCTGGGCACAAGAGCCCTCTCCCCTACTGCAGTTTCTGGTATTCTGGTACCACAAAGGCAGAGCCATCCTGATTAGTAGCCATTGAACTAGAGCAGCTGTCACAGATGCCTTCAGAGCAAAAGCAAGTGGGCAAACGTTGGTTGTAACAGTAATAATGACTCTCATTGCCCTGAAACCAGCCCATAGCCCTTGGCTGAGACGGAGGAAATGTTGCAATGAACATCTTTCCCATCTGACCCTCCTCTCCGTGCCAGGTTTAAAAGAGCAGCAGTATTAGTAACTGATTATCAAAACGCTGCAGGAGACGTTGATGAAGTTTGAATAAATGAGGCTTTGGCCAACTAAGGCAATGTTTTGGATTTGCCTTAATTGATGAACATCGGGGACGTGACCTCGTTTGCATTCAGCAGGGACGGCTGAAAAACTGAGGAAGAGCTTTTGCTGGGTCCACGAGCCACAGATGCCTTTGACTTGCATGCCAGAGCCTAGAAACAGTGTGCCTCTTGCTCAAATCAGATCCGTTTTGTGTATGCTAGCCAAAACATGTGGATTTCTGTTACAGTCTAGAAACAGGGGGTACTGATATCTCCTCCCCAATGGGGACATGAAGTGTCCCCTTAAACCAAGGTGGGGAACCTGTAGTCCTGCGGATGTTGACTCCAATTAGTTTCCACCATCCCTGATCATTGGCCACACTGACTTGGGCTGATGGGAGATGCTGGAGGGCCAGAAATGCACCCCCCCAAAAAAAAACATTTGCACAATAATGAGTTATTTTTGATCTTTTTTATTGCATGGCTCATGGAAGGTTTTCCTCAAAAGAGCTGCAGCCTTTGGGCTGATGGGAGATGCTTGAGGGCCAGAAATGCACCCCCAAAACCCCCACATATTTGCACAATAATTTGTTATTTTTTGATCTTACCTTTTTTATTGCATGGCTCAAAAGAGCTGCAGCCTTTGGGCTGGAATTCAATTGGAAAAAGGTTCCCTGCCCCTAACATGCAGACTCATCACATGTGAAGAAGACCTTTTTTCTGCCATTATGATGTGACCAAGATGGATCTTCTGCTTACAAGAAGAAATAGATTTTGAAATGCACATCTTCTGAGGACTTTTACATCCAGGTTTTTTTTTTTAAGCAATTCAATTTAGCACCATCTCTTTTTACCCTCCGCATGTTCTGAAAGGAAGAGCTACATAATGCATGATGAGTTGCTCTCTGTTCTCCTTCCTTCCATGTGATATTTTCTTATTTGCTCCCCCCTCCCACCTTTCCCAAAAACATTTACATGGCAAATGCATCAGAAGTGCTGGATAAACACTATAAAGTGCTGAGCCACTTCTCTTGTCTAAATAAGCCTAAATGTGATTACACTGTCTTGAAAATTTGCTTGGGAGATGGGGGAGGGGCCTGAGTGTGCAACCCCCCCCCATCCCCATAGCATAGTGGCAAATTCACAAGTGCAGGGTTCATTCATGATAGTCACATCCCCTCACAGCCATGCCCCCTTTTAAGATTATATAATAATTTTACAGTCATACCATAATAATAATAATTATGGATGCCTTGCAACAGTCAGTGCATATTTCCCTGGGTTGCATTTCAGCTAGATCTGCTATCTTCTGTGCCCGGGTGTCAAGGACTGGCAGGACTCTGACAAATGTGGTCCTGAGGCAGGGGGACGGAGGCTGAGCTGAGAGAGGGCGAGACCCGTGAGGCAGGAGTCAGGGCTAGAGAAAGGGGAAGAGTTGGAGCAGTCAGAGATAGAGGAGGGGGCATGGGGGAGGGGGCGCAGGACGTGTCAGAAGCAGAGGAAGAGGCAGAAAAGATGTATCAGAGCTACAACATCTCTCCCGCTACCTAACGAGGGACTCGAATGCTTTTTGCATCTATGTCATTGTTGAATTTGCTGACATGTGGCCAAATATCTGCAGAACGTATTTATTGGTAAGACGTATCAGCCTTGAGGCAGAGTGGAGGGTCTTTCTTAAGACCCCAAGAGCCTGCTTTTTTCAGATTCCTCTGTGGGCATGAGGTCCAACTATTTGATTTGAGATGCTGTTTATTTCAGCTGCCTCGAGTTAATAATTAGCATGCTCTCCCATGCCCCCAAATTCTTTTAATTGGCAGGAGAAATGTGCTTCTTCCTTCGTGCTGGGACTTTGCCAGTTTAATTTTTCTAATGGCATTCACCTTTGATCTTGAAATGAAATGTCAAGCGATTTCCAAGGGAGGCTTCGCGATTTAGACCATTAAAAATGAGTGAGATCCATGAGTGAATTTAAGGACCCTTATTCTTCTAATTGGCACACTTTTTAAAAATAATAATAGTAAAGCCATTCCTTGTTGTGCTTTCAATTTACTACTTTTGGACTTGCAGTGTAGAGACTTATCCTGTTTTTGTTGGCATCCACCTGTCTCAGGAGGCAATGGAAGAGTGTGCCTTTGGGGGCAAAGTCAAACTGTTGGAAGGTTGCAGTGCCTTCGGTGGCTGTAGAGACTGATAGGGAAGAGACATGTTTTGTTGCAGCTGGGGCAGATGAATGAGTATGGTGCTGCTGCAGATGCACCAGGACGTTTCTTCTCTCTACATTCCTCCCAGTGGTCATTCTTCCTCTGGTCACTGCTACTGATGCATGACCTGATGGACTGCCTCCAGGCACTGTGGTTGTCTGCAAGGGATTACCACATGGCAGGGTTGATGCTGCCAGCCTTCGTGTCACGTTTGCAGACATCTTTGTAACACACATTTGGTCTGCGAATGGGTCTGTTGCCTGAAGACTCCCCACAGAGGGTGTCCTTGGGGATCCTGCCATCTTCCTTCTGTGGACATGACCAAGCCAGTGTAGACATCCCTGAGACATGGGTGTGACAATGCCTGGAATGTAGGCTTGAGAGAATACATATTTGTTTGAGACTCTGTCCTGACATGTGATGCCCAAAATCTTCCTTGTGGAAGGCGTTGAGGCGTTGTTCCTGGCGGTTGTAAGTTGCCCACAACTCACTTCCATAAAGTAGTGGAGACATGCCAGATTCAACAGACCCCATCACTCCTCAAATGAAAGTACACACCATCTCAGAGGCAGCCATTTGAAGCGAGCCTGGTTTCCAGTAGAGTGGCAATGTCAATGTTGAGCATTTTCAGCTCACAGTCAATGATAGCTGTATTCCATGAGTCGTTGACATGGTCCTGACTTTCCAGCTTACTAGGCCTAACCCCTAAAATATAGCAAGGGATAGAAAATCAAGGCTCATTCTTTTTTCATTTTTTAAAGCGGGTAAATAAGATTTAGCTGCTGTGCTCTCTACCTAGTTGTTTCTATGGAAACCAGTTTTTAATACCAAATAGGACAGCTTGGAAGATGGATTTCTCCAAGCACAGAAACATTACGGCCCTTGTGTGTGAAAAGCAGAAATATTATCCGTACAGCTTGGAGGCTGTTTGGAGATACAAAGGAGCTGGAAGGGCTGTGAGCCAATTAGGATCATCCTCAGGGACAAAATCTCTTGACTTTCAACACCTTCCTGCATTTAAGACCTGATCTACGGAACTGAAATTGCTCTGTTACTATAGGCATGTATAGGATTTAGCAAGATGACCTTTCCTTTCCTTAAAAACTCTCCACTGCCTCTGTCTACCCTCAGTTCTTCTGCAACGCCCATAATGGTTTAATGTTCATAGAATCAAAGAATTGTCATCTAGTCTGGTGTCCTACAATGCTTATTCCCCCAAGGAATTCTGGGAATTGTAGTTCAGTGAGGGGAATTGGGGATCTCCAAACACTCAGCACTGCAAACCACAGTTCCCAGAATTCTTTGGGGAAAGCAGCCCTGACTATTAAAATGGTATGGTAATGTTTTAAATGCAGATGGAATCTTGGAGTGTACCTGTTTTACACATCACATCTAATTTGGGCCTACAGATCAGGTAAGATAAGATTAGTGTCCCACTGGCGCTAAACATTTAAAATACTATGATGACACCTGGAACAGCCATGACTTCCCCAAAATAATCCCGGGAACTCTAGTTTTCTTATGAATGCTGAGAGTTGTTAGGAGACCCCCTAGTTCCCACACAGAGCTATAACTCCCAAAGTGGTTTAACAAGCAATTCCTCTTCCACAGAAAACTCTGGGAATTGTAGCTCTGTGAGGGGAACTGGGGATCTCCTAGCACAGGGGTCAGCAACCTTTTTCAGCAGGGGTCTGGTCCACCGTCCCTCAGACCATGTGGTGGGCCATACTATATTTTGAAAAAATATATGAACGAATTCCTATGCCCCACAAATAACCCATAAATGCATTTTAAATAAAAGGACACATTCTACTCATGTAAAAAACATGCTGATTCCCGGACCGTCCGCGGGACGGATTGAGAAGGCGATTGGGCCGCATCTGGCCCCTGGGCCTTAGGTTGCCTACCCCTGTCCTAGCCCGTCTTGTCACACTTCACAAACTATCATTTCCAGGATTCTTTGGGAGGAAAAGCCGTAACTATTACAATAGTATGAGAGTGTTTTAAATGTATGGTGTGAATGTGGTTTCAGAGAAAACATGTTAGATGCCACAAAGAGCAGAATAGAAACAGGAGAATCAAAACAAATAGTTGAGACCTTTTGAGACCTGTCTGTTATTACTCTGGCAAATGCCATGTATGGTCCGGCTGTAAATGATGAGCAGTTTAGCAGCCTCTGACATCATGCTAGAGGTCAGCCCCAGCTGGGTATTTAGTGGTTTTGGAAGAGGATAGTGCGGTGCTGGATGCTGGACTGAGCACACTGAGGATCTCTGCTTCCATTTGTGAATATGCAGTAACAAGTACCTAGCCCTCATGACTGCAGAAATAGGCTTGAAAGTGTGCAGCAATTGCCAGCCATAATATAATATAAGATATAATAAATTATGCAAAATAGTGTAAAAATGCAGAATAAATTATGCAAAAATGTGTTTCAATAATGCTTTAGTACGTGTTGTTCGTACAGGACACGGGAATCTGCTGGTTTTGGTTTGTGAGCTTGATTAATGGGATGTTTTTTCTGTATTCTATCTCTCTCCGTGTGTGAGTGAGAGTGTGGGAGAGAAGAAGTTTGCAGCCTTTAGCGACAGCTCCGCAAATCAGCTCTACGCCATTACACTGGCAGTGGCAGCTGATGGCAGAAGCCATCGATTGTCATCCAGAAGATTTGATGTAGAGTACCAGGGGCTGGTGGGACGCAGGTGGCGCTGTGGGTTAAAGCCTCAGCGCCTAGGGCTTGCCGATCGAAAGGTCGGCGGTTCGAATCCCTGCGGCGGGGTGCGCTCCCGCTGCTCGGTCCCAGCGCCTGCCAACCTAGCAGTTCGAAAGCACCTCCGGGTGCAAGTAGATAAATAGGGACCGCTTACCAGCGGGAAGGTAAACGGCGTTTCCGTGTGCGGCTCTGGCTCTGGCTCTGGCTTTGGCCAGAGCAGCGATGTCACGCTGGCCACGTGACCCAGAAGTGTCTCCGGACAGCGCTGGCCCCTGGCCTCTTGAGTGAGATGGGCGCACAACCCCAGAGTCTGTCAAGACTGGCCCGTACGGGCAGGGGTACCTTTACCTTTACCTACCAGGGGCTGATGCATAATTTTTGAAAATATTCTCTGAACTACTCGCAGTATACTCTTGCAAATAAGTCCTGGATGGGGACTTTCTTTGAAAGCTTCTCTGGTGCCTCCAGGAACTTGAGTGAGCTTTTATTAAAAAATTAAGCAGATTTATTTTCAAGTAGGCAGCTCTCTCTCTCTCTCTCTCTCTCTCTCTCTCTCTCTGTGTGTGTGTGTGTGTTCAGGTTCAAAAGATGCAACAGTGGATCAAGCTAATCCCAGAGGCCTAGCAAAATGATGTTCATTAAAATCTGCGGGCAAGTTTTATACCATTCTTTTATCAGGGTTAGAGTTTCTTGGGCTGTGATTCTTGAATTGCAGGGGGCTGGACTAGTTGACCCTTGAGGGTCCCTCCTAGCTCTACAAGTCTATGATTTTATGTCAAGTGTAGGACAGGTGTTCTTGGCTTAAATAGCCTCGTGGGATAAAAGGGGGAGGCCTGGTGGGGCTTATTAGGGCTGCTCAGCATAGGTTCCCTGCCATTGTGTTTGATCATAGAATTGTAGAGTTGGAAGGGACACCTGAAGATCATCTTATCCAGCCCCCTGCAATTCAGGAATCTCCACTAAAGCATCCCTGGCAGATGACCATCCAACCTGTGCTTAAAAATCTCCAGGGAAGGAGAGTTCACCACCTTCCCAGGGAGTCCATTTCACGGTTGAATGGCTCTTACCATCTGAAGGTTCTTCCTGATGTTTAGTTGGAATCTCTTAATCTTGTAACTTGAAGCCATTGGTTCAGGTCCTACCCTCTGGAATAGGAGAAAACAAGCTTGCTCCATCTTCCATGTGACAACCCTTTAGGTACCTGAAGGTGGTTCCTCTCAGTCTCCTCTTATCCACATACCCATTCCCTTAAGTGTTCCTCATATAAGGCTTGATTTCCAGACTCTTTTGGTCAACCCTCCTCTTCACTCTTCCCAACTTGTCAATATACAGTCGATTTGCCTTGAGCATGGACATAATCAAGGGACAAAGTTCTTTTTGCAAGAGAAACTTCCAGGGGAGCATCATTTTTAGCATCATTTTTTAAAAAATCATGGAGGGAAATGAACGAGGAGGGAAATGAACGAGGAGGAGACACAAGAGGTCCGTTGTCACATTTCTGAATACAGTGGTACCTCGGCTTAAGTACTTAATTCATTTCGGAGGTCCATACTTAACCTGAAACTGTTCTTAACACCTGAAGCACCACTTTAGCTAATAGGGCCTCCTGCTGCTGCCGCACCGCCGGAGCACGATTTCTGTTCTTATCCTGAAGCAAAGTTCTTAACCCGAGGTACTATTTCTGGGTTAGCGGAGTCTGTAACCTGAAGCGTATGTAACCTGAAGCGTATGTAACCCGACGTACCACTGTAGTAGCAGCCACCCCCTGCACCCCACCTGGCACACAGAAATTCCAAATGCACTAGTGGGAGGGAGAGAGCTTGATTCTCCCCCCTGTCAAGCAGCTGTCCCTACAGGGAAGCAAGCTAGAGATATGGGAGTGGTCTGTTTTAAGGGCTTGAAAAGTGGGCTTGGCTCGAGAACCTCTCTGGCCAGACACCAGACTTTAAAATGTGCCTTTTCGAATCCTGTCACTTCAAGAAGGCAGGTTGCAGCATGACACAAACTGAAACAATTTCTTTTGTCAGGCTGGCATGCTCCCCAAACTGTGCCACACCCTAAGGGGTTTTGCAAAGAGCTTTGTTCTTCTCATTTCATCTCCCTGCTTATGCCTCTCCCCGCCCTTCCCTCTCCAGGAAATATATTCTCTCTAGGGGCTGCTGCCCCTGTTCACTGAGCTCACCAACCCTGCCTACCCATTTTACTTTTCTCCAAGCCCCTCTCTCTTTACACCTCACCCCCCTTGTCTATTCCCCATTTCTCACCCCACACTTCTCCCAACTCTATTCCCGGCCCTGAGCGATTACTAATCAAGCTGACTACCAGAAGATATAGAGTTAGCTGTTCACGTATGGGAACCACTTTACCAATAGGCGAAACCCACATTTTAAAAAACATAAAAACTTCTGGATCAGACCAGTGGCCCATCTAGTACAGTCTCCTGTTCTTACAGTGGCCAACCAGATGTCCATTATGGGAAACCAGCAAGCTGGAATCAAGGAATAAGAGCCTTTCTCCCTCCTGTGATTTCCAGAAACTGGGATTCAGAAGCATCACTTGCTTTGGCTATGGTGTCAGAACATAGCCCATGGGTAGGCAAACTAAAGCCTGGGGGCCGGATCCAGCCCAATCATCTTCTAAATCTGGCCCACGGATGGTCCGGGAATCAGCGTGGTTTTACATGAGTAGAATGTGTCCTTTTATTTAAAATGCATCTCTGGGTTATTTGTGGGGCATAGGAATTTGTTCACCCCCCCAAAAAAATAGTCCGGCCCCCCACAAGGTCTGAGGGACAGTGGACTAGCCCCCTGCTGAAAAATTTGCTGATCCCTGACATAGCCGTCCTGGCTAGCAGCCATCAAAAGCCCTCTTCTCAATGAATTTGTCTAATCCTCTTTTAAAGCCATCTAGATTGGTGACTGGGACGCGGGTGGCGCTGTGGGTTAAACCACAGAGCCTAGGACTTGCCGATCAGAAGGTCGGCAGTTCGAATCCCTGTGACGGGGTGAGCTCCCATTGCTCGGTCCCTGCTCTTGCCAACCTAGCAGTTTGAAAGCATGAAGTGCACGTAGATAAATAGGCACCGCTCTGGCGGGAAAGTAAACGGTGTTTCTGTGTGCTGCTCTGGTTCGCCAGAAGCGGCTTCATCATGCTGGCCACATGACCGGAAGCTGTACGCCGGCTCCCTCGGCCAGTAAAGCGAGATGAGCGCCGCAACCCCAGAGTTGGCCACGACTGGATCTAATGGTCAGGGGTCCCCTTTACCTTTACCTAGGTTGGTGACTGGTCACTGCCTCCTGCAGGAGCAAGTTCCATAGTAACTATGTGCTTCATGAAGAAAGTCTTTTTTCTTTTTCTAATCTTAAATTCAGTTTGCCACCCTTCAGTTAGAGGAATACTACAGTTCCCAGGCTTCATTGGAAGGGAAGCTGCGTGTTTTTTAAATGTATTGTGTGTAACCAGCCTGAGTTAGGAAGTGAAACATATGCAGAAGACCTGTTGAGTAGGAAGAACTTTTATCAGCTGTTCTACTATGGGGATTTGTTCCACCTTTCACATTCTTGTGAGCAGGAGGGGAGGTTCCTTTGCATTCAATCCTCTACATTCCAAGATTACTGAATCATAATTGGGTAGGATATGCTCTCAGCCCTCTCCACCTCTTCCTTGAGCCTGCAGCTAAGTTAAGTTACCTAAAGATGCTCCCTGGACTTCTGTTCATGCCCAGCATTCCCCATGCCCCATGGGGTAAAAATGGTGAATAAAAGCAGGATTGTGCCCAAATACCAGTTCAAGCTATCCTAAACAGCACATAGCAGGCCTTTCTCAGGGCACTGTTCTTATGGGGTTAAGTTGTAACTGGCTGCAAAACGGCATGTCCTGAGCTGGTGGGGCTGTTACCCTGGTTAGGAGTGCTGGACCAGGGCTCAGGGGACCCAGGTTTAAATCCCCACTCAGCCATGAATTCATGACTCACAGCATGACCTCATTAGTCTACCTCATTGGCTGGTTGTGCTTATGAATGGGGGATGAGGCAGGGGAGGAAGCATGGACACCAATCTGAGCTTTATGGAGTAAAGGTGGGATATAAATAAGTGATAAAATAAAATTTTGGATGGCCAGTGCTGGTGTAGTGGTCAGGGTATTGGATTAGGACCCTGGAGACTAGTGTTCAAATCTCTACTCTGCATGAAGCCCCCTGGGCCAGTCACTGCCTCTCAGCCTAACCTACCTCACAGGGTTGTTCATTAAATGAAGAGGGGGAGAACTGGCTCCAAAGGTCATGTAGTAAGCTTCATGGGCAAAGGCGCACATGGGGGGGGGGCATCACATGACATGTCACATGACGTGTCTCTTGATGTCATGTGATAAGTCCACCCCAGTGGGACATATGACGGGGAGAAGGAAGGGAAGTGTGGAGCCAGACCGTGTTTGTCCTTCTTCTTGCCAGGTGCTGCGCGAGGAGGAGGTTGGGTGATCCTTGCCCTCGCCCGTCCTAGCCCCCTCCCGGCTCCCGGCTGCACCTGGTGGTGACGGGGGTTATCAGCCCCCTCAATACTGGGGGGCTGGGCCCCTGATGCAAAATATTGAGGGGGCTGGAGCCCCTAGCACCCCCTATACCTTCATGGGGGTGTGGGGATCTGAACCCTGGTCTCACAGGTCCTACTCTGTACTACTGGCTAGGGTCATTGTGGTGCAATAATACGTGGACTCCAGCTACTGTGGAGAAAACAATTTGCAAATCATGTTTTTCTAAGGATAAGGAACACTTGGAACATATCCACACTGGTGGGATTTAATTTCTTACTTATCAGATTGAGATATACAAGACACTCTTCCCACACCAAACAGTGATGATTTCATGATATGTTTTGCTGCTTTTATTTTTCTATGTTACCTGCTATTTGAAAAACACAACCTTTGTACTGCTGCTATGTTTTGTAACTATGATTGTTTGTGCTTTTGATGTTCCATTAATACAAAAAGCCAAAACAAAAACAAAAAACCCCACAACCACTTAAGACAGTCACTATAACTGATGGCAGAAAATGCCTAGGAAATCCCCTGCAAAGCATTGTGATGATCAGATATGTATAAATAAAGGCTTTGTTATCAGTTGACTTCAGGAGTTGTGCTCCACAGTCCTGTGTCATATCCCCCCCCCCCCCGGCAAGTTGTGGAAGAAGCTGGTCTGTGGGGAAGGATCTGACGGGCTCGGATAATAACATCATAACAGCAGCACCACAGCTTTCCATGCAAACAGTACAAACTTGGTTGCGGAGGGTTTTGGAATAATGTTCTGAAGCTGGAAAGACAACATGACATTCCCCTTGGGAACTCTGTAGAAAAACAAAAATCGTTTACACTGCAATCCTTACTTTCTGTTTTGCTCTTATTGTTATTTTTTCCCCTTGACATGCACAATGTTGGGTACTTGGAGTGTTGTGTTTGACTTATTTGCGACATGCACAGGGTGCTTTTAACAGCTACAGAAATGAGGAATTGTGTGTGTTCAGCTTTCTTTTGGTTGAATGATGTTTTGCCCTTCACTATCCATATATGTTAAAGGCTTGCCTGGGAAATCCAAGCCCATCAGACCCAATAAAAGCTCTGATATCAAAGCTTGCTGTCTGGTTGGTCCAAGTGGCTTGACTCCTCCACACAGTTGAACTGTAGACTCTCTGCCGCAGGATGCAGTGATGGCTGCCAAATTGGAGGGCTCAAATCAGGGTTTATTCTTATTCTCCAGTCCTCGTTTAAAGACATGCAAGTTAGTGGTCATCACTGCCTCCTGGAGGAGCGAGTTCCATGGTTTAACTCTGTGCTGCATGTTCTGTCTGTCCTGAATCTTCCAATATTCATTGGATAACCTGGAGTTATGGTGTTACAAGAAAGAAGGGGAGGATGATAGGAGTCCCTGTCCAAAATGCAACCTGGTGTTCTCTAGATGCTTTTGGATTCCCACCAGCCCCTGCCAACACACCCAATGCTCAGGATGATGGGAGTTTGAATCCAACAACATCTGGAGGGTACCAGCTTGGGTACCTCTGATCTTCTTCATGAAATGTTTTCCGAGCTGACCAAATTTACCATCTTCAACCCAGCAGTTTGGAACTGGAGCTGTTTCAGCAGAGCCTTTCTTGGAGTCATCTAGGTTTGACAGAGCTACCCGCTCTCTTTTTCACCATTAACATAATTAGGGATTCTCATTAGTTGTGGTTCCTGCTTTGCAGGGGTTTGGACTTGATGACCCTTGGGGATCTCTTCCGACTCTGTGACTGGAAAACCAAGGTTCAAAGCTTTTTGTTTTTTGAACACGTTGACAATTTTCCAGAAGAAAACCAGCTCCTGTGGAAGACCTGCCTTCCCATTTTGTGGGCTCAAAGCAACTGGGGACAGCAAAGACAGACACTAAGGGGAGCTGTGTCACAGGATCAGGCCAGTGGCCCATCCAGTCCTGTATCCTGATCTGACAATGGAAAAATAGATGCCTCCTGCAGAAAACCTGCAAGCAGGATTTCAATACAAGATAACTCTCCTCCTCCCAGCCACTGCAGACAGTACTAAGCGAGATGGATCACTGGTCTGACTCTTTATAAGGCAGCTTCCGAACTGTGAAGGAGGTGAGAGTGATGGACCCTAATATCTCCCCACCCAAATTTATAGTGAGAAAAAGATTTTTCTGGAAACCTCTCCTTGGCATCCCCTGGCAGTTCACACTCTGAATCATGCAGAGCTCTCAGCCGCTAGCGACTCTGAGCCTTTAAGTCGTCCTTTCCCCAAGGCTGCCTGTGCCTCTTCTGGAGTTTTAACCTGGTTTCCCCTTTGCAGTCAACACCCTTTTAGCAAAGTTGACATTCTCCCCAGAGGGACGAACGCTCTCTGCCTTCTGAGCTGCCTCCCTGCTCAAAAAGGCAGGAAGGGCTTTAAGAGAGTGAAGCTGGATGTGCAAGGAAGGAGGGGTTTGCCTTACCCTGCTCCACTGAAATGACAAAATATTTGGGTCACAGGGATATACTGGATGAGGAACTCAGGAGGCGGTCTTATACTGAGTCAAACCATCTAATTCAGTACTGTCTACACTGTCTACATTGACTGGGATTTTAGTCAGGAATCTATTCCATCCTTACCTGGAGATACCAGCGGGGATTGAACCTGGGACCTTCTGCTTGCAATATAGACTCTTCACTACTGAGCTATAGCCCTTCTCCAGCTTGATACCACCAACCTCAGAGACAGCATTAGAAGGCTGAGCTATGAAAAAGTTTGGAATCGCTAGCTGCAATGATCATGTTCTCCCTTTACTGTGAGAGGTGCTCAGGTGCATGTGAGAACAGGATGCTGGACTAGGTGAGCCCCCTTTGGCCTGATCCAGCAGCCAGGCTCTCCTTTTAAGGTGGTTTGTTGTGATAGTAGAACTTCCATATCCAGGGGACTTCTACCTCTAAATGTTAGATGACGGGAACAGCAACTGGAGAGTTGCTTTGTGTTCGGATCCTTGCTTGCAGGCTTCTATCTGGTACACCTGGTTGGCCACTGTGAGGGCAGGATGCTAGACTAGGTGGGCCTCCTTTTGGCTGATCCAAGCTCTTGGATGAGAAACCATGAGAAAAGGTTGTAACAGCTAGTGCTGAATGTTTTGGGGTTTTTTTGTATGTCCTTTTCTACTATGATACGCACTTTTGTGCATGCTTTACACTAGCATATGTATTTTTGCACTTACTATGTGGAAGGATAATAAAATTATAAGGAAATTAAAGAATGAAAGAAAATTGAAATGTGTGAGAGAAAGGATGAGCAGGCGAAGGTTGGAATGTGAAGACTGTTTCCAAAAGAGCCATGGGAGAAGGACAGAACAACATGTACACAGGAACTATTGCTTTACCTGTTGAGGACAAAGGAAGGAGGCAAAGATAAGAAAGTTGTTATTCCTCTTGATTAAACCAGTAAAAGCTAGTAGAAGGAAGTGCTGCCATATTTAGACAAAACTGCCCCTTTACTTCCATTTGCTTGTAAGTGTATAAATGCTTTGTTGTTGTTGTTTAGTTGTTTAGTCGTTTAGTCGTGTCCGACTCTTCGTGACCCCATGGACCAGAGCACGCCAGGCACTCCTGTCCTCCACTGCCCCCCGCAGCTTGGTCAGACTCATGCTGGTAACCTCGAAAACACTATCCAACCATCTCATCCTCTGTCGCCCCCTTCTCCTTGTGCCCTCCATCTTTCCCAACATCAGGGTCTTCTCCGGGGAGTCTTCTCTTCTCATGAGGTGGCCAAAGTACTGGAGCCTCAGTTTCACAATCTGTCCTTCCAGTGAGCACTCAGGGCTGATTTCCTTCAGAATGGAGAGGTTTGATCTTCTTGCAGTCCATGGGACTCTCAAGAGTCTCCTCCAGCACCGGTTTTTTTATTCTTCCATTTTTGGTGTCTTACCCCCCCCCCAACTATAGCATTTTGTTGTTGAGGTTGTGTTGCAATGGCCTTGAAACGCCTAAATAAATGTTCTGTTTTGCTGACCTCTGGAGTCTGGGTTTTATTGGCCATCCAGGCTGAACCCACAGGGTGGGTGTTGAGCCCCAGCAGTTACTGCATTGCAAAATTTGGAGGAGGGCAGGTTTTGAAAGCTGGTTGCATTTCAGCTTGCATATTATTTTGGAAAGTGTGAATTTGGTAGGTACACCTTTAAATGCAAACTGAATCAAATGTTTCCCTAGTTCTGATCACAAAGGACATGTGTTGTGTGTGTGTATTTTAAACCTGCTGTTTTCCAAGCTGCTGAAAGCTGGATAATAAATAGGAACATGCCAAGGTTAACTTCTGATTGTTATCTTTGCAGCATATGTACTCATTTTCTTTTCCCCCTCATGACCAAAGTAACATACACAAACACACACAAACACACAATTTCCACAACCTTTCTCCATCTCAAGCTTTCTTCTTATTCTGTCTTTTAACCACCTTGAATTATATCTTCCGGCACTATGCGAATGTTGAGGAAACTGCTCCCAGGCCTAAGGGGGAAAATACATCTATAATATTTCCTGCTTACACATGAGACCCTTGATCAAGAGAGATTAAGAGTCATGTGGATTTAAGCTGCTTTCTGGGAAGAAGGCCTTGAATAGCTGTGTATTTCCTACTGATGGAAGGAGGGGGCATGTGTGTGTGTTTCCCATCTGCTTTAGTAAATCCAGTCAAAAGCAGGGATGTTGGAAGTTGCCCTGCACAGAATCAGACCACGGGTCAACCTAGCTCAGTGCTGTCTACTTGGCGATTGAACCCAGAACTTTTTGCTTGCAGGGAACATGCTCTACCACTGAACCACGGCCCTTCCCTTAAAAAATGAAGTAAGCTTCTAGTCCTCAGGAATCAGATTGAAGGGTTGATTTAATTAGGGATACAGTGGTATCTAAAGTTACAAACACCTTGGGTTACAAACACTTTGGGTTACAGACTCTGCTAACCCAGAAGTAGTACCTCAGGTTAAGAACTTTACCTCCGGATGTACCTCAGGTTAAGAACGGTTTCAGGTTAAGAACAGACCTCCGGAATGAATTAAGTTCGTAACCAGAGGTACCACTGTATAAAAAGTTGTCTTAGTACTAAGCCAGACCATCGGTCCATCTAACTAAGTGTCATCTGCACTGACTGGCAGCACCTCTCCAGGGTTTCAGACAGGAAGTCTTCCCTGCCATACCTGGAGATGCTGCTAGGAACTGATTTGGGTCACTTTCCCACCACTTGGTCTATGCTTTTTTCCTGGCAAGTTCAGGGGAGTAGTCATAACAAACTGAAGGAATATGACGATCATACCATGCTACTCAGCACTTAAAGTGGTGAGTCAGTGTCATCACTCATGTGGGGACCCAGGTGGTCCTATCTTTAGTGCCCCCTTGAAATAAGTGCTGATTTTAACAAGTGGTGATTAATTCTTGCATATCTCTGCAAAGCAGTGCTATGCTAATTTGCAGCAGGTGCTATATTATTATTATTATTATTATTATTATTATTATGCCTTTTATCAAAAGATCTCAGGGTGGTGTGAAACATTAGAAACACATTGCAAAACATAAATGATAAAAGCATAACTAAAATGTAGTAAAAATGGCCTAGGTCCTGGCGTGTGCGCGGGCATTTTTGAGGGCATGCAAAGGGGCCTAACTGTTCATAGTACAATGGTCTTCCTATTATGTCCCAATACAGAAGCTGTTGCTTCAACCACTCTCACTTCAGAGTGGGAGCTTATACAGGAGCTGTTGCGACTCAAGTGTGCTTCCTCCCTCTCAATAAGGCCCTGATCTGTGCAGGTGCTTCTATATGCTTCCTCGTCCTGTGAGTGTGTGCTGAGTATGCACTTCCACATCCTGTAGTACCCCCCCCCCAAAAAAAAAAAAAAAAAAAAACACCCTCACCTCTGGTGCAGCAAATTATTGTGAGAGAATTTTGCTCTCCATAAAGTTGCATCCCACTGCAGATCTCCAGCAAGGCCAGTAGTTAAAAACTACCGTACTTCGGTTGACATTCAGTTTGGACTCCCTCCTGCCGTCCTCCACAGCTCTGTTCCCTGTCATGATCCAGGTGAACCTTGTCCTGGCACCATGGGAATTATGAAGTGAGTCTTCCTGGAGCTTCTTTTCTTGTCCCTACCTAAGCCCCATCAAGTTTTCAGAGAAGTATGTGCTTGTCAAATAATGATGTGAGGTTTAATTATGAGTTAATTTAAGTGAGTTAGGAGGAGATTAGCCCTTAACCTGCCCTCCATTGGGCCACTTCAGGTTATATCATTGCCCCACGTGGTGGCATCAATTTCTCTCCTCTCCTTTCCCAGAATATTATCTTGAAAAAGGCATAGTCAACAACTACTGAGCTATCCATTGTGACATCTGTATAAGATGACAATGGTGGCACAATTTTAAAAAGAAAGTGGTAAACGACTTCAGGATAGAGCAGATAAATCAAGTAAGTGAGCCAAGCTACAAATTGTCATATTTAAGAACATAAGAAAAGCCCTGCTGGATCAAGGCCAATGGCCCATCTAGTCCGGCATCCTCTTCTCACAGACGCCAACAAGATGCCTGTGGGAAACCCACAATCAAAATCTGAGCACGGCAGCAACCTTCACATCTTGCAGTTTCCAGCAACTGGCATTCAGAAACACTTCTGCCTCCAGCTGTGGAGGTAGAGCAAAGCCATCATGACTGGTAGCCATCAATAGCCCTCTCCTCCTTAAATCTGTCTAATTTCCTTTTAAAGTTGTTTAGATTTGTGGCATTCACTGCTTCCTGGAGGAGGGAGTTCCATTGTCAAACTACACGCTGTGTGAAGAAGGACTGTTTAAAATCTTTCCTGAATCTTTCAGCAGTGATGTGATAAAAATCATAAAGCTTTTTCTGTAGTGTTTTTTCTTTTTCTTTTGGATAAGAGGGATTTTCTCCCTTCCCCCCACCCATAGGAAGTAATGCTTTCATCTGGAAAATGCATTTGCGGCAATCAGAGCCTGTTAAGGGGCTCTAACCTTATTATCTTGAGAGGTGTAATCGCTCGTCCCTGTAGCAGCTCAGCAAGTCTAACATGGCCTGACGTGGACTCTCTGAACTGTGGCTAAAAGGTCAGTGGGCCGTCTGTCTTAAGCGTTTACCCCGAGGACTTTCTGCGTGGATATGCATTAGTCAAAGTTGGGAACGGACTGACTTCGGATTGCTTCTTCTTCTGGGTGTGTGGGTGTGTGAATATTTGTTGCCAAACTGGAGAAACAGAATAACTCCGATAGCGGAATGTTTTAGGAGGTTGTTTTCAACTACCGTAAGCTGTAGACTCGTTTAAATTTTGTTGAGAGACAATGGAGTGCACCTCCAAGAGTGAAGTCAAACCGCTGTGTTAGCAACACCAAAGTGACCCCTCTGGGTTCAAGAGCAAGCCTGGGCAGTGTGTATGGGAGGACAAGACACCCCTCTTGGCCTCACTGATTTGGTCCAAAGGAAAGCATTTGGCATTAGCTTGGCTTGCAGAAGTTGTTGGAACGTGGCATACAAGACAGCATCTGTCTTAAGGACTCCACTCTGGATTTGTGTAGGATTTACTCCTAAGCCATTTCTTCTCCTGAAGATATCCTTCAAACATTTAGGATCAGAGTTTTCCTTCTCCTAGATGGGCTCCCTTCCCAGGTTGACAAGCCCCATTGGGTTTGAGACCCATTGGCTACTCTCACCTGGTTTAGCCATCCAGTCAAAGCTGCTCCCAAGGTGTGGCTGCTGTCTCATGCTGACAGCTTCTAGGAGCCACAGGTGAGAGCTGACTGCAGGGTGGGAACCAAAGGTGGACAAACTACCCCAGAAGGACCATGTCCCCCAACAGAGATACTACCCCTCCCATAACACCCCATAGACGATCATTTAAATTAGTGAACCTAATTTAAGCCACATTCACTCTACATTTAAAACATTATGATGCCCCTTTTAAACAGTTGTGGCTTTCCCTAAAGAATTCTGGGAGCTATAGTTTTGTTAAGGGTGCTGAGAGCTGTTAGGAGATCCATTCTTCCCTCCCCAGAACTACCATTCCCAAAGTTCCCTAGGAAGAGGGAATGATTATTAAACCACCTAGAGAATTGTAGCTGTGGGAATGGGGTAGGAGGTCTGCTAACAACTCTCACCCAGAATTCTTTGAGAGAAGACATAGCTGTATAAAGTGGCACATAGTTCTTTAAATGTATGGTGTCAATGTGGCCTTACCCATGAATTTCAGTGGGTCTACTCTGTGAAGGACTGATGTTGATCATAACTTCAAGTCTCTGACACACACATGCTGGGCAAATGATAGCAACTATAATAGTCTCATGAAGCAAAGGCAAGCTCAGGACCACAGACAGTTCCCATTGGGCCTTGATGGATGAGCCCCAGGAAATGTTGTCTCAACAAAGAGCCAGAGTCATCTAAAGCCAGGTTGAGGAACCTGTGCCGCTCCAGATGTTGCAAAACTCCAACTCCCATCATCCCTGACCATTTTTTATGTTGTTCAGCAGTGGAATGGTCTACCTTAGAAGGCGGTGGGCTCTTCTCCATTGGAAGCTTTTAAGCAGAGTTTGAATAGCTATCTGCCGGGAATTCTTGAGCTGTGAGTCCTGCATCGCAAGGGGTTGGACTAGATGACCCTTGGGTCCCTTCCAGCTCTACAATTCTATGATTCATTGGAGGTTTGTAAATAGAGGCTACATAGAGTCATCTGTCAGAGATGCTTCAGCTGTGAATCCTGCATTGCAGGAGGCTGAACTAGACAACCTTGGAGTCCCTTTCAACTCTACAATTCTATGATTCTGGAGAGTCCTCAACAGTGGCAGCCACTCCATTTTTAGAAACAAAAACAAAATGAAACAAAAAAACCACACCAAATATATATTAAACATTGTTGTTTTGATACCATGCAAAGTTTCAGGAAATTCAGCTATTACTCCTTTGGGAGTTATAAGTGACCAAGGTTAATGAGTTTTCCATTTAGTTGGCTATTACCCCTACAGGCCTCTGCATGTGCTTTCAACAAGCACACAAGGGACACCCGGGAGGTGCGGTTACAGGTACGATAGATGTGGTCCCTAGCATAAAAATACCTTAACAGCTTCCGCTATTGTACTGGCAGCCAAGACTGGATTTTCCCTGCTGGACATCTGCTTTTCCCTTCGATGTGCAGAGGTCAAAGGAAGTACTGTGTGAATGTGTGTTCCCAACACTGGGGGCTGTGAGTAGGCTGCAGGACAGGGATGGGGAACCTCTAGAATGAGGTTCAAATGTGCCTCCTGTGCCTCTCCAGCTACCTCAAAGACAGGTAGAGTGTTCTTCCTGATCCAGCAATGCTCTTCTTATGTTCTGCCTCCACAGTCAGCGATCCCATGCTTCTCGGCTTCTGATTTGGGGCATTTGGTTGGCCACTGTTAGGACAGGAGGCTGGACTAGGCAGGCTACTGGCCTGATCCAGCAGACTAGGCCTCTTCCTATGAGGGCCTATTGTGATAGCAGAACCTCCATGCCCAGGAGCAGTCTGCATCTGAGAACAGACCATGGCGGGGACAGCAGCTGGAGATTTGCTGTTGCACTCATGTCCTCCTTGTAGGCTTGCCCCTGTGGCATCTGGTTGGCCGCCATGAGAACAAGATGCTGTGCTAGATGGGCTACAGGCCTGACCTGGCAGAGTCAGTCTTGTGTTCTTATCTCCCTCATGGCACATGGGTTGGGGAATAACCCATTACTAGGGGGATCCATTGCAAACCTAGTAAAATCCTGTTGTCTTCTGTCTGTCTTGGACCAAAAAAGAAAGAGGAAAAAAAGGAAAGAGATAAGAGATAGATGGTGCTGCGTTAGCCTTGCGGTCCCCCATGGTTTTCCAAACACGTGTTATGGGGTAACAGGAGCGGTTAGGATTATGTGTTCGGTGATGACATGAAGTGGCCATGAATAATTGATCTGCTGTAAGTGGGTTGTCGTGTTTCAGGCGCCATATGTGGGCTGACATGGTATTTGTGGGGCAGGGTGCAGTGAGAGTGGGTAGGTGCTGCTCAGCTAAATAATTGATCTTTTTCGAAGCAGGCTGTAATTGTGGGCGGGGGGTGGGCAGCGATCTAGTGACACCCTGCTTTTTTCTGTGCTTGGAGCAGATCCCCTGTGTGGAAAAGGTTGCAGCTTTTGGGGCTTATGATTATTGTTAATTTATTTAACAGTAGAACAATATAAATAATAATTAAAAAACAATTCAAATAACAACTCACAGTCATCAAAATGTGACATGATAGAAGTTTATAAAATTATGCATGGCATGGAGAAAGTGGGATAGAGGAATCTCTCCCCCCCCCCGCCCCTGCCCCCATAATGCTAGAATTTTCTGATGGTAATCGCTGTTTGCCAGTGGAACTGTCTCCTCTGGAAGGTGGTGGACTTCATTGGAGACTTACAAGCAGAGGTTGGGTGGCCATCTGTCATGGATGCTTTAGCTGAGATACCTGCATTGCAGGGCGTTGGACTCTATGACCCCCTTGGGGTCCCTTCCAGCTTTACAAATCTGCAGTTCTAACTCCACGAAAGGTGGGGATGGTGTTCTGCCAGGAGTGAAGACAGGCTGGTAAAATTCGGATGCTTCTCTTAGGCTGACACTGGGATCATCTGCCCGACGTCTCCACTGAGCCCAGCGCTAAGGGGACCTGATGGTTAGGTGGAAAACTCTGTAGGTGGTGGCTTGGCCTCCTTCTGGGATTTCATGCTGGGAAGCACACGCCTGCGTCAGGGTGTCACATCCAATCTCACAGGGCTGAGTGTGCATTAGCGCATGCGATGCTTCTCCTACACAGCCTCCCCCCCCCCATCGCCACATCCTAAGACCTGATAGGCTAGGTGCGGGCAGAAAAAAACCCTTACCCCTGGGTTCTACTACCCTGCTAACTTTTACAATGTTAATTAGAAAGAGTTTAAAACAATTTGCAAATACAGTGGTACCTCGGGTTAAGTACTTAATTCATTCCGGAGGTCTGTTCTTAACCTGAAACAGTTCTTAACCTGAAGCACCACTTTAGCTAATGGGCCCTCCTGCCACCGCCCCACCGCCCCGCGATTTCTGTTCTCATCCTGAAGCAAAGTTCTTAACCCGAGGTACTATTTCTGGGTTAGCGGAGTCTGTAACCTGAAGCATCTGTAACCTGAAGCATCTGTAACCCAAGGTACCACTGTATAAAAACAAATTGAGTCCTAAAAATATCTATCTACGTTTCAAGGTGTCAAAAGCCAGGGTGGAGAGGGACCCAATCCTAACCGTATCTACTCAGAAGTAGAAGGCAGCAATGGCCACGAACCTAGATAACGCTAAAAGAGGATTAGACAAATTCATGGAAGAGACAGTCATCAGTGGCTACCAGCCATGATGGCTACGCTCTGCTTCAGTGGTCAGAGCCAGTAAGATTTCTGGATACCAGCTGCTGGAAGCCACGTGGGGTGAGAGTGCACTTGTGCTTGAATCCTGCTTGCGGGTTTCCCAGAAGAGACATCTGGTTAGCCACTGTGAGAATAAGATGCTGGACTAGATGGGCCACTAGCCTGATCCAGCAAGCAGACTCTTCTTATGTTCTTCTTCTTCTTCTTCTTCTTCTTCTTCTTCTTCTTCTTCTTCTTTCACTTGCCCATCACCCAAAAGGTCCATGGGCTGGTTGCACCATTAAAACACAATATTAAAATCAGTTTGAAACAACTTACAATCACAAAAATAAGGTGGGTCCTAAAAATCTACACTTCACATCCTAAAAATCTACTCTTCAAGTGCCAAGAGTGAAGCGGTGCCTCCCTGGGATTTTACAGTGAACGGGTGGGAGTAAGAAATCTAACAAATTGTAAAATTAAAAACGAGCAATAAAGAGCACCCGTTTTTGCCTGTGCGGCTTCTGAAGCTGCTTTGCACTTAGCTAAATGCTCTTTTCTCCTGCTGTCCTTCGACCAGATTTTGCAGGGGTACGTGATGTGATAGGAAACCTTCCACAGTGTGTTGTCAGTCATTACTGTCTCCTGCCCAAAGCCATTTAGATGTCAGGGGCTCTTGGCCGCCTTGCCTGCTTTCCCAAGCAGCTTTCCTCAGGCCCCACATGCCGTCCTCACCCTCCTGGCTTTGCATGTGCAGATGGTTCTGGGATTAAATCTAATGCTATCTCCACTCTGCAAGGAGGGTGCCTCGAGTCTGCTGTTTCTGCTGATGTTTATTCTCCCAAATCCAGCAGTGCTGCATGGTTTCAGATTGGAGTATTTCCAAACCCTACCTGGCAATGCTGGGTATTGAACCTGGGACTTACCAAGCAGATGCTTTGCCACTGAGCTAAGACCCTTTTTCAATTAAAAATGCTGGGGCTGTGAGGATAGCCGTGTGGGGTACTATTATATTTCTGCCCTGACCCATATTATTGACTGCTGGGAGAATGGGGAAACTGGGTTGACCCAGTGCAGGGACAACTAGATATGCAACCAGGCCAGCCTCCTGCAACCCAGTGCCTTCTTGGTGCATTGAGCTACAATGACTCCCACCAGTCCCAGCCAGCACAGCTGTGTCTGGCCCAGCCTAAGCAGAACCCAGATTTTGCTCTTACGTCCCAAACCAGATCTGCCTTATCATTTAATACAAGGATGGTATCCTCTTGTACTATACTTGTTGTTCATGGTGGCAGAATCAAGCAGCTGAGATCTGCTGCCTGCCCCCATACCCACAATCAGGTTAACACACATACCCTCCTCTTCAAAGAGCTGTTAGAGTCATAGAATCATAGAATTGTAGTGTTGAAAGGCGTCCCCAAGGGCCACCCAGTCCAATCACCTGCAATGCAGGAATCTCTACTAGAGAACCACCTACAGATGACCACAAAACCTTTGCTTAGAAACCTCCAAGGAAGGAGAGTCCACCACCTTCCATGGGAGTTGGTTCCACTGTTAAACAGCTCTTGCCGTCAGAAAGTTAGTCCTGATGCTTCGCCATAATCTCCTTTCTTGTCTATTGAATCAATTGGTTTTGCATCTGCTCTCTGGAGCAGCAGAAAAAAAGCTTTCCCATATCTGTGCAAAAGGGATCAGTTTCTTAGTTATTCATTTGTTTTTAGTGCTTGGGGGGGGGGAGTGGTGGGTTATATTTTGCTTTTTTGTTTTTTGTTTTGGTTTCCTAATAACCTTTCAGTTACACCAAACGGCTGCTGAACTGTTATTTCAGTGTCATGGGGCCTCCGAGCGTAGGGCTGAATTGAGGCATATGAATAAGTCATGGTTCCTTTACCTTCCAACTTTTATCCTTTCCTGAGGACTGCTGTGCGCTGAGCTGTCAGCTGACCCGTTGCTTCCTCCAGCTGGATTGAACCACCGCCAACTAAGAGGCCTTAGATGCCCTCCTGATCCCCTGCTGGTGGCCTGAAATATTAATTGGGTGTGATCTCTGCCACGCTATTCCACATTTTCGGTCTTGTTGGAGCTAGTGGAGGGGAGAAAAAAAAATTCCTAGGGAATTTTCATCCAAGGATGAAATTTGCCTTTCTTGCATAGGAACATGGAAAGCTCCTTACACTGCCAGATTGTTGGGTTCTATCTAGCTCAGTATTGTCTACCCTGACTGGCAGCTACTCTCCAGGGTTTTAGGCAGGAGACTCTTTCCCAGCTGTGGCTGGATTTGCTCTTGGGGGTTGAACTTAGGACCTTCTGCATGCAAAGCAGATGCTTCACCAGTGAGGTACAACCCTTCGTTTGGCAAGATTCTAGTCCTCATGGTTCGGGTTAATTTAAACGGGCACACAGGATGCTGCCTTAGACTGAGTCAGGTCATTGGTACTGCACATACTGACTGGCAGTGCCTTTCCATGGTTTCATGCAGGGAGTCTTTCCCAAACCCATTAGGGGTTGAACCTGGTTCCTTCTGCACTAATTCATGGCATTGAATATGTTAGGTCCTTGACAATAACAGTGTGATAGTTTAATACTTTTAAACAGCAATAATAAATACCATAGTAAAGGTAAAGGTACCCCTGACTGTTAGGTCCAGTCGCAGACAACTCTGGGGTTGCGGCGTTCATCTTGCTTTATTGGCCGAGGAAGCCAGCGTACAGCTTCCGGGTCACGTGGCCAGCATGACTAAGCCGCTTCCAGCAAACCAGAGCAGCTCACAGAAACACCGTTTACCTTCCCGTCGGAGCGGTACCTATTTATCTACTTGCACTTTGACGTGCTTTCGAACTGCTAGGTTGGCAGGAGCAGGGACCAAGCAATGGGAGCTCACCCCGTCGCGGGGATTCGAACCGCTGACCTTCTGATTGGCAAGTCCTAGGCTCTGTGGTTTAGACCACAGCGCCACCCGCGCCCCTTAATAAATACCATACTGTCCCTAAAAACAAGGTAAGATTCTAGTCCTCATAGTTTTGCATTTCCCCAGGCAATAGATGATCTTAGAGAACAATACTAAGGCAGGCTCTTTTTCTGGTCGCCAGTCATTACCTCATTATTCTCATTCTCTGCTCCTCACCCCAGGGTAGGCTGATTATCCGTAGCATCAAACCAAGTTATAAGGAGCGTCCCCGCCCCCGCCCCCCGCATCAAATGCAGTTCTGAGATGAGACAGGTAGTAAAATGGTCCTATAGATAGGCTCTCCTCTGTTTTTTAAAAGCTGCTGAGGTACAACAGTAAAGGACAGTACCGGTATTGGACTGCCTTACAGGCTGTTGTGAGAACTGCTAAGGTAATGTACCCCAATACCCTTTGAACACTGACTTGTCTTCCCAAGGGATGCAGGAAAAGGTCATAACCTTGGGGGGGGGGAGTGCAGAATCTGGGTTTCTGGGAACTCTTTGTTTGTTTATATGTTTATCTTCAAAAACAGATTTCTAGCTCTCAAGACTGCAATGGTAGATTTGGTAGTATGTGAGTGTGCCTGCCAGAATCTCTAAAGCTTGGTTGATGGTTGGATAAGATGTTCAGTGTTTAGGGGATGATGAAGTGAAGTTGTTGTTGTTGCTACTGTTGTTGATGATGATGATGATGTTTTATTTATATCCACCATTTTTCTAGACCAGGACTCAAGGTGGCTTACATAAGTTAAAACAACACAGATAAAATACAGAAAACTAAAAGATAATTGCTAAAAAGTAATCAAACTCTAATACAATTAAAACAATATAAAAAACAAATCTATTAAAATACAGACAATAAAAAACAGGTTTCAGTGAATTCCAGAGCCCCTTGTCTCAGGTAACAGTAGCAGAAGTGATTATGCAGATTTGTCTTAATTTGAATTAATTTATGCAGCGGCAGAATTCTGCTTTATGAGCCAGGATGCCTCCCTTGTGACCCTCACACAGCCACCTGAGGGTCGTCACCTTCTTCCTCCTCCGTGCCTGCCTGCAGCACGGGGTCAGTGTGTGCGTGTGACTGTCTGTCATCATTTGGAACAGCCATGCCAAGTGTCAGGCATGCTCAGAGTCACAGGAGGGCAAACTCATGGAAGGGCAAACCGAGGTTCCCCTTACATAGGGTTTGTATGTTTCTTCATGGCAAATTTCTGCCTTGCATCTTTTGCCTCTGCTGAGAACTGGTTGTGCAAGCAGAAGATGTGGGTGACAGAGCTGCAAAACTGAATTGCTTAAAACACTTTTGCTTGAGTTGGAAGCGGGGGCTCATGGTTAAAGGCAGGAGACCTGTGCAAAAAAGGTATGCACACCCACCCACCTGTCCTGGTTAATTCAAACTGAAGATGTTATGAAAAGTATTAAAATCAAGCAGGTAGTTGGGTGGGGTTTTGTGCCTTTTGTAGAACATAGGAAGAGCTGGATCAGGCCAGTGGCCCATGTAGCCCAGCATCCAGTACTCACAGTGGCCAACAAGATACCCCAGTGGGAAGCCCAAAAGCAGGAACTGAGTGCAACAGCATCATGCTCCCACTTGTGATCACCAGCAATTGGCCTTTAGAGGCTTGCTGCCTCCAGTGGTGGAGGTAGAATATAATTAGAGCCCTGCTGGATTAGGCAGAAGGCTTCTCATGATCTAGCATCTTGTCCTCACAGTGGCCACTAGATGCTCGACGGAAAACCTGCAAGCAGGACCCAGGCACAAGAGCAACAAAATTTATTTCAGTTTGGCTTCACTTTATTGATTCAAGCAAGCATGAATTGGCTAGAGGTCTGCATGAAAACGAGAACCGCTCCAAAATTCTCTTCCCAATCTCTCCCTTGCATCTTTCCCTCCTTCTTTCTTGCATAAAACCAGACCCCCCTCCTCTGTGATCCCACACAGGCCCCTCATTTAAAAGGACTACTGTCATCACGCCTAAATTTTGAGCAGTTTGGTTGAGATGATGTGGGCTGTGGCTGTACTTTGCGGCTGCATCTCCCTAAGAGAGAGACACCAGGGGAAGTCTGAGCAAGAAGCAGATGGGCTGCCTCTGGCCTGTTACCTCTCTCCTTCTTTATCTTTTTGTTTTGTTTTGTTTTTGTAGGTCTGATCATTGTTTTCCTTCTCTCCTTTCTGCTTGCTTGGTAAATTTAACTCTGTCCAAGAATCGATCGCTTCTCTTTAATAAGCCTGTCAGAAGGTCTGACCCTTTAACAAATGCTGAGTGACAGCTATGTCCACGTAGTGATGGGACTCAAGGGATGTAACAGAAGGGATGGCTTTTCCCTTGTTATTTACAGGGAGTTGTGGAAAAGAACCCACAGTTCCCTGAAAGAAAGAGAGAGAGGAAGATTTACATCTCAGGCTATCCCTTGGATGTTATCTTCAAATATAGGTAAAGGTACCCCTGCCCGTACGGGCCAGTCTTGACAGACTCTGGGGTTGGGCGCCCATCTCACTTAAGAGGCCAGGGGCCAGCGCTGTCCGGAGACACTTCCGGGTCACGTGGCCAGCGTGACATCGCTGCTCTGGCGAGCCAGAGTCGCACACGGAAACGCCGTTTACCTTCCCGCTGGTAAGCGGTCCCTATTTATCTACTTGCACCCGGAGGTGCTTTCGAACTGCTAGGTTGGCAGGTGCTGGGACCGAGCAGCGGGAGCGCACCCCGCCGCAGGGATTCGAACCGCCGACCTTTCGATCGGCAAGTCCTAGGCGCTGAGGCTTTAACCCACAGCGCCACCTGCGTTCCCATCTTCAAATATATACATACATAAATAGATCTGTATATAATCTATCTGAATGGACAGGCCTGTGCAGCTCTTTTTAATCGCTTTCAACTGAACTGGCACTTATCAACATAATACCCATTCCTACACCCATAACTCAGTCCCTTCCAACTCTAAAATTCTGTGATTTAGTGTGGCGGTATCTACACATGGGAACTCCCTGCCTACCGGGCAGGCTTCTTTACTGTACTTTTCCCAGCATCTGCTAAAAGCATTTTGGTTTAGGCAAGACTACCTAGGTATGTAGAATGCTGGTGCATGTTTTAATCTTTTTTCTTAGTTTTTGCAGATTTTATTTTTAAAAAACGTTTTGAAGAGTTTTTACTGCTTTTGCTGATAATTTTGTTTTATTCTCTTTGTAAACTGCTTTGAAGTTTTGTTAAATACCATCATACACTGTATAATTTTTATGAAATAAAAGTAAATAAAACATCCAGTACAGTCATACTTCGGGTTAGAGACGCTTCGGGTTGCGTGATTTCGGGTTGTGCACCGTGCCAAACCTGGATGCACTGGAACGCGTTACTTCCAGGTTTCGGTGCTTGCACATGCGCAGAAGCACCAAATTGCGATCTGTGTGTGCGCAGACGGGGTGCTGAGGGTTGCGGACACTGTGGGTTGAGAACGTGCATCCTGCACGGATCATGTTCGCAACCCGAGCGTCCTCTGTATTAGCCCTATTCAGAGTAATTGTTGGTAGCATCTGTCTGTCTTGAGAGACAATGGAGTGTGCCTCCAGGGGTGAGGTCAAACTCCTGCATTAGCAGCACTGAAGTGATTTCACAGGGTGGGGGCACAAGCCTGGGCAGTGTGTGTGGAGGTCCTGGGCTGCCCAGACAACAAGAGCTCAGCCACACTGATGTAGTTCAAAGGAAAGCAGAGCAATACATTTGGCACCAGCTTGGCTGCAGAAATACAAGGCGCCATCCAACCATTTTAGGGATTCTAATCCAGAT
The DNA here is from genome assembly GCF_951804945.1 of Podarcis cretensis. Lineage (NCBI taxonomy): Eukaryota > Metazoa > Chordata > Lepidosauria > Squamata > Lacertidae > Podarcis > Podarcis cretensis. The sequence goes on along the minus strand of NC_137184.1, from coordinate 17,070,172 downwards.
TTGTGTAGGTTTAATCCTTAGCCTTTTCCTGAAGATATTCCACAAGGCAGTGGAGGTTTAGGATTAGAATTTTCCTTCTCTGAGATGGGCTCCCTTTGCAGGCTGATGAGCCCCATCTGCCCCTCATTTCCCTCTACAGGACATGCAGAAGCTGCCTTCTTGACCATTGGACCCACTATTGGTCTGGTCTGCTTCATCCGCTGGAGCCTGTCTTCACATGCAGGGGAAGTCTTTAATTTACTAAGGGTTTGAGACCCACCTGGTTTAGCTGGCCAGTCGAAGTCATTTCCAAGGGTGTGGCTGCTGTCATATGCTGACAACTTTTAGGAGCCACAGGTGAGAACTGCGTGCAGGGTGGAAACCAAAGGTGGACAAACTATCCCAGAAGGAACATGACGTGTCCCATCCCCATCAGAGGAACTGCTCTCCCCTGACACTTCATACACCTTTATTCAGAGTGAACATCATCATCACCACCGTCACCACCATCACCACATAAGAATAAGAATAAGACTGGCTTACCCCAGTCATTCTGGGAGGCTACCAAATTAAAACACAGCAAGACATCACACATTAAAAACTTCCCCATACAGTGCTGCCTTCAGATGTCTTCAGTTTTTGCTTTAACATGTGTGACTAATGCAGGTCCATTGGTTCTACTTAGAAAAGACCCATAGAAATGAATGAACCTAAGTTAGTCATTTTGATGGTGGCTGCTCTTGAGCAGGACTAATATTGGATGTAGTCCATTAACTCCAGTCAGGCACAGGAGTAGTAATGATGGGTCTAATGGTGATGGCAGGCACAGGTGATCATTGAACAATTTCCCATCCACAAAGACACAGAGCCCCTTTCACATTCCCCTTCCCCTATTGGCCAGGAAGGGGCCAATAAGGAGAACTCCTTTGCTTCCACGTCAGATGACACCAAACTGGGAGGGGTGGCTAACACCCCAGACGACAGGATCACACTTCAAAACGACCTTGACAGATTAGAGAACTGGGCCAAAACAAGCAAGATGAATTTTAACAGGGAGAAATGTAAAGTATTGCACTTGGGCAAAAAAAATGAGAGGCACAAATACAAGATGGGTGACACCTGGCTTGAGAGCAGTACATGTGAAAAGGATCTAGGAGTCTTGATTGACCACAAACTTGACATGAGCCAACAGTGTGACGCGGCAGCTAAAAAAGCCAATGCAATTCTGGGCTGCATCAATAGGAGTATAGCATCTAGATCAAGGGAAGTAATAGTGCCACTGTATTCTGCTCTGGTCAGACCTCACCTGGAGTACTGTGTCCAGTTCTGGGCACCACAGTTCAAGAAGGACACTGACAAACTGGAACGTGTCCAGAGGAGGGCAACCAAAATGGTCAAAGGCCTGGAAACGATGCCTTATGAGGAACGGCTAAGGGAGCTGGGCATGTTTAGCCTGGAGAAGAGGAGGTTAAGGGATGATATGATAGCCATGTTCAAATATATAAAAGGATGTCACATAGATGAGGGAGAAAGGTTGTTTTCTGCTGCTCCAGAGAAGCGGACACGGAGCAATGGATCCAAACTACAAGAAAGAAGATTCTACCTAAACATTAGGAAGAACTTCCTGACAGTAAAAGCTGTTCGACAGTGGAATTTGCTGCCAAGGAGTGTGGTGGAGTCTCCTTCTTTGGAGGTCTTTAAGCAGAGGCTTGACAACCATATGTCAGGAGTGCTCTGATGGTGTTTCCTGCTTGGCAGGGGGTTGGACTCGATGGCCCTTGTGGTCTCTTCCAACTCTATGATTCTATGATCCCAAAGAGTCATAGAATTGTTGAGTTGGAAGGCACACCAAGGGTAATCTAGTCTAACCCAGCAGTGCATAGTTAAACTATGGAACTCGCTCCCAGAGAAGTCAGTGATGACCACCGACTTGGATGACTTTAAAAGATGATTGGACAAATTCAAGAAAAAGGAGGAGGCTATCATCAGCTACTAGCCATAATGGCTAGGCTGTGCTTCCACAGCTGGAGCAATGTTTCTGAATGCTCGTTGTTGGAAAACACATAAGGGGAGAGTGCTGCTCTTGTGCTTGAATCCAGCTTGTGGGTTCTGCACAGGTGAACCAGCTGGCCACTATGAGAATGAGATTCTGGACTAGATGGGCCCCCTTTGGCCTGATCCAGCAGACACCTCTTACGTTCGTATGTTAACCCCGCTGCAATGAATTCCTGGTAGATGGCCATCAAAAGAACTCCAATGAAGGAGAGCCCACCACCTTCCGAGGGAGCCCATTCCAGTGTTGAACAACTTGCAGTCAGAAAGTTCTTCCCAGTGTTTAGTCAGAGTCTCCTTTCTTCCTTCGGATCTATTGGTTTGGATTCTGCCCTCTGGAGCAGCAGAAAATAAGCCTGCTTCATCTTCCATGTGACAGCCCGTCAGATATTTGAAGATGTCTTCTCCTCTCCTCTCCATGCTAAAGATACCCATTTCCTTCAACCATTCTTCATAAGGCTTAGTTGTGGAAAACTCCATCCCTGTCCACAGCTCCTCTCAGCATGTGTGAGAATCATGCCATCCTTGCCTAGCAAAATAGCTCCTTTCGCTACATTCAGATTTTTAGTTTCGCTTTGGGACATTTATTTATTTATTTATTTTATTTCATTTATTCAAAGCCTATTTTAAAAACGCCCTGCTCTTTTGCAGGAAAGAGCTCCCAGAGTGGCTTGCGAATCAATAAAAACAGCAACAGGGCTGCTTGCCCTCAGGCTTGCAGCCTTAACAAGACACAAAAGGAAAAAGAAGAAGCGGGAGGGCAGAGGAAAATAAATGATCTACTTGTGAATAATCACTGTGGACTTCAAGCGGTGGGGGCGGGAAGGCGGGCGGTTATGCAATTGCATACCGTGTATGAATTACTAATGAAAAGGACAATGCAGCTATGTTTATTTATTGATTGTGAGTTTGTAAAACGCTGTTACCGTTATACGTACTGATTTATTTTTATTTTTAAAAAAATATGTGGTCTTTCTCATAAGGCAAAAAGAAAAGTTAATTGATGGTTCACTATGGCGGCTGCTTTGAAAGAGATGATCAGAAAGACAGTTTGAATTGCCCCTAGGTCCACTTAGCTTAGTTTTGCTGACACTGGCTGGCAGCAGTTCTGCAGGGTTTCAGGCAGGGAGATGCCGTTGGGAAATGAACCTGGTACATTCTGTCTGCAAAGCTCTACCACTGAGCAACTGTCCTCCCCTCCTAAGTTAATGAACTTAGCTTCATTAACTTCAATGGCTCTATTCTCAGTAAAACTTAGATGTAGTTCCTTGACGTAATTATTGTTTTTGTAGGTGAGCAACGGCTTTGCAATTATACCAAAATTAAATACATTCTTTTCTAACAGGTGGGAAAACAGATCCTTAAAAGCGACTCCCACCTGAGACTTTCTTGCATGACGATAACAGCCTTGTTACCTGACTCTATAACTGTATCTGTCTCTAACACCCATCCTTGTCTCTCTTTCATTAGGTGATATCGGCAGTCTCCAGACTATCTCATCACAGCATCGCTCAAAACAAAGGAATTAGGTAAGGGGTTCCATTTTTCTTGAAGTTGCTGGATTTTCAAAATTGTTTCCTTAAATCTGCAGAACAGGTTTTCTTAAGTTTAATTGCTGACTGCTCTGTGAAGATGCGGGTGGCGCTTTGGTCTAAACCACTGAGCCTTGGGCTTGCTGATGGGAAGGTTGGCGGTTCGAATCCCTGCAACGGGGTGAGCTCCCATTGCTCGGTCCCTGCTCCTGCCAACCTAGCAGTTCAAAAGAACGTAAAAGTACAAGTAGATAAATAGGTACCGCTCCGGTGGGAAGGTAAACAGCGTTTCCGTGCGCTGCTCTGGTTCGCCAGAAGCGGCTTCGTCATGCTGGCCACATAACCCGGAAGCTGTATGCCAGCTCCCTCAGCCAATAAAGCGGGATGAGTGCTGCAACCCCAGAGTCAGTCATGACTGGACCTAATGGTCAGGGGTCCCTTTACCTGTGAAGATGGGGGAGGGGTTGCTTTGGTGTTGTGAAGCAGATTGGTGATTTTGGTGTAGGTGGGACGTGGGTGGTGCTGTGGTCTAAACCACTGAGCCTCTTGGGCTTGCCGATCAGAAGGTCGGTGGTTTGAATCCCCACAACTGGGTGAGCTCCCATTGCTCAGTTCCAGCTGTTGCCAACCTAGCAGTTCAAAAGCACACCAGTGCAAGTAGATAAATAGGTACCACTGTAGCGGGAAGGTAAACAGCGTTTCCGTGTGCTCTGGCTTCCATCATGTGTTCCGTTGCACCAGAAGCGGTTTAGTCATGCTGGCCACATGACCCAGAAAGCTGTCCGTGCACAAACACCAGCTCCCTTGGCCTGAAAGCGAGATGAGCGTCACAATCCCATAGTCACATTTGACTGGATTTAACCATCCAGGGTCCCTTACCTTTTACCTTTTTTTTGGGGGGGGGTGTTAAGTAATATAATCCCTCCACCCAAAGTCCCAGAATTTCCCATGCTCTTGGAATACCAGTTGGCGGGGAGAGTTGCTATTACACTCAAGTCTTGCTTTTGGGCTTCTTCACATTGGGGCATCTGGTTGGCCACTGTGAGAACAGGATGCTGGACCAGATGGGCTTGATCCAGCAGGGCTTATATTATATTCTTCCTCCAGCAGGTACTGGAACCCCCAGATTTTTGCACCCCCTCACATCATTCTCATGGATGAGTAATCCCAGTTCCTCTTTCCTTGGCCAACAAATGCAACTTCCAGACATTTAAAAACTCTTTTCACACTTGATCCCTGGACAGCCAATTTTGGGGAGTGGAAAGTTTCTTTTGCAATCTCATGCAACAAAGATCTGGTCTTTGCAAACATTGCCTTTCATCCCAGGAACAAACACTCCCGCTGCCTTGTTGGATCAGCTGCCAGAAGGGTTGGACGAAAACCCACCCACCCTCCTCCTCTCCTCACCCTCCCCTGCATTGCCTGCCTGCCCTGCACAAACCCAAGTGTGGCCTCCATTCATTCTAAACTTGGATCTTCAAAGGCTGGCTATCATTGCTGAAATAAATAAGCAATGTTTGGAGTCAGCTCAAGGAACCGGCACAGGGCACAAGTCACCTTTAAGAAACCCCCATCCATTTTGGACTCCCTTCTCTCTCAGTATTTCTGATCATGGGATCTCACCCAATAGTTCATTCAGCTTTTTGAAACCAGCCTTCTTAAAGTCCAGTGTGCATGTTTGACTACACTTGCCTCTGTACCATGAAACCCAGGAGGAGCTGATCACTTCCTCCCAAGGTTCTCAGTACTTCCACTTCATCAGTCAGTTCCTCCCTGTTATTGAGGACCAGGTCCAATATAGATTATGGCCTTATTGCTTCTTTCACCTTCTGAAATTGTCAGCAAAGCTTTGGAGGAATTGGTTTGAGTTCCAACAGATATCTGGGAAGTTGAAGTCTCCTTTTTGGAAGTTTGGGAATCTGCTGTAGGATGGCATTACCCAAGTCCTCAGACTGGCTTAGGTATATACAGTGGTACCTCAGGTTAAGTACTTAATTCGTTCCAGAGGTCCGTACTTAACCTGAAACTGTTCTTAACCTGAAGCACCACTTTAGCTAATGGGGCCTCCTGCTGCCGCCGCACCGCTGGAGCACGATTTCTGTTCTCATCCTGAAGCAAAGTTCTTAACCTGAAGCACTATTTCTGGGTTAGCGGAGTCTGTAACCTGAAGCGTATGTAACCTGAGGTACCACTGTATAGCAAACACCCACAGTAAGATCATTGGGGGGTTTTCTCCCCCTTTCCTACAATTTTTACCCAAATACTCTCAGGTCCAGGTCATGGATCTCTTTACAAGTGTACACATCCTTTACATATAATGCTCCTCTTCCTCCCTTCCTGTTTGGGCTATTCCTTTTGAACAGGTTAACCTCCCCCCCATTTCTACATTCTAGTCATGTGTCTCATCCCACCAGGTCTCAGTAATGCCTACTAGGTCATATTTGCTATCCTGTATTAAGAGCTCAAATTCGTCATGCACCAACCCGATGCCTTTAGGAAACCTGCAAGCAGGATTTCAGCACAAGAGTCCTCTCCCCTTCGGTTTCCAGCAACTGGTATTCATAAGCATTTCTGCCTTGCCCTTCATGAATTTGTCTAATCCTCTTTTAAAACCAGCTAGATCCCACGGGCATCCTGTGAGCACAGGATGCTGGAATGGATGGGCTATAGGCCTGGTCCAGCAGGGCTCTTCTGATATTCTTAAAAACTCCTTATGTGCCCCTGAGAACAAGGCAGGAAAAAATCTGGAAGCTTCTTTCTCAGTGGAAGAACACTTTCATGAAACCAGAAGGGAGATTTCAGCACAGAACTAGACCATAACGGCGAGATTTGGGCTAGGATGCACAGCATCTTCAATTGTCTGTATTGCTCTGTTTTAAAATTTAATATTTTGTAAATGCAATTACTTAAACCTCAGAGGATAGAATTGCTGTTCAGAGTTGTGCAGGTAGCGGCTGCCTATATATCTCAGTGGGGAAGAGGTGGTTTTATTCTCCAGAGCTCAAGCTGTGAATGACACAATGCGACAAAGACCCGTTTCTAATGAACCACTGTTCTTGTGCTGCTATGATTAGACATAATACGCTGCAGCTGTAGTCATGCACAATGTCACACATGTCTTCCTCTCCAGCTCTGCAAAATTCAGCTTGGAATATTTAGTAGCCTTTCACTAAATTGTGTCAGGGGAATACGTGCTCTAAAATGTCAACATAGTGGGGGCAGTGTGGTGTAGTGGTTAGAGCATTGCTTCCCTAAGTGGGTGATGCCATCCACCGGAGGGTGGTGGGATTACTTGAAGGTGCACTAAGAGGCAACGAGATGCTAGAGATAATGACTATTAGACTTTGAAAAGGTGGTATCACTGAATCATGTTCATTCATTTTGTTGAATTAGTTAAACTAAATGGGATTTAGAATAAAAGTGCAATTAATTGTCACTGTTTTGAATTTTATTGTGCTATTATCTTCCTTGGTAGGTCATGCAAGCCACTATTCTGAATAAGGCTTTTCAAAGGGTAAGGTAGGGGGCACTGGTGATGAATTTATGGGACCAAGAGGGTGGTGTCCTGAAAAGTTTGGGCACCACTAGGTTAGAGTGTCTGACTACGGTCTGGGAGAGGCCAGGATTCAAATCTCTGCGCAGCCGTGAAACTCACTGGGTGTGACCTTGGGCCGATCACTGTCTCTTAGCTAAGCTACCTCACAGGGCTGTTGTTAGGATAACAGGCGGAGAAGTTGGAGAACTGTATAGAGCTCCTTGAGCTTGTTGGAGGAAGGGTAGGATATAAATGTAAAAATAATGAAATACAGAGCCTATCAGCAGAATAAAACACAATCAAGGGGTGGGGGTAAGTTCTCCAGAATGCTGGGCAAAGAAATAAGTCACAGCTTGGAGAAGAGACTATTCCCCAGCCTAGGACTTCTGCTGCCAAAGAGCCTTGCCAATGGACCATATTTGGTGGTAGCATAATCAGGTTCAATCCCCAGCATCTTCTGGCAGGTTTGGGGAAAGACCCCTGTCTGGAGAGCTGCTGCCAGTCTGTGTAGACAGTGTTGGGCTAGATAGACCAATGGTCTATCTCAGGATGGGACAGCTTCCTATGTTCCTACTTGGGGATGGAGGTGGGGAGCACGGGTTTAAAGTTCATGCTTCTGAATGCAGAATATCACCTCTTGGAGATTTTTAATCATGTATGATGAAACTTAGCCTGCAAGAAAGGAAGAATTATGAACTGGAGATCACCTGGGTGAAGTGGGGTCAGAATACCACTTACAAGTAAGCCTGCTTTTTATGTGGCATGATTAATGCTCATTGCAGGCAAAGAAAAGGGGATAGAAAAATTATGGATGATGACCCAGCACTTGTAATTACACGGAGGTGCTTGCTCGGCTAATTGGGAACAAGTACTGGTGTGTAATACCTTTTGAGCCACCAATCTCTCTTCTCTAATTAACAAAAAAATCCCTGCAGTGCAAGCAAGGTCCAAGGAGGAGGAGGAGGAGGAGGAGGAGGAAGAAACAAATGTTATGGGGACTCTATTACTTGCACCATGGCGGGATTAGTCTTCTCCAAAATGTCAACACAGTTCTATGAAATATGGTCTGTTCCACTCCACAACGAAATGGATACAATAGATTCAAGGCACATCACACCATTTGTGGGAGCTGGAATTTACTGTAGTTCCCATTTGCAGAGTATGCAGAAGGCCATCCCTATGTCATTTGACCCCTTAATTAGCAACAACGGAGGCAGGGTGCTTCTGGGTGCCTGTCATCAGAAAGAACAGGAGGGGAGAGTGCTATTTGTTCCGTTCCTTCTTTTGGGGTTCCCTTAATGAGCATATGGCTGGTCATCATGAGAACAGGATGCTGGCCTCTAGCCCGATCCAGATAGGTTCTCCTTAGGTTCTGTATGCTAACTCCAGTGTTGAAGGCAGTAATGCTTCTGAAAAACCACTTGCTGGGAGTCACAAGTGAGGAGACCGCTGTTGCTATCACTTTCTGCTTGTGGGCTCGCCATTGAGGCACCTGATTGGCCAATGTGAGAACAGAGGGCCTGATTCGGTGGGCAGGGTCTACCTCCACTGTGAATACCAGTTGCCGGAAATCACAAGTGTGTGAGTCTTTCTGTTTCTGCATATGGTGTTGTGCTCATGTCCTGCTACTGGAACTTCCATTGAGGCACCTGCTTGTCCATGGTGAGAGTAGGATGTTGGGCTAGATGGGCTCCTTTGGCTACCTGCAAAGCCTCCAGGCCTTTTCATCTTTTTAAAGAGGCCTAGGACCCTCGTACTTACAGGACTGCCTCTCCTGGTATGTCCCGCAGAGGACCCTAAGCTCCATGAATAATAATAGCTTGAAGGTCCTGGACCCTAAGGAAGCCAAACTATCCTTCACCAGGGCCAGGGCTTTTTCAGTGACTGCTCCAACCTGGTGGAATGCTCTGTCCCACGGGACTAGGGCCCTGCAGGACTTGATCTCCTTCCGCAGGGCCTGTAAGACAGAGCTATTCCGCCCGGCCTTCAATTTGAATTAGCCTGATCCTCTATTCCCCTTTCCCTTTCCTCTTCTATAAAGAAACCCTTTCTGGAACCCCACATTTAAATTCTTCCCTGGTCTCCTTGCTGGTCCTAACAGGACCAACTTGGCCAGTTAGCCCTGGTGATCATTTGATGTTTACTGACTGCCCCCCCCCCAAAACAACCCCTGAATCTTATTAATATTGATGCTGTATTTTATGTTGTATTTTATGCTGTTTTATGCTGTCTTTAAGTCATATTTTAATCAATGTTTTATATTTGCTGTTAGCCACCCTGAGCCTGGTTTTTAAACTGGGAAGGGCGGAGTATAAATAAAATAATAATAATAATAATAATAATAATAATAATAATAATTACTATAGTAATAAAAAGATGTGTTTGCTGAGTTTTAAAAAACAACAACTTACAAACCATAAAGAAACAAAGAATGACAGTTGTGTGGGGCATGTTATTGCAGCTGGGATAAAATAAACAGAAGGTGTAGTACAATTTTGCAGACATCCTAATAAAACAGATTCCACAAAGGAAAGCATTTTGGAAGTAAGAGACACATATCAATAAGGTAGTCTTACCCCATATGCCCCCACTCAACCACTTTGATCAACGTAACTGGCCTCTTACAAGTGCCACATAATGCTCATTCTGCATTTGTAAGAACTCAATATTTTAGGCAGAGTATCAAGCAGTATACAACTTTTGTGTAACAATAATGACTGAGTAGTGGCGTTCCCCTTCTCCAAGAAGGATATCCTACATGGATGGCAGACGTATCTCTGGGGCACATCAACTGAAGAAAAACTCTGAAATGGTTTGCTGGGGAGTCTTTAAAGACCTGTAGGGCCTTTGGGGGCAGCTGCCACATGCCTGGTTGCTTTGACAACTGAATATTTATGCATGAGGCGGGATTTAGTGTACAGCTCTGCCATGCAGATGTGCACCGACTTGACCAACTGGGACATGGCATCAAGAACCAGCTCTTCAATAATTAAAAGGAAGTTGTCAAGTTCTTCAGGCCGAGAGGGTGACTGACGGGCCCTGAGATTTCTATTCCACCTTGCAGTAAGTAATTCCTCATCATTGCCTCTCTGTCTCCAGCCTGGCTCTGCCTTTGAAGGAGTGCCCTTTGGCGTTCCAGGAAACAAATCTGATTAACCCTCTGCTCCACCTGAATAGCCAACTGAACAGGCAATCTTAGGAAATCAAGTTGACTTAAGGGTTGGCCCCTTTTTCCCCCCAGAAGCATTCATCTACATCTGTCATGGCCCCTGGAAAATTAATCCTCAGCAGTAAGAGTCCTCAAGCACCTACAGCTCTGAGGAAGAGATGGATCCATGCCCAGAAGGCACTAGAGCTTGCTGCTATTCCCTGTGCCCCGAGGAGACAGCTCTACCACCCATCTCTGATGGCTCATCCACAGACTCCTCGGGAGTCCGGAGTAGAGATCCCACTACTGGAAATCCCATTATTTCAGATGAGCCAATGGATGAAGAAGGCAGCACCAATCCTTTAACTGAGGAGGAAGAGGAGCTTTGGTGGATGGATCCTTCAGTCAATGACTTAGCCCTGCTTTGAGAACCAGTCCGTTGCTGCAGGGCTTTGCTAAAACAACATTGATGTTTGGCCTCCTCTGCAGGAGCATTATCCATGGTCCTGAACTCACACCTTGGTATCTCTCAATGGTGCTGATTCTTGCCTTGCCTTGGGAACCAAGAACAAATGAACTCCCCTTGTGTGGGGCATCACCTCTCTATGGTGGTGGACATGTACTCCTCTGAAGCTAAACACATTGTGTGTGAGAGAGAGAGCTCTACCCCCTGATAACAAAGTGCTTTTAAAAAATAAGAAGAAAAGAATGCTGATGATGCCAAAGCAGTTTGCAACTGCCTGGGTCATTTGTTTTGATGGGGGAGGTGGTTTCACAAATTCTTGGGTCCTGGGCTTCACCCACGAGGGGCAGTCCGAGTTCTTCACTGGTTATAGGCATCTGGTTGGCCACTGTAAGAACAGGATGCTGGACTGTATGAACCATTGCCCTGATCCAGCAGGTCTCCTCTTACACTATTAATCCCAAGAATCCTTGAAAGTGGTTCAGCATTCATCAGAAACGTCAGGCAATGAGGAACTGCATTATTTGTTCAGGAAATTGAATCATGGAGGTTCTTAAAATTGTGATCTCTTCCTGTATATCTAGCACAGTTGGCATTTTATTCTTCCATGTAATGACATGAATTTGGTGTCATTCAGAACATAAGATGTGCCAAAAGGCCCATCTAGTTTAGTATCCTGTCCCTCACAGTGGTCAACCAGATGCCCCATTGAGAAGCCCACAATGAGGACCTAAGTGCAACAGCAGCTCTCCCCATTTATGATTCCCAGCAGCTGGTATTATTATTATTTATTACTTATTTTATTAATTGCATTGCTGTCTCACCTATTTCTCCAATTAGCTCAAGGTGGTGCACATGGCTCTCCCCATCTTCATTTACTGTAATCCCCATAACAACCATTTGAGCTAGGTTAGGCTGAGAGGCAGTGTTTAGCCCCAAGGAAACCCAGTGAGCTTCATGGTTAATTAGGGATTTGAACCCTGATTACCCATGTTCTATTCTAGTACTCTAACTACCACACCACACTGGCTCTCCACAAGGCCCCTTGTCATTGATGGCTTTAGTCTCCATGAATACAGAGGCTCTGAGTAGGAACCAAAAGTTCATTCTCCAGACCACTCTAACCTGCATATCACAGAAGCAGCATTGATCATATTTGCATTCCTTACTTGCCTTATCCTGTTTTTAAAAAGAACGTAAAGCAGATGTTCTCATATTTCCAGGTCTTCCCAACTCTTATTCTTAGTGGACTTAACGCTTTCTCTGTATCTCCCCACCTACCCTTTACTTTCCAGGCCATTCCCTTCAGAGGAGACCACAGAAAATGATGATGATGTCTATAGGAGCCTGGAAGAGCTGGCTGAGTAAGTATCTACCAAATAACGGATTCTGCCATGGGATTTTATTTGTTCCTGATTTCATTTTTTATTTGGGCATAGGAGTGGGGAACCTCGGGCCCATGGGCCTAAATATGGCCCTCCACTCCCCCCTCTCTTTTCCTTGGATTCCCCCAAGCCACACACTCTTCTCCCCACACCACATCTCTTCCTAGCCCTGCTTCACACCCCCATGAGCATTTGTGTTCTTCCCATACACCTTCTCCAGAGTGACCCAAGGACCCGATCCTCAGTGGCTGATTCAACTCCTTTCACTCTGCTTGGGCAGCTCTAAGATGCTGGAGACTGGGACCCAGTTTCAAAAATAGTAGCAGGTCTCTAACCTGCCCCCTCCTCCAGGATCCCAGATCACAATGACTCTGGTTCTTCCTTCGTTCCTGAGTTCTTGTAATAGATAGCTGGAATTGCAGATTTCAAGGAGAGAAGAAGCCAAAAGTTACTGGTGTTTCGGCAAGAGAGAAGCCCTGTCCCCCACCCACCCCGGTCCCCTCTTTCTCCCTGCTATGCAGCCTGATGGAATAGCTGCTGTGGATGATGGCTGAAGGAGGAACTTGATGAAGATGTTTCTCAGCAGTGCTAGCTGATTTGCTCTCCTGCAGATCAGTTCCAGAGCTGAGGGTATGAAATAGTTTTTCAGGGCTGACTGCTGTAACTTATATGAAGTTCCCAGCATTCCAAGCCAAACTGTGTTAGGTTAGGTCGTGTGTGTGTGTGTGTGTGTGTGCGTGTGGTATCCCCCCCACCCCAACCCTGCCAATGCTGTGTCCCCTACAATAACCCAAGTGACAAGCTGAGATGCGCTGCTTCACCCACGGGCTCTGCTGTGTGGTGCGGCAAAATGCTAAAACGATCATTGCTGGGTTGCTATGTAAGCAGAGTTGACAGCTCATCCCGGTTGCTGTCCTTTGCAAAAAGAGCGGGTTGCGACGCACGGAAAGGGGGATGCTGCAAGTGACCAAACAGAGGCAGCAGCATCCAGGAACTCCGTAAACACATACACAGGAGGTTCTTAAGCTGTTAGCAAAGGCTGGCTTCACATGCTGCTCAGATCTGCCACTACCAAACCAGCAACTGAAATTATTTCACGGCAGACGTGTTGAACTCACTGGAGTGGATTGGTTCGCTGCAGGTGTGAAGAACCTGCATCCCTCCAAATGTTGCTGAACCACAACTCCTACCATCATCCCTGGCATTGCTTGCTGAGGCTGATGGGAGTTGTAGTTGCACATGATCAGGAATGCAGAAGGTTCCCTGCCCCTGGTTTGCTTCAAGCGTAGCCCTCCAGACCTCTCCGTCTGGCCCTCACGATTTGGGAAAAGCCATGTCCTCTGTCCTGGACAGTCATGGAGAATGACTGCCCGGGTGATCTCTCTCTCCACCCCTCCCCACTTGTGTCTTCCAAGAATGGGGAAGGGTGATAGTTTAGTGGTAATGCACCTGCTTTGCATGCAGAAGGTCCCAAGATCAATCCCCAGATGGCATCTCCAGGTGGGGCTAGGAAAGGATTCCCTGTCTGAAATCTGCTGCCAGTTAATGCAGCTAGGTGAACCAATGGTCTGACTCAGTACAAGGCAACTTCCTATGTTCTATTCAATTCAGCCCTTTATTTAGAACCACGAGTACTAGAATCATTTTTAAGGCCACAAAGCTCAGGAGCAGAGTATCTGCTTTGCATGCAGAAGAGTCCAGCTTCAATCCTCAGCAGCATATTCATGTGGAGATTCCCTGTTTGGAATCCTAGGGAGCCACTGCCAGTCAGTGCAGGCAGTACTGAGCTATATGGACGAATGATCTGATGCAATATAAAGCAGCTTCCTTTATTTCTGCATTCCTCTGAGCCAGAGATGGGATTGAGATAAGGGTACATCCAGGGGACCCCAAAGGTAGGAGTAAATATAAGCTTCATCATGGCTGGGCAGTGATATGACCCTCATACTCCCTAGATAATCTGGGCAATTAGGAGACTATCATTCCCCTAACAAGCAGCTAGGGAATGGGTGTGACAGAGAGTCTTCTCTCCAGCCAACACTTTCTAGCTGTTTTTGTTTTTAAACAGCTCTCGGAGAGCCTCAGCTTGCAAGGCAAAGTGCCATTTTTCACTGCAAAGAGAGCTGGTGGCGATGGAGGAGGAGGGAGAGAAAGGCAATTTCTGCCAGTGCCCTCTTTAAACTCAGCAGGAGGCCAAAGCTCACATCCCGAGTTCAAAGCCAACCTTTGCTTTCAAAGCCAACCTTTGCTATCAGAAGTCGCTGAGTGCCTGCTGCGGAAGTTGCCGGAAGGTGTGGGTCCCCACATTGGGGTTTGGCAACTGCTGGACAGAATCATAGAAGTGCAGAGTTGGAAGAGACCCAAAGGGACCCTATTTCAACTCCCTGCAGTGCAGGAATGACGGCTAGGAGACAGAATCTGGAGACTAAGCAAATTTGATTTCCCTAAAAATGCTCTTCAAAAGCCCCCTTCTATGAATTCTGGATATATAGCAGAGTTGGGGAAAACATAAGCCAAGAGAATGAATGCAGCTCTCTAGAATTCTCTGTCTGGCCCTTGGGAGTGTTCCCAGGCCATTCCCCTTCCCAGACCACATCCCCCGTGAGCCCTACTCTGTTCCCTCCTCAAGGACTTCTACCACCTTTATTGAATGAATGATTGATTACAAACTTTATTGATTTAAAAATAATAATAATTACCAAGCATAAAGTGTTGTCTTCCAGTACAAAACCATGTGCAGATGTTCAGCCTTGAACTATGGTGATGCCTCTTGCTTGCCTGTATGGAGAATAAAGAGGCAGCATGTTGTTGTTGTTACAAATTTATTATTTGTCTTTCACCCTAAGATCCCAGGGCTGGTTAAAAATCGAAACTCAACATTAAAAACAGCTTAAAACTGCTTAAAATAACAAAATAAGGTGCATCCTAAAACACACACACCTCAGGTGCCAAAGACCAAGGGAAATAGGCATGCATTAGCCATACATTGACACCTCTGTGGGAAGGTAGGTCTACAAACTTAGGGGCCACCACAGAGAAGGCCCTCTCCCCCTGGTCCACCCTGCCCCCAGCCTCTGAGGATGGAGGACCTACGAAGAGGGCCCCCTGTGCCCATCTCAGCATCTGAGAGATGTTGCTATGTGCATGTGTAGAAAGCTCTGGCTTGGACACGGCTAGAATGTAGCCTACCATACAAAGCCAAGAGGCACATTTGTTGCTTTCCGTCCATGTTTGCCTCTGGCCCTGCCCACCCTTGGCATGCTGCATGCAGAAGGTTGCCCATCTACAAGATTCATTTACCGTATTGGCCCAAATATAAGCTGCACCTCTCCCCCCCATATTCTGACCGTGAAAAGTTAAAGTGCAGCTTAAATTCATGACCTTACAAAAATGGTTTTTTTTTTTTTTTTACAATATCGCTGCTGAAACAGACATATGGTAAAATGGAATGGGTGTGAGTGCCTGCGGAATTTTAAGGGAGCAGCTTATATTTGGGTATTCTTCCCCCCCTGAATTTTAAAGGTGCGGCTTATATTTGGGTACAGCTTATATTCGGGCAAATACGGTATATGTTTAATCATTTGGTTTCCCCCCATATGCATAAAAATGTATGGCTGTCGTCACGCTGCAGTTCACGTAACCACCTTTTATTTATTTAACATTTTCTGTGCGACTTTTTACACTTAACCATGAGCGTGGCCTGCTCTGTTTCTTTTGATTCACTAAACGACCCTTGTTGGTTTTGTTCCAGCGAGCACGATCTGGGGGAAGACATCTACGACTGCGTCCCATGTGAAGATGAAGGGGATGACATCTACGAAGATATTATCAAAGTGGAAGTCCAGCAGCCCATGGTGAGGGCATCATTGAAGTCCTGAGCATGCTCAAATGACAAGGGAAGGAAGGGCCTCAGCCTCATAACTTTTTGGGGTGGTCCCCTTAGCTACTGTTTTTAGAACTGAATATCAGGAGGGGGGCAATCTGAATAGAACTGTGATGGCGGTGGGTAGCCACTTGAATGATTTGGGAGAAGGGCCATAGCTCAGTGATAGCGATAGTGTGGATCAGTGATGGATAATAGATCAGTGATAGTCTGGGTGCTTACCAATGCAGAATGATTCTTATGTGCCACTTGTAATGGGGTGTGTGTCTCTTATTCCCATCACTAATGACATACCCACACCCAATCGCTTTATTGTTTTTGTTTGAAATGCACCGTCTTCCTCTCTCTCTTTGGGGTCATCCTGCACACTAAACCTTCACTTCTGCTGCTTTTTAGATGGGGAAACGAAACATTTTGGGAGGTCATCTGGTGTATGGGGAGTGCCTTCTGCGGGGGGGGGGGGAGAGAGAGAGTAAGATACATGTGTAAGGGAGGCATAAAAATAGTAAGCAGATGACAACCTGCCCTGGCTAGCTGTCACATCTTCTCTCTTGAGGCTGAGAAAGTTGGGATGGATGGGTGGCTCAATTAGCCAGCTGCACGTCTTCTCCTGAGAGTATTTTTAGATTCTGGCAAGTGTTGACAGACATTGCCCTGATATTCCACTCCCTGGGGGGCACCTTTCCCCTTTTTTTGAGCGGTGTGTTAAAAGTCATGCAAAGTCTGCTGCTTTCAAAAGTGAGGATTTTGGGACTTTTCAGTTTATAGATCGTGGATGGAGAGAGTAGACAGAGAAAAGTTTTCCTCTCCTCTCATAACACTAGAACTGGTGGACATCCAATGAAGCTGTTGGAAGATTCAGGACAGATAAAGTCCTTATTCACACAGAGCATAGTTAAACCGTGGATCAGACAAATTCATGGAGGAGAAGAGGGCTTTTGTATGGCTACTAGCCATGATGGCTCTGCTCTGCCTCCAGCTGGATGTATCAATGCTTCTGAATACCAGTTGCTAGAAACTGCATGAAGGGAAGAGTGCTCTTGTGCTCAGGTCCTGCTTGTGGGCTTCCCATAATGGGCATCTGGTTAGCCATTGTGAGGACAGGAAGCTGGGCTAGATGCAACCCCTATGGCATGATCCAGCAAGTTGTTCTTTTGTTCTTATGAGTATACCTAAGACATATTAGCGGCCTTTGCAAGCCTTTGTAACTTATCCCCACAATGTGCAGCAAAAACATTTTTAGAATTCCAAATGAAATGGGTGATTTGTGATGCAAAACGTCCTAACCCTTCTTGATTTTCCCTGTGTGCCCCTTCCATGCTTCAGATCAGATATATGCAGGTAAGTGTTCCCGGCTATAAGTGAAAAGAGTTTTTATCCATTGCATGTGCCATGGTCCCAAGCCCAGGTTTGCATGCTTCAAAATGGACATCTCAGGTGCCTTTTGTGCCTCATTTGGAACATGCATAGATCTGGCTATTTATTTATGAACTGACAAACTAACAAAACAAAACAAAACAACATTCATTCATACACTTAGAATGTGGTAGGACAAGAAGGGGCTGCAGTAAAAGCCCCAGTGCACCCTGCAACTGCCCTCTTAGCCACAAAGTGATGAGGGTAGCTATCACAGAAAGTTGAAGAAGGAAGTTGGCAGAGTGACCCTCTTTCCCATTTCCTCAAGTAACCCTATATGCTCACGGCTGAGATTAATTCTACTGGGTCCAACTTTTATCCACATCCCTTGGGAAAGTGGAGTGGGCAAGAGAAGTGGGCAAGAGAAGGACTGGTTTTGGAGGGTGGGGTGGGGTAGAAATGACTAGAGGAAATAGCGCCCAGAGCAGTCCCTCCAAAATCCAAATGTTCCCATGGGCCTAAGAAGGTTGGTGAGTCCTAATCCAGGAGCTGCTTCTGGGAACGTCCTGCCTCATGTGTGTCTAGCTAGACAAAGCTACTGATGATGGCCTTATACTGTGGTCTGATAAGGCAGATTCCTTCATTCCTATTTGAACCTTACTGTGAAAGGACTATAGCTCAGTGGTAGAGCATCTGCTTTGCATGCAGGTGGCCCCAGTGCAATCCCCAATGGCATCCACAGGCAGGGCTGGAATTGCCTCCCCCCCCCACCTAAAACCCTGGATTGCTGCTGCCTGATAGCATAGGCAGTCCAGTGGTCTGGCTCTGCATGAAACAGCTTCCCTTGTCCACCTGAAGGTATCCCTAAGTTCCATTCTGTTGAGTTCAGATCAAAACGAGCAGCTTAGACATGCTAACATGCCAGTGTTTGTTTTTCCCTCTAGAAAATGGGCATGACGGAAGATGACAAAAGGAATTGCTGTTTGCTAGAGATCCAGGAAACTGAGGCCAAATACTACAAGACTCTCGAAGACATAGAAAAGGTGAATGTCAAGTGCAAATTGCTACATTACATATGTCAGTGCATTTGACGCTTGGGCTCTACGACGGGGATCTTACAATCAAAATTTTGACAATAGAGAATAGGTGTGGGTATGACTTCGTGGGCCAGTCTCTCTTTCTCCCTCTTGCCCCACCCCTGCTCCTTCTTCCGGCCTAACCTACCCATGCACATCCTTAAGCTCATTGGAGGAAAAGGTGGGAGATAAATGCTGCAAACAAACAAGGAAAGGAAGGAAGGGAGACTTTAAAACAGCCAGGCCACCCTCCCTTCATGGAAAATGCCCCCTGGAGCTGAAGGCATCGTGAAAGGAGGCAGAGAGTTTTGTTTTTCTGTCCTTGCTGCCAAAAAGTTTTTTTCCTCTCCCTCTTGTAACATCCAGCCCCCTCTCATGCCCAGTCCAGTGACAGCTTTTAACAGACTCATTACTCTTCCTGATGGGCAGGAGCTCCATAGCCGTTCTGATAAGGACCCTTTCCCTTACCTCCGTTTGATGGCCTTCAAATGATAAGGGAGCAGGGCCATTTATCTTGGGTGGGCACGTCTCGCCAGGCCTCCCTTTTAATTCATTTTGATGAATTATGGTTTGGTTTTGCATTTCAGAATTGTTTAAAACCACACACACGCAAGTATGTAAAGATGATAACTTAAGGAGCATAATGTGGAGCCAGGAGCCAAGTAATTACTTTCCCCTTTGGTGATTAAGCAACATTGTAAGCACATTAATGTTTTTAAAACGCGAAATTAGCTCAACTTACAATTTGCTTTTTATTCCTTGGCTAAAGAAAAAATATATCAAATGGGTGGACAAAGAGATGTTTCGTACAGTGGATGCTTGGGTTGCGAACATGATCCATGCGGGAGGCACGTTCACAACCCGCAGCGCTGCGTCTGCACATGTATGGGTTGTGATTTGGTGCTTCTGCACATGCGCAAAGTGTGATTTAGTGCTTCTGTGCATGTGCAACCACTGAAACCCGGAAGTAATCCATTCCAGTACTTCCGGATTTCAGCGCGCAGGTAACCCCAAAAAAACGCAACCTGAAGTGTCTGTAACCCGAGGTATGTACACTGAATATTTAGTTAGGGCAAGAGTTGTTCTTGTGTTCAGATCCTGCATGTGGGCTTCCCATAACACGATCTGGTCGGCCACTGTGGGAACAAGTTGCTTTTATTGGATGGGCCACAGGCCTGATCCAACAGAGCCTTTCTTAGGGTCTCCTGCTTCTTCTTCACTACTGGAGGCAGGGTGCCTCTGAATACCAGTTGCTGGAAAACACAGGAGGGGAGAGTCGATCTTGCAACTTTGGTCCTGTTTGTGGCTTCTGGTTAGCCAGAAGACCAGGATGCTGGACTAGATGGGCCTTTGGTCTGATCCAGCAGCCAGGTTCTTTTGACGCTATACCTCTACTCTCGGAAGCAGCATTGCCTCTAAGTTTCTGGGAATCTCAAGTGGGGAGAGTGTTGCTGTTGTGCTCAGGTCCTGCTTTCGGGTTTCCCATTGGGGCATCTGACTGGCTACTGTGAGAGAAAGATGCTGGACTAGGTGGTCTTTGACCTGATCCAGCAGGGCTCTTAAGTTCTTACTCCCTTGTGTGCAGTGTTCTGAGGGCCATGCAACAGTGGCAAGTGGCGCCAGAGACAAAAGTGGCAGAATAAACGATATGGCTCTCACCCTTGTACAGTAAGCTATATTCAAAGTCATAGGTTTCTAAAGATACACACAAACACACACACACAACCTCCATTCAGGTAAGCAAGAGACATGATCACAATTCAAGGGCACCTTCCAGCCAGGCAAAATCACCTGAGGAAACTGCAGAGCAAGACCCATGAGCAGCATGAACATGGGAGACGGAGCATGGCCTGTTGGGAATTTCATGTGCCAGATAGAGAGACTTAGATGACCATGTTAGACTCCCTCACCCCTGCTGTAGAATTAGGGTGTTGCGGCCTATGCTTCCCACCTTTTTCTGTTTCACTTTTGCAGAACTACATGAATCCATTGAGGCTGGTTTTGACTCTACAAGAAATGGAAGCAATATTTATTAACTTGGAGGTAATGCTGTCTAAGATCCAGACCTTTAAATCTCTTCTCCCCTTTTTCACACAGGCTGCAGATTTAGTTCCTTGATTTAAGGAACCTGGGTTTCAAGTCTGACCCTGCTGCAGTTTACAATTCACTTTACACACAATGACTCCCTTTTAAGAATTCCTGAGTGGTTAATTATGGTGGCCTGAGTGGAGCTTTTTTGTTTCTAAATAATAAGTAAATTGTATTCTCTTTCACATAAGTGGGCACTGGCGGAGGAAGAGGAGTGGGGGGGGGGGGAGCGCACCGCCCTTGGCAGCGCGATCCTGCTGGGGTGCTATCGCGGCTGCCCCCCCACCTGTGCTGGGCAACACGCCCCCAGAACATGCCCCCAGTGGCGGAGCTTCATGCTCTAGCACCGGGGGCAGAGAGCAGGTGGGGGCGGGGCTGGCGTGCATCCTGGTGGTGTGGCGCGCGTCTGAGGGGGCATGGCGCCCAGTGTGGGTGGGGGAGCAGCCACAATGCCACTCCACCAGGATTGCTCTGCCAGGGGCAGTGCGCTCCCCCCACACTCCTCTTCCTCCACCAATGACTCCACTTCCCTGTGCCGGAGCATGAAGCTCTACCACTGTAAGTGGGCATAACCTTTGGGTACTATGTCTCTTCCCCTTTCCTTTCTTTCTTTTCCAGGACCTCATCAAAGTCCACTTCAATTTCCTGAGAGCCATCGATGTTTCCATGATGTCTGGAGGGAGCAGCTTGGCCAAAGTGTTTCTAGAATTCAAGGAAAGGTAAAAGAAAAAGGAGGAAAGGAAACTGGCAATTGGTGGAGGGAGAGAGAGAACATGGCAGGGATTTGTGGGAATTTCCTTAAGGTGTTCTCAGAGCCCCAGATGATTAGTTGCATGGGGCATACTGATGGCACATCGCTGTATTTCAACCCAGGTTTCCTGCCACCACAAAGTAAGCAGGATGTGGGAGTCCCAGTCACAGAATTGTAGTTGGAAGGGACCCACAAGGGTCCTCTTCTCACAGCTAATAACCCGACCCCCTGCAGGAACAAAAAAAAAGGGGGGGGCAACTTTGGATGAGATTAGCAAATATATCCCAGGCGTGTTCCACCCCCCCCCCCACTGGGGCATCCAAAGTGTGCTATGGGTGATTCTCTTGCATAATCTGACCCACATCTGGTGAAAGATCTCAAGAGCTGGGACTTGTGTCCTGGTGTGAATCTAGAGGCTCTGGCTGGGGAGGAATTTCTAAAGAAGCAAAGAAGGTTTTCAGCAAGACTGCTGGAAACTTATCGGAGGGACTTCGGTGTAACTGATGCCAGCTGTCCCTGTCCGAATCGTTTGGCACTGAAATCCTGGCCTTCCTTCGAAGTTCCGGCCCCAAAATGCATTCATGTCAAGCTTGGCAGCACAAAGATTGCAAAGGCTCCAATTATCTCCCTCAACGAGCCGCCCAAGGAAAACTGTTTCAACATAAAAGCATGTGGCCAAATTGGCTGGAACAAGAAGAAGGTGATGCAAGAAGAGAGCAAGATATTATGTAAAGGTCCACCCAAGTTTGTGTGTGTGTGTGTGTGTGTGTGAGTGTGTGTGTGTGTGTGTGTGTGTGTGTTCCACCCTTTACACAATCCAGATTCTGGAACAGTTTCATACTGGCTAAGATTTCTGGTTTCTCCTTTGGATAGTTTAGGTCACACAAGGGCGGAGAACTTTTCTTTTTTCAGCCCACTATTCTGAATATTAGGGGACACAGGTGGCGCTGTGGGTTAAAGCCTCAGCACCTAGGACTTGCCGATCGAAAGGTCGGCGGTTCGAATCCCTGCGGCGGGGTGCGCTCCCGCTGCTCGGTCCCAGCGCCTGCCAACCTAGCAGTTCGAAAGCACCTCCAGGTGCAAGTAGATAAATAGGGACCGCTTACCAGCGGGAAGGTAAACGGCGTTTCCGTGTGCGGCTCTGGCTCGCCAGAGCAGCGATGTCACGCTGGCCACGTGACCCGGAAGTGTCTCCGGACAGCGCTGGCCCCTGGCCTCTTAAGTGAGATGGGCGCACAACCCCAGAGTCTGTCAAGACTGGCCCGTACGGGCAGGGGTACCTTTACCTTTACCTATTCTGAATATTGCTTTTTATAGGGTAGGATAGGATATTATTTTTTATTATTGCTTATTAAATTTGTATACGTTCCTTCATTTGTAGATCCTAGGTTCACAGCATAAAAGTACAATATAAAAACACAAAATGCATAATAAAAACAAAACCAAAAAAGCCGTAATCCCTGCTCTCCCAGCCCCTTCCTATGAGCCCATTTAAAAGGGGTATAAGATGTTAATCAGCCAAAGGCCTGGCTGAAGAGGAAAGTTTTTGCCTGGTGCCTAAAGGTGTATAATGAAGGTTCTAGGGTATTGGGCACTGGTGATCAGTTTATGGAACCACTTGGTTCCATAAAGTTTGGGGACCACTGCATTAGGTGGATGCTGGAGCCAGAGCAATCCCAGCCTGAATCTTGGAACCTAGAATGCACCCCAAAATCCAGTGCATGGATTGTATGTACTCTGCACGGGGCTCTTTTGGAGACAAGGGAGAGGTAAAAATATATTAAAACTTGTGTCAGGAGTGGGGTTGTCAAATCACCAATGTTAACTAGGGTTGGACTAGTTACAGATAGGTAGCCGTGTTGGTCTGCCATAGTCAAAACAAAATAAAAAAATTCTTTCCAGTAGCACCTTAAAGACCAACTAAGTTAGTTCTTGGTATGAGCTTTCGTGTGCATGCACACTTCTTCAGATACACTGAAACAGAAGTCACCAGACCCTTCTATATAGTGAGAAGGTGGGGAGGGGTATTACTCAGAAGGGTGGTGGGATTGGGTGATTGGCACCCAATTGGGTGATCACAGCTATCTGCCAATCACCCAATCCCACCACCCTTCTGAGTAATACCCCTCCCCACCTTCTCACTATATAGAAGGGTCTGGTGACTTCTGTTTCAGTGTATCTGAAGAAGTGTGCATGCACACGAAAGCTCATACCAAGAACTAACTTAGTTGGTCTTTAAGGTGCTACTGGAAGGAATTTTTTTATTTTGTTTTGACTAGGGTTGGACTGTGTTCCATGCCAAAATGAGCCAAGCACAGAGTCAAAGCAGTTGTCAAATCCTTTCCTCTCCTTCTTCCTTGTAGGCTCTTGATATACGGCGAGTACTGCAGCCGCATGGAATATGCACAGACCACGCTGAATCACCTCATGGCCAACCGGGAAGATGTTCAGCAGAAAATCGAGGTGACTGTGCTGAGCGCTTTTGGTGGGTGCAGGGAGAGGTCAGCAAGTGGGTGGCCAACCTGGATGGCTTTGAAAAGGGATTAGATGAATTCATTGCCATCGTTGGCTTACTAGCCACAACAGCTGTGTTCTCCCTCCATTGCTGGAGTTAACATGCTTCTGAATACCAGTTGCTGGAGATCTCTCCAAATAGAAAGCTAGAAAAAGCGTAAGAAGAGGGTCAGGCCAAAGGGGGCCCAACTAGTCTAATTCTCACAGTGACTAATCAGATACCCATTATGGGAAACCTGCAAGCAGTATTTATACCCCACCCATGTTGCTGGGTTTCCCCAGCCACTCTGGGTGGCTCCCAACAGAATAATAATAATAATAATAATAATAATAATAATAATCGTAGTAAAGTGATAAAACATCAAACATTAAAAACTTCCCTAAACAGGGCTGCCTTCAGATGTCTTCTAAAAGTCAGATAGTTGTTTATTTTCTTGACATCTGATGGGAGGGCATTCCACAGAGCAGGTGCCACTACCAAGAAGGCCCTCTGCCTGGTTCCCTGTAGCTTCACTTTTCACAGTGAGGGAACTGCCAAAAGGCCCTCGGAGCTGGACCTCAGTGTCCAGGCTGAACGATGCTGGTGGAGATGCTCCTTCAGGTATACTGGGCCTCAGAAAGTAGAGGTATAGCATAGCCATCATAGCTAGTCACCACTGAAAGCCTTATTCTTTTTCTGAAGCCTTCCATGTTAATGGCCATCAATGAAGGAAGAGCTCAGCTTTGATCCCTGATAGTCTAGGCATTGTTTTTTAGATGCAAATTGGATTTCCACAGTCAGAGCAATTGAAACTAGATAATTTCTTAACAGTAGCATGAAGTGATAGTCTTTTGAAAACATTTTCTTTTTTTCTTTTTTAAAGTGTTCTCACTTTTCTCCCCCCTCTTTCAGGAATGTACGCTGAAAGTTCAGGATGGAAAGTTTAAACTGCAAGACTTGTTGGTGGTGCCAATGCAAAGAGTTTTGAAGTATCACCTCTTATTAAAAGTAAGTGGGTTCACCTGTATTCTGATAGGGGCAGAAATTCCTCCAGCTACAGTGTGTTTGGGGAGGGGGAGGGAAATATAGTATATAAAGCAAATAAAGTATATAAAGCAAATCAAGAAAAAAACGCTAAACATTTCTTATGAATATTGTTATCATTATTATCACAATTATTATTACATTTCTACCCTCCCCCCCATTTCTTCCAACAAGATCAGGGTAGTGTAAACAATTCTCCCCCTCTTCATTTTACGCCTACAATAGCCCTGTGAGATAAGTTTGGCTTAGAGACAGTAACTGAGCCCAACATTACATTCAGTGTGCTTTATGGCAGAGTGGGGGATTTGAACCCGGGTCTCCCAGGTCCTACTCTGACACTAACCACTGCACCACACTGGCTTTCAGGAGAAACTGTAGAAGAGCATATTTGATTCATGTATTCATTGATACTTGATTGAGGAATAGAAAGGAGTATCGCAGAAAAGAGTATAGTCGGCTAAAATCTCTTAAGAGCAGGGAAACACACCCATGCTTGAAACACTTTGTTGCAGGTCCTGCTTTTTTCCAGGGATTCAGAGCCAGATATCCCTTATCTGAACCCAGGACTCCAGGTGTCATTCCACACCTTTAATTACAGGGTTCAAGTTGATGGATGTTGCAACTTCTACCACATCTACAGTTCCCTTCAGGGCAGCTTACAGCCCGTTATCAAATTCAAATAGAAAATTAAAACTCATTGATGTCAAAGCAATTAAGCAAAACTACAAGAAATAACATTTAGATCGAAAAGGTCACTAACTTGTTTAAGTTTTCATCAGTTGTCAGGTCAATGGGCAGCAAAAATTTGCTGCCCTTTGTCTTCTGAAACAGCCCTGGCTAAGCAAATGGAGTTTTCTTCGTCCTGTGACAGGTAGTCTTTTGGATTAAATAAGGTTGTGGCCCTCAGCTTGTGGAAAGGAGTGATGCAAGCATCCCCCAGTTTTGATCTGTGCCATGTTGGCAGATGTGATGTGATCAGCCTGACAGCATAGGTCACATCAGATGCCCTCTCCGGAGTGGCCTTTAGCTGCAACGCTCCTCTCCTCTCCTCTCCTCTTCTCTCCCTGCTGCCACCTCACTCTTGGTTCAATATCCAGCATGAGGGGCAGGTTTGACGAAATCTGAAAGTTAGACAGGAGTTTGAAGTTGGCAGAAGGAGAGCAGTAGTGTGTGCAGAGTTAGCCTGGAGAAAGATGTCCCCAGTGCACACAAGCTACAGTCCGTTATACTAGCTCCCTTGTGCGAAGCTCAACAACTCCCATAAGGTGAGTTGAGGCACTTACCTGAATATGCAGAAGCTGTGTCTATGGGTAGGCAAGGTGGGCAAGTAAGCCCCGCCCCCCAGCATCCCCTTGCACAGGATGCTCAGCCCCCAGTTGTCCCTGCAGGGTAGGCCTGTGGAGGCTTGTGTTGGCACTTGTTTGATCAAGAGCAATACCTCTCGTGCAAACGTGGAGCCTGTTTAGTCAGGGCCTGGGCATTTCGTGTTCAAGCAGATTCTGTTCCGCAATAAGGAAGAATACAAGCTATGTAGACTTGCAAGATTGTCAGCAGGAGGGAACCCCCCTGCAAATCCATGGGGGACTGTTGAAGATAGATTCTGGGGCTTTCCCTGGGACTCCACTGAAACCCCAGTCCCCTTTCTCTCATCAAGCTCTATACGCCATTCTTTTTTATTGCATTTCTATTCTATTCCACCTATATGGGACACGGGTGGTGCTGTGGGTTAAACCACAGAGCCTAGGACTTGCTGATCAGAAGGTCGGCGGTTCAAATCCCTGCAACGGGTGAGCTCCCGTTGCTCGGTCCCTGCTCCTGCCAACCTAGCAGTTCAAAAGCACGTCAAAGTGCAAGTAGATAAATAGGTACCGCTCCGGCGGGAATGTAAATGGCATTTCCTTTCGCTGCTCTGGTTCGCCAGAAGCTGGCCACATGACCCGGAAGCTGGACACTGGCTCCCTCGGCCAATAAAGCAAGATGAGCGCTGAAACCCCAGAGTCGGTCCCGGCTGGACCTAATGGCCAGAGGTCCCTTTACCTTTACCTTTATTCCACCTATTTCTCCAAGGAGCTCAAGGTAGCATACATGGTTCCTCCCACTTCTCGATTAATTCCCCACAACAACCCTGTGAGGTAGGTTAGGCCAAGAGGCAGCAACTAGGCTAAGGTCACCCAGTGAGCTTCACGTGGCAAAGTGAGAACTGAACCCTGATCTCCCAGGTCCTAGTCTGACACAATTAAGAGCTACGCTGCTGCTACGCACTTTTTCCAGGAAAGGATGCATAGCTCCCCTCCCCACATTTATTTCCCTCCACCCTCTTTCGCTCGTCTTTTTAAATGTTAATAATTTCACCAGCGTCTCCATGCAATGGAGCCTTTGTGAAGCATGGGCTTGTTGATCCTCATTGTTTTGCAAGGAGGGTCAATTAGCTGATGGGGAAAGAAACCTGCAAATAATTTGCTGATGCATGAAATTCCTTCTGTTAGCTCTGAGTTCTCTGGGCTGCCACAACACACTCCTCATGGGTTACTTGCTGGATGATTGTAACAGGCTTCTGGTTCGCAGCAATACACAGTGGAGGTGGAGTCATCACACACACACCCCCCCCTCACTTCCCTGCTGCCGGCGATTCTGTGGCTGCAGAAAGTTTGCCACTGATGCTGGCTTCCAATGTGAGGCTCACACTGTGGGATGGAGCAATACATCAACATGCCTCTGACATGCTGCAGTTTCCTTTCAGGAGCTTCTCAGCCATTCATCGGATCGGCCAGAAAAGCAGCAGCTCAAGGAAGCCTTGGAAGCGATGCAGGTAGGAGCCCCAGTTTTTTTTAACCAGGTATTGGGGTGGGGTGTATTGTTTCAAGGCCACACTTGTTCCTAATCTTCCAAAGTTCCAGATATTCTTATAGGCGAATCCATGGAGGGTCACAATGGCTGTGTTTGACCTCCGCTGTTAGAGGCAGTGTGACTCTGAATGTCAGCTGCTGAAACCACAGGAGGGGACGGGGGCTCTTGTGCCCAGGTCCTGCTTGTGGGCTTCTTCCCACTGGGGCATCTGGTTGGCCACTGTGAGGACAGGAGGTTGGACCAGATGGACCCAGCTGCAAGGCTTTCATGCTCCAAAGTCCACAGTCCCAAAGTTCGATCTATCAACTTAATCTGTCAATCATATCTGTTTCTCTTTTCCAAGCTGAAGTTCAGTTCACCTCTGCATCAACTTATGGTTTTCTCTGCTGAGTTTCCACACTGAAGCAGCTCAAAGCAAAACAGGAAACAATGCAAGTTGAAAAACCATCACAGCAACAGTCTAAACGCTACAGTAATTCCTTTCAAAGCGCCATGCTCCAGTCGAAAGGAGTAACTCCTTTTGATAATACAGATGATATTGCAACATTTTTCTATTCGTGGTCAATTAAGACATCAATCGTTAAAGCCTGTCCAATGATCCCAGCTAGTTCAAATATCTAAACCACAGTAAGATAATATTAAACATTTCCAACAAAGACACTGAGGCTACTGAGCGTCTGCCAATGGATTCCAATGAGTACTCAAAATTCTAAAAAAAAAGCCACAGCAAAATATGTCACTTTAAATGCAGTGGTCCATGAAATCCCTAAAAGCAATCAATTTTTTTGTGATTCTTCTTTGGAATGGGGTTGGACTAGAGGATCCTTTGGGGGCCTTCCAACTCTAGGATTCTGTTATTCTATGAAACATTTAAAAGCCTCTTGAAATAAAGGTCTTCCATAGGTGTCTAATGGGTAAGGAGGGCGGGATATTGCTGGCTCTCCTTGGAGGTGGCATCCCCTGATATGAAGGGAGGCTCCTAAGGCTGCAGATTGGGAAGTCATCAGGCCCTAGACAAACTACTTTCAGGGACGTATTTCCCTGACATTCTGAACCTTTGATTGACCCCCGAAGAGCCCCTGAGGTCCCTCAAAACATGGTTTGAAAGCTCTCCCTGGATTCCTGAACCCTCCTGAAATAGGCCACTTCCTGGAATGCAAGGAGATGGTGGCCACAGGCAACTCTTGGCTCACTCCATTACGCTTTGGGTGTTGTTTGCCTTGCTAACTGTTGCTGCCACTCAGTGTTTGAAACCCTGGGACTGTGTGACCCTTAACAAGCACTGTCACTTCAGCCAGGGATTAATCTTCCTTATGTTGGGGAAGCTGTGGAAGGTCAGCACCCCCAGGGCTTGTCTTGGAAAAGTCTCCATCCCTCTGACTTAATCTGAACTGACAGGGCAGAAAGTGTGTTTGGGCGGGTGGGTGGGAATGGAGGAGGTGGGAGACTATGAAAAGAAGTGGTATGCGCGTGCACCCCCCCCCATGTGCACATTCTAAAGATACAGTAGGGCAGAGGCTGCCAACATGGTGCCCTCCAGATTGTGCAGACAGCAATTCCCATCATCCCTGACTGGTTGATGGGAGTTGTAGTCCAAAACATGTGGAGAAGGACAAGTTATTGAAGGCTGCATTACAGTCTTAGAGCAAGAGCTGCCTACATTTCTTCCCAGTGTCTCTGCATGAGATGCTGATTTTGGGGGAGGGTTATCCCAGAGCACTGACAATATGCGGCAGCGTCCTGTGAAGGCAGGTTCTTCCTCTTTTTCTTCCCCTTGGGACAAAAATAATCACCAAGGACTCCGCCCCCAAATATGTATGCACTGCAGGGGAGAGGCAAAGATTAGATCAGGCTTCCTCAACCTTGGCCCTCCAGATGTTTTGAGACTACAATTATCCCTGACCACAGGTCCTGCTAGCTAGGGATCATGGGAGTTGTAGGCCAAAAACATCTGGAGGGCCGAGGTTGAGGAAGTCTGTATTAGAGCCTGTCAAAGTTTGCACAGGGACTCAACGGGCAGCCTGTTCTCTGCATGAGTGCTCGGGCTCACAAGTGTGCCTGTTTAATTTATTTCTGGTGGTGCGCACACACACACACCCCGGTACAGAAAACAAATGTGCTGCTCTCCTTCCTCAGCCTTACACCATCTGCCGCCCTCTCCTGCCCACCAGGGGATTTGCAGCACTGTGACCAAGGGCTCCCTTCTGCTCAGCGATTGTATTTCTCACAATGGCAAACATTAAAACACCCCTGAACATTCTACGCAGGTCATCGCAAGCTGCCAGTGGGCAAGCTCACATGCAAGTGTGGTGAGAGACACCACCGTGCTGCATGTGTTTTCTGCATGAAATTTCGGCAGTGCCATGTAAAATGCAAAGCAGCCCCTGTTGCAATGTGCACATTTAGGGGACTGCGTTTTTTTTTTTTTGGGCGGGGGGATACATTTATTGTGTCTCACTTTTTATCCAAGTTGCTCAAGGCAGCATTATGTCCCGCCCCCCCTGCCCCCCCATTCTTCCCTCACAAACAACCCTGTAAGGTAGACTGGGTTGAAAGAGAGAAAGTGAAACAGTGATTGGTGCAAGATCACCCTGTGAGCACCTGTCAGTCTGAGTGAGGGGGTTTGAACCCTGGTATGTCCTGACTACTAGTCCCAGCCCTTTAACCACCGCACAAATTTCATCAATTTTGAACTGCACCACAGTGAAAGCACCACAACTCCATTCAAGAGGAACCTGTGACTAAGAATTCCTATGGAAATGGGAGCAGCGATTGCTGACGTTTGCTTATTCATCCCATGTCTAGAACAGAGATCAATCCATCAAATATAATCAGCATTTGCTGTTCTTGCTACTTTCAGTTCGCAAACGATACATAATTGATTACGTCCCCCCCCCATTGGGTTGCATTAAATGAAGTTCACCATGCCCATAAATGTCAATGAGTCTACTCTGAGCAGGATTAGCACTGGACACCATTCATTGCACTTCCTTTGCCACTGAAATCCGTTGGGTGCAGTAACGTAATGATGACATAACTTAAGTAATTAGTATATGAAGCCCATGACAACTTGGGTCCAGTTCACCTCTAAGAGCACCTTACCTTCTGTGTACCCATTTGGCTGCTTTGAACTGGCCCTGTTATAGGGACCATGTAAAACCTTTCCAAATTTGTAAGAAATTGAGCTTTTAGCAGC
Organism: Podarcis cretensis; assembly: GCF_951804945.1. Classification (NCBI taxonomy): domain Eukaryota; kingdom Metazoa; phylum Chordata; class Lepidosauria; order Squamata; family Lacertidae; genus Podarcis; species Podarcis cretensis. Next base: position 17,039,343 of record NC_137184.1, on the reverse strand, counting down.
ACCTATACTTTGGAACTCCCTGCCTAGTGACACCAGGCAGGTTCTTTTGCCTGTACTCTTTCGGGTACCCACTGAAAACATTTTTGCTCATAGACAAACGTACCCAGATGTTTAGGAAGTTTGTGTGAGTTTTGATCTGTTTTTAGTCTGTTGCTATTTTAACTTTTTGAAAGTTTTAAATTATTATTTTTTCTTGATAATTTGTTTCATCTTTTTGTAAACCGCGTTAAAGGACGATGCTTTTTTAAAAAGCAGTTATATGGTGTAATAAATAAATAAATCAATAATCAATCAATTGTGCAAATGGTATAAGTTACATAATTTTGCTACAGCAGGCAGTGAGGTGAATAGGAAGATGCACTGCAACTGATTGGAATCAGTGTTGCATACAAAATAGAAGACAATTCCGCCTTATGCCCCCACCTGTGGCCATCCCTGCAGCATTGCAAAGGATTCTGGGGGGTGGCATCCACTGTGTCTTGGAATAGCCCTTCTCTGAACTGATCCTTTGAAAAATATCTGAACGGGGCAGTCCCAAAGCCAGTGTATGTGTGCCTGTCCGCCACTGTTTCTTATTGTGTTGATGGCTCTCAGCTGATTCTGCCAGATCACAATGTTACAGCCAGCTCTGTGTGTGTGTGTGTGTGTGTGTGTGTGTGTGTGTGTGTGTTTCATTTTTTCAGGACCTGGCCATGTATATAAACGAAGTCAAGCGGGACAAGGAGACGTTAAAGAAAATAAGTGAATTTCAGAGTTCCATAGAAAACTTGGTGAGATAAAATTCTGGCGACCTTCTGAATGCTGTTCCCCTAAAAAATAAATTGAGGCTCTAGTCCTCATAGTTCTGAATAGAGGGATGGATTAAATAGGGATGAAGGAAGCAGCTGCCTTATGCTGAGTCAGACTCTTGGTCCCTCTAGCTCAGTGTTGCCCACACTGACTGGCAGCAATGGCTCTCCAGGGTTTCAGGAAGGGGCATTCCTAACCCTACCTGGAGGTGCACCTGGGGATTGGACTTTGGACCTTCTGCATGTAAAGTAGTTGCTCTTCCACTGAGCTGTGACCCTTCCCAGAAACATAGGAAGCTGCCTTGTATTAGTCAGACCCTCAACCCACTTAGCAAAATATTGTCTATATTGACTGCCCAGTGCCTTGACATTCCCAGGCCTCTCTCTGGAAACCTTCTCCTTGCAAGGCAGGCTTGCCACAAAGCTGCAGCCCTTTCCAACATAAAAACACAACCTATAAACAGAACAAAAACAAGCAGAACCAACAGCAGCTAAAAGCAAAGAGCAGCAGCTTTAATAACAGATCACACACCACAGAAGGTTGGGAGCCATGGGATTTATAAACAGCAAATCAGGAGCTTCTCTGACCCCGTTTTCTTTCTCCTGCTAGCCTTAACCAGGATCCCCTCTTAAGCAAGATTTGAAGTCAAGATCTGAGGCTGCTCCTGGGTATCATTAAGTTATTTTTGATAGCTATTGCTTCCGAGCACAATTCAAAGTGTTGGTGCTGACCTTTAGAGCCCTAAACGGCCTCAGCCCAGTATACCTGAAGGAGTGTTTCCACCCCCATCATTCTGCCTGTACACTGAGGTCCAGCTCCGAGGGCCTTTTGGCGGTTCCCTCACTGCGAGAAGTGAGGTTACAGGGAACCAGGCAGAGGGCCTTCTCGGTGGTGGCGCTGGCCCTATCGAACGCCCTCCCATCAGATGTCAAGGAGATAATCAACTACCTGACTTTTAGAAGACATCTGAAGGCAGCCCTGTTTAGGGAAGTTTTTCATGTTTGATGCTTTATTGTGTTTTTAATATTCTGTTGGGAGCCGCCCAGAGTGGCTGGGGAGGCCCGGCCAGATGGGTGAGGTATAAGTATTATTATTATTATTATTATTATTATTATTATTATTATTATTAGGCTTTTGTTTTCCTCCTCTCTCAACACTTTCCTGTGTTACCCCACAGCCAGTGAAACTGGAAGAATACGGGAGGCCCAAAATAGACGGTGAACTGAAGGTCCGCTCAATAGTGAACCATACGAAGCAGGATAGGTGAGCAAGCGAGAGAAGGGCAGAACAAACAGGTGGCTTCTGCTCACCAAATAAGGCTGGGAACTCTGGTTTGCTAAGGATGCTGGGAATTGTAGTGCAATAAGTGTAAACTACACTTCCCTGAGTTCTTTGAGGAAGCCACAACTATGAAAAGTGGCATAAATATGCTTTAAATGGATGGTGTGGATGTAACGTTCCCGGGCTACCTTGGAAGGGATGGGAAGAGAGTGACACTCAAAATTACTTTAATGCTGTTGAAAAATGTGTTTTTCAAGCCTTGGCTTTGTATCTTTTCTTTGGTGTGGGGGCAGGTACTTGTTTTTATTTGACAAAGTGGTGATCGTCTGCAAACGAAAAGGCTACAACTATGAGCAGAAGGATATCATTGAGCTGTTCTGCTACAAGATGACGGATGACCCGATGAACAATAAAGATATAAAGAAGGTTGTTGTTATTATTGATGATGATGATTACTCACCATCCCAATCTCTTAAGTGGTGAGAGACCCCAGGGGTTCCAGGCACTTACCCAGGTTATGTTTCCTTGCAATGAGGGTTAGCTGAGACTGCGGTTGCCCTTGGGATATATGGTTTCATTTACACATCTGTACAACCTGAGCATAGGATGGAGGGGCTCACATTAGTGCTTTTCCATTAGTCACAGCTTTGGATCCAGCACAGAGCAAGCAGGTCTCTGTGTATCCAGCCTCCAGCCTGCTTTCAGCTCAGCTCTCACAGCCCACCCTGGCTCTTGTTCACTTACCGTATTTTTCGCACCATAGGACGCACTTTTCCCCCTCCAAAAATGAAGGGGAAATGTGTGTGTGTCCTATGGTGCGAATGCAGGCTTTCGCTGAAGCCTGGAGAGTGAGAGGGGTCGGTGCGCACCGACCCCTCACGCTCTCCAGGCTTCGCACACCTCTCCGCAAGCAGCGGGAGCCCAGCGCTGGGCTCCCGATGCTTGCGGAGAGTTGCCAGCATGCCGAAGCCTGCGTGCGCTGAGCTCAGCACGCCCAGGCTTCGCGGACCTCTCTGCAAGCAGCGGGAGCGCTCCCACGGCTTGCAGAGAGCTGCCTGTTTGGGGGCTGGGGTCAGGGGAAGCTCGAGCTTCCCCCGCCCCAGCCCCGCGCCTGGCGGGTTAATAATTTTTTCCCCTTTATTTCCCCCCCAAAAAAACTGGGTGCGCCCTATGGTCCGGTGCGCCCTATGGTGCGAAAAATACAGTACCTAACAACAAGGAGTGGATGGTGAAGGAAAGACCCACGCCTTAGCCAGAGGGGCACCATCACTTTGTTGGGGCTTTTGCAACCAACAAGCTCCTCCTTTAGGATGCTGATGAGGACCCTTAAATAGCCAGCTAAGGTCACTGTCTTACAAAGAAACTTCTCTCACTACTTCGGCAAACTCCTCTACTGGATTCTAATCCTCACTGGGTACAGGAATTGGAAGGGAGTCAGGGCATCCTCCAGACTGACCCCCCAAACCCACATTATAAGCATTTGCATTCCTATTCTGTCCTTCCAGAAGAGCCCAGGGAGACAAACACCAAAATGTTAAAACAATACAATTAAAAAATAAAATTAAAACATTTATGAAATGTTTACAAACCTCTAAAAGCAATCATATTACCCTGATTATTTTAGGGTTGCCAGGAACAGTCTTTTCAACTACCAAAGACCTGGGTGAAAATGAATATTTTAAAATCCCTCTGAAAGCCAATAGCAAGGGAATCAAGCACATTTTGCCAGTGAGGCCATTCTATAAAAAGGGAGGGGGCAGCATCGGAAAGACCCCATGACTGGAATCCCCTGGTGATGGTATCATGGAAAGAGCTTCCCTTGCCTAGTAGGGTCCTGAAATGGTTAGTTTTAACAGGTGGGCTGGGTTTAGTAACCATTTGGGGCAGAACTCTCCTCCATATTTTTGATCAGATCTAAGAACGTAAAAATTCCCTGACCTCAATTCAAAATGTGGCCAATGGAGGACTTGTGGCCAATGGAGGCCAATGTGGCTATGTGCCCATCCTAGTTCCTTGCCTCTTGGTCATCTATAGTTTGGGGTACAGGGCTTGGTTGGCAGGAGGTTTAGTCTTTCCTGCTCCTGGAAGCCAACCTCTCTCTTTAAAACATGGGTGAGCTGGACTCTGGAGCCTCTTTTTAACAAACTGTGTCTCTGCTTTCCCCTCTCATGCTTCTCAGTTGCATGGAAAAATGGTAAGCTGCGTCCACACATTCAGATTTAATTTTTATCTTATCGCTGTAACACGTCAATAAGGGACACTTTGTAAGGAAGGAAGGAGGGCAGATGGGGGCTGGCTGAGGGCAGACTGAGGTTGGCGGGACAGCACTCCCCATTTGCCCTGATTGGACCAGACTCCATTGGGAGGAACCATTTTGACTGCTTTAGCATCCAGTGCTCTCTCTTGTTTCCCTTGGTAGTGGTCATACGGTTTCTACCTCACTCACCTCCAAGGCAAGCAGGGCTTCCAGTTCTTCTGCAAGACAGAAGACATGAAAAGGAAGTGGATGGAGCAGTTCGAAATGGCCATGTGAGTATTGGGGCACTTAAAAGAAGAAGAGGCTTGACAGCCACCATGTTGGCACATATCAAAGGAAACACCGGCAAAACTCCAGAGCCAGTAAAAGACCCGACAATAGGCAACATTGAGGCAGTTTGACATTACATAGTTTTATTTCCTGTTCTATATATTTTTAAGGGAAGGGTTTTAAAAGCGGGGGGCCACCAGTCTTTCGGTCTTGCAGCCCCAGAGCGGATGTCCCAGGATCTCCCTGTCCAATGTTTCTATGGGATTTGTCATTTGAATTGTTGTTAGAACGTCAGACTTGGACCTGGGAGAGACTAGGGTTCAAATCCCCACTTGGCCATAAAGCTCATCTTGGGCCAATCACTGCCTCTCAGCCTAACCTACCTCACAGAGTTGTTCTTGTGGGGATTAAATGAGGAGGGAAAGAACCTTGTACACCACTGGGTGCACTTCCTTGAGCTTATTTGAAGAAAAGGAGAGGAATAAATGCAACTAGAATAAATAAATAAAAATTTAATTTAGAATTCAAAGCAAAATTATTGAAATGCTGAGTTTATCGGGGAACTTTGTTCGTGATCCCCAGGGTGCCCACAGAAGCTTCCTGAATAAGTTGGAAAAGTGTGCAGTGTTATTGAAGCTGATCAGAATAGTCCTGAGGACTAAAAATAAAAATTAGCTGTTTTCGTTTTCCCTTTGGATCAGGTCGAACATCAAGCCGGAAAAAGCCATGGCAAACAACCACAACTTCCAGATGTACACCTTTGACAAGACGACAAACTGTAAAGCATGCAAGATGTTTCTCAGGTGAAAGGGGACTCTTCTGCTGGAAAGTGTCTATCCAGACCAGTGGTAGGCGGGCGGTGGTTTGGCATCTGCTGGCAGATCTCTGGGTGATTTGCAACAGAGCGGCTAGGCTTGCAGACTCCCAGTGGTTCAACAATGGCAGTGACCAAATGACTTGGGGACGGGCCACAGCTGAGTGGCAGAGCAGCTGCTTTGCATGCAGAAGTTCCCAGGTTCAATTCCCAGAAACATCTCCAGGTAGGGCTAGGATTGTCCCCTGCCTAAAATCCTGCAGTACTGAGCTAAATATGGCCCAAATATGGCCTGACTCCATTTAAGACTGGAATCGTATTTTATTTTGAGGGAAAGGATGCATGGTGGTAGATTGTCAGTTTTGCATCCAGTAGAACCCAGGTTCCTTCTCCAATGGCATCTCCAGGTAAGGCTGAGAAATAGCCCTGCCTGAAATCCTGGAGAGCCTCTGCCAGTCAGAGTGGGCAGTACTGAGCAAGATATACCAATAGTCTGACTTTGTATAAGGCATCTTTCTCTGTTCTATGCTTGGAGAAGGGGAAACACCTAAAACGAATGCAGGTAAATTGGTTTGGTGTGGGGAAGCTTGTACATGAGAAGTATCTGGTCCTGTGTCTCTGCTGATGGTAGGGGAAGTTACAAGAAGGGGAATTCCATCTAGACCTTAAGAAGGACCTTCTGATGATAAGAGCCATTCAACAGTGGATGGGATTCCCTTGGAAGTGGTGAACTCTTCTTAACTGGAGGTTTTTAGCAGAGGTTGAAGGGCCATCTGTCATGGATTGTTCAGCTGTGATTCCTAACCCTCCCCAACTCCTCTTTCCACAGAGGGACCTTCTACCAGGGTTATCAGTGTGTGAAATGCAAAGTTGGTGCTCACAAGGAATGCTTGGAAGTCATTCCTCCCTGCAAAATCAGTAAGTTTCTCCTATGCAGAAGCTGCTTTTCACAATTAAGGTTTGCATCAGTGATCCATAACGTGGTACTTGTGAGTGCAATGGCACCCTTGATGTCCTCTTTTGGTGCCCACAAAGCCTCAGAGCAGCCATCCCAGGCAGTACACTGCCCCCTTGGTTATGAAGGGCCTTCTTGGTGTTTTATTCTCTCAGGCTTTTCAAATTATTATTATTATTATTATTATTAGGAAAGGGCTTTGAAATAGTGCTATGCTGTTTTTATTGTCTGTATTTAAATATATTTGATATTTATATTGTATTAATTCTATTAAATGAGTTTCATTCCTTTTTAACAATTATCTTTTATATGCTTTTAGCTTTTTGTATTCTGTTTGTGTTCTTTTAATTTGTGTATGTCATCTTGAGTCCTAGTCTGGGAAAAGGGAGGGGTGTAAATCAGTCAGTCAGTCAGTCAGTCAGTCAGTCAGTCAGTCAATATTCTCTTGGGGTTTTGGGATCCTTTCATCCCACGGTGTAAACTGAAATGTGGAGTTTCCTGCTCAAGCTAATCAGAATTTTCATTTCATTTCTCCCCAACCCACCCAAATCTTCAGGTTCACCTGCAGACCAGGTAAGATCCATCACTTCTTTTTGCCTTCTCTCCAGGAAAGGATGTTCCTCTCTGTTGGTTGCAACTGCCTGTGATTTCATTTCCTTAGTGCACTGGCATCACTGGGCAATGGAGATGGGGACGGGAGCAGTCGGTCACTCCTGCAAAGTCACTGCCACATACTGGGAAAGTTGAGGTGACGACAGGGAGGGCTATTCTGTCCAAGTGTAGCAGCAGAAGCAGCAGATTGGCTCTGCTGACAGGCATACCCAGTGCCAGCCTACCTGATGCCTTTTCCCTTTGCTCCGATGGAGGACAGAGAAAGCAAGGCAAAATGTGGGAAAACCTCTGGCTTTTGCATAGCTGAATTTTGTCCACCTGTACTTTGCCCCCCTTTTTTGCCTCCTGTGCAGCCCCTAGGAAGAGCTCCCAGATTGAAAAAGGGCCCCCCACCCCCGTATTAAGCAAGAGTTAACTTTTTGTTTCTTGACAAGGTTTGTACCTGTTTTGCGATACTTTTTTTTTTTTTTAACTCTCGGAGGGAAGACAGAGGAAGAGTGTGAACTGTTGTTACAGCAAGCAGGATGTTTTGTGGCCCAGAAAGAATCATATACAATTTTAAAATCTCTCTCTCTCTCTCTCTCTTTCTGTCTGTCTGTCTCTCCAGGATTCATTGAATATGGGTAAGGTTGCTATTTTCTCTTTATTATTATTATTACTGGTGCTTTTTCTTTTTTCCTCAAAATACTTCTGCTGCTTAGTGAGATGAGGAACAGTAAATTGCAGAACAGATCAGCTGCATCCCTGGTGTGTGTCTCAGAGCATGGATGAATGGTCTGCATTATCCTGAGTCACACCATTTGCCCATCAAGCTCAGTACTGCCTACACTGACAGCAGCAGTTCTCCAGGGTTTCAGGCAAGGGACTCTTTCTCAGCCTTGCCTGGAGATACCAGTGGAGCTTTGAACCAGGGACTTTCTGCATGCCAAGCAGGTATTCTGCCACTGAGCTAGGGACTTTTCACTAAAAATAAATGAGGTTCATGTCCTCATTGTTCTGAATAAGGGTAGAATTAAATACTAGCATTATACCCCCAAGAGTTGGTCTATCTAATTCAGTGTTGTCAACACTGACTGGCAGCATCTCTCCAGCATTTCAGACAGGAGGTATTCCCAGCCTTACCTGGAGCTGCTAGGGATTAAACCTGGGACTTTCTGTATGCAAAGCAGCTGCTCTATTCTCCCCTTAAAGTGATAGTCTAGTCCTCATTGTTTCTGAGTAAAAGGCAGGATTAAACAGGATAGGCTCGGTTGTTTTTAAAAAAGAATATAAGCTTAAGGGCAGAGACTGATTTCTTTATTTCTAGTTGATCTGTAGGCTGCTCTGGGAATCTTTGTTTACTTATTCATTGGCCAAATAGTGAAAAGCGGAAATTCTTTAAATAAATGAGGCTGCCCCAAAGCAATATTAGCCTTCGATTCCCCCATATAACAACAAAGTAAACAGATAAGCAACTTTGGCTTTTAGAAGACATCTAAAGGCAGCCTTGCATAGCAAATTTTTAATGTTTGATGTTTTATTTTGCTGGAAGCCCCCCAGAGTGGCTGGGGCAACCCAGTCAGATGAGTGGACGATGATGATGATGATGATGATTACATTTTGATAGAAGTTCATTCACTGACTTAATTGCTTCCAACTTCAGCACGGCTTCTCCTTCCTTCTGTCTACATGCAGGTCCCAAAATGGTGGCAGTCCAGAACTACCATGGCAACCCTGCTCCGCCAGGGAAGCCCGTCTTGACATTTCAAACGGGAGAAGTAATTGAGCTCCTCCGAGGGGACCCAGAGTCACAGTGGTGGGAGGTGAGTGCTGGGAGGCCCTCTGGAAACATCCAGGAGATCTTAGGTGAAGATATGGGGCACAAGCTCAGCCATTGCATCCAATGGAACTGATTTACAACTTAGTTTAGATTTGGTGGGGGATTTCAGGCTCTAATCTGGCCCTCCAGACCTCTCTGTATGGCCTCCATAAGTCTCCCCAGGCCACACCCTCCTTGAGCATTTTTGCTTGGCTGGAAAGCATTCTTGAGTTCTGACATGACTCTTCCTTGAGGGGGGACCTCAAGGGTCCCAGTGCACCCATGGGTGTTATTCTGGAGGCTTCAGAACAGTGGTCTCCTAGGCAACTTGGATGGCTAGCATAATTCCCCAGCCCTTGCCCCAGCAGCCTGCTTGCACTGCGGCCTTCTCCTGGTCCTGCTTCTCCTGGTCCATGTTAACTGAACCTGTGACTCTCTGAGGCCAAAAGCACCCGCTATGACTCTGCCCTATGACTTTTTAAAAAAATTATTTAATCATTTTTTCAATACAAACAACAACCACAAAAAATACATGCAACAAAAACCACAATAACACTAATAACACAATTTAACATTTCAGATTTGAGTACTGATATACCTATGACTGGGATGCGGGTGGTGCCGGGGGTTAAACCACAGAGCCTAGGACTTGCTGATCAGAAGGTCAGCAGTTCGAATCCCCGCAACGGGGCGAGCTCCCATTGCTCGCTCCCTGCTCCTGCCAACCTAGCAGTTCGAAAGCACGTCAAAGCACAAGTAGATAAATAGGTATCGCTCTGGCGGGAAGGTAAACGGCGTTTCCGTGCACTGCTCTGGTTCGCCAGAAGCGGCTTCATCATGCTGGCCACACGACCCGGAAGCTGGATGCTGGCTCCCTCGGCCAATAAAGCGAGATGAGCGCCGCAACCCCAGAGTCTGCCATGACTGGACCTAATGGTCAGGGGTCCCTTTACCTTTACCCATACTTATGACTACACCTTTTTAACAATATTTCCCCACCTCTCCTCCCCCTACTTCCCACCACTGTCTGCCTTATCGCTTAAATATTCTTTCCAGATTTCTTCATATTTATGCATTCTTAATTTGCATCGGCATGCAATTCGTTCTTATGTAGCTAGTCTGTCCATATTATCAATCCATGTGCTCAATGGAATCTTTTTGCAGCTCTTCCAATTCATCAAAACAAGTTTTTTTTTATTCTAATATGGCACAGTGCATCCATTTTTTTATTGACCCCTTGTAATCTCCCACATTTCCGGTATATAATTTAGAATTAAATTCCATTCCCCTAAACAACAATTTATTTTTATTAGTCTTGCTATGACTCTGCCCTGTGACTGTTTTTCTCATCTTCATTTGCAGGGAAGGCTAATATTGTCGAAGAAGTCTGGTTATTTCCCCAGCTCGTCGGTCAAACCCTGCCCAGTGGATGCCAGAGTAAGGAGACAGGAATGTTAGCAGAGTCACTTAACTTCTGCAGAGGGGAGAAAAGTCTTGACAGAACTTTATTTAGAAAACTGGACAAAACCAGTGTATAATTTGAGAAAAAACAAACCAAGAGGTTTTGTGTGTCTTGGTCTGGAGACATTCAGCCAAACATACGGGGGTGGTGGGGGGAGGCATGGAAATAAGCCAATCAGCATGCATGCTACTAGCCATGATGAGTATACTTCTGAATAATACCAGTTCCTCGGAATTTTCAAATGGTGAGAGATTGTGTTGTGTTCAGGTCCTGCTTGTGGGCTTCTTCCCATTGGGGCACCTGGATGGTGACTATGAAAACAGGATGGGCTCCCTGTGGCCTGATCCAGCTACAGGCCTCTTATGTTCACTTAAGGGCACAGTTATGTTGCTAATATATTGTCCAATGTGGCCAATTTCATCTTCTTCACAGCTAATAACTCATTAACTTACACACTTATACTTGGTCCATGAACTCCCTTGGAAGGTGCTGGGCTCTCCTTTATTTGAGGTTTTTAAGCAGAAGCTGGACAGCTAACTCTCAGTTATTCTTTAACTGCGATTCCTGCGTTCCAGGGGGTTGGACTAGATGACTCTTGGGTTCCCTTCCAACTATACAATGCTGTGATTCATTAAAAAACAACCACCAACTGTTTGCTTCTTAGGGTGCCACTACTTGTGTAACTCTTTTCTGCTCTGCTTTCTGCAGCCTCCTAACAGCCGGCCCCCATCACGAGAGATGGATTACTCTGCCTATCCTTGGTGAGTTCCAGTGTTCAAATTAGGCATGCATTACCAGGAAACCTGGGATGCAGGTGGCGCTGGGGGTTAAACCATAGAGCCTAGGACTTGCTCAGTCCCTGCTCCTGCCAACCTAGCAGTTCGAAATCATGAAGTGCAAGTGGATAAATAGGTACCGCTCTGGTGGGAAGGTAAACGGCGTTTCCGTGCGCTGCTCTGGTTCGCCAGAAGTGGCTTAGTCCTGCTGGCCACATGACCCGGAAGCTGTACGCCAGCTCCCTCGGCCAATAAAGCGAGATGAGCGCCGCAACCCCAGAGTCGGTCACGACAGGACCTAATGGTCAGGGGTCCCTTTACCTTTTACCAGGAGACCTAAAGGTGGATGCTCACGGCTTTTGTTTGGCATATCTTGGAGTAGCCAAAGTGTTTCTGAAATCCAACTTCCATTGTTCCCTGACAATTGTCATGCCAGCTGGGACTGACTAAAACTTACTTATTCAAGTTACCTTTTTGATAACTTGATTCAGATGAGTTCTGTAGCACTTAATATGTAAAACGTATCTCGGAGGTACAGTCATACCTCATGTTACAGACGCTTCAGGTTACGTGCTTTCGAGTTGCAGACCGTGGGAAACCTGGAAGTACTGGAACGGGTTACTTCCGGGTTTTGCCGCATGTGCAGAAGCGCCAAATCGTGCCGGTGTCCGCGCAGACGTGGCGCTTCAGGATGTGAACGCTGAGGGTTGCGGACGTGCCTCCGTTACAGATTATGTCCGCAACCCAAGGTTCCACTGTACAGAAAACTAAAGCAACAACAGCAGACCACCTAAACAACAACAAATGCTGAAATAATGCCAATGTAGCATGAATACAAATTACAAATAAATCCATACAAGTTACTGCTTGGCCACAGGGGCTAGAAACTTGGAGAAATGAAAGTAGGGGTTCCAAACTAGAAAATTCAGCTCCCAGAAACGAATGAATATCTCTTAACAATGAGCATTTCATGTTTTCTTGTTTTTCAGGTTTGCAGGAAACATGGAAAGGCAGCAGACAGACAATCTCCTGAAGCTGCATGTTACTGGGACGTACCTGATCCGGGAGAGGCCGGCAGAGGCCGAGCGCTTTGCAATCAGCATTAAGTAAGTGATCTAACTGGGCTTTTTCTGAGGTGGGGGTGTAGTTCCTTGCAGCGGGTGCAGGAATGGTTGCAGTTGTATCACCAGCTTTGTTAGAAGAGGGGTTTCTGCCCGGGCAGGGCCACAACAAAAAAGGCCCCTGTAGCTGTAGGGCAAGGAGAAGGACCTCATGCTTCTGTCCTGGCATACGGGTGCATGGTTAGGGTATGGCCCTGTGCGGGGGATGAGCCCTGGGTATTATTTGGCTGGCAACCCCAATCTTACTGCCCCATAAACTATATCATTTTGTAAGCTGTTTTTGCTCACTCTGCATTTGAACACCTTGATAACGCAACCAAAATTTGCATGATAGTTCCCAAGATCAAGGGGCAGGTTTTTGTCTGACCTTGGATACAATTTGAGGATGCAAATTCTGAATCAAAATACAGTCATACTTTTGAAGTCGAACGGAATCTGTTCCGGAAGTCCATTCGACTCCCAAAATGTTAAAAAACCAAAGCGCAGCTTCTGATTGGCTGCAGGAAACCCTGTCGGACGTTCGGCTTCCAAAATAGCGTTCGAAAACCGGAACAGTCACTTCTGGGTTTTGATCATTCAGGAGCCAAAATGTTTTGAGAACTAGGCATTTTCGAAAACCAAGGTATGACTGTAGTGGACTGAAGCTTCCACAACCACCAATTTCAAAACTACATCGTACACTAACCCCACATAACAACACATCCCTTCTTTCTTAAATATTTCTGGGAAACTGAAAAAAAGAGAGAGTCAGATTTGCCCATCCCTTGTGGTCAATAGGCCTTTTTTAGGACATCACCATTCATGTAGGGCAGGGGTTGTCAAAGTTTTTGTGACTTGGCCGGTTCACTGTCCCGCAGAAGCCGTGGTGGGCCGGAGTGCATGCATGAGCAAATGCTATTTCCAGTGCTCCTTCCAGCGCGGAGGAGCCGTACGCAGCTTCTCATTGGCTGAAGGACCTTCCTGCAGCCAATGGGAAGCTGGCAGGCATAGCGGAAGGCAGTCCTCACTCTGCTCCACGCTGGTTTAGCGTAGTGCACGGGAGCCGACTGAGCGGGATGCGGGGGCCCATGGGCCAGTTAGATGACCCCCATGGGCTGCTTGTGGCCCATGGGCCTTAGGCTGCCGACCCCTGCTGTAGGGGCACAGTGGCATTCCAAACCACCCCAATCTGACTGTGATCTTTCTGGTTAACCGACTCCATGTCTCCCCCTGCAGGTTTAATGAGGAGGTGAAGCACATTAAGGTGGTTGAAAAAGACAACTGGATTCACATCACCGAAGCAAAAAAATTTGAAAGCTTATTGGTATGGTTTGTTTGGAGATAACAAATTATTATTATTATTAATTAACATATTTCATAAAATTTATACACAGCTTGGTTGATTGTAAAAAAAAATCCCTCAGAGCTATTCACAAAAAAAAGATAAATGAAAAAGAAGAATTGACAACAATACAATAATTTAATACTTTTGAAAAGTCAAAATAACAATAGACTAAAAACATTAATGCTCGTAACTTTCTAAACATCTGGGGAGACACGTCCAAACAAAAATGTTTTCAGCAGGCTTTGAAAAGAGTACAAAGAGTACTTATTGGTGTCAATAAGTGGTGAGTTTCAAGTGAAAGCACTGCCAGTCCATTTCTAATTCAAAGTGCTGGTTATGACCTATAAAGCCCTACCTGACTTGGGTCCAAGCTATCTGAAAGACCATTTCCTCATACAAACCTGCCAGAGTTTTGAGATCCTTGGTGAAGGCCCTTCTGTTGGTACCACCACTTTCACAAGCCCACTTGGTAGGGCTGCGGGAGAAGGCCTTCTTGGTGGCTGCTTCCAGATTCTGGAACTCCCTCCTTGGAGAAGCCAGACTGGCTCCCTCCTTGTCGTCCTTCTGCCAGCAGGTGAAAACCTTGTTCCAACAGGCTTTGGGGAACTGAGTGCTTTTGATTAAAGGGCTGGTGCCATGCTATTTTTATGGTAGTAACTGGTTATGTTTTAAACAAATTTTATTTATGTATATTAGAGGTTTCCAAACTTTTCATGTTGGAGACACACTTTTTAGACATATATCATTTCGTGAAACGGTAATTCAGTTTTCCTAGCAAACCAGAGGTTTAACTAACCCCTTATTTTTAAATTATTATTTTTTCTATGTTTTTAGCAATTCTTGTTTTCATCTGTAGACCTCCCTTCAGTCCCTATCAGGGGAAAAGGCAGGGAATAAATGAATATATAATAATACAGTGGAACCTCAGTTTTTGAACGTAATCCGTTCCAGAAGTCCATTCGACTTCCGAAACGTTCGAAAACCGAGGATCAAAGGGCTGGCAGCAAAATCCATTGAAAAAAATGGAGAAACGCACATCAGAAGTCATTCAACTTCTGAGGCATGTTCGAAAATGGAAGCATTCACTTCCAGGTTTTCAGTGTTCGGCTTCCGAAACGTTCGATAGCTAAGACATTTGAAAACCGAGGGTTGCCCGTATAATAATGTAAAGTCATAGCTTGGAAGTCGAACAGAATCAGTTCGACTTCCAAAACGTTCGGAAACCAAAACACGGCTTCTGATTGGCTGCAGGAAGCTCCTGCAGCCAATCGAAAGCTGCAGAAGCCCCGGCGGACATTCAGGTTCCAAAGAGCGTTTGCAAACTGGAACACTCACTTCCGAGTTTGTGGCATTTGGGAGCCAAGGTACGACTGTGTACTGAAAATAACACCTTGAACTTGGCCGGGTATGCCTGCCTTGGTGGCTAAAGTTTATTTTGAGAACCCTCTTCCAAGAAATTTACAGTTTTGCTTTTTGTTTTAATTTCTTCCATCCCCTTGTAGGAACTCGTTGAATACTATCAAGCTCACTCACTCAAGGAGAGTTTTAAACAACTGGATACAACATTGAAATACCCTTACAAGTCCCGGGAACGCTCTACCTCCAGAACCTTGACTCGGTCACCAGGTAATAAAAGGAAGTTGAAATCCCTTCCTTCAATCAGTTTCTCTTAATCACTTGAGAGTAAAAAAACACCCAGGACAGGGAAGTTATGGGTTCTGTCCTTAGTTCAACAGTAGAGCAAACCCTCTGCTTGCAAGGCACAGGCCAAGGATTGCATCCAAGCAAGTTCCACTCGAAGTAGACCCATTGAAATTGCCGTACCTACCTAAGTTAATCATGCCTATCAGTTTCAGTGGGTTTGCTTGGAGCGTGACAAGCATTGCATGCAACCCCAAAACCTACAGGGGCTAGTGTGGTGTAGTAGTTAAGAGAGGTGGACTCTTAATTTGGTGATCTGGTTTCGCTTCCCTGCTCCTCCACATGCTGGGTGACCTTGGGCTAGTCACACTTCTCTGAAGTCTCTCAGCCCCACTCACCTCGCAGAGTGTTTGTTGTGGGGGAGGAAGGGAAAAGGAGATTGTTAGCCGCTTTGAGACTCCTTAGGGTAGTGATAAAGCAGGATATCAAATCCAAACTCCTCCAAACTCCTCCAACATGCTATATACTTTGTGGGGAGTGGGTCCTATGGGATGTGTGTATCTCACTCCGCCCCCTAAGAGCAGTCAAAGGCAGTCAGGCTCCCCTCTTCCTTGCTCCAGGCCAAAATGGGCAAATTGTGAGGGCAGATGAGCTATGCTCTGCCTCCGCAGCCAGAGGCAGCAATGCTTCTGAACGCCAGTTTCTGGAAACTGCAGGAGGGGAGATATGCTGTTGGGCTCAGGTCTTGCTTTGCTGACTTCCCACAGGCCTCTATATCTGGATGGCCACTGTGAGAACAGGATGTTGGGCTGGATGGGCCATTGGCCTGATCCAGCAGCCAGACTCTTTGTATGAGCCTTGGTCTGATCCAATGATAATGTTTTGATATTCCAAAAAATAAAACATAGTTATTATCATTATTGGGGGGGCGGGAATGAAAAAAAAATATCTGCATGTTCTGAGTTTGCTTTTACTGGGTGTGTGCCGTGTTTTTCTCTCCCCACCTTTGTTAATTTCCTTCGTTAATTGTGTTTTCCGACCCTTTTCTTCCTTCCTTCCTTTCTCCCGTTGCTTTGTTTCTCTCTCTCTGACCTTTCTGCAGCTGCCTGTGCTTCCTACAATTTTTCCTTTCTCAGTCCTCAGGGCCACAACTTCACTTCTCAGAATGCCTCCACTCCTTTCTGGTCAGGTATATATATATACATATGTGTTTGTTAGTGTGTATATATATATCTAGATATCTGTATGTATACATATGTGCATGAAAAGAGAGAGGAACTTGGCCTCTGGTGGTAGCCTGAGAAATTGCAGCATGTTGCCATCTCCATCTTCACCACCAGAAGACATTCATCCATTGGTCACCTGGAAGAGAAAAGGGCTTTTCCATCGGTCCTTGGCCAGATCCACAGCAAACTTTTGATGTGCATTCAAAGCACATTTAAAACACATGACTCCCCCCCCCCCTCATGAACCCTGGGAACTGTAGTTTCCCCTCCACAGAGTCCAGGGTTCAAATCTCCCACTCGGCTGTGGCATTCACTGCAGGTGACTTTGGAGCCAGCCACCACCTCTCAGCTTAAACTACCTCACAAGGTGTTGTGGGAATTTAATGAGGAGGGGAGAGAGCCATGGTTGAACAGGTGGGATATAATGCAATAAATAAATGCAACAAATGAATAAAATGTGCACCCTTAACAAACTACAGTTGCCAGGGGAAGCCATGTGCTTTAAACATATATTGGTTGTGGTTTAAATTTATGGTGTGGATCTGTGCCCCACCCTACCCCCCATGTCATCTCTGACCATTAGGCAGAGTGAGGTGGTTGTGGGTGGTCAGACAGCAGCAAGGAGTTGCAGAACAAATCTCTGTGTGCTACAAGATCTGGCTTGTACCTATCCCTTGGGGTGGATTCTGTACATTACATGGGAGGGGGCAACCCTCTTGTCCTTTGCTTCTGGCAGCAAAATATCATTGGCTGACCCTGAAAACACACAATAAATTATTGGGGGGGGGGAGAGAGAGCTATTTCCACCTCCCCCCTATCCAGTAATTCCCTCAAAGCTCACCTCGGACTTCCATTTAGCCAGAACTTGGTGTCAATATTGGAATGTGATGGATCAAAAACTCAAGTCTCTCTCTGAGCTGAATTTCCTACTGGATAGCTGTGGAAACCTCCATGTTTCTCTTTGCAAAAAAATACCTGACCAGCATTCTCTGTCCTGCCCTGATGCGCCTTCCATTTGTTTCAGTGGGGCATTGAATGTCCTGGTGGGATTTTTTTTCCCTTTGCTGCCTTTGCATTCATCCTGTGTCATCTTGGATTCCAAACACAAGCTGTCCCTGTGTCCCATTCATTGCCACATTTCAGAGGCATATCCATTGCATCCTTTCCTGATCCCACATTTAGAAGCCTGTCTAGACAGACCACACTTTTCAGCCTGCATGGAACGCAGTTCAACCTCTGCTTGCTGAATGGATGCGTTAAAGCACAGGGCGACTTCACCAGGGATTTATTTTTTTAAAGCATGTTTGTAAAAAATCACTCCTCTTCCAGCACATTTGCAATTTTTTTTAAAAAAATGGCGGAGTTTTCCTTTCTGCAGTAATTACGTTTTAACTATTTTGAATGAGGACCACATTGCTAAGAAGAGAATTACCTAATATTGGGGTGAGGAACCTCAGACCCAGAAACTGAATGCAGCCTTCCAAACCTCTCTGTTTGGCCCTCAGGACTCTCACCAGACCCACCCCTCTCACTGAGCCACCCCCCTCACCTCATCCTTGCTTCACACTTTCCTTGACTGCTTTTGCCTGGTAGGAATGCTCCCTTGAACTGTGACCGTGCATTTTAATTGTGTGGGTCCTCAGGGTTGGTGAGATGCATGCATTGTTGTTAGGCCTCGGCAAACCACCAGCCACTGGAATGTGGCCCCTGAAAGCTTGTATGCAAGGGAATGCAGCTCTCTGGCTGAAGAAGGTTCCTCACCCCAGCACTGTATGATCTGCACAGCACTTCATCAGTGGCTTAATTCACATGCCAATTCCCCCCCCCCCCCAAAAAAATCCAAGAATCTTACTCCATTCCCACAAAGCAGTAGGCACGAACCAATTTAACAATGTCCTGTGACACATTTCAAATGAGGCCTATGTGCTTCTCTGCACAAGGTGAAATTCTGCTGCCTTGCTCTTACAGCAGATGCAAGAGGTCAGGTTGAACTCGGTCCAGCTGTGCTCAGGATTGAGTCTGGCAGATGTGAAGCACCACAATGCTTCCTAACCATCCTTCCTTTTTTTGTCTGCCTGCAGTATTCACACCTCGGGTCGTAGGGACGGCGGTGGCGAGGTACAATTTCGCTGCGCGGGACATGCGGGAGCTCTCGTTGAGAGAAGGGGACGTTGTGAAGATCTACAGCCGGATAGGCGGGGACCAGGGCTGGTGGAAAGGAGAAACCAATGGAAGAGTACGTGCTGGTTGTTGGGATAACTGGGTCCTTCTCCATTTTAACATGGGTAGCTGGGTCCTTCTTAAGAGTGGATAGATACTTGGGTCTGACTCTGGGTGTTGTGTTTTTAATTGCTGCTTTCCATCCCCCACTGCAGATTGGTTGGTTCCCTTCGACCTACGTTGAAGAAGAGGGTGTTCAGTGACGTCTGGAGCTCCCAGGCGCTGTCAGCAGTTGGCCCAGTGGAAAGCCGAAACAAGCCCTTTTTCTGGGGCTCTGAAAAAGCGACTGTCCCTCTTCCGGCACTAACAACTAAGACAAAAGCCTCTTGTTGGGCCCATTGTAACAAATGGGGTGCAAGCAAGCAAACAAACGCACATGGACATGCAACAGAACGGGATTCTTTGCGCATTTGTGCTTTCTGTGGGTGAGGGGTTGGGAGAGACAGTTTAGCTTTATCTTTCATTGATGGCTTGACTTGTACATAAGATTTTGAAATCCAAAGTTGGGTGGTGTTTCTGGAAAGTTGTGGGGTGTCTGAGGGAAGCCTTCTGTGACACATGGCTTAGGGGTGATTTACAAAGCCTGTTTAGTGAAGGTTGGACCAAAACCACCACAGGGATGGCATGGTGGAACTCTGGAATTGGAGAGAGTCTCTTGTTCCTGGGTGTGGAGCGATGGAGAAGGGGAGTCCTGATTTCTACAAGGCTTCTGGGGACTCTAGCATTAGGACAATGGAGGGAGTCCTCTCATAGACTACAGACGTAGTTTGGATGTTATGTGGGACTGATCTCACACACTCAACAGGCATGAATCGGTGTCTGGGGGCAGGGCCATGGTTGTGTTGTTCTCATTCAGGCATCACACCCTCCCCAGTTGGCATAAAAGGACCGTCTACTCAATTTGGGTGAGGAGGAACCCTGAGAATGTCACTCCTGGAAGGTTGCCCAGAAAGGTGAGGCATCACCTGCGTCTGACCTTGTTCATCAGGTTCTCCTTCACTTTTAAGGAGTGTGACATTGATCCTCATTTCTTAGTGCAGGGGTGGGGGATTTCAGACCCCAGGGGGCTGAAAGTGGCCATCTGAGCCTCTTAATTCGTCCCAGAGGCCACTCCACATCCACACACCCCTGTCCCCATTTAACAATGCTTGCTCCACACCTTAAGTGGGTTTGGCTGACTGGATATCTCACCTTGCAGTGGGGTAATGCCTCTTGCTTGGGTGAATGGATGGAGAAAGGTGGACATGCAAACACTTGCCTTTTTCATGGCTGGGATATAGCTTGCCATAGAAATGTAAGACTTGCACCTGCCCCTCCGCCAACTTCCACTACTGGCCCTGCCAACCACTGTGATGTGTTCCCTAGAAGGTTCTCTATGAGGGAATGTGGCTCTCAGTCTGAAAAATACTCCCTTGCACATCTCTGAGTGGACTTTCTCCCTTGTGATTGGGGGATGTCAGGCTGGTTCTCTGGGACTTGTGCTCCACAGCAGCCTTCCCCACCCGACGTAGGGTCCTCCTCCATGTGTTCTTGGACTACAATTCCCATCATCCCATGCTGGTTACTGGGGGCTGCTGGGAGCTGGAGTCCAAGAACATCCTCAGGGCACACCCAATTGAGAAATCAGCAAATTTCACAGTTTTCACTCTTTTGGGAAGAGAGAAGTGTTAAAACACCCATTGACGTCCAAACATTGGTCACCCTAAGGGTTAGGATTTGATAAGGGCTGTCAGTTCTGAATAAAATATGCAACTCGTTTTCTTAAAACTCAACATGTCTCGCTCAGTCGTCACCTTAAAATAATTTATTTCTCTAAATTAATATCCCACCCCGTTTACCCAGATTGCACCATCACCGGCAGTTAAATCCTGCCCCCCCCCAACAACCAAGTTCATTTCCCAACCAGAGGTGCTTGGTGCACTTAAGAGATAATATATTTAGGGATTGCATTGACAGGCAGAGGCAGCTGATTCTAGTGTCATCCCTACTGTCCCTGCTGAGCTCTGCAAGGACAACACAGGATTGACCCATTGCATTCATGCAAAGCACACTTCAACATGCATGGCTTCCCCCACAAAGAATCGCGAGGACTGTAGTTTGTTATAGTTGTTGGGAAGTACAGTGGTACCTCGAGTTAAGAATTTAATTCGTTCCAGAGGTCCGTTCTTAACCTGAAACTGTTCTTAACCTGAGGTACCACTTTACCTAATGGGGCCTCCCGCTGCCGCCGTGCGATTTCTGTTCTCATCCTGAAGCAAAGTTCTTAACCCGAGGTACTATTTCTGGGTTAGCGGAGTCTGTAACCTGG
This sequence comes from Podarcis cretensis, assembly GCF_951804945.1. Lineage (NCBI taxonomy): Eukaryota > Metazoa > Chordata > Lepidosauria > Squamata > Lacertidae > Podarcis > Podarcis cretensis. Next base: position 17,018,489 of record NC_137184.1, on the reverse strand, counting down.
AAGTGTCTGTAACCCAAGGTACCACTGTACAGTTCAGTGAGGGTGAAATTACAGTTCCCATGAATCTTTGGGGGGGTAGCCATGTTCTTAAATGCCTATTCAATGTGCTTTAACTGTTTAGTGAGGATCTGCTTGGAGGAAGAGGAGGAAGCTGATAGCCAGCACCCCACCCCCATCCCAGTCTGGCTTGAAAGTAAGAAGATGACAGGCTTGAGGACTGACCAGGGGTTGGTGGGGCTGTGCCCCAATGAACCAACCTCTCCTGCCTCTGGGTGCCTCTTTGATCCATAACTGTTACCAAATGCAAAGAGCTGATCTTGGAACTTGCTGCAGGGAGCAGCCCAGAGAAGCCAGCAAAGCATAAACTGAAGCACTTTTGAAGTCCTACTTTTGTGCACCTTCAGCTGTCAGGCTTCCTTGTAGGATTTGCTTCCAATAAGATGTGCATGGAGTCTACAGCCTTGCAGTTCTGTTGGTCAGTTTTTGGAAAACGGAGGGGAAAGTGGGGAGGGTATTCTGCCAGAATAATGAAATAACTAAGGGTTGTTGGTTGCTTACCTCTCGGTGAAGGCAAATCATACTTCCTTCAAAAATGAAACCAGAGCAGTGCTCACCTTTCTCTTGAAATGCCTTTGCTGCCTTCTGTCATGAATTCTGAGAAAAAATAAAAGCATTTCTTGGGGTGGGGGAGGAAAGGGATGGTGGGTTGGGTTGGAGGGGGCTGGGTTTTCTTCTTCTTTTGTATGTTTGTTTACTGATGTAATATTCCCCCTCCCCCAATCTAAGGGATTATTTCGTTTGTAATTAATTATGGACCCACTTTGTCACCACATTATATATTTGTGAATAAGAAAGGAAGTTTTCTTTAATGATGATGATGATGATGATGTGGTGAGAATATTGTACATATATTTTAGTTGGTTTTGAAGAAGAAAAAACATTTTTAAAATAATTGTACCAATGGACAAAAAAAGAATATGTAAATTCCCTGATTTGTTTGTTCTTGTTTGGTTCTTTTTGCACTACCCCTGAATTGGGGCCGGATGGAAGATGGGAGATTATGTAAGATCATGTGAAGTCTGGTTTATAGATGGGAGAGGAACTGACAATCCATTTGCGATTGTGATTGTCAGGCAAACAGGAATGGTAGAGCTGCTGCTTGAGACACACAGATGCTCCCATCACCTGCGTGTCTTTCTCAGAATCTTGGCACAGTTGTGGGATATGATCTAAAGCAGAGGGAGGCAACATGGTGCCCTCCATATATAGCCAGACTTCCAGCAGCCAGTATGGCTAATAGTCACAGATGATAGGAGTTCTAGTTCAGCAACATCTGGAGGGCCACACCTGTCCTAGTCCTGATCTAAGAGGCAGCATTTCTCCTCTTGCATGCAGGAAATGGGAAAAAGTCCCTATTTTAGAAGAAGCACTCTCTTGTGAGAGTGGAGTGCCGCCTTTTACATCAGGGGTGGGGAACCATATTTATTGGACTTCACCTAATATCAGCTGCAGCCATCATGGCCAATAATCCCACTTTAAGAAGTAGAATTCTCTACAGGGGGTTGAATTAGATTACTCTTTGGGTCCCTTCCAACTCTACAATTCCATGATTCTGTTGCATACAATAAATGGAAGAATGCATCTATTTAAGAGGCATTCCCCTATGAGGCTTCAGTAACTAGAGTCACAGATTATTATTTTTTCTTCAAACCCTTCCCTGCAAAATTGTGTTGCCTCTAGACTTGGCCAAAAGGAGAAACTCATTTAGGAGACGTTTGGTGCATACAATTTAAAACGTGGTGGATTTAGTGGCCTCACACTTTAATACAGAGAATTGTTTTTTGAAAAGGAGATCCTGGTGTTTCTCTTAAGCTTGCTTGGGGTTTCCTCAGACAACAGGGGTACAGCTGGGTGACCATAGACCATGGAATGTCCCCCAACCCTTTCTGTGGTGTTAGGAGCGAGCCAGCAATAAATCACATAGAGCAAGTGAAGTTTACTCTTCCTTAGAAGAAACAAGGTGTGCTCAGGAGTGCCAGGCCTAATGAACACAGCAACTCTTCTCAGTAGGTCATGCCTCTATGAGGCAGTTGTGGACACTGAAGGTCCCTGTCTTCCCACAGCTGGCAGGGTTTGGATACAGAAGACAGGGTTATGTGCCAAATTCTCTCCCCCTCAGACCCTTCACAAAAGATTTGAGAGAGAGAAAATGCATTTTTAGTAAGGCCAAAGAGAGATATTTTGCCACCTCCACCCTGAAGTTTAATGGCAAATAGTTAAAGTCAAATTTCCAATGGAGGTAGCTATATAAATAAACTTTCATGTTCTCCTAAAGAAATGCTGAACTGTTGATTTGCATCAGACAAAACTCCCCAGTAGCACCCGAGTAAAAACATCATATGCTCCTCACTTATTTTATTTTACATTTGTATCCCACTTTTCCACCACAAATCTGGAGTGGAGTCCCTAAAGCGGTTGGCTGGCACCTTGTACGCCTCCTTTGAGCAACTCCTGTAACCAAGTTGGTGCCTAACGTATTGCTCTGCTCTCCTTTGGACCCCATCAGTGAGCCCAAGAGGGGGATCTGGTCATCTGGGCAGCCCATGAGCTCCATACACACTGCCCAGGCTTGTGTCCTGGAAGGTTCACTTCAGTGCTGCAACTTCAGCAAAGAGAGACCCTCAACCAACTTGTGTGTCAGGTGTCTGAACTATTGATTTCCCCAGTCTGACACTCCAAACAGATAAGTAATCTATGGAACAATTTCTCTTCTGATATGAATGCTGGTTTTCACCACAGTGCCTGCCCCTTTTGGTGTTTTTCCCTAATGAAAAGCACCCCAAACTAAATCTCAGGTTCAGGGGCAAAAGTGGCCCTCCAGATATCTCCATCTGGTTCTCAGAACTCTCTCTCTCTCTCTCTTTGTCAGCTACTGCCAAGAATCCTGCATGAGTTAAAGCAGGGTGGGTGGGTGTCTCTTCTACCTGCTCTGCTATCCAATCACCCTTCAGCCAATCACCCTTTGGTAACTGCTTGCTCATGCTGGTGATTGGGCAAATCATATAGTAGCCACAGAGTTATGAAACATTCAAGAAATAACCATATCCTTATTTAGATGCATCACTTCCGAGTACACACTGAGATGGAGTTGTGTGTGTGTGTGTGTGTGTGTGTGTGTGTGTGAGAGAGAGAGAGAGAGAGAGAGAAAGAAATTCTCCCTTTCAGGCCAGGCCCCTTGTGAAAGACTGGAGAGAACAGGCACCAGTGTGGAGGCTACCCCTGCCAGGTACTTCTTAGGTTGCTCACTTGATCATAGAGTTCAAGAGGTCTTGCTGCCAGGGAAGCAGCCACCTAAGAAGCTGCCTTCTACAGAGTCAGGTACATCTAGCTCAATATCTACACTGACTGGCAGCAGCTCTACAGACGTTCAGGCAGAGGTCTCTCCCCCCCCCCCCCCACCTGGAATTGCCCAGGACTAAACATGGGTCCTTCTGCATGCAACACGGGCTCTGTTACCAACCTAACCTCCCCCTTAAAATTTGTGGTATGAATATCAGTCTCATATAACCAGAATGTTTTGTATCAGGGCTAGAGTCAGATGCAGGTCAGCAATAAAAGAAACAGATATCCATTGTCTGTGAAGTTATTTTTTTATTTTATTTAAATTTTATTTAACATAATTGTTACAAAAATATAAGCAAAACACTGCAAATACATACACACATATACACTTCAAATAGGCACATATACATGAAAAAGGAACAAAAGAGAAAAAAAGAAATAAAGAGAAAAAAAGAAAAGTTGGAACAGTTTCTTCCAAATTTATTCTACAAATATCTCAATATGAAAATAACAATAAAATTTCATTGATTGACTTCCATCGCTTACACTGCACTTCCTATATACATTTTAAGCAAGACTGTATCTGTTATTCCATATTTTTCCCATACAATCTCACACAATGAGAAGTTAACTCTTTATGCAAAGAACATGAAACTCAGCAACACTTCCCAGTCTTCCCCTATAGAGCAGTTGCCAGGTGCCTGCCTTCTACCCCTCCTAAGATGACTGCTCTCCCAGATGTTTCCCAAGAAGTCTCAAACGGTGTCTGAGCACCTCCGGTCCCTGTTCTGACCTCCTCATTATCCTGTGCATTCCTGGAGATCATCGGGGAGAGGAGCTTATCACAAAAGGAGAGGGAGATTCTCTGGATTCTTCAGCAGTCCCTTGACACTCCTCCCCTTCTGCCTCAGCCTCAGAGTCTGAACTTCTCCCTGTCACAGGTTCCTTCTGCTCACTGAACCCTGTTGTCCCTTCAGTATCCAGCAGGCCCTCCCAATCTTCCCCCTCTGACGTCTCCTCAGTGTCCCACCGCCAGTCCCCCGGCTCTGAGCCTTCCTTCTCTGGGATTTCCCTTGGGGCTTCCCCAGTTGGTGCCTCCCACCACTCCTCTTCATCCAGTCAGTCCCTGACACTTAGCTCTAGTTAATGCCTGAAGGCTTTAAGACCATAGCATAATAAACCATTGGTTTTCAACCGGTGAGCTGCAGCTCCTTGGGGAAACTTGAGGAATGTTTAGGGGACCTGCAGCTTCCCTTCCCTTCCCTTAATTTACTTGCAGTCCATGTCTTCCTGCATCTCTCTCTCTCTCTCTTAAAAACAAAAACAAAAACCTGCTGCCCCGCTTTAACGATAAAATGAAAACATATATGCAGAAGCAGCTGCTTTTCTCTCTATTCCTCGCATCTCCCGGGTCCTCTTCCAAGCAGCATCTGAGGCTTTTGAATGGTGCCTGCTAGCTGCTACTGTTTATCTTAATAAAATCTCTCCCACACACAAACAAACCAAACAAACTAACTAACTAACATCTCCGTGGTTTTACACAGAGAGACTGAGAAATGCAAGAAAACAGCAAAACAGCTGGATGATGTGCACGCTTGGAAGTGTATGTGTGTCCCCTCCTGTAACTTTTTTCTGCCTTTTTGTAATGCCCCCCTCTCACCAAAAAAAATCCCACCAGCACCTTCCTCCATTTTTTGAGTCCCCCCAGTCCTATATGGAAAGATGTAAAAATAACCCTGAAAATGGGGAGTGTCATGATTTACAGGTGGTACATGACACCAGTCAAGCTTGCAAAAATTTATCACTTGCCCGATAATAAATGTTGGAAATGTAAAGAGATTGAAGGTACATTCTTTCACCTTTGGTGGACATGCCCAAAGATTAAGACCTTTTGGGAGATGATCTATAATGAAATGAAAAAGGTATTTAAATATACCTTCCAGAAGAAACCAGAGGCCTTTCTCTTGGGCATGGTTGGCCAATTGGTGCTAAAGGAGGATAAAACTTTCTTTATGTACGCCACAACAGCAGCAAGAATACTTATCGCAAAGTATTGGAAAACACAAGATCTACCCACCCGGGAAGAATGGCAGATGAAGGCGATGGACTACATGGAACTGGCTGAGATGACTGGCAGAATCCGAGACCAAGGAGAAGAGTCAGTGGAAGAAGATTGGAAAAAAATTAAAGTTTATCTTCAGAAATATTGTAAAATTAAGGAATGTTAGAAAGATGTTGGAATAAAATTATGTGGTTTTAGCAGAAAAGATATAAAGGATTAAGCAAAAATGAATTGGTGAAAGAAGAGAATGTAAAACTACAGTATTTAAGATAAATTATTAAGATAAAAACAAAGCTGGAAAGGATTTGCTGAAATATCTAATTGAACTAGAATACAAAAATGGGAGGTGCGAGGAGGTCAAGGAAGTAAGAGAATGAAAGCAAGTGATGTAAAGGCTTGACTTGGTTTTTTTTCTCTTTTTTGTTTTTGGATGATGTTTGTTTTTATGTATTGTTCTTTTTTTTCTTTTTTGGTTGTTCTGTTTTGATTTATATTTTCTTTTCCCCCCCTCTATAACCTTTTAAAAAAATCCTAATAAAAATTTATTCAAAAAAGAAAAAAAAAAGAAAATGGGGAGTGTCATCTGTGTTTCTCTCTCCTTACACTCCAACATCCCTCCTCCCTCTTGTTTTTTACCTCTCCCCCCGCCCTCCCAGTCAACCCCCTTCTTCCTTAAGAATCACCTAGCTTTATGGGGGCAGGAAGAATGTTGCAGGAAAGGACCACGTCTGTATGTATGTCCTGTGCTGTGAGTTTCTTGCTTTCCTGTACCCCAATAACAAAATATTTCTGCTTCTGTTCTTAATTTTGTTTTTTCCTCTCCACTGCCCCGCATGTGCACACTAATTTTTACACAGACTATTATAAACATATAGAAAATTACAATTAAAACAGCACAGCACCAGCTCTTTCATTATAGTAATCAATTATTGCTCTTGTTGGAACAAGAAAACCCTCACCTGCCAGTCAAAGGACAACAAGGAAAAGGCTGGTCTGGCTTCGAGAGGGAGTTCCAAAGTCTGGGAGCAAGCAGTGAGAAGGCCCTGAATTCAGCTCCTTTTGGAAAACATTGGCAGGCTCACATGCCCAATCCAGCAGGTGCCTTCTGCTGAAAACCTTCCTATTCCAGAAAGCTAATGCACACAACTGAGTGGATATATTTTACATTCATTTTTATTGTATCAGGGATGGTGCTGCTATTTTAAATAGCTTTGATTTCTTTTATGAATGGCAGAATATAATTATTCTTATAAATAAATAAATTCTGAAACTTTGAACTTTCCCTTTGCTTGCAAGACTGATAGCCCTTTATTGTGCCACAAAGCTCTGCTTGGAGGTAATTATTTCATTTATGTCTTTATTCAAGAACGTTTATCACTTGATTGTAGTAAAACCTCTAAGCGGTTTACAAGTTAGTCATCCGCCCTGTTAAGAGGGCCCAATCCCACCTTCCGTGGGAGCCCTGTGTTTGGTGTTGCTGTTCCCATGCTGCATGGAACACGCTTCCTGCAGAGACGCGGCTGGCAGCCTCTAACTTTTCCCTTTTCGGTGACTCTTGAAGACCTTTCGCTTACATTGACAGCCATAGGCACTTGTTTAAAAAGATTTTTCGTCTAGCCAGTCGTTTTCAAGACTTGCTTCACACTGCTTTTAAAGATTTTCTACCTTGCTGGACAGCTCCCTAATGTTTTGTAAGGGGGTGGAATAGAAATACTTTTTACAAATAGAATAAAGGAAACGTTAATGAAAGGAAAAGTCTCCTCCTTAATTGGTGCACAGGATTTTTTGCAGAGCTCAGAAAATGCACAGCCTACAACCGACAGAATATCGCAATGTGCAAAAGTAGAGCTCGGAAGCTGATCCCTGAGCCCCTCTTTCCCCTCTATGGTAGGTCTGGCTCTTTAACCCAGTTTCAAGACAGCCAGCCCCTCCTTCCTCAGCTGCACTGTGGCAAACCCCTCCCTCTCCAGTCTCTTGTCCAATAAGAGCCCAGCTAGCCGACACTGCCCACATTTGATTGTTCTTACAAGGAATGGTTCTGGCTGTAAAGTTGCCTCGTTTGCTGGCGCGGGAGAGAAGTGTGGTGCTGTTGAAAGAGCTCAGAAAGAAGCAAAGGTATAGTCCTCTCTCTCTCTCACACGAACACTTACGCATGCACTGCCACTTGCACTCTCTCTCTCTCTCTCCCCCCCTCTCTCTCTTTCTTTCTCTTTTTCTCTTTCTCTTTCTCTTTCTCCTTCTGCTGGTTGTCTTTCCTTCTTCTTCTTCTCCTTCGGTTGCCTCCTTCCAGTTCTGAATCAGATTGTAAGCTCGGTGGGGCAGAGAGCTCTGTAAAAGTGGCTATGTACATTGGAAGGCTGATGTAGCTGTGTTTAGAGTAGACCGTTGGGAGAGAGCAGGGGGTCAAATCCCGAACTCGGCAGCATGACTCTCACTGGGTGGCATTGGGCCGGTCGCTGTCTCTCTCAGCCTAGCCCTTCATCTCAGGGTTCTTGTGAAGGTAGCATGGCGAGGGGGAGAACCATGTTCGCCGCTTTATGCTCCGTGGAGGAAAAGGTGTGATATAAAAAAAAAATCTAGAAAACCTGACCAGTGCTATGTATAAAGCTTTGGAAACGCATAAATATTCACTTGGATTAACTGCCATTTATGAGTCTCTGTTCCTGTGAAATCTACTTCTGCCCCAAATATCTCCCCAATGTATTTTCTTTCTTTTTTTCTTTTTTCTTTTTTTTGGGGGGAGATCCATTCAGTTGCCACCTCTCCTCCAGCATGATATTGTCTGATGTTTCTTTAAACAACCATCAAACAAAAAAATTGTTGAGCTTTTTTTGCCATATGTCCGGATTTTCCTGGACATTAGTTATTAATTAATTTATTTTTTTATTTTATTTTTTTAAAAAACCTATTTCAGTCCAGACACTACTGCTGACTGCAGTATTCTGTATATGTCCAGGAAATCCCAGATGTATGGCAAACATAAAACAAACGTGTGGCATGGGGGGGGCAATACCCCCCTAAACAAGGAATTTGCTTCCCCCCACAATTGCTACTTACATTGCTGGTTATTAACACATGCTGTTAGTTTACAAATATACTTTGCCCTGCTGTGCCCACATGAATTCTACCCCGCCCCCGGTGCTGCCACTGACAACAGATTTTCTATCAACAAATCCCACAAGTTAGTACTGTGCAAAGTTCAACGCAAGGCATGCCTTCGTTTTGTTAATTGTGCCAAAAACATCTGTGCTTGCCTATTGGAGCATAGGATTGTGTGATTCTATTTCAAGCCAGACTCTGCCAAAGCTTGCTGCCCAAATGAGCACAGATGCACAGATGGAGCTTCGTCTTCTGAGGCAGGATATGTCCACATGAGCATGGGCACAGCCAGGACTTTTGTTAGGGGGGCAGGCCTTTTTTTGGCAGGGGAGAACCTAAGTTAGCTATGCATTTTTATAGATTTTTATTGGTTGGGGTGGGCAGCTGCCCCTGCCTGCTCCCCCTTGGCTATGCCCATGCACATGAGCTGTGTACACGTCACTCCACATTCCCAGAAATGCACTGACTGGACTCTGGGACTAGCAGCCCCTGGCCAATAGCAGCAGCAGCTGCTGCCTTCACTTCTGTTCTGGTGTCCTCTTTCAACTCTTGCTTAATTTTTTTGTGTAATAGCAGCGTGGTTGACAGCCCAGTCCGGCACTTCTAGCAGCCAGAGAGAAGAATCCGGCAGCAACCTGACTTCAGAGGTAAACATTTTCTGTTGCATTTGAGGGTGGTGTTTGGCATGCATATGAGCTGTGTGTGAAGTGGATGTTATGTGTTCCATGCATCAACTGTGTAAAGCATGATAGCCTTATTCTGCATGAATGGGGCTAATCCTCTTTTAAAGCCGTTCAAGTTGGTGGCCATTCCTGCCTCCTGCAGGCAAGTTCCATAACTCTTTGTTGCACGAAGAAGTCCTTTATTTTTGACCTGTTGTAAGTCAGCTTTTTATTTATGTCTCAGTAAGCAAGCATATATAATGCGCCAATATAAAACGGGGGACACTGGCTTGTGAGTAGTACATATGAAAAAGATCTTGGGATCACAAGCTGAACATGAGTCAACAGTGAGATGCAGCCGCAAGGAAAGCTAATGCATTCTAGGCTGCATCAACAGGGAAGTGATAGTACTGCTCTATTCTGCCTTGGTCAGACCACACCTGGAGTACTGTGTCCACTTCTGGGCATCACAGTTTAAGAAGGATATTGAGTAGCTGGAAGGTGTGCAAATAAGGGCGACCAAGATGATTGATGGTCTGGCAACCAAGCCTTATGAGGAATGGTTGAGGGAGTTGGGGATGTTTAGCCTGGAAAGAGGAGGAGATATGATAGCCCTCTTCAAATATCCAAAGAGCTGCTATATGGAAGATGGAACAAGTTTGTTTTCTACTGCTCTGGATGTTAGAACCTGTACCAACAATTTCAGAAAGAACTTTCTGACAGTAAGAGCTGTTAGGTAGTGGAATGAACTCCCTCTGGAGGTGGTGGACTCTCCTTCCTTGGAGGTTTTTAGACAGAGGTTAGATGGCCTTCTGTCATGGATATTATAGCTGAAATTCCTGCATTGAATGGGAATGTGTATTTTAAGCATTTGCCCTGTTCTGTTCTGTCTCTTTCAAGGTGTGGTGTTTATATTCATATCAGAGAGCTGTGTTGGAAAATTTCTATTTTTCAAACAAGGTTTCATCTATTGGAAAGGGTGTGTGTGTGTGTGTGTGTGTGTGTGTGTGTTGCAAATGAGAGTCTCAGGTCCCTACTACAAAAGCAGAGTCTCAGGTCCCTACTGCAAAAGACAGAGGAATTCGTTGACTGTGCAGGATTCCAAGAAACTCACTCTGATGGAATAGTGGAGGAGCCTGGAGGGGGTGGGGTGTGCACGCTGGAGCTTGGAATTAGGAGCAGTGAAATAAAACCAGGCCAGCTCTCATATGCAAGTCCAAAGCTCCTAACCACTGGCTCTTGGCAACAAAGGTGGGATATAAATGAAATAATAGTGGATTGTCTCGCATGAAGCAGACCCATTAAAATTCATGGGCCTAAGTGAGTCATGCCATTAATTTCAATTAAAGGTAGTACAAACATTGGATATAACCCAGTAATAATAATAGAATTTCAAAATGAGAGGCAGGATAAAAGCAAATGGATGATTAATGAAAAGGGAAGCATAGCAGAACTCTTATCAAAACACTGGGAGCTGCTTTTCGCAGAGTCCAAACCATTGGGGTTCACATTGCTCAGTACAGTGGTACCTCGGGTTAAGAACTTAATTCATTCTGGAGGTCTGTTCTTAACCTGAAGCTCCACTTTAGCTAATGGGGCCTCCTGCTGTCGCTGCGTCACCACTGCACGATTTCTGTTCTCACCCTGAAGCAAAGTTCTTAACCCGGGGTACTATTTCTGGGTTAGCAGAGCCTGTAACCTGAAGTGTTTGTAACCGGAAGCGTCTGTAACCCGAGGTGCCACTGTGTTGTCAACAATGTCTGGCAGCAGTTCTCCAGGGTTTCAAGCAGGGAGACTTTGAATTCTGCTTCTGCATGTCGAGCAGTCTAGGCATCTCTTCCCTCTCCCTGGTTCTGTGCAGAGACAGAACCTCCTCTGCTTCCTGCAGACTCTCTGGCTTGAAGTTCAGATGAGGGAAAGACACACCCTGTCCTGACCCTCCAGCAACTAGAACCACCCTTCCACACACCCCTCCCTGCAACCGTGCTATCCAAAATTGGATTGCCCCAGGGCTTGGCCAAATGAAGACACTTAATTAAGAAGTGTCTAGCCCAATACAAGTTAAAACATGAATATCAGTTTTGTTTCCTTATTTATAGTTCATTTAATATGGAGCAGTGTTTTTGAGAATGTGTTCTGGGGGATTCGGGGTTTTTTCTTAAGCTTGCTGGGATTCCTCAGAGAGAAACAGAGGTGCAGCTGGGTAATTTTAGGCTGTATGATTTTACAGCACCCCAACCCTTTAAATGACCATGAGAATGATGTAAGTGGAAAAGCACCCAAGTTGTTTCTCTTCTTCCTCCTCTCCATCACCTTTCCTTTACAACTGCTTCTAACACCCTAATCACTACAGGAATAAAGCAGTGTTTGCTTCTGCTACCCTGAGGCTAAACACGTTGACTTGGGAATGAGAAGGATTTCGACTCCATAGATTGGCGAGTTGCATCAACGCCTTTTCTTTCTTCTCCAGATCGCCATGGCCACCATGAAGCAGGCATTTCGAATTGCCTCTTCCTTCCAACCGCCATGTCCCTGGCGACACATACGACTCTTTAGCAGCAGGACGACAGGCCAGCAGACTGAAAAGAGTGTCCCTTATCAGAAGACCTTGAAGGAAGAGGCCCCTCAGGGCCAAGGGCCCACCAAGCCAGTCCCAGCATCTGCTGACGTGGTCGTGGTGGGCGGAGGCAGCTTAGGGTGCCAGACCACCTATCATCTTGCTAAGATGGGGGTGACTAACGTTGTCTTACTAGAAAGGGACCGCTTGACCTCAGGGACCACCTGGCACACAGCAGGTAAAGGGAAAGGGGAAAGAAATGTAATTAGATTTCTGGAGAGGTCTGTGGAGGCTCTGTCTGCTGGCTGTGCCAGAGATTATGATGATGATTTGTTATATTTCTGATATGACCTGAAGGAGCGTCTCCATCTCTGTCATTCTGCCTGGACATTGAAGTCCAGCACCAAGAGCCTTCTGGCGGTTCCCTCACTGTGAGAGGCCAAGTTACAGGGAACCAGGCAGAGGGCCTTTTTGGTAGTGGTGCCTGCCCTGTGGAACTCCCTCCCATCAGATGTCAAGGAAATAAACAACTATCTGACTTTTAGAAGACATCTGAAGGCAAAAACCTCCCTGGAAAGGGAAGTTTTTAATGTTTGATGTTTTATTACAGGGGTCAGCAAACTTTTTCAGCAGGGGGCTGGTCCACTGTCCCTCAGACCGGACTATATCAGGTCCCGGACTATGTTTTGGAAAAAAATAATGAATGATTTCCTATGCCCCACAAATAACCCAGAGATGCATTTTAAATAAAAGCACACATTCTACTCGTGTAAAAGCACGCTGATTCCCAGATTGTTCACGGGCCAGATTAATAATAATAATAATAATAATAATAATAATAATTTATTATTTATATCCCGCCCATCTGGCTGGGCCTTCCCAGCCACTCTGGGCGGCTTCCATAAAAACCAAAAATACAGTAAAATCACACGTTAAAAACTTCCCTGAACAGGGCTGCCTTAAGATGTCTTCTGAATGTCAGGTAGTTGTTTATCGCTTTGACATCTGCTGGAAGGGCGTTCCACAGGGTGGGCGCCACTACCGAGAAGGCCCTCTGCCTGGTTCCCTGTAGCTTTGCTTCTCGCAATGAGGGAACCGCCAGAAGGCCCTCGGCGCTGGACCTCAGCGTCCGGGCAGAATGATGGGGGTGGAGACGCTCCTTCAGGTATACTGGACCGAGGCCGTTTAGGGCTTTAAAGGTCAGCACCAACACTTTGAATTTTGCTCGGAAACATACTGGGAGCCAATGTAGGTCTTTCAAGACCGGTGTTATATGGTCTCGGCAGCCGCTCCCAGTCACCAGTCTAGCTGCCGCATTTAGAAGGTGATAGGGCTGGATCTGGCCAGTTTGCCTACCCATGTTTTATTATGTTTTCATATCCACTGGAAGCTGCTCACAGTGGCTGGGGCAACCCAGTCAGATGCGTGGTGTACATTCATTCATTCATTCATTCATTCATTCATTTACAGTATTTGTAACCTGCTCTTCAATCTTAGGGAGGGGAATGAAGTAATAAAAATTAACAGAAAAACAACAATATTCAAAAATTATCAAAAAAAAGCCCCCACAGGTCCAATAAACAACTTAATGAATCTATCATAAAGTAAAAACAAACAAAACAAAACTACAATGTAAAAAAACATCCAACAAAAGCTCAATGATTCAGCCATAAAGTAAGAAGGCAAAAACTACAATGCAAAAAAATGAAAGCTTCCAATATTTATTTATTTGTTTTACCAAATTTCAGCCCCGCTTTTTCTCCAAAGAGCTTAGGTTGGTGTTCACACGTCTCTGCACCACTCACAGTGACCCTGATGCACGGTGCATCTCTGTGGGGGAGGCAGCGCTGCAGCTTAGGGTCTGCTGCAGAGAATGCCTGAATTTAAGAGCATAAGTAGAACTTTGCTGGATCAGGCCAATGGCCCAAGTAGTCCAGCATCCTGTTTTCACAGTTGCCAACCAGATGCTTGTGCAGGTCCTGGAAGCAACAGCACTCTGCCCACCTGCAGTTCTTAGCAACTGGTATTTGGAGGCATACCACCTCTGTCAGTGGAGGCAGAACATAGACGTCATGGCTAGTAGCCATTGGTAGCTGCCTCCTCCTCCATTAATTTGTCGAATCCTGTTCTCAAGCCATCCAAGTTGATGGCCATTTCTGCCTCCTGCAGGAGGGATGGCAGCGGCAGTTGTTCTTTTCTGACGAATTTCATCCCTGTGCTCATAGAGGATGCTCCCTTCTCCTGGCAGAGACAAGAGATCCTGATTGCTGATAGTTTATGCATGCCTTAAATGTGGCACAGTGTCCAATTTCCCCTGCTCATTGAAGAACAGGGATGCCAGAAAATTCTGATGGAAACAGGAATGGGAAAATGGTCAGTGCTGCCTTACTTGGCCCATGTCTGGAACAGAAACAGATCCAGCAAATATAAATCGGTATTCACTATTGTCGTCTTCGGTTTGCAAACCAAACCATTGTGGAATGGAAACAGTGCTTTGTGTGCCGAACCTGGGCCACAATGGAAACTGACACCACCTTGCATCCATATTGAATAATAGTTTACCTCCTTCCCTTCCTGTCTCGCTTAGGCCTGCTGTGGCAATTGCGCCCCAGTGATGTGGAGGTTGAACTATTGGCTCATACTCGTACCGTCGTTAGCCAAGACCTAGAGCAGGAGACAGGCCTCCACACGGGATGGATTCAAAATGGTGGCCTCTTCATTGCCTCTAACAAGCAAAGATTGGACGAATACAAAAGGCTCATGTCTGTAAGTAGAAAAAGTCCTATCTGGTTCCTCTCCTCTATTGAGGAGGGAGGGCCTGAGGAGCTAATTCTGTCCCATTTCAGGTCCTGCTTGCAGGTTTCCTATTGGGGCATTTAGCTGGCTGCTGTGAGGACAGAACTAGATAGATCTCTGCTTGATCCACTAGTCAGTCTCTTGGATGTTGTTTTGTGAGACACTTGTCCTCTTGATATGCTTTCTAGCTAGGTAAAGTTTATGGTATTGAATCGTATGTCCTATCGCCTGGGGAAACAAAAGACCTGTATCCCTTGATGAATGTGGATGACCTCTATGGCACACTCTACGTCCCCAAGGATGGCACGATGGATCCTGCTGGGACCTGTACGACCCTTGCCCGGGCAGCCACCGCCCGAGGAGCTCTGGTGAGTCACAAGGGCCATAAAGCTCACTGGGTGACCTTGAGCCAGTAATTGTCTCTTATCCTAACCTACCTCACAGGGTTGTTGTGAGGATAAAATGGAGAGGGGGGGAGAACTGTGTATGCCTCCTTGAAGAAGGGTGGTTTAAGTGCAGGAATGAAAAACATGCAGCTTCTTTGCCACTTTGCTTTGTCTAGGTGATTGAGAATTGCCCTGTGATAGGCATTGAATTAAGGGAGGATGATATGGGAACCCGACGGGTAGCAGCTGTAGTGACAGACCATGGAACCATCCAGACTCCCTGCGTGGTGAACTGCATGGGTAAGAAAAATGTCTCCTCCTTCCAGATTCTAGGACCACGATCCATTGGGGTTCCTTCTATCTTGGTCCATTTCAATTAGCATTGTCTACATTGACTAGCAGAAGCTTTCCAGGGTTTCAGACAGCGGATCTCTCCCAGCCCTACCTGGAGATGCCACTAGGGACTGAATCTGAGACCTTCTGCATGCAAAGCAGATGCTCTGCCAGTGTGCTGCCTTATCCTGAGTCAGACCATTAGTCCTTCTAGCTCTACACTGCCTGGTAGCTGCTCTCCAGGGTTTCAGATGGAGACTTTCCCAGTAGAGTCTTCTTCACGCAAAGAGCTATGGCCTTTGTCAAGCAAACCAGAAGCTGATGTGAGCTCAGTGCATCAACGAATCTTTCCCGCCCAGAAGGCATCCCTGATTGCTGTGGTCATCCAATGGTAGATCTTCCTTCTCCCAACAGGTGTGTGGGCCCAATCCTTGGGGAAGATGGCCGGTGTTAATGTGCCGCTTGTGGCAATGCACCATGCATATGTCGTCACAGAGAGGATAGAAGGGATCCAGGTTAGTGGATTGCAGATACTAGTTTTTAATCCAGTGCTTTCTAACTTTCTTAGTTTTTCTCTCTTGTGTGTACCACAGCATTACCCTTTGTTGAAGATTGCTCATGGTTTTTACTGATTGAAGAGTGTGATATAAATATTGGGTTTTATCCAACCAGTCATATGCAGAGTAGAACCACTGAAATTATTAGACATTATTGTGGATTACTGACTAGTAAAATGCTAGGGGAGATTAGGTATTTTTGTTTTAACCCAACCTAAAACTGTAACGGCTACCCCTGCAAGAAAACCACTGCATCTATTTTTCTGAAATTTGGTGAGAACTGTGCCTCTGGAAGGGACAATCTTGCCTGCAAATTTCATCCAATTCTGCTGAATTTTTTTTTATGTTTGTGGGTGTGGTGTGGTGGTGTGTGTGCATAATCTGCAATTTGATGGGGCTACACCAAGCTTGCAAATTTTGTCCTGTGATAAGGAGAATAGCTGCAGTTTCCCACCCCCACAATCCACCTCCCTCCAATAATGAATAGTGGGGAAATGAAACAGGCTCAGACAGACCCCAAGCTGAACTGAGCAGCCAATGTAGCACCTTCTCTGAAGTTGGGCTATTTTACAAAGCCCCAAATCAGGGTCCGCACTGAATTTTGTGATGTGTGCCTGCCTGTAATTTTTAGGCAGTTTCGAGAAGGTTTATTCCTCAAATTGCCACTAGATGTCCTTCTAAGACCCTCTAATGCAGCCCAGGAGAGGCTAGTGCTTTGCATCAGTGACTGCTGTGGAAGACGTCTCACATCCCTTAGTGGCGGATTGGGGTGTGTGTGTCTTTTCTTCTTCACCAAATCACTTTACAGTGTAGCCGATGTAGGATCCTATGCTCCTCACTTTACTCTAGCCCCTCCAGGGGCCACTTGGTGAGCTTAATCAGATGGCTATTACTTTGGTTGCTACCACTATCATGACCACTAATTTTGTATCTTGCCTTTCCTCCCAAAGGAGTCCAGGGCAGCAAACGCATCAGTAACTATATCATTAAAAATGCTTTTGCAAAAACAGTTCAAAGCAACAACACTAACTGAACTAGTAATTTCAGCATTTTCAGGGGGCCCATGGTCTCCTCAGGCTGCCCCACATATCTGCCTGGCAGCCTCGTTCTGCATTAGCTGTACACTCCAGATTGCCTTCAAGGGCAGCCCCACATACAATGCACTCTGGTAGTATGGATGGGAGGTCACCAGAGCACCAGGCAAGGCTGCTCAGTTGCATGGCGAGTTCCCGCCCCCCCACATGACACATGACACAATTATTAAGGTTAATGAGCTAATTAAGGCCACAACTTTATTGGTTACAGGTGATGAGCGGTATTGGCTTAGGCATTGGTCCCAGCTGGAGGCAGCAGAAGAGGGAGATCCCAGGTCACGCCTGTGTTAAATAGGGCAGCCACGCCCCCCGAGCCAGCCAATTGGCTGTCTGGGGGGTGATGCGGCCGGTGATTCCCTCTATCGTGTGGAGGCTGAGCGCCAGCCGCCACACATGTGGTGGGGGCGTGAAGCCTGCAACACCACCTCCTTTCGCAGGGCAGAAGTGGCTTTGCTCCAGCTTTACCATAGGGTCTACATCTACCCTAAAACATCCCCATGAATCAAGAGCTTCTGGAGTGAGACTCTGGGGTGTCAAAGGGGAGAAATCGGTCAGGGGACAGAGCACATGGAAAGCCTGGCAGGATGACATTGCAAGCCCACTGAGTCTAGCATCCTGTTCTTGCCATAGCCAAGCATCGTCACTGCAAAACTAACAATATACATACAGTACTTCTGTTGAAATCAGACAGCACCTATGATTCTGATATTTCATCACCTTTTGAAAGCACCCTCCCAAGTGATTTTAGGAAATTAATTTAATTCATTGATGGCCGTTTGGTCTGCATTTTATGACTTTATAATTTTACAAAGTTGCGATTTTGCTGCACATCACCATAATGTATATCGTCATTTATAAACAATCTATAAATAAATAAATCCAGGAGCAGAAAAAAAATACATTCTGCTATCAGAGCTCTTAAAATCACAGTAGGCCTTAAAATGATTGTAAAGCACCCAGGAAAATAAAAATAAAAAAGGTTGGGCACCAGGTGACACAGTTAAAAACAAACAAACAAGCAAACACTGTGTGTGTATGTGTGTATGTGTATGTGAACATGCTGTGTCTTCCCCCAGATTTGTTAGTTTTTCCTCTTTGGGTATTTTTAGAACATGCCAAATGTTCGAGATCATGACACCTCCGTGTATCTGCGTCTCCAAGGCGATGCCCTTTCTGTGGGTGGATATGAGTCAAATCCCATCTTCTGGGAGGAGGTGAGTGGTGTTCATAAGGAATTTAAAAAAGCACAGCACTGCATGAGGCTGGGAAGAGAGAGGTGTGTGTGCGTGTGTGCGTGTGTGTGTGTTGAACAAGGTGCTTAAAACACTACATTTTACAAGCTCAGACGACTTTGAAATCAGAGATGTTTCTGGAGGATTTTGAAGGCACCACCTTGGTCTACCTTGAAGAGGTGTCGTTAAAATTCCAGGGCTTGCACAAAGAACCTGCTGGCCTGTGAACCAGTCCCCGCTTAAGAAAGCTGTGTGTGAACTCTTGCACAGATATTGGAGCCCCTCCTTGAGGTGGAGAAAGGGATTGCAGCACTGTCACCTGTGATAGGCAGGCAGTGTGGACAGGTCAGGCTTGGTATGGACATAAGAAGAGCCTTCTGTATCAGGCCAGTGGCCCACCTAGTCCAGCATCCTGTTCGAATGACCAAGTGGGAAACCCACAAGCAGGTTCTGAGCACAAGAGCCCTCTTCCCCTCCAGTGGTTTCCAGCAACAGGTATTCAGAAGTGTTTTTGCCTCTGTTCATGGAGGCAGAGCATAGCAATCATGGCTAGTAGCCCTCAATAGCTCTCTCCTTCCTGAAATGAAGGACATGGGCTTCTGTCTTGACCATAGCAGGACAGCATTGGACTGGCAATCACAGCTGTCCAAAACTGAATCCCCATCTTTGAAAACTTCTTGAGGGGGCAGAACATTTGGAAATGAGCATGCTGGCTCTTTCAGGTGCTGGACAAGTTTGCTTTTGGCCTCTTTGATCTGGATTGGGATGTGTTTACACAGCACATTGAAGGCGCCATCAACCGAGTTCCAGTGCTGGAGAAAACCGGAATCAAATCCACAGTCTGTGGCCCAGGTAAGGATATTCCAGGCCCATAAAAGCATGGCACAGGATTTAGAGACAGTCTGCAACCCTAACACCATTTACCTGAGAAAAAGACCCTTGAATCTAACAGCACTTTATTCTCTCTCTCTTTTTTTAAATAATACTTATTCAGGTTTTAAAACATTGCAACATAAAAAACAGAAAACACAATACAAAAAAACACACGAAACATTTCCAAGAAAAAATGCAAAAAATAGAAAAAGCAAGAAAAACAAAAACAGATAAAAAGGAAAAAAAATAATAATTAAAAAATACATACAATCAAAACAGAAAAAAACAAGTTAAACCTTTACATAATTTTTTTTCTATGACCTATTTCCTTGACCTCCTCACACCTCCCCTCTTTGTTTTCTAGTTCAAATAGATATTTCAGCAAATCCTTCATCTTTATTTTTATCCTAATAATTTATCTTAATATACTGTAATTTTCCATTCTCTCTTTCACCAATTAGCCATCCACTTTTACTTTATTTAATCTTATTTCTCATTAAAACTGATATATTTAAACCTATTCTCTTAAGACATTTCCCCTAGGGTCATAAAAATTCCATTCCACGATTTCTCCATCTCTCATTAAAAGCAATTAAAAAAAAAATCTCAATATATACACTTTAAATTCCCAGTTTTCTTTCACCGTCTCCCCTCCCCGGTCTCGGCCCCTGCCAACAGTTCCATCGGCTTACAACAGTCCATCAACCTGGAGATCTCAAATCCGAGGCTCTTAAGTCTTTTTCATGTCCCATCTGCCAATCTTCTTGATAATCTTTAATATTAAGAAACAGTTCTCTAACAGCACTTTATTCTCATTAGTTGTAGTCAGGAGTTGACAGCTAGTTTTGGATAGAAGCAAAAGACCTTCATTGCCCAACCCTCATCTCATTTTAATCAATGGTATATCCAGGTCAGAGCCATTGGTCCACCTAGCTCAATATTGTTGACACTGACTGGCAGTGTCTTTCCAGGGTTTCAGGAAGGGAATTTCTCCCAGCCCTACTAGGAGATGGCAGGGATTGAACCTGGGGCCTTCTTGCAAGCAGGATTCTAGTCCTTGTGGTTTCTGAATAAAGGGCTGGATTAAATAGGAGTGCAGAGAGGTGCCTTGTATTGAGTCAAACCATAAGTCTGCCTTGCTCAGTGTTGTCAACACTGACTGGCAGCTGGTCTCTCTGTGGTACCTGCCCAGGCTATCCCAGCCCCACCGGGAAATACTGCAGAGGTTTGAACCTAGGACCGTCTACATGCAAAGCAGATGCTCTACCAGTGAGCCACGACCTTTCAGAGGCAAAGGGCAAGCTGACATTCATTGAAATCCCATATACAAAAGCTACAAACGCTGGCAGTTGAATCTTATCTTAGCATCCTCTGTTGCTGCTGAGACTAATTTAGGAGGTACAGGACAGGCTGCATGAAGCACATATGCCCAGCTCTGCCATCTCGCCAACAGGGACTTAAGATGAGACACTTCATTCCATTCTGCATGGTATTCATTGCCTGCAGACCCATTTCCACTTCACTGCAGTTTTACCTTCCGCCAAAACCAGCATTATTTATGCTGCTGTCTACTGCGGGCAAAATGATGTAACTTTCATAATAACTTATGTCTACTCTGGTGTCATTATTTTATTCCAACCCCTCCATTTCAGCGAAAAGGAAACACTATACAAATGAGGGGAAGGGGGAAATAAATAAATAAGTTTTATTTATTACATTTACCGTATTTTTCACTCTATAAGACGCACTTTTCCCCCTTCAAAAATTAAGGGGAAATGTGTGTGCATCTTATGGAGCGAATGCAGGCTCCTTGGCTTCAGCGATAGCAACGCGAAGCCTCCAAAGTGCAGAGGGAGAGGCCCCCCCACACTCCGGAGGCTTCGCGTTGCTTTCGCTGAAGCCGCCTGAAGCCCCTGGAGCGCAGCGGGAACTCCTGCTGCGCTCTGGGGGCTTCAGGCAGCTATCCACAAGCCTTCAGAGCGCAGCAGGAGTTCCCGCTGCGCTCTGAAGGCTTGAGGATAGCCGCCTGAAGCCCCCAGAGTGAGAGGGGTTGGGCCACACCGATCCCTCTTGCTCTCCAGGCTTTGCTTCGCTGGAGAGGCGCTGCACAGTTTTCCCTCTCTGCGCAGCGCCCATTTAGCGAAGCGGGAGGAGAAATGGAAGGGGCTCCGTTTCTCCTGCCGCTTCGCTGAATGGGTGCTGAGCAGAGAGGGGGAGAATTTTTTCCCCCGTTCTCCCCCTCCTATGGCCCGGTGTGTCCTATAGAGCGAAAAATACGGTATATGCCTCCTTTTCCTTCAAGGAGCTCAGGGTAGTTTACATGAACCCCCCCCCCCATTTTATCCTCACAACAATCCTGTGAGGGTAGGTTAGGCTGAGAGAGTGAGCTTCATGACTAAGTGGGGATTCAAACCTAGGTCTCCCAAGTTATAATCCAACACTCTAACCATTGCACCATACTGTTGGCTGGCTGAAAGCAGCAGCAGCAGTTAATACCAACCCCATTTGCTGGAATGATTTCTGTTCCAGATATGGGATGAATAAGAAATTTATGCTCCAGTTTCTATTTTTGTTGGAATTTTATGACATCCCTCCCTTCCACCTTTCCACCTGGGGCATCTTCCTCCCTCAGTCTTGTGGAAAGGCTGGCCCAGGGAGTGAGAAAAGAAGTTAAAGCTTCCTACTAGGGAATAGGACTGGAAGGGTTTGAATGACTGTTGTCCTGGGCTAGGAGTTAGGTAAAAGAAAAAGCTGATTTCTAAACTCAGAGGGTGGTGACGAAAGGGGAGAGAGGTTCTCAGAGTAGAAGAATGTCATGATTGCTAGTCCTAAAGGGGGCACCAGAGTTCTGTTTTCTTGGCAACCAAATTAGCTAGAGAAAGAGGAGATAGTTGCCAGGCTACATTAGTCAGGCGGCATTTGCCTGGAACTCTTATTTATATACAGTTTGCTATCCATTTTCATAAACCAAACCAAACAGGATCTTGAACCAAAGAGTTTACAGTCTAATGCAGAGAACACCAACACTATCCGTCTAATGCACTGTGATATGGCATTAAGCAATCAAGAGTTCTGTAGTTTGTTAATAATAATAATAATAATAGTTTATTCTTTGTACCCCGCCCATCTCGCTGGGTTTCCCCAGCCACTCTGGGCGGCTTCCAATAAGGATTAAAAATACATCAAATGTCACACATTAAAAACTTCCCTGAACAGGGCTGCCTTCAGATGTCTTCTAAATGTCAGGTAGTTGTTTATCTCTTTGTCATCTGATGGGATGGTGTTCCTCAGGGCAGGTGCCACTACCGAGAAGGACCTGTGCCTGGTTCCCTGTAGCTTTGCTTCTCGCAGGGAGGGAACCGCCAGAAGGCCCTCAGCACTGGACCTCAGCGTCCGGGCAGAACAATGGGGGTGGAGACGCTCCTTCAGGTATACTGGACCGAGGCCATTTAGGGCTTTAAAGGTCAACACCAAAACTTTGAATTGTGCTTAGAGTTGCTAGGAGACTCCTATTATCTTCAGAGAGCTAAAATTCTCAGAATGACTTAACAACCCCTCTTCACAGGAAACTCTGGGAACTATAGCTCTGTGAGGGGAGTTGGGGCTGCCCAAGCACCCTTAATGAATGGCAGTTCCCAGAATTCTTCTGGGGAAGCCATGGCCAGTTAAAGTAGTACTGTAGTGATTTACATGTATGCTGTGAATTGTTCAATAGTGGTAGGGTGTAAGATTCCTAGCAAATTTCAAAAGCCTGCTCTTGGATCTTACAACCATCAAAGCTGGTTGCCACCATTGCTCTGGTGGGACTGAGTTCTATAGTTTAACTATGTGGTGCATGAAAAATCTTGTTGTTGTTGTTGTTGCTGCTGCTGCTGCTCTTTCTTTCTCTAGTCTGCAAACAATGTATAAATTTCAATTTAAAAAAATTGTTTTGCCATTTGATTTCCACTGAAATTTACATAAATGGTTGTGTAGGGTATGTAAATACCTATGTAAGCTGCATAACACTCATTAAATTGCAGACAGAGGGACAGATAATGGGGCATTTGGCAGTTACTGAGCTGCAGGGGAATGGAAACAGTGCTGATTGTGACAGGTAACTGATCAGAACAGCAGTCGCTACCTTCGTAACATCCATAGCAGGGGTGCCCTGGGGAGAAGAAACAATTGCAAAACATATAACCAGCTGGGTATTAACCGTACCCATGATCTCTCTCAAAAAACATGCCACATGCCAGAGAGAGTGATAGATTGTTGACCTGGATAGCAATATGGAGACATAACCCTGATACGCTTGTGTTGGTGGTAGTCAGTATTGTGCTCTTCAGATGTTGCTGGACTCCCAACTTCCAGCAGTCAGCATGATCAATGGTAAGGGGTCATGAGGGTTATAGTCCAGCAATCATAGAATCATAGAGTTGGAAGAGACCATAAGGGCCATGGAGTCCTACCACCTGCCAAGCAGGAAACACCATCAGAGCACTCCAGACAATGTCTAGAGGATGCTGCATTTGCTATGTACTGTGCCCCATTCTTGTCTTTTAGATACCCTACTGCTGATTTTCTTCCCTATTTTCAGTGTTGCTGCTATAATGATAACCTGCATTTTATTGGAAAATGTCTTCTGTTATGTATTGCTTATTATAATAATTGTATTTATACAATGGTTTTGATTTTTGTATTGGACAGATATTATATGTTCTGCTTTTTAAACCACCATGGGACCTTCTTTATTCATGGAAATTCCATGCTTTGTGGAAAGCATGGCCTCCATGGGGCTGTCCCTGAATAAGTCTGGCCCAACTCATAACCGTGGACATGCCTTGGACCTGGTGTTCACCTCTATGGATGTGGGTGATCTGACACTAAGTAAAAGCAAAACTAAAGAAGTGCCGTGGTCAGATCACTTCCTGGTGCAACTGGACTTCTCCGTGACCCTACTCCACTGCAGGGAGGATGGTCCACCCCTGCCACTTAATGGATCCAAATGGTTTCCAGAGAGTGGTAGGGAATGCTTTATCCCATGTTGATGGCCTTTCAGCTGATTCCCTGGTGGCCCACTGGAATGTGGAGTTAACCAGGGCTATTGACTGTTTGGTTCCAAAGTGCCCTCTCCGATTGCATGGAGCCCGGACAGCCCTGTGGTTTTCCATTGACCTGAGGGCAATGAAACAATCGCTGATATGGCTAGAGCGCCGGTGGCAGATAACTCATTCTGAAGCTGACCAGACACGGGTTAGAGCTCAATGTCGAACGTACCAAGTGGCGGTAGTGATGGCGAAGAAGACTTTCTTCACTGCCTCTATTGCATCTTCAGAAAACAGCAGCAGGAGGTGCCTTCAGGTGGTTTGCAATTTAGCGGAACCACCTGCTACATTGGGGCCCAGTATGGGCCACATGATCTCCTGCAATGATTTTGCAAAGTTTTTTGCAGATAAAGTTGCTCAGATTCAGGAAGAGGTAGACTCCACCATGGGAGCAGGGCTGGGGCGGGAGAGTGCTAGAGTCCTGTCTAGTCAAGTTGCGTGGGATCAATTCCAAACTGTTACATCTGAGGATGTGGACAGCCTGCTTGGACGAGTGAAACCAACCACCTGTCTCCTTGATCCTTGCCTATCCTGGCTTATCCTGGGAAGGGCTGGGTGATGGGCTTTGCGGGGTGGTGAATGCTTCTCTCTGTGAGGGAGCCTTCCCAGACCCACTGAAAGAGGCAGTTATCAAACTGCTTCTTAAAAAACCATCTTTAGATGCGGCCAATATGGCCAACTATTGCCCAGTCTCAAATCTTCCATTCTTGGGCAAGGTGACTGAGCGAGTGGTTGCGGAACAACTCCAATCATGCCTGGAAAAAGCGGACCATTTGGATCCCTTCCTCATCATTGGACTGAAACTGCCTTGGTCGCACTGGTTGATGATCTCCGGTGGGCTAGGGACAAAGGTGAGAGCTGTTTCCTAGTTCTGCTGGATCTCTCAGCGGCTTTTGACACCATTGACCATAACATCCTTCTGGACTGTCTAGAGGGACTGGGAGCTGGGGGCACTGTTATACAGTGGTTCTGCTCCTTCCTCCTGGGCTGTGTTCAGAAAGTGGTGGTGCAGGATGAGTATTCAGACCCCTTGGCTCTCACTTGTGGGGTGCCTCAGGGTTCTGTCCTCTCCCCCATGCTTTTCAACATCTACAAGCAGCCGCTGGGAGAGATCATCAGGGGGTTTGGGCTGGGTGTTCATCAGTATGCGGATGATACCCAGCTCTACCTCTCTTTCAAATCAGAACCAGTGAAGGTGGTGAAGGTCCTATGTGAGTGTCTGGAGGCGGTTGGAGGATGGATGGCAGCTAACAGATTGAGGTTGAATCCTGACAAGACAGAAGTACTGTTTTTGGGGGACAGGAGGCAGGCAGGTGTGGGGGACTCCCTGGTCCTGAATGGGGTAACTGTACCCCATTCAGGACCAGGTGCGCAGCCTGGGAGCCATTTTGGACTCACAGCTGTCCATGGCGGTGCAGGTCAATTCTGTGTCCAGGGCAGCTGTTTATCAGCTCCATCTGGTACACAGGCTGAGACCCTACCTGCCCGCAGAGTGGTGCATGCTCTAGTTATCTCTCGCTTGGACTACTGCAATGCACTCTGTGTGGGGCTACCTTTGAAGGTGACCCGGAAACTACAACTAATCCAGAATGCGGCAGCTAGACTGGTGACAGGGAGCGGCCACCGAGACCACATAACACCGGTCTTGAAAGACCTAGTACGCTCCCAGTACGTTTCCGAGCACAATTCAAAGTGTTGGTGCTGACCTTTAAAGCCCTAAACGGCCTCGGTCCAGTATACCTGAAGGAGCATCTCCACTTCCATCGTTCTGGCAGGACACTGAGGTCCAGCGCCAAGGGCCTTCTGGCGATTCCCTCACTGTGAGAAGCCAAGTTACAGGGAACCAGGCAGAAGGCCTTCTCGGTAGTGGCGCCCGCCCTGTGGAATGCCCTCCCATCAGATGTCAAAGAGAAAAACAACTACCAGACTTTTAGAAGACATCTGAAGGCAGCCCTGTTTAGGGAAGCTTTTAATGTTTAATAAACTATTGTATTTTAATATTGGAAGCTGCCCAGAGTGGCTGGGGAAACCCAGCCAGATGGCCTGGGTATAAATAATAATAATAATAATTATTATTATTATTATTATTATTATTACCCACCATTTGCTCCCCAAGGAGCTCAAAGAGGTGCACATGTTTCTCGTCCTCATTTAATCCCCACAATGACCCTGTGAGGTAGGTCAGGCTGAGAGGCAGTGACTGGCTCCCAAGATCATAGCCAGTGAGCCTCATGGAGTGGGGGATTTGAACCCGTGGTCTCTGACTGGTCCTAGTCCAACACTCTAACCACTGCGCCACACTGACTCTTTTGATGAAGGGTGGTATATAATTATGATTGATGATGACAATGATGAGGATGATTATAATTAGGTACATTAAACAGATTGTGGGAAGAGAAAGGGAGCTTGGCTGAACTCTTCGGGGACTGAACTGCAGTGTTTCAGGGCACTGTTATGATACATATTTAATTTCATAAAAATTATGTATGACTTGTTTGTTAAAAATCAAACATCAAAGCAGTTTACACAAGGAGTAAATTGATGAAAGCAGTTAAAAACATCCCTATCAAACATTTAAAAAAATTTAAAATCAGCAGTGAGCTAAAAACAGATTAAACCACATGCCAACATTTTACATATCTGAGTAGGCTTGCCTAAGCAAAATATGTTTTTAGCAGGTGCCGAAAAGAGTATATTGAAGGTCAACAAGCAGGGAGTTCCATGGTGTGGTTGCTTTCACATAACACTCTTCCCCCAAAAAAGAAACATATGCAAAAGAATGTGTAGAAATTCCCCCTTGACTGACTCTTCTACCCCCACCCCCACAAACTGAACACCAAAACAGGGGGACGACACATCAGGGGCCTTTATTTAATTTGAAATATTTATCCCTTTCTATCTCTCTCTCTACCAACCACCCCATACCTTGTTGACATTGATGAAACTTTGACAGCAGAAATCGGTCCAGCTTTTTACTAATATATAAAATACCTCTCTTTCCCCTGATGATAATAATAAAAAAATAAATATCAGCTACAGGGAGAATACACGATGGTAATTTATTGGAATGCGTGGGCTGGAAGTGAGAGAAAGATGACTGTTATATATTTATATATATAAAGTAATCATTTTGATGCCAGGAATAGCCCCTTAAGTATTTTCAGCTCAATTAGGGTAGTTTTGAGAGAACTGTTCTTAAGGAGGATGCTTCTTCTTCAGTGCTCTGATTCACCTTCCACAATTTTGGAAATAATTGGAGTGCATGAAAGGATGACTAAGAACAGGGAAGGCCAATGGCAATTTTGCTGGCAGAGGGCAAAAAGCCAATAACTTCTCTTCCCTGGGTTCTTCTTAAACCTTGTTGAAATGAGTGCTGACCCAGTTGCCAATCATATTATTTCAGGGCCAGCCTAGGACACTGGTGAACCTCAGGTCAGTGGGAATATTTGGACCCAAAGCCTTTCATAGAATCTTGGAATTGTAGGGTTGGGAGGGACCCCAAGGATCATGCAGTCCAGCTCCCTGCACCACAAGAACCACAGCTCAAGAATCGCTGACAGGTGGCCACCCACCCCTGCTTAAAGGTAAAGGTAAAAGGACCCCTGACCAGTAGGTCCAGTCGTGACCGACTCTGGGGTTGCGGCGCTCATCTCGCTTTATTGGCTGAGGGAGCCGGCGTACAGCTTCCAGGTCATGTGGCCAGCATGACTAAGCCACTTCTGGTGAACCAGAGGAGCGCACGGAAACACCGTTTACCTTCCCACCGGAGCGGTACCTATTTATCTACTTGCACTTTGACATGCTTTCGAACTGCTAGGTTGGCAGGAGCAGGGACCGAGCAACGGGAGCTCACCCCGTCGTGGGGATTCGAACCGCCGACCTTCTGATCGGCAAGTCCTGGGCTCTGTGGTTTAACCCACAGTGCCACCCACGTCTCACCCTTTGCTTACAAGCCTCCAATGAAGGACATAGTCAAGCACCTTTCAAAGGAATCCGTACCACTGTTACCATCAGGATGTTCTTTCTAATGTTTCCCCATTTGGCCTGACAGGCCGTTTCTTCTAAGTCACACCCAATTGCTCCATACCAGATGTCAAGTGAGCTCCTGAAGTTCCTTCACTGAAGTGCGCTGCCCTGTCTACCAGCTGATGGGTGGGAACAGCACATCTTGCTTCAGAAACATCAAGCAGTTTCAGAGTAGCCTGCTTTTGGTATAGCAGGCGTGTTAAAATTTTGGTTACACCAAGAGCTTTGAAGAGTTATTGATGTATCTGCCCCCCCTCCCGCTTTTTGTCTATGCTTTAATATTTTGTCTATGCAATTATTTTGTTAAAAATGAAGAACAGGCTGCTAAATCACAGCAGTGGCCCATCTAGTCCAGCACCCTGTTCTCACAGAGGCCAAGAGGCCTGTGAGAAGCCATAAAGCAGGGCCTAAGCACAACAGCTCTTGTTGCTCCTGTGGTTCCCAGAAACTGGTAGTTCAGCAGTCTGTGTTTCATTATTTCTCCCTGTGATTTAGAGTCATTCACTGCCGACCACAAGCCTCTCATGGGGGAAGCGCCAGAAGTCCGAGGCTTCTTTCTGGGCTGTGGCTTCAACAGTGCTGGTAAGAGACAAATTTTCTCTTCTACATAAGTATGATCTACAATTATTACTACTACTGCTATGTATTAAATTTATATACAGGCATCTCCTCACTTGCACCTGATCTACTTGCGCACCACTATGCGCGCACACGGCGCTGGGAACCTGGAAGTGGCAGGAGAGAGCTGGAAAGTCTGTGGCTCACAAGGTGACCCTTCCCAGAGCCTGAGCAGTGCAGAGGTTAGGCCCCTGGACAGTTCCAGGCATGGCTTAGGCTGGAGAGTTCCACAGGGTGTTGCTTCAGCAGCCGTCATCTTCAGACTGAGCCTTCAATAGGAGCTGCAGTGCTGTCTTCAGCAGCACTCTGGACAGCTGCTTGCAGAGCTTAGGCCAGGGAGGCCATCAGTCTGCCAATGGTGTTTCAGCAGCAGTCATCCCCAGATGTTCTGCTCCATCTGGAGAGGCACTAGCACTGTGTCCTCATCTTGCACGAATGCCTCTGATTGGCTACGTACTTCTCTGGTAGGCACTGAGGGCGGGTCCCTCTTCAGTTCTGAATCCTTGGCTGCATCTCTTGAGGACTCTGACCCCAGAGTCATCACAGCTTGGGCCTCCAACACATAAGCAGAGAGCTATCTACCGGTACCTATAATTGGTAGGCTGGTGTGGCCTGGCTTGCCCAACTTAGTTCTACTTAGAGCACACCTTTTGAAATGAATGAACCTAAATGATTCATGACTATTAACTGCAGGGGGGGTTCCCTCTGAATATAGAGCTTGCTTTGGATACAACCCATAATATTTGACCCTTTTTGTTGCCCTCAGGAATCCAGGAGTAATTTGAGGAGAGTAAAGCCATCAGATCCTGCCCTCCTGAGTCGCATCTCAGCTCAGGAATTTGTTTTCTGTACCAGAACTGAGCTCGTAGTCTTTCCACAATTTTGCTCTTTGCTCTCTCCAGGAATGATGCTCGGAGGTGGCTGTGGGAAGGAGCTGGCCCACTGGATCATCCATGGGTATCCTGAAAAGGACATGTACGGTTATGACATTAGGTGAGCACCTTCCTGCTCTGGCCCCGTAGAGAATCTGCCTTGAATACAGAAGGTTCCAGGTTCAATTCCCCAGTGAGGCTCAGGGTGTATCCTTGTCTGAAACCCTGTTTAAAAAGGTTGCTGAGGTTGCCAGCTTCAGTGTGAAGGGAGCACAAAGTGCTGGATGGAGTTGATGATAAATGCTGCCTGTGTCCTGGCAGGGGGGTTCCTGTGAGGAGGCAGCAAATGGCAGAGAAACCCCCAGCCAGCATATAGAGTCCTGAGCTAGGGGGAGCAATGGTATAATTCAGGATAAGGAAGCTTCTTGCATCCTTGTTCTTCTGAGCCCTTTACCCCGGACTATGAAGACTGGAACCTTTCTTTCTAGGGTAAGGACTAAGGACCATAGCTAAGTGGTAGAGTATCTGCTTTGCGTGCAAAGGTTCAGTCTCCAGGAACGGCTCCTGTCTTGAAATGCCAGAGAGCCACTGCAAGTCAGTGCAGGCAATATTGAGCTAGGTAGACTAATGGTCTTTCTCAGAATGGTTTTTTCCTAGGTTATGACACTGTCTTCCCAGTGAGACTCTTTTGTGCCAGATTTGTTGTCTTTCCAGTGCAATGTGGAACCCTTTCTGTTCATGTAGGCCAGCAAGGGGGGGGGGGACTTTGGCCCTCTCGCTGCTGCTGAACTACAACTCCCATTGGCCATTGTCCATGCTTGCTGGGGGCTGGTGAGAGTTGTGGTTCAGCAACATCCGGAGTGACAGATGTTTTATAAAACCTTGGCCTCCATTTTGTAAAAATCTATCTTTAATTGTGGGGTGTGTGTTGAGGTCTGTTGTGTTGCATTTAGGTAACTTAATGCTCTTTGGTCATTGTATCCACTGTTAGTTAGAGTAGACCCACTGAAGTGGGTGGACATGACCAAAGTAGCTCTGATGGAGTCTCCTGTGGGTAGAACTTGGTTGAATACAACGCTTTACATTTGTCTTTCAATTTTATTTATTATTTTTGTACTTTACTCACTGTTAAGTTTTACCAAGAATTATACATTTTAGGGCAATATTTTATTTATTTTTACTTGTTACACTTATATACCACCTTTTTCTTCCAAGGAGCTTAAGGTGATGTGCATGGTTCTACTCCTTCACATTTAATCCTCACAACAGCCCTGTGAGGTAGGTTAAGCTAAGAGACAGTGACTGGTCCAAGGTGATGGCTTCATGGCTGAGTAGGGATTTGAACCCTGGTCTCCCAGGCCATAGTTCAGTGCTCTAACCTTTACACCACATTGTAGGAGCCTGAAAGTGGGGTTGCTGTATAGGATTTTCTCACCCTGTATTGCAAAGCAGTGTGGATTGCCAGCAGCAGGTGGGCCTGCTCCACAGCAGGCCTGCTCCACAGATGTTTCTGTCTTTCGAATGGCTGGGAACTGATGGCTCTTAATAGTCGTCATTAATTTCTTTGTCAGTTTGATCTCATTGCCTCTATTCTGCTTCTGTGTGATCACCGGGAGTCGGATGCAAGTTGAAATTATAGCTATGCAGTAATGATATCTGTTCAGGCAGCCTTCCATACCCTGTTGCCCTCCAGAGGTTTTGGACTACAGCTGGCTGATCCTGATCCTGATGATGATGATGATGATTATTTATTAGATTTATATATCACCCTTCATCAAAAGATCTCAGGGAACTGTAGTTCTGGAGTGCATCAGGTTGGAGAAGCTAGCTCTACAGAGCCCAGAGTGGAATACATAATTCTCTTCTCACCCACCTGCATCAAATCTAGCTTGGTATTGTCGGCACTGACTGGCAGCAGCTCCCCAGTAATTTGGACAAGCTGGGCTTTTATTGTGGATCCCCCTATGGAAGCAGGGGCAACCATACTTTCTGGAAACAACTGAAGATATTTTTTCCCTGACAGGCCAGCTGAATAGATGGGTCTTTACTTTGAGTGGCCACTTGTTAGGGTTTTAGCCCTGTTTCCAATGTATTTTCTGGTTCTTGGTGTTTTTAACAATTTCTAATTATCTTATGTTTGCTTAGGAGGCAATTAATAAATCCGTGGTAAAATAGATCTAAGATAAAATTTTAGTCAGGGCTATTACCTTGGGGCATATAACTGGGGGATTTGAGGATTGAAAATCTGACTTTCTGCATGCTCTTACCCTTTGAAAAAACACATCCCAAACAGCCTTGTTTTCAGGGTTCTGAATAGTTCCACAGCCAAACAGCTCTTACCATCAGGAAGATCTTCCTGAGGTTTTGTTGGAATCTCTTTTCCTGCCATTTGAATCCATTGGTTTTTGATTTTGCTCTCCAGAGCAACAGAAAACAAGCTTGCTCCATCTTCCATGGGACAGTCCTTCAGATATCTGAAGATGGCTATCATATCTCTACTCAAAATAAATTAAAAAATTGTCCAGTAGCACCTTAGAGACCAACTAAGTTTGTTCTGGGTATAAGCTTTCATGTGCAAAAGTATCTGAAGAAGTGTGCATGGGGTCACGATGAGTCAACAAGAGGTTGGTTAGATGGACCACTGGCCTCATCCAACAGGGTCTTCTTAGGTTCTTATTGTCCCTCCATCTCATTGTTGTCTGCACTGACTTGAAGACACTCTTCAGGGTTCTAGACAAGAAGTCTTTCTTAGCCCTAACTGGAGAGGCTATCAAGGATTGAACCTGGGACCTTCTGCATGCAAAGCAGCTGCTCTTCCACTGAACTATGACTAAGTGGTACAGAGGGCAGCATTGGAACAATATATATACCGTAAGTGAAGCTGGTAGCCAGGCAGACAGTGAGTTCAAGAGCTGGAAACTAGAAGACCTGACTCTACCATGATGCTACAGCCTGTAATGTCTGTCTCTGCCTTCAAGCAAGCAAGTGCCTCGTACCCTCCTACCTCCAGAGGAAGAGAGTGGTGTCAGCGTCACTCAAAACATAATTTATTTTAATGGTGTGCTGTTCCGAAGCAGAGGAAATGGCATGTTCTCAAACAGCAGACACAGAAGCACCTCTGTGTCAAAACCTGCCAACAGCCTCCTTTGTTGCAATGTACTCTTGGATTCTGCAATGGAAGAGCATCTTAGCACCAAAAGTGGGGATAAGCATGCCTGTCATCATTAGCCTCCTCAAGGGGAGCTCAGAATCCTGTTCCTGAACTTATGGCCTTGTTAATCTGCGGAACCCTGCAAATTCTGCAGGGGTTATAAATTAAAAGTATGTATTGGTGCCTGAGGCAAAAGACTTGGCACTCCTTGGAGGCCTAGGTGCAAGGCAAGGCTGGGGGAAGGGCTGTAGCTCAGTGATTAGTGAGCCTGCTCTGCATGCAGAAGGCCCCAGCTTCAATCCCTAACCAATGGCATTTCTGAGTTGGTCTGGGGGAAAACTCCATGCCTGGAACTCTGGAGAGTCACTGTCAGTCAGCCTAGACAGTATTGAACTAGATGCACCCAGTGGTCTGACTCCATGTAAGGCAGCTTCCTATGCTCTTATTACTAGCTTAATCTTATTGGCTGCCTCCATTGGCTACCAGAGGCACTTTTCCTCACCCTGCCTAATGGTAGGGATGGCCCTGATTGTACAACTAACGGTTTGCTGATATCTAGATTTGCTCCCTCTTCTGTGCTGCCCCTTATGCTTGGAACCTTTCAACCAGAACACTAAAACCAATCCCCTCCACACCACCACCACCTCCATCTGCCTTCCTGGAAGTCCAACACCATTGTGGATGGAGATCTTTCTGGGTTCTGAAAGAAATCAGCAAGACCGCCAACTCATGCCTCTAATTTGTCATGGATGCTGCAACATGATGTAGTGTTCAGAGTGCCAGACTAGGATTTGGAAAAGACCAAGATTCGAATCCCCACTCAGCCATGAAGATCATTGGGCATGACCATGGGCCAGTCACTCACTGTCAGCCTAACCTACTTCACAGGGTTCTTGTGAGGATAAAATTGGGGGGGGGGGGACCTATGCATGCTACCTTGAGCTCCTTGGAGCAAAGAAGGTGGGCCATAAAAGCAACAACAAAAAACAATAAATTCCTCCATTTTGAATGTACACACTACTAATAAACTTCTTCAGGTATTAGCCAAATGGAGAGGTAAACAGGTTAGACAGAGATGAGATGGGTGTGCTATATTTGCCCCCTCTGTCCCCATTTTCCATGAAAACCCCCCAGTTTGAAACCCCCAAAATTCAGCATTTAAAAATGTGCTGGGAGCATTTGCACTAGGGTTTCTGGGAGCAGAAATCTCTGGTGTTTGCTTATTCATCCCATGTCCAGATTGGACCAATCCCCTGAATATAATTGATATTGGGGGGAAATGAGGGTGGTGACAGCACACTCATCTCTTTATTTCACCATTTGGTCCTCATCTGAAGATAACACGTGGGTCTGCCTCTGTCTCTAAAATGTTCACCTCTCTATAGGAGGTTTCACCACTCCCTTACAAACAACAACCTCTGGATTCGGGAAAGGAGCCATGAATCATATGCAAAAAACTACTCCGTCGTCTTCCCACATGACGAGCCTCTGGCTGGGCGCAATATGAGGAAGGACCCCCTCTATGAGGTCAGACCCAAAGCTCATGGAAGAAATTCTGGGTGGACATGGGGGCATTAGGCAGAGAGGCATCCAGGGATGTGGGTAGCTTTTGCTGGAAGACTTCTGAAACAGGCATGTCCTGAAATGGATTGTGTTTGCACAACTCTAGGGTTTGATCTAGAAACCTCATTGAAATATACTCTGAGTCAAGTACGAATTTCATGCTCTTTATTCAGCTTCACTTTCCCCAAAACATCTAGCTATATATACATTATTTACACAATGGGCCCTGCGATTGGCTAATTCCAGGCTGCTCCTGTAGGCCAATCAGGTTGCGGGTTCACTTCATCAAGGAGCCTGATTGGCTGTTCCTGCAGGCCAATCAGGTCGCTAATTCACTTCCACCTGGAGCTGGATTGGGTGGCTCCTGCGGACCAATCAGACTGCTCCTATAGTTCTAGGATTCAGCTCAGTACATAACACTCATGGATGGTCCAAAGCTGATACTTTATTTGAGCAAGCCACCCACCATTGTGTACCCTCATGGCCAGAAGGGATGTGGCGCAAGTTGTTTTTAGAGAAGAATCCTCTATGTTGCATTGCAGGTGTGGTAGCAGTGAAGCTGCTGGACACAACTTAGCTGAGCTTGCGTGGTGTTCGGGGGGAGGGGGGAGAAAAGCCATCCAACAACTGCGAGGGAAGCGCCTGTTGTAAGTTTGGCAGAGATTAAAGCCCCAAGCAGGCTTTGTATGGGGCAAATATTTGTGGTGAGGGGCCCCAGGTAGACCCTAACACTATGGGGGCATGGAGCCTAGAACAACATTAGCTCCAGGAACAGCAAAGAGGAGGCAATAGCAGGAGAGTGATCACAGGCTAATTTCATGGTCCCTAGTTCAATGGAATGTTGGGGTTCAGGTTTTTTTTAACACTCTTCTTCCCTCCATCTCCTCCCTCCGCACTCAAATTTTTGCGACCCTCGCAGGAACTTCTGCAACAAGGTTGTGTATTTCAAGAGAGACATGGCTGGGAGAGGCCAGGCTGGTTCCATCCAAAGAGTAAGGCACCAGTAAGTACAAAATTTCGGGATGTAATACCAAGGAGGAGCATCGTGGAACATCATGTCTCCGCATGTGACCTTTGTTCCTCTAGCACTACCATTATAAGGTACCCTAAAGTCTCTTTTGCCTGTTTTCCTGTTCTGCTCTTTGCCCCAGGCAAAGAGCCTGTGAGAAGGATGATCTGCATAATGTTCTCCTCACCCCAGAGAGATGGGTTTGGATAATTTTGGCTTCTGAAGGCAGCCCTGTTTAGGGACGTTTTTAATGACTGATGTTTAAATGTATTTTTAATCTCTGTTGGAAGCCACCCAGAGTGGCTGGGGAAACCCAGCCAGATGTGTGGGGCACAAATAAATTATTATTATTATTATTATTATTATTTATTTCAGGTTTTGGAATATGATTATTATGGCGCTTATGACCAAACCCCACATGAAGACTATGAATACAACCGCTTGCTGTCGGATGAATACACATTTGATTTCCCACCTCACCACAATGTTGTGAGTAGAATGCCCTTGGAGGAGGATGCAGTGGTTCTGTTGCCAAGAGGGGCTTCTAATGGGAGGGGGGAGTCTTCAGGTAAGGGACATTCCCATCTCCACCTGGAGATGCAGTGATTTGAACCTGGGATATTCTGGCAGAGGAACTCAGGCTTGCTGGCATCCCTCAGGACTGCACCGCAATCAGGCTTTTAAAAAGCCTCCATTGGAGCCAACTGGAGCTTTTTAAAATCCTCCATTGGTGCCAATTGAGGCTTTTTAAAACTTCGTTGCTACAGCAGCATCCTTTATGGGAGGGGGTTTCACAGCTGGCTCTTTGTATAACAGCTTCCTGTGTTCTATACACCCAGCACAGCATCTTGGGGGGTGGAAGGGAACCTTTAGCTGTTGAAACATAAAATCAAAAGTGATTCAGGTCTGAGTTCTTTGGGAAGAAAGGTGTCTAATAGGTAGTCTGATGAGATGTCAGTGCACGCAGACATGAGTTACGGGATGCCAAGCACTGGAAAAGAGCTATTGTCGTGGTGGGTGTGACTTTTGAAGAAGAAAAAAATCCAAGGAATATCTGTTGTTTTTCTTTTTAAGATAGAAAAAGCATGAATCACAGGTCCCTTTTCTTTTCTTCTCTTGTCACCTTGAGTGACTTCTTACATGCCCCTTGATTCTCCCTTTCAACGTGACCAAGCCTGCCTGCCATGTGCCCCCATCACCCCATGGCTCTGTTTTCTTTCCTTCCCCGGTTTTAGATCAGGAACGAATGCTTAACCTGCCGAAATGCCCTGGCGGTGTTCGACATGTCTTAC
The DNA here is from genome assembly GCF_951804945.1 of Podarcis cretensis. Taxonomy (NCBI): domain Eukaryota; kingdom Metazoa; phylum Chordata; class Lepidosauria; order Squamata; family Lacertidae; genus Podarcis; species Podarcis cretensis. Next base: position 16,981,878 of record NC_137184.1, on the reverse strand, counting down.
TTTGGGAAATTCTACCTCGTCGGCCCAGAGGCCAAGAGGGCAGCTGACTGGCTGTTTACGGCTGACGTTTCCAAGCCTCCAGGTACCCACCCCCCTCCCCACCATCCCACCCTCTTATTTCCAGCGGCGTTCTGCTGGCGCTGCCAATGTCATCAATGCCTTCTCCTGCATCAGGCACATAATCCCCTCCCAGTTAATGATAACGTTCAGCCAAGGCTTCTGCCAATCAAGCTGGGGAGGTTGCTTTCAAACAAAGGGCTCTGTGCCCGGGAGGAGGTTTGAATACCCCAAAGGACGCAGGCATCTCTTTGAGAGCTGCAGCCTGTGTTGATTTGGCTCTGCTTGTGATGGCTTTAAGAGGGGATTATAGGAATTCATGGGAGCACAAGCCTACCAGTGGCAATTGCAGTGGCTGGGATGACTTGCCTCTTAGCAACTAACTACAGGAGATCACAATCTATTCAGTTTGGGATTCAGGCTTTGACTGAATTCGGCGCACAGTCCTATTGGAAATCAACGCCACCAGGAAAGAAATGTGTGGTGTGTGTGTGTGTGTGTTTTTAAGGGAGATGCATACAAACTTTTACTCATTTTTTCCTCATAATACATCTGCCTTTCACCCCATTTTTAAAGTCCCAGAATCATAGAATTGTACTGTTGGGCATCTAGCACAACTCCCTGCATTTACATAAATCACAGTTAAAGAATTCCCGACAGCTTCTCTTTAAACACCTCCAATGAAGGTGAGTCCACCACCTGTCACAAAGCATTTCCTAATGTTTGGTTGGAATTTCCTTTCTCATCATTCAAATCCATTTCTGTCTTGTTTCAGCTAATTGTTACCTCAGCTAAAAGGAGACTGTTTAGTTATTGAACAATTCAGATAAATCCTAATGGAATTGTTTCCCTCACACCTCCTCTCCCCTAATGGAAGAGCAAAGGCAAGGATCCTTCACTTTGTAGCCTAAGGGTTAATTTTGTTAGTTAGCTAGCCAAGAGGGGTACAAGTGGAAATGTTGCTTAGCAACCAGGAAGGGTGGCATGACATTACTGAGTTAGCACATGCTCTGACTGGCTTTGTAGTTCTGAGGGAGTTTTTTCCCCTCTGTGCGTTTGATTGAATGTCTAAATTTATGCTGTGTACAAGGCCAACCTCTCCATTCCTTTCTTCTCACATTAATACCCTGTTTTCATTTGCTTTTCCCAGTAAAGTGTTATCAGGGCTTCTCTCTTTGGATTCCTTCTGTGTTTTAAATGACTTTGCATATGCATACATTCCTGCTTCCAGATGCTGCTTTTATGGAATGATTTGGGGATTAAAAAAAGGTCTGGGGCTTCTGTTTCAGGAGCAACAGTTTATACCTGCATGCTGAATATGCGTGGGGGAGTCGAAAGTGATCTGACCGTTAGTGCAATAGACCCCGGCACACAGGACTCTGCGCTGGCACCTGCCTTTGAAGGTAAAACAGCAATGGCAACAACACTGATCCTTGATTATTTTAAACCAATTAGATGCTGGTTTTTCTTAGCACTCTGTTTGAGTAGAGCTGCAGTTAGATTGGAAGTTGTTATGTACTGAGCTGAATTCTAGAACAATAGGATCCAAAATGCAGCAGCCTGATTGGTCCGCAGGAGCCAACCAATCCAGCTCCAGGTGAAAGTGAATCAGTGGCCTGATTGGCCTGCAGGAGCAGCCAATCAGGCTCCTGGAGGAAGTGAATCCACAACCTGATTGGCCTACAGGAGCAGCCTGGAATTAGCCAATCACACGGGGCCCATTGTGTAAATAATGTATATATAGCTAGATGTTTTGGGGAAAGTTTCATTCATTGCTACTACGAGCTGAATAAAGAGCACGACTCCATGTATATTTCAGAAGTCTTGGTGTGGACAGGAGCTGGGTGGGCAACTCTTGAAACATTTGGTGGGGTCTGGAGGAGGGCAGGTCCCAGCAATCCAGGGGACACAAGAGCCAGTCTGTTGAATCTCTCTTCTGACAGCTGAGGGGACACACAGTCTTCATGGCTAGTAGCCATTGAAAGCCCTTTCCTCCATGAATTAGTCTAGTCCTCTTTTTTCCAAAGCCATCCAAGTTGATTGCCATCACTGCTTCTTGTGGGTGAGAATTCTAGTGCTTAGTGCAAGAGCCGTCTTGCCAAAAATGGGTTTTCAGGAGGACTTTTAGAAATCAGTTTTAAGATGGTTCCCTGACCTCTTGGGCTTTCAAGCTATAAAGAGACATGGCACATGAGGAAAAAGGAGCAGGAGGGAAGAGGGGAAAGCAAGCACCAGGCCAAGTTTTTAAGGTTACCATTCTTAAAAGTTGCAGCTGGTGTCAGTGGTGGTTCTGGCTGTCTTGCCATTGATAAAGAGCAGTCTTCCACCCACTGAAGCACACTGCCCTCCCCCCCCCCATCCACCAAATCAGATCCAGGAGCATAGAACTGGTGCCAACAGCCAGGACAGGAGGGAACAGGCAGCTCCAGCCTCACAATCTGAGTCTTGATGACACTTGGAAATCTACACAGGAGGGGGCTTGATGGAGGCACCCTCCTCCCTTACTTCTTTCCTCCTCACCTACCTTGCAGGACTGCTCTCCCTCACACCAGACCCAAATGAAGTCATTCTCAGCACAGCAGGAATGAGAATGCCAGTCACGTCTTTTTCTGTCCTGGACCTTGACATGACAGCCTCCTTAATTTTTTTGGATGGCAGGTGGCTGGTGTGAATGGTGATTTCATTACCTATGACTAGACACCAGGCTGGCCATGTCTCCCCCCACCCCACCCCCAGGCTCCATCCAGCAGCCAGCATAACCTAATTAAACACTCCTCCTTTGAGGCCTTTTTGCAAACTGAAAGGTGCTTATTGAGTTTCTGTCAACCCTTGCTGCATCTACTGTCTCTGGGCTGACGGGTAGGTGCACCCGTGACCGCTCCTACAGCCCTTATTTGGAATAATTAAGGGCAAATTAAAAATAAATCAGCCGGTGAGTGGATTTGCACAATTACTGGCAAGCTAAAATGGGTAGCTGGAGGGAGCATTTCTTACTTGACCTTACATCACAGAATTGGAGAGTTTGAAGGGGTTCCAAGGGTCATCTAGACCAACCCCCTGCTGCAATGCAGGAATCACAGTTAAGAATCCCTGACAGATGGCCATCCAATTGCTGCTGCAAAACATTCAAGGAAGGAGAGTCCAGATGTAAAATGGAGCTCAGCTAGATGAAGCCTGGTGGAGGCTGACTCACTGGGGCTAACAGGGCTCAGTCTGCTCTCAGCCACTCCCACCTCCCTGGCTTCCGTCTTGAGGGTGGACTTGCCGTTCATCTTCTTTCTCCCTCTTAGTCTCAGACTGCACACACATCATACATTTACAGAACATTCAAAGCCCCAGTCCTCCCCACGTGGCAACAGTAGTTTACCTAACAGAGCTATAACTCACAGCATGCTTAAACTACAGTTCCCATTGTTCTTTTGGGGGAAATGTGCTTTACCTGTCTGGTGTGTGCACATCCTCCTGTGTTGCCCTGGGAGAAGGATAGGGACAAAAGAAAGAAAATGCTACCTGGTGGAAATAAAATAATACATGTCATTGAGAAAGCAGGTAGATAAATGTTTCTCTCTCTATTGGAACACCAGAAATTGTGGACATCCAATGAAACTGAATGCTGGAAGATTCAGGACAAATAAAAAATGACTTTGTTATTTAGTGCATAGTTAAACGGTGGAACTCCCTTGTGCAGGAGACAATGATGGCCAGCAACTTACATAGAGGGCTATTGATGGACACTAGCCACTATGTCTATGTCCTCCCTCTGCTGTCTGAGGCAGTATGCCTCTGAATTGCTGGGAATTACAAGTAAGGAGAGTGCTGCTGTGCTCAGGTCCTGCTTGTGGGCTTTGCAATGGCACATCTGGTTGGCCACTGTAAGAACAGGATGCTGGGCAAGATAGGCTTTTGGTTGACCTTTCGCTCTTAAGTTCTGCTTCCATTGTTGGAGGCAGCAATGCTTCTGAATACTAGTGGGTAGGGGAGAGTGCTCTTGTGCTTGGGTCCTGCTTTAGGGCCACCTGGTTGGCCATGGAGACAATAGGATGCTGGACTAGATTCATCAGGGTCTTCTGGAATTAAGCTGGCTTTCCTTGCCATTGGTTAAGGCTCCCTGCTGGGCTCCCTGCATTCCACCCCAACAGCTCCACTGGGCACCAGCTGTCTGCTCTGGAGGCATGACAAATTCAGCACCCTGGTCCCAGTGCCAGAGAGATGCCTGCTTTCAGGAAGCCCACCGAGAAAGCATCCAAGATGACAACATGCTCACCTTCCATGCTTCTGGGGCCACATACCTGTGGTGGGTGGGATGAGAGGCAAAAGTGGGTGGAGCAATGAATGTGACACAAAATAGTCATAAGCAATAAAACACATCTAAAAGTACACCAGGTCAAGCAATTTCCACCCAAATCATAGTGAGATGTAAATATAAAGATACCAAAAAAATAATATAAATAAGAACAGCCCCCTGCCCCCCCCAACCCTAAACACTGCTCCAACCCAAAAAATCTATTCAGCAGTCTCAGCTTTTGTAGCTGGAGTTATTTGGAGACCCACCTTCCCAGGCTAGGTGGGGAAAAGCCTGCAAGGCAGGGAGCAGGTCTTCCAGGACTCACATCCAAGATGGAAATCCCTCTCTGGATTCAGGTAAGTCCATATTCTCTTTCTGACAGATGGAGACCTCGCCCCACAAATCGGAATCCAGGTGCTGTTAAACGCATTTATTTATAAAAGTATTTGTATATCATTTAAAAAATATTAAAGTGGTTTACAGCAATAAAACCATAAAATAAAACCATAAACAGTTAAAAGCAAGCACCAGTTGACTATTGTGGAAGGATGCGCTCTTAATTGCTTGCATGGGTCTGGTGGAATAGGAAAGTTTTCAACAGGCATTTAAACGTTGGCACAGAAGGCACCTGCTCAATCTTCATTGGCAGAGCATTTCACAGGAATGACAATCAAGGTTCAGTTTCTTGTTCTTGTCAAACAAGCTTCACCAACTCAGGGGTATGACAAATGGCACTCTTGCAGATGATTTCAGTGATGGAGCTGGAATAGAAGGACTCAGGGGATCCCTGAGGTTCCTTGGACCTAAGCTGTTCAGGGCTTTGTTAATTAATACAAGGAACTTGAACCAGACTCTGTAGTAGATAAGCAGCAAGATGCCTATTTAATATTACCTGTCCTTCTTCCTAGGGGATGGCTACTACCTTGCAATTGGAGGAGCAGTAGCACAGCACAACTGGTCCCATATCATGACAGTCCTGCAGGACAAGAAGTTCCAGTGCCAGTTGATTGACCAGTCAGAACAGCTTGGAATGATCAGCATCCAGGGGCCGTACAGGTGAGAGTCACAGGTGGGAAATGGACCCAGGGGTAGACTGGTTGTTCTTTTTAACCCATGACTGAATAAATTAGGATATTTGTTGTATACACTTGGTGGTTCATTCCCCAGTGGCATCTCCAGGTGGGTCTGGGAGAGACTTATCTCTGAATCCCTGGAGAACCTGCCGTCAGTCAATATTGAGTAGATGATATTGAGCTAGATGTAACTCAGTAGCCTGACTAGGGCTGGATCTATACAGATATAAAAAAACACTATGGGAAAAAAATGCTATAGGGGAGAAAACGCTCCCAAGGCAATCTGCCATTGACTTTGGATTCTGCTCTACAGTACCATCTGGTGTCACATTTTTATAATGCATTTTTAATGTTATAAATTGGTATCTGAAGAAGTATGCATGCACACGAATGCTCATATCAATAACTATCTTAGTTGGACTCTAAGGTGCTACTGGAAGGAATTTTTTAATTTTGTTTCAACTACAGCAGACCAACACCTACCTGTAAATTAGGTATAAGACTGTTTCCTCTGTTCCATGGGGCTCTGGATTTGGAGGCTCTAAAAAAAAATCTCAAGAGCCAACACCCCCTCATCCTCAATTTTAATGTTCCATGGCCAGGTGAAATACCCACTGATTTTTTTTTTTTTTTGGCAGCAGTTAAACGGATTTCAATGAGTTTGAGAAATTGATCAAGAGGGCTTTGTAAATTTCTAGTTTGGGGATTGTCTTAGATGGAAAGTACCCATATCAGCTCCTGCTTGTGGACTTCCTATTGAGAAGACGGGGTGAGATGGGCATCCTTTGGCTGGATCCAGCACCCAGGCTCTTCTTATGTTCTTCCTTCACTGGGATTTCCAAGTGGGGAGAGTTTCTGTTGTGCTCAGATCCTGCTTGCAAGGGTTTCCCATAATGGACATCTGGTTAGGCGTTGAGAAAACAGGATGCTAGAATAGATGGGCTTTTGGTCTGATCCAGCAGGGCATATTTTATGCTCTTATATCTACAGAATTATGGTGACTTCACAAATGCTATTTAGGAAAAGTGGGGTGGTGGCCTCCCCCTTTCCTTTTCTCCCTTCTCTTGCACATGTATTTATACCCACACCCACCCACACTCACACACTCACACACCTTCCTTTGGTCTTCAGTATTCCACAGTAGCATATTGATTATCTTGTCAGCTGCTTAATTTTACATCCTGAGATTCTGTCTGCACTATATGTTCAAAGCAGTATTGTACCACTTTAAGCAAGCATGACTTCTCACAAAGAAGAAGAAGAAGAGGAGTTTAGATTTGATATCCCGCTTTATCACTACCTGAAGGAGTCTCAAAGTGGCTAACATTCTCCTTTCCCTTCCTCCCCCACAACAAACACTCTGTGAGGTGAGTGGGGCTGAGAGACTTCAGAGAAGTGTGACTAGCCCAAGGTCACCCAGCAGCTGCATGTGGAGGAGCAGGGAAGTGAACTTTATTCCCCAGATTACGAGTCTATCGCTCTTAACCACTACACCATACTGACTCTCCTACCACCTGGGAACTGTGGTTTTTTTTAGGGTGCTGAGAGTTGCAAGGAGACCTCTGTTCCCCTCAGAGAGCTACTGTTCGCAGAGTGGTTTAACAACTGATCCCTCTTTCAAGAGAACTCTTGGAAGCTGCCTTATCTCAAGTCAGACCAATGGTCTATCCAGCTCAGTATTATCTATGCTGACTGGCAGCAGGCCTCCAGGATTCCAGACATAGGCCTGTCACACCCCTACCTGGAGATTCCACTGGGGATCGAACCTTGGGACCTTCTCCATGCAAGGCTGACACTCTCCCAAAATCGGCCAAGAGATTCCCTGTGGAGCACGTATCATGTCTCTCTGGAGCTTTCCTTTTCCTCCTGATTAGCTTTCTGAGGGCCCTTTCTTGCCAGCTGTCTCTGTGATGGCACATTTCTGAGGGCAGGCAAAGCTTTGCAACTGGAGTCTAAGAGGATTTCCACTCATTATCCTTGCATTCACACCCTTCATTTTCATAATGCTGCCCATGGCTGTGTTAATGGCATCCTGTTTCATCAGCCCAGAGCAGATCCTCAGGGGACAGCAATTGCTTGTCAGCCTTGGTGCGCTGGCGTCTGTGATGTGCCAAGGGACCCTATGCTCAGTGGGCCCCAAAATATCCTGGTCCACTAAAGATAATCTCTGGCTCCTGTCACTTTTCTGTGTCAGCTTATTCAGGGTGGGACAGGAAGATCCTCAAAAGCTTTCCTGGCATGTTTAAAGAAAGTGAGCACTCATTACCACAGATTATGGAGGAACTAAGATTTTCAATGTTAGCAGGAAAGTCTGGAAACCATGCTTTATGAGGAACAGTTGAGGGAGCTGGGTATGTTTAGCCTAGAAAAGAGGAAACTGAGAGGAGTTATGATAGCCACCTTCAAATATTTCAAGGGCTGTCACATGGAAGATGGAGCTAGCTTGTTTTCTCCTGCTCTGGAGGGGAGGACCTGAACCAATGGCTTCAAGTTACAAGAAACATCAGCTAAACATCAGGAAGAACATTCTGACAGTAATTGCTGTTCAACAGTGGAAAGTTCTACCACAAGAGGTGGTGTACTCTATCTTGGAGGTTTCAAGTAGAGGTTGGATGGCCATCTGTCATGGATGCTTTAGTTGAGATTCCTGCCTTGGGGTACATTCCTACCGTGGGGTCCCTTCCAACTCTACGATTCTATGATTCTAAGAATCCCTTCCCCTGCTCTGAAGCCACATTCTGAGAAGCGGTGTTGGAGAATTCCATTTAAAACAGGAATGAGTTGGGGCTAGTTAGCTATGCTCTTTACTGCTGCCAGCTTGAAGATTGCCCTCTATTGGGAAGACCTTAAAGCCTAATGTCTGATGGGATGGCAAGGGGAAGTTTGGGAGAAAGAAAGTCCTTCTTCACACAGCATGTTGTTGAACTATGGAGCTCACTTCCACAGGAGGAAGAGATGGCCACCAACCTAGATGACTTTAAAAAAAGGATTGGACAAATTCATGGAAGAGGAGAGGGCTATCAATGGCTACTAGCCACAATGGCTATGCTCCACCTCCATGGTCAGAGCAGTGATTCTTCTGCCTACCAGTTACTGGAAACTCCAGGAGGGGATGTTGTTGTGTTCAGGTCTTGCTTGCTAGTTTCTCATTGGAGCATCTCTTTGGTCAGTGTGGGAACAGACTAGATGGGACATCAGCTTGATCCAGTGGGCTCTTATGCTCTTATGGGCTCTGGCTGTTTCCTAACATCTAACATAAAGCAGAAGTGTAAGAGGCCAAACTAAACATAATCATACTGGCAAGGGATGGCCCCCTGTATCAGCTATGCAAATAGAAGTGATGTCAGTGTCAGACCTCCAGCTTCTCATGCTTACTTATGGATAGGCTACATCATAGAGAACTGAAGCCTTGGCAAGGCATTCAATGATCCAGTTATTTGACGTTGCCCCCGCTCAGTTTTCCTTCTTATACATGACTGGTGTATGTATGTAACATTCTATGGATTTTGCTGGAGTTGGCCCATGTCATTTTAACATTTGCTTACTCATTTTATTTAATGACATTTGCACAGCACCTGACTGTAAAAGAGATACCCCCCAAAAAAAGTTTAAAAAGAGAACGAAACAATCAAAGTATTAGTAAAACCACTTAAAACAACATTAAAAAATGAAAATCAGCGACAAACTAAAAAATATATTAAAACACACGTCCACATTCTGAACATCTAGGTAGGCTTGTCTAAGCAAGAATGTTTTCAGCAGGCACCAAAAAGAGTACTTGGAAGGCACCTTCCCAGCAGACAGTGAGATGGATCATTGGCCAAAGTGGAAGAAATTTGAAGGCCCTTGGTAGTTGCTTTGCGTTTGGGGTATGGAATGTGAGGAGGTGTCAGCTTGCCCTTTGCCTCAGGCAGCAACATATCATGGGCTGGCCCTCATGGCAGGGATTGTGGGGAGTGTTGGAAGGGTGTGTGTGTGCGTGTCATTCCTGGCAGTTGGTCGCCATATTCTCCTCACCAGGGTTCCTCTCCTTCCTCACAGCCGCGCTGTCTTGCAGGAAGTCCTGGAGACGGACCTCAGCAATGAAGCCTTCCCTTTCTCCACTCACAAACTGGTGAAAGCTGCAGGCTGCACGGTAGGGATCTCAGTGTGGATTTGCTTTTTTGCCATGGCAACTCAAAGCAACTTACGATATTTTATGCAAAACAAAAAACATGCAACATCAGCATAAAAAACCAACATATTAAAAGATAATTCTTTTTTTTTAAAAAAAACTACATTAAAACACCCCATCTGTGCAAAAAGGCAAAGGCCTGATGAAATTGGAATGTTTTTACCTGGCACCATCATTGCATATATTTGGATGCCAGATGAATCTCCCCAAGCTTTCCATAAGTAGGGAGCCACCACTGAAAAGTCCCCATTCTCGTATTCCTGTTATTATTAATATTTCATAACCCGACCTACACCATAAGGTCCTAGCGTGTGGATTGCAGTCATTTAAAAATGCAATAGAGAGAGACTCCCTTATCCTCATCCTCATCCTCTGTATGCTGTTGCATGCAGAAGACCGTAGGTTCAACCCCCATCATTTCCAGGTGGGACTGGGGAGGACACTTGCCTGAAACCCTGGAGAGCCACTGCTAATTAGTGCGGACAATATAGAGCTGGCTGGACCACAGATCTAACTTGGTATAAGGCACTTCTCTCTGTTCCATTGCCTTATAGCTGGCAAAATAATTTTCCTTTGGCAGAGGATTTGCCTTGAACAGAATTAAGTGGTGTGATTTGTTTGTTTGTTCTTTTATCAGGGTGGAAATAGAGCCATAAGCAGAGCTACCCCTGTTGAATTTCTTCCTGCCTTGTAGTTGTTAAGACATGGCCAGGAATTGGACGGGGAATAGGTTAAAGCCTAGCGAAGAGAGACGCTGAAGTTGGTGGGCTTAAAAAAGACAAACGAGGAGTGGGGGTTAATTCTCAAAAGACATGTCTAAAATGAAAAGCTACTAGAGTAGAATTCTCTGCTCAAAAGAGCAACTCCCTCAGCAGCCATGGGGTGGGAAACTGAAAGCGGATTGTGGGTTTATTTTGAGCTCCCCTGACAATAGAGCCTTGGCTGGGAGCTGTCACACTCTCAGTGGCGCAGCAAAGCATTTCTGAAGGTTGACAATCTAATCAGGAGGGGTGTGAATGTTCAGAGCTTTTTGTAGGTGGGTGGGAAGCTGGAAAAGAATTAACCCTTTCTTTAAATTTTCAGAGGTTAAGCTCAGAAAGCAGGGCTAGGAGAGGAGAAACTGCAGTTATTTTGCCACATGCCACAGAGCTGAAGAGTGATTGGAAAGCACGTGGTTTTGGGGGCTGCTGTCAGGATAGATGCAGGAAGCTGCCACCAGGTTCTTGAGCTTGCATAGACTAGTGTTGCTGGATCTGACTGGCAGGAGCTCTCCTAGAGACCCTTATGACCCAAGATCCTTTTGGCTGAAGCTGGTGATAACTGACCATGGTCCCTCATAAATGTTTCTACCTCTTTGCCTCTGAATGCCAGTTGCTGGGAAACGTAAGGGTGGAGAGTTGCTTTTGTGCTCTGGTCCTGCTTACAGGTTTCCAACTGGGGTATCTGGTTGTCCACTGTAGCAGAACAGCTGACCCTCTGTCCTGATTGATCTATTGTGATAGTAGGACCTCTATACCCAGAGAAAGTCTACCTTTGGATGCCAGGTGGTGGGGTCCTGGTTGAGGGCTTTTCAGAAGAGGCATCTGGTTGGCCACTGTAAGAACTGGATTCTGGACGAATGGGCCATTGGCCTGATCCAGCAGCCAGGCCCTTCTTATATTCTCTGACAGCTGAGGGACTCTCCACATGGCCAATCAAAGCTGATAACTTGACACTTCCTTCCATGTCTCACTTTGTTCCCTGTCCTTAATAAACGGATTTGAACAGCTATCCTCCGCTTAGGAGCCCATGAATATTTCATCTGGCTAATCTAGATTAATGCAACGTGTCGTGTTAAATGATCATCTCCGGAGGAAGGCTTGGAAATCAGCAGGGCTGACGGCTCCATTCCTCCGGGTGGTCGGGGAGTGGGGGGCTCATCATGCTGCTGACAGGCCCCCATTGTGCTGGTGTAATTGTCAGTGCCTCATTCCCTTCCAGGGGTTTGATGGGACTCAAGGATAGGAAATAAATCTGCTATTTTAAAATACATCCCGTGGGGAAATTCAGAGGACCAGAAGAGCAAGGAGCGAAGGAGAAAAACAACTGTGAGGTGTCCCATTGTATTAACTCAGTTGCTCTGGTGACACGCCATCTCCTGTCTCTAGCACCAGTAGGCCAACTGTCGCAAAGTTAGAACAAAAAAATATGACTGTAGATGGGCGAAAGGGGTGAAGAGCATGACACACTGAATAAAAACCCAAGTTGAGACACAGGACAGATTATCCTATTAGGCATGGGGTGCTGGCCAAGGGTGGCATGTCTTTATGTCCTTCCTTCCTTCCTTCCTTCCTTCCTTCCTTCCTTCCTTCCTTCCTCCCTCCCTCCCTCCCTCCCTCCCTCCCTCCCTCCCTCTCTCTCTCTCTCTCTCTCTCTCACGTAAACATATCTCCAGCACTCCACAGCCTCCCTGGCTGCCCTGTGGGATGAATTAACTTCCTGACATCTTCCCCAGGCTTTAAATGATGTGCTGGCACCCAGTGAGGCTGCAGAGAGGGTCAGGCTGCTGGTGAGGTGATATTTGGAATAAATGAAAAGCCATTCCCAAGGGTCCCCGGCCACTTCAAAACTAAGGCAAGGATGGGAAAACAACAATACCATTGTGAGAACATGGTGCTGAGGTAGATGGGCCACTGACCTTATCCAGCATCCAAGTTCCTCTTTAAGTTCCTATGTTCTTCCTTCTCAGGTTCGTGCCATGAGACTGTCGTTTGTGGGAGAGATGGGTTGGGAGCTTCATGTCCCCAAGGAGCACTGCGTGAGGGTCTACCGGTCAGTTATGAAGGCTGGCGCCAGGCATGGCATCATCAATGCTGGCTACAGGGCCATCGACTCTCTCAGCATTGAAAAAGGTATTTGGACAGTCCTTGATTCTATCTGCAGTGATGGCCTGGAGACAGACTTCTATCTAGCTCAGATATTGGGGATCCTGCACTGCCCTCTCAATGCCCTCTTATCATTCCTGCCTATTAGCTTTGCTGTTTGGGACTGATGGGATTTGGAAAATCATTAACATCTAGATGGCAGCAGAATGGGAAAGGCCAGCTAATACTGACTATCCATGCTTTCCAAGCCCTTCCAGGAGATCCCAAGGATTGATGAACCTGGGACTTCTTGGTCCCATAGAGGGGGAACCTGTGACCCTCTAGATTTTAGGCAGCCCTTATAATCCATGACCATTGGCCATACTCAGTCCATCTGCATCTGAAGGCACAGAGGTTCCCTCTGAAGCAAAGGTAGACAACATGATGCCCTCTAGACATTGTTGGACTTCAGCTCCCATCACCATCTCTGACAGTTGGCTATGCTGGATCTGATGAGGTTTGGAGTCCTCAAACATCTGAAGGGCCAAAGGTTTCTCCACCCCTGCTTTCTTGTTTTCAGTTTGTCTTGAAATCCTGCTGGAATTCCTGACTAGTTGTGGTCATGGAGTGAAGATGCCACTGAAACCCAGACCTGTATAATAACGGGATAATCAGATTTCCCCTCTGAACATTATTTGAGTGTTGCCATTTTGGATCAGGCTAAGCCTTCTCAACAGCCACTTTGATTCAAACTCTACTGGCAGCTGTGTCTGAATCTCTCTCTGTGTGCATGCCAAAAGCCCACAGTCATAATGGAGGCTACAGACTTATTTGCCCTCATTCCATTTCTGCTTCCCAGACTTGATTGATTATTTCCCCATTTCTCAGGCTACTTATGGTCACAGAGACATCATAGCTCTTAGGGGAAGGGTCATAGCTCAGTGGTAGAGCACATGCTGTGCATACAGAATGTCCCAAGTTCAATCCCCATTTGCCTGGGAAAAGCTCCTTCCTGAGCTAGATAGACTATTGGTCTGACTTGATAAATAGCAGCTTCTGGTGGTTCTAGATCACTGAAATTGTATTTCCTATCTTGGGAATACTATTATTATCATAGGAGCCAACTCCTAGCGGCTGAGGGGTCTTGAGCTTCCCCAATAAAATATTTGAGGGGGCTGGGGCCCCTCAGATTTGCTGGGCATTGCCATTCAAATGATGTACATGCACCGCATCATGTGATCAATTACCTGCCCCCCCCATATTTTATTATTGTTGCAATTTAGTTGTAGTAGTTGTAATTGTTATGTAACATTTGTAACATGCATTTGCTCTGAGTAGGTTAGGTGCTGGAAACATGGATTTGGTGGGCTGGTATGAAGTTGTCTCTCTCAGAATAGGCTTGGATGAAGCCCAATGTCTCTCAAAATGGGTTTGGATGAAACCTGATTGTCCTGTAAGGATGATCTGAGGGAGCATGTCAAAAAACTGGGCACTTTCTGAGTTGATCTGGGTGGAGGGAGTTTACCTTCCATTGCCAGGGAGTCATCTCTATGTGGTCTGTCTGTGGCTGTTGTGTTTCTTCTCAGGCTACAGGCACTGGCATGCAGACCTCCGTCCTGATGATACTCCCCTAGAAGCTGGCCTGGCTTTCACATGCAAGCTCAAAACTCACACCCCTTTCCTCGGGAGGGAAGCCATTGAGGCTCAGAAAGCAGCTGGAATATTCCGCCGCCTCGTCTGCTTCACCACTGATGAGTGAGTAGCCACTGGTAGGCAGTTGCATGTATCTGATGGCACCTAGCTCAACATTTCTGATCAGACTCTCAGGTTGGCCTTCAGGCCTCTCTAATTTGCAAAAGGACAAGGACTGTCACTCAGCTAGTAGAGCACATGGCTCTCCAGGCAGAAGTGTGGACTCCACACCATCTCCAGGCAGGGCTGGGAATGTCCCTTTCTGCAACCTTGAAGAGTCAGTGTTGACAATACTGAGATGGATCAATCTAAATTAGCCTCCTCCATTGCCCTCTGCAGATGTCAATGTCAAAACCTCTCCAGATCTTTGCAAAACAACTGCTACTTCCTATCTTGAAGAAGTATGCATGCACACGAAAACTTATACCCAGAAAAAACTTAGTTGGTCTCTAAGGTGCTACTGGAGAATTTTTTAAATTTTTATTTATTCATTTCGTCTATGTCAGACCAACATGGCTACTTACCTGGATCTAGAACTGCTACTTCTATTAGGTATTCTATAATTGGAATCAAATCTGCAACAGGCTAGTCCATGTTAGTCCTACTCAGAGTAAACCCATTGAAGCTGATGCACATTTTTAACTTAGCTCTACTGATTTGTAATGGATCTACTTTAAGCAAAACCTATTCACAGAAACACCCCCCCCAAGTTTTGCTTGATAGTTCATTATACTGAGAACCAGGTTTTCATCTGTGATTGGGTACAATTGGACATTATTTTGAATCAAGATGATGGACAGAATCTTTCAAAACTACCCTGATTTTAACCAAATTTTGCACAATGGTTCCTGAACCAGTTTTTATCTATATTTGGATCCAGTTGGATGCCATTTTGAATCAAGATGGCAGACCAAACCTTTCAAAACTGCCCTAATTTTAATCACTGATTTAAAAAATGCACTGACTTTTGCATTTCTTAGAATTCCTGGGCAACATACTGGGTGTGACGCTGCTAGTGTTGAAGGACTGGATGTTTTTGATGGTTCACATTTCATGTAGTTTAGCAATTACCTTCATTTAGAAGTGGGTGCACCATGGGTATTTTAATTTCTGAACAAGTTTGATGGCTAGTGTGCAGCACTTTTTAGCACTGACTGTTTCTGACAGCTGACAGATCTCATATCCGAAGCCTTCTAAAAGGAACAGGAGATGCCAGCAGCACTTGAAATACCGAAGCAAAGATTTCGAAACGTGCCCCTGAATTGCATCCAACCTTTTGACACATTACTTTGTGAAATTGGGAAATGATAAGCTGGGAGAGGATCTTATGTTGGATACTTGCAAATGTTTGTTTATTCAATGCTCTAGTCTCTCTCCTCAGTTCCTGAATTTGCAGCAAGGCAAGTTTCTGACATGATTTGCCCTCTGCCATAAACTTGCATCATACCTGATGCCTTTCTACCTAATGGCTTTCTCTGCTCTCTCCAGAAAAGTGCCAATGTTTGGTTTGGAGGCCATCTTCAGGAATGGCAAAGCTGTTGGGCACATTCGTAGGGCAGACTTTGGACATGCTATCAACAAGACAATAGCTTATGGCTACATCCGGGATCCTGATGGTGGACCGGTGAGTCTTGGAAGCAGCACATCTCCAAGTTGCATAGAGATGAGTGGGCAATTCTGTATTTGGTGCCAGGAGTGCAAATTATACTTGAAAATGCAGGCTTTCTGTTCCTGCCTTTATAAAACTGACACAAAACAGTACAGGGAGGTTCCATGAGTTAGCGCCAATGAAACTGCATCAGGTTTCTTTTTTGGGGGGGTAGTTGTTTGATTAATTGGTTAATTAATTAGAATTATTACTGGGTTGACACAACAATGAAACCCCAGATCGGGACCATGGGTCAAGTCAGAGTGAGAACTGGGTGGTGTGCAGCCCTCTCTGATGAATTGGTTTGTGGCTGTTCTTGTGTTTTATTCATATCTTGTTTCTTTCCTATTTTAAATCTCATCATGAGCTGACCCTGAGCTGTTGAGAGAGCTGTAGGGTAACTAGTTGAAATACTTTTAAAATGAATAATTATGAAGGGGCAGTAGCCCCACAGCCCCAAAGTTATTTAGCAGCCCCTGCCTGCCTGCCCACCTTTTCCCCAATCCAAGAAGGAGATACACCTGTCACTGTGGACATGATTTCCAGCAGTTTAATGACTTTGCCTTCCCTATGCCTTTAGCCTCTTCCCTTCTCCCTTTTGCTGGCATCTAGTAATGCAACAGAGGAGCCTTAAGCGAAAAGCGGGGGGGGGGGGGGGGGGAGCTTGACATCAAAGGGAGGGAGGGAGGGGTGGTGTGTGTGTGTGTTGGGGAGGGGAGGAATTGTTGGTGAAGCTGAAATCTCTTGACAGTTTGTTTTGGACCAGATGGACAAGCCACAAGGGACGAGGGCTTTTGTGTGCACGTGCAAGAGGTTGAGATGGGAACACTGTGCTGTCACGAAATGAGATGATGATAAGGTTTCCTTGGGTGCACTGTGACATTCAGCTGTTCCCTGCTGTGGATTTAGGGTCATTGACCAATTATGGAGTTTTTACTTGATACGTTGACTTTTTATTGATGAAGCTGTGTTGCCCTGTGTGCCTTAGAACAGGGGCTGTATCTCACTGGGAGAACATCTGCTTCGAATGCAAAAGATTCAGTCCCCAGCATCTCCAGGTAGGGCTGGAAGAGACTCTCTTTCCAAAACCCTAGAGAGTCACTGCCAGTCAGTGTAGACAGTACTGAGCTAGATGGACCAAATATCTGACTCAGTGAAAGGCAGCTTTCAATGTATCTGTTTAATTCAGCCTCTGCTTTCAGAACCACGGGACTGGAATTTTGCTTTTCTAAAGAAAAATGAATTGCAGCAGCAGAGTGCAGGTTCAATCTCCAGCAACTCCCATCTGAAACCCCTGGAGAGCCATTGCCGGTCAGTGCAGGCAGTACTAAGTGAGATGGACTGACTATAGAAGGCAGCTTTCTATATTCCAGAACAGCAATTTTGATGCAGTGTTTTTCTGTTTGTTTACTGAACTTTCCTTTCAACCACCTCCAATGTTTTCTTCACATTGCTTGCTACCCACATAACAGCATCCTTGAATTGATGTGTTCAGAGGGGCACCTCACCTCCAAAAAACCTTTAGTTCAGGCACTGTGAACCCCCAATTAAAGCAGTGGAAGGGCCCCCCATGCTGGGAAACAGTGCTGCTGCTGCTGCTGCTGTGGCAGGCAGGTGATGTTCTGCTGAGTGGACTGATCACCAAATGTGCCCTGCAGAATGCATTGCTCATTAAGCAGATGTTTGACATGTAGGGTTGCTCTTTCCCACTTGGCATGATAATCCCAGTCTCATTTGCATGTTAATAGCAGCCGTAAGAAGAACAAGGAGGAAAATTAAACGAAACCCTTTTGGTGGGAACATATCTAATACTTATATCTACATGGCTTTGTCTCATCTTCAGGTCTCCCTGGACTTTGTGAAAAGTGGTGAATACACCTTGGAAAGGATGGGGGTCCCTTACGCAGCTAAAGCACACATTAGGACACCCTTTGATCCAGAGAACAAGAGAGTGAAAGGGATCTACTGAGATGGATGGACAAAGGATTGGACTATGACTAGACTATAAGCAGGCTGGGGCAGGGGACAAAATCTTCAGGGTCCTGATGACTCAGCAAAATTCCACAGAGCTTAGGACCCAAGGAAAACTTGAAGAGCCCTGCTGGACCAGATCAATGTGGAAGTGACCTCCACCAATTAATTGGTAGTGGCCAGTGAAATGCCTCAAGAAGAAGCTCTGTAGCAGATCATGGTGGACAATCTGATCATGTTCCTTCCCCCCCACCCCACTCTACCCCATGCAGTGGAGGCTGGTCCATTAGGGCAATGCCCCACCAACCCCACTCTGTCTTCAGCTAGCTCCTATATGCCTTATTTCCTACTTACGAGAAGCCTAGGGAATGGCATTGCTTGTCAGCTTCCTCCTCCTCCTCCTTAGTCTCAGTGTTGCCCTTTGTAGAAGTCAGCTGGTAGGAGGATGGGGACAACACTGGAATTAGTTGGCCCTGCCTGTCACTGGCTCTGGCTCCACCTATAGCTCGGGTGCCCTGCGTTCCCCACTACCAGTTTCAATGAGGATCAGCCTCTACTGCCTCTATGATTTCTCTTCAGCATCCACTACTCCTGTCAATCTTACCATGAACTTCCTTTACGGTTGAGATGCTGAACGCCTTCTGGGACATATTGCTATTTCTATTGACAACTGGACACAAATCGGTGCGCTACTGTCTTGATTTCAACACAACCATCCAGCCCCTGTCCTGTCCAAGAAATCAGAGTTGGGTCACTTAATGGCTTTTAACAGTGTGATCCTAACCTTGCCTGCTCAGAAGGCCCGCTGAATTCAGCGGCAGCTTGGGAATGCAGCCAAACTGATTAAATTTGCTTACAAATAAAAGCAGTTCTTGGGATGAAAGTAGCAGACTTTCTTAATGATCTGAAGGCTTCTCACTGTCAGGTGGCATCTTAGAAGAGGCAGGTGGAATGCCCTGTCTAGAAGCTAGAGATAAATACGTTTTAGGAGCCAGTGTAGTGAAGTGGTTAAAGAGTCTTGGACTAGGACCCAGGAGGCCAGGGTTCAAATCCCTACTTAAAGGTGAAAGCTGGTGGGGGAGCTTGGGTCAAGTGCTCTCTCTTGGCAAATCCAACTCACAGGGTAATTATGGTGAGAAAATGGAGAGAAGGAGGAGAAGAAGAACCCTGCATATAATTATGTTTAATTTTATTGAATATTGAAATGAAAGTTTGGAAAGCTAATGTATTTGGAGCAGCAATGGAGGGAGGGAAAAAGAAGGAACATGGGGGAAGTCAGCTTTTAAATTTCTATTAATTTGGTGACAATTCATTGAAATTAATGGAAAATCAATAAAAATAATTGGCAAAAAGAAGAAGAACCTTGCAGGATCAGGCCAAAGGCCCATCTAGTCCAGCATCTTGTTCTTGCAGTGTCCAATCAGATGCCCATTATGGGAAGCCCACAAGCAGGGCCACTGAACTAAAAATATAAGAAAAGCCCTCCTGGATGAGGCCAACAGTCCATCTACTCCAACTTCCTGTTCTCAGAGAGTGGCCAACCGGATGCCCCAGTGGGAATGAGCACAAGAACATTCTCTCCTGTGGTTTCCAGAAACTGATATTCAGAAGGAATAAGGCAAGCAGGGCTCTCAAGCAAACCATAGAGTTAGAAGTGACAAGCCAACTAGAACACCCCTTTTGCAGATGCAGTCTCCTGGTCTTCAAATACACAAATAAACAATGATGATTAATATCTTTGTGTTCCTTCCATAGACTGTGAGGTTTGTCCATCAAGAAGAGTGCACATACACATTGCAGCAGGCTTGGTGTGATATTTGCAATTACATTTATTTATAAATGTTGCAGGTTGAGTTGTAACTATTAACGGGTTTGTGGGTGAAAAACACACACAGATGGTCCGTGTTCCTCCATCACATCAGCTCAGGTCCACAGACCAATCATTCCTCAACACAGAGGGCATTAGGCTCATTTTCTGTGTTTTGACACTCCCACTCAATTTGATTATTATTTTAAAAGACTTCCTCTTTTGAGCTCTGGAGCAGAACTTGGGGTGGGTCAGAGGAACACCTGGTGGGATCTGGTTTATAGGCAGAGCCAAAGGGGAGTCAGGCCTTGTTATGTGCCTCAGAATGGGGCCATCTATGAAGATACATCTGTGAGGCTCATTTTTGTTTGAGAAAAAGTCCCGTCGCTCACCCGCAGAGCTGCTATGATTGAAATCCAAGCATACTGCTCTCTGTAGGCTTGTTCTAACTTCTGAACAGAGCTTCACTCAACACCCCCACACACCTCAAAAAACCCCGGCTCTAGGTCTGCCTCCTGGGGTGGTAAAGAGATTCTCCTTTTCTCATTATCCCTTTATGAGGATTGCAGCTGTCTGCTTAAAAGCCCAACCTGTACTATACATTCCAAGCAGTATTATCACAGCTTAACAATTCTCTCCCCCCCCCCAAAAAAAAAAGAATCATGGGAACTATAGCTTGTTCAGGGTGTTGAAAGCTGTTAGAGTTACAGTTCCCAGAGTTCGCTGTGAAGAGGGATTGATTGTTAAACCACTCTGAGAATTGTAGCCCTGTTAGGAGACACAGACCCCATCCCCATTCTCCTAACAGTTCTCTGTACCCTTAATGAATTATTGGAGGGAAATAATATTTGGGGGAAGTTTAAAGTGGTATCATAGTGCTTTAAATGTAAGGTGTGGATGAGGCCTAAGTTAGGTCCAGCTCTCACTTTAAAGGCACCTTGTTGAGTTTAACTAGAGTGGGGGACACTGGGGGACGGACTAGGTTGGGCTCGCAGCTTGACTCTGGTTCCTGTAGTATCTCTTTGATCTTCGGTACAGGTTGCCTCTCCCATTCACCCTGGAGAGAGAAGCAGTTTATTAATTATTCATCATCATCATCATTTTACATACATCTCACGGTAAGTCACAGTAACTTACAAATGCACTATAAAAACTGCAAAGAAATATTTTGAATAACAGTGCAAATCAGCAACAATGAACAAGAGGTTTATAAATGATAACAGACTGAATGTTTAGCCTGAAAAAGAGGAAACTGAAAGGAGATACAATAGCCATCTTCAAATATTTGAAGGGCTATCACGTGGAGGATGGACGAAGCTTGTTTTCTCCTGCTCTGGAGGGTAGGACCCAAACCAATGGCTTCAAGTTACAACAAAAGAGATTTGGACTAAACATCGGGAAGAACTTTCTGACCTCATTGGATGTTTTTAAGCAGATGTTGGGTGGATGCTTTAGTTGAGTTTTCTGCATCAAAGGGGGTTGGACTAGATGACCCTTGGGATCCCTTCCAATTCTATGATTCTATGATTCTGATTCTGTGAATGCCTAAGATAGAGACTTCATCCTGCTGGAAAAGCTTGTCCAGACAAAAACATCTTCATTCGTTTCTGGAAAGTGCCAGCAGGATGTACCTGTGGCATCACAAGATTCATGCTGTTCTACAGAACAGGAGCAGCCATACTGAAAGACCTGCCCCAAGTTGCTAAAAAGCAGTAGTTCTGATATTTTAGGATCTTTGAGGAGAAACTCACCTGGGGAAATAAGTGACCTTCCTGGGTATCTAAAAGTGTATATTTAATAATAATAATAATAATAATAATAATAATAATAATAATAATAATTTATTTATACCCTGCCCATCTGGCTGGGTTTCCCCAGCCACTCTGGGCGGCTTCCAACAAAACACTAAAATACAATAACCTATTAAACATTAAAAGCTTCCCTAAACAGGGCTGCCTTCAGATGTCTTCTAAAAGTTTGGGAGTTATTTTTCTCTTTGACATCTGGTGGGAGGGTGTTCCACAGGGCGGGTACCACTACTGATAAGGCCCTCTGCCTGGTTCCCTGTAACTTGGCTTCTTGCAGCAAGGGAACCGCCAGAAGGCCCTCAGTGCTGGACCTCAATGTCCGGCAGAACGATGGAGGTGGAGACGCTCCTTCAGATATACTGGACCGAGGCTGTTTAGGGTTTTAAAGGTCAGCACCAACACTTTGAATTGTGCTTGGAAACGTACTGGGAACCAGTGTAGGCCTTTCAAGACCAGTGTTATATGGTCTCGGCGGCCGCTCCCAGTCACCAGTCTAGCTGCCGCATTCTGGATTAGTTGTAGTTTCCAGGTAACCTTCAAAGGTAGCCCCACATAGAGCGCATTGCAGTAGTCCAAGCGAGAGATAACTAGAGCATGCACCACTCTGGCGAGACAGTCTGCGGGCAGGTAGGGTCTCAGCCTGCATACCAGGTGGAGCTGATAAACAGCTGCCCTGGACACAGAATTGACCTGCGCCTCCATGGACAGCTGTGAGTCCAGAATGACTCCCAGGCTGCGCACCTGGTCCTTCAGGGGCACAGTTACCCCATTCAGGACCAAAGAGTCCTCCACACCCGCCCGCCTCCTGTCCCCCCAAAACAGCACTTCTGTCTTGTCAGGATTCCACCTCAATCTGTTAGCCGCCATCCATCTTCCAAGGATTTAGCCATGTCAGTTGCCTTTAGCTGCTGTTTAGTGTCAACTCTAATTACAGCCAATGTTGCCCCCCCCCAATACAGTTTAGAACATAAGAAGTGCTTCCTGGATCAGGCCAATGGCTCATCTAGTCCAGCATCCTGTTCTTACAGTGGCCAACTACAGATGCCCATTATGGGAAGCCCCCAAGCAGGACCTGAGCACAACAGCAACCCTCCCTTTTTATGGTTCCCTAAAACTGGCATTCAGAAGTAAACTATCCCTGGTCATGGAAGTTCTGCTATCACAGTAGACCTCCATATGGCAAGCCCTGCTGCCTCAAGCTAGCATCCTGTTCTTACAGCGGCCAGCCAGATGCCTGTGGGAAACCCATACACAGGCTGTGAGCACAAGAGCCGTCTCCCCATGTTTCCTGCAACTGGTACTCAGAAGCATTGCTGCTTCCATTGCTGCCTCAGGAGGCAGAGCTTAGTCATCCTGGCTTGTAGCCATCAATAGCCTTCACTATTAATTTGTCTAAACTTCTTATAAAAGCCATCTAGGTTGGTGGCCATCACTGCCTCCCTGTGGGAGTGAGTTCCATAGTTTAATTATGTGCTGTGTGAAGAAGTTATTCCCTCACTCTGTCCTGATAAGATAGTTGCTTTCAAAGACATTTCTTAACTTCCAGTCCTTTAAGTGTTTTATGGTGAGGACTGAACTTTCTGCACAATCAGGGCCATGTGCTTGACCTCTCAACTCTAAGCCTTTTGTTCATTATCCCACTTCTTTGGGAACTAGATGCCAAAAAAAGAGGGATGAATAGCAGAACAGGTCCAAAACTCTGGAGTGAGTTCAACCATCCAATGCCAAACTCAGGGAAAGAGGCTTGGAGCAGCCCAATTTTCTTTAGGTATGGTCTTCTCACAGTGCGACAGATTCCTGATTCCATTCCAGAATGCAAATCTGGTCTTATCATTCAGCAGAGTGAGGCAGTAGCCTCAGCAGGAATGTGCAGGAAGCAGTGGCAAGCCGATGGTTTGACCTACACCCTCTAAACCAGCCTGCTGTCCTCAGATGCAATGGAGTCACCAGGACTGAAGGTAAGATTCTGCATGTGGAATTGGGTGGAGACCACATGGATTCCAGTCATCAGCAGATGTGGAGTTCTGAGTCATCCCTAGTAGGCCTTGCCTTGGTGGATCACACAAAAGTTTCCCTAGCCTTGCACTGTCCTCCAAATCCAAGAACTTCCCCTTCATAAAATGGATTCAATCCTTCTACTTATGACTTAAACAGTTTGGGTGATTACTTTTAAAGTCCAACTACAGAAGCAAAGGTCTTCAGTGATGAAGGCTGCTCATCACATGTCCCTCCTGGCCAAGATTATTCATTGTCACTTTCTATGAGACCTATCTTTGGGCTGAAAGAGTCTAAAATAGACAGTCAAAAAGGCACATTTTTTTCTCCTGGGATGCCCTGAGAGCTGGGATGCGTGTATGTATGTGTGTTTGGTGCTTTATATTCAATGTCACTGAGAAATACCCATGGAATTTTGCACTTCTGATATGAAAAGCATAAATCTGTTGCTCCAGAGGAGTCTCCAGTTGTGCTAGACCTTCAGGCATAGGCAATGCGCTGTGGCCATTCAGGTCTGCATTACTACTTAGAAACACGTTCCTGTGCCTTTGGATGGGCAATGCAATGGGGAGAAAATTAGACAGTTGTGAATAATAATATGCGTGCAATGCAAAACAGGGCAAAATAATACTTGGCAGGGAGGAGGGGAACTTGTTCCACTTGTCTTCATCATGAAAAAAGAATGCAATGGGTTGTATCCAATGCTAGCCCTACTCAGAGTAGACCTATTGAAATTAATGGACAAGACCAACTTGCCCAACATTAGTTGTGGGCTACATTCAAACAACGCTTTATTCCATTCCCCCAAACTATTAATTTGCACATTATATTTGCGCTTTCAAATTAAGTAAAAACCACTTCCTGAAATCTGGCAGAATATAGCAGAAGGTTAGCACTCATTTCCATGTTATTTGATTCCAGGGGGAAAAAATCCATTTGCAACCCCCTTAACCCAGAAAATTGTGGTAGTAAAGTGATGAAATTTTAAGCAGTTATACCATATTACAATTCCATCCTGCTGTTTGTAAGGGGAAGATGTGGGGGAACAGAAGCTTGAATGTGCAGAAGGGGTGGGGAGTATTGGCGTTGTCCAATGATGTTCATCTTTATGTCATGCCACACCCAGTGGTGTGAATGACATTCAGCATGACATGTATTGTAGGGGTTTGGGCTAGATCAAAAAAGCCACTGTGGTAAAAAAAGCCACAGCTTCATAATGCCACAAGTACTGCCACATGAAAGGAACATTAGAACAGGACAGAAATGCTGGTTTTACAATCGGGAAAACTGATGCAACGTACCCAGGATCTGAATAAACCCGTGGAGGAGACCCATTAATTCCAATAGTTCACTTAGATATTAGCCCTTGTGTTCATTGACAAAGAAACCCAGCACAGACCAAGGAATTGGTAAAACACCTTTGATTTCTCTGTCCACTTCCCCCAGCTTCCCCCAAAGTTCCTCATTACTATACATACCGGGAAAAGCACTGCTGAGGATTTATTACAATGCATAGAAATCGGGGCAAAGTCATACAGGGACTTCAGGACATCTCTGTTGAAAGAATTCCAAGGGACAGAAGCAAATTGCTCTGTGACAGAGGTCTCTGGGCATGTGCAGACATCCTCATCGTTAAATCTGCCAGAAGGAGAAAACTCTTGTCTCAGGAAGGGAAAAAGAGAAAAAGGCAAAGCCTCATGACATCAAAAACAGCTTAGTAGTACAGCACCTGCAGAAGGTTCCAGGTTCAATACCTAGAATCTGCAGGTGGAGCTGGGAAAAGACTCCCTGCCTAAAATCCCCAAAAGCCACTGCCAGTCAGAGTGGACAAAACTGAGCTAGATGGGCCAAGGATCTGATTCAATATAAGGCAGCTTTCTATGTTCCTATTGAATTCAGTCCTTCCTTCAGAATTCTGGGGACCAGAATCTTGCTTTATTTTAAGGGGCAGAGTGATAGTTCAGTAGAGCAGAGCAGCTGCTTTGCATACAAGAGGTTCCGTCCCCAATGGTATCTACAGGTAGGACTGTGAGTGTCCCCTGTTGATCGTATGTTAAATTAGGCTTTAAATAACCCTAATTAAACTTTAGCCCTGTCCCACAAATTGATTCTGGGGCTGGATTCAAGCTGGGTTGGGTTTTCTCTGCATCAGCCCAGTTTGGGTCAAGGTGGCCCTACCAGAGACCATTTTGGTGGGTCCTCCAGCAAGCCAGTTTGTTCCTCAGTTAATGATCTCACATTAGGGCAATTATAATTACCTGTTTACTAGATTAAAATAGCGATGGAGGTAGCCCAAATCTATGGCGCTCTTACACAGCTCCAGCTCCGTCTGGGGGTAGTAGTGGATGTAGTTCACACACATCTCTTCCATAATGCCAAAACCGCCCTGTAGGTTGCAGAAATTGAGAAGATGATGTGAATGGAGGGACCCAGCTCTGTTGATTCCTCCCATGAGGGAGGCCTGTCCCATTGCACACCAAACCCAAACTCTCATATTCCATAGTCTTTCCTTCATTCCATGCCCTTGGTGGCCAAGGCTCAGATCCTATATCCACTCATTTGGGAGTAAACCCCATTCAGTCCAACAGGACTTCCTTCTAAGTAGACATGGTCTCACTTGCATTACACCCTCGCCCAGTTTCAGAAGGAGGCCAAAAATCATAGTGTTCTATGTTACAAAACACAATATTAAAAAGTTATGGGATCAAGCAATCCACATTCTGCAAAAGGGTGTCTATAAACAATGTAGATTAAGAGTGGGAATTTGTACTACTGTTTATTTTGAATACTTCGTTCTGGTTTTGCATGTCATATGCAGTGTTAGACAGAGAACGAAGGCAGCACCCCTTTGGCTTTTGGGTTTTTGCATATCTTCACAAGTGGCACAAATCCATACTGTATCCCAGAACCTATCCAGAGATGCTCACCACAGTTGCCTTAGTCCTGTCTTCAGTGTTGTACATGCAGGTGGTTCTGAGCACATCACCCTGTTGATAGAAAAACACATATTTGAAACTGGATCGGGAGCAGGGAGCTTTTCAGCTTGAGGGCTACATTCTCTAATGGATAACTTTTTGGAGGTCATATGGCTGTGGTGAGTGGGGACAGAGGTGAAAGTGGGCAGGTCAATGGATTTGAATTTTACCCATGTGCAGTAGGTTACTTTCTACACACACACACACACACACACACACACACACACACACACACACACTCCTTTCTCAATCCTCCTTCCAGGCAAGCAAGAGGCATTATCAGAGTTCAAGGACATATTTACAGTCATGGAAAAACACTCGGGGAGGGTGTGAAGCCAAGCTGTTGAGGGGTGTAGCTGGTGAAAGTTGCAAGGGTCAGACAGAAAGGACTGGAGAGCTGCATTTGGGCCCCAGGCTTGGGGTTCTGCAGTCCTATAGTAAATGGACATAAGTGAGAGCAGGATGCTGGGCTAGAAGGGCCTTTTTGCCTGATCCAGCTGGGCTCCTCTTATGTCCTTATCTCTTCCAGCTAAATCACACTTCCCTGTCTCCTATTCTCACCCATGCAGGGGGTTTCTGTGCATATTTTCATCCCTTTTTGTCTTATATCTGTTTAGTTTGTCATGTTTGGATAGCTGAGAGCCCCAGCCAAAAAGGCAGTCTGTGTCGAGAGAAAACCCTGGAAATAAACAGAAAAGCACCAGAGAGCTGGTGTCTGCATCACCTGCCCTCACTTCCTCTTGGGACACTAATGCTTTTCAACAGAGTTCCTTCTGGGGAGAATAACCAGCTGGGCCTGTGCATCTGTGACACCAGGGCTCTGCAGCAAGAGAAAAAGTGGCAGGGATCCACGCCATGCCATCTGGTGCCTCCACTCATGTAACGTTCAAGAATCCCTGCCTGAAACCCCGGAGAGCTGCTGCCAGTCAGTGCAGAGGACACTGAGATAGATGGGCCAATCAATATGAAAGAGACTCAGTAAAAGTATTTAAATACAAGACAAGCAACAAGGAATATAAAATAACAAAATTGCAGCAAACTCACCAAATCACACTGGGTATGTATTTATGAGCAGCACATGGAGTGTTAGGGGAGGGGCAGTTCCTCTGATTAGGAGACATGTCATGATCTTTCAGGGGTAATTTGTCTACCTTTGGTCCCCAGCCTGCACTTAGCTTTCACCTGCGGCTCCTAGAAGCTGTCAGCATATGACAGCGGCCACACCCCAGGAACAGCTTCAACTGGCCTGCTAAACCAGGTGAGGGGAGCAGATGGGTCACAAGCTCCTGGTGTGTGAGGGACTCTCCCTGCCTGTGAAGACAGGCTCCAGCAGATTAAGCAGATGAAACCAATAGTAGGCCCAGTGGTCAAGAAGGCAGTTTCTGAATGCACTGTAGAGGGAAGTGATGGGCAGGTGGGGCTTCCCAACCTGGGAAGGGAGCTCATGTAGGAGAGAAGGAAAACTCTGATCCTAAACCTCCACTGCCTTGTGGGATATCTTCAGGAGAAGAAAAGGCCAAGGTGTAAACTCTGTACAAATACAGAGTGGAATCTTGAAGGTGGTTGGATGGTGCCTTGTATGCCTCCTTCTGGCAACTCCTGTAGCCAAGCTGGTGCCAAACGTATTGCTTTGCTTTCCTTTGGACCACATCAGCGAAGCTGAGAGGGTGGTCTTGTTGTGTGGGCAGCCCAGGACCTCCATTCACACTGCCCAGGCTCTGAACCCCAGGGGAGTAACTTCTGTGCTGCTAACACAATGGTTTGACTTCACCCCAGAGGTGCACTCCATTGTCTCCTGAGACAGATTGATGCCAGCAACAACTCATGCTCTCGCAACAACAGAGGTCCCTAGCATTCCATCTCTTGCTTGGAAGCCTGGTCAAATCTCTTCCCCCCACATGCACTTGCTCAAATCCCTTGCCTAGAGGCAAGCCCATCTACAACCAAGCACTCAGTTGGAGCAGCTGTTGTCACATCCCAAAGGACTGACCCAAAGGGAAACTTTTGGTGTGCATATGCCCTTTGGAGTTTACCCCATCACTCAGAGGGTTACCCTCATCCATATCCCTAGGACTGATGGGTATTATTAATGACTAATAAGGTGGCAGAGTGCCCCCCCTAACCCCTCCTACAAAGGATTAAACAAAACATCATTTAGACATGTGCTTACCGGGAAAACGGTCACAATTTTCTTTAACATGCGGATCTCCTAAAATAAAGCAGGAGATAGGAGTAGAGAGATGTACAGGTAAGCAGAGGGTAACTGAGGTGGAAGGGAAATGTGATGGAAGGCCTTGAGGGTGAGAGATATTGCTTGGCAGGGTAGAGAACCTCTGTCCCTTAACTGCAGGGCACTCTAGGCTTATTTTAAAATGCATTGGAATCATAGAATTGTAGAGTTGGGAGGGGACCCATTGCGCCATCTAGTCCAACCCCTGCAAGGTACGAATCACAGCTGAACATCACATAATAATAATAATAATAATAATAATAATAATAATTTATTTATATCCCACCCTCCCCAGCCGAAACCGGGCTCAGAGCTGCTAGCAACAGTAAATGTAACACAGTTTACATAAAATCACAATCAATTAATTGAAATTCAGAATCAAATTACGGTAATGGCAACCATTGGGCTAGCATTCTATGAGGATTACAGAAGGAGGCGGTCAGGCTGTGCCTTGGCCAAAGGCCTGGTGGAACAGCTCTGTCTTGCAGGCCCTGCGGAAAGATGTCAAGTCCCGCAGGGCCCTAGTCTCTTGTGACGGAGTGTTCCACCAGATTGGGGCCACAGCCGAAAAAGCCCTGGCTCTGGTTGAGGCCAGCCTAACCTCCCTGTGGCCCAGGGCCTCCAAGATGTTTTTGTCTGAAGACCGTAAGGTCCTCTGTGGGACATATCAGGAGAGGCGGTCCCGTAGGTACGAGGGTCCTAGGCTGTATAGGGCTTTAAAGGTTAAAACCAGCACCTTAAACCTGATCCTGTACTCCACCGGGAGTTAGTGCAGCTGGTATAGCACCAGGTGAATGTAATTCCACGGCGAGGACCTTGTAAGGAGTCTCACCGTGGCATTCTGCACCTGCTGGAGTTTCTGGGTCAGTCTCAAGGGCAGCCCCACGTAGAGTGAGTTACAATAATCAAGTCTGGAGGTGACCGTCACGTGGATCACAGTGGCTAGGTCAGGGCGAGAGAGGTACATAGTCTGTATATAATGACTATTAAAGCTGTACCTGGAAGTGAGGGCTGTAGTGCTTGTCGATGTTGACAATTTCCACTTCTCTCCCTTCTCTCGACAACACCGTCTCCACGCTCCTCCCTGTCAGGTGGGTGTGAAGTTGGGAAGCAAAGATGTGGATCCCAGAAGGTGGCAGTGCCTGGCAAGACAAGTCGCACAAATATTTGTGGCCCAGAGGATTGAATCGCAAATGGCAAATGCTTTCAAGTGGAAGGGAAGGTGGCTACTCAGTTATCAGAAATCAGTGTGGAACACCAAAAAAGGGCTAACTACAAGTTGTCTCATGTAGTGGTTTCACTACACAATATCTAGAACTGGCATTGTTTCCCCCCTGGTTTCGACACAGGTCACGATTCTGGGGAAGGGAAATAGCTCAGGGGTGGAGCATCTGCTTTGCATGCAGAAGGTCCCAAGTTCAACCCCTAATGGCATTGCCAAGTACGGCCAAGTGAGGCCTCTGCCAGAAACCCCGGAGAGCTGCTGTTGGCCAGTGTAGAAGGACTGTTGCTCTGACTTTATACAAGATCAACTTCCTTTGTTCCTATTTAATTCAGCCCTTTATTGAGAACCACGAGGACTAGAATCATACTTTATTTGTTGGTGCAGGGCCACAGCTCAGTCATAGAGCGGGTGCTTTGCGGGAAGAAGATCCCAGGCCTGGGATTGCCCCCTGCCTGAAACCCCACAGAGCTGCTGCCAGTGTGCTTAGACACTACTGAGCTCGGTGGACCATTGGTCTGACTCAGTAGAAGGCAGCTAGCTCCCTGTGTGCCTCGTTGGCTATGCTTGCCTAAAGGTAAACATACTCGCCTGCAGCGGTGGAGTGTTCCCTGCCTGCGACCCTGACCCACTGCTTCAAAGCGGGGCACACTCCCAGCACCCCGCAAGTCCAATGTCACTTTACAAGACTCTCAAAAAAATGACACTGGGCTCAAGGGGTGCGGTGAGCAGGCCTGCTCCCTGGCCCCTGCAAGCCTAGCGCTGCTTTTGAGAGCAGCACTGCTTACAGGAAGAGTCCCTGTAATTTGTTGCGTCTTTCTCCTGATGCCCTCCAGCTTTTGGGGTGGGATGGTGGCTGAGAAGGATGCAACAGGCATGTGCCGTGGCCCCTGTGAGCAACACCGTAGCAAAAGCAGCGCTGGGCTTGCAGGGATCAGAGTGCACGCCTGTTGCATCCTGCTCAATCACCCTCCAGCTGGAGGGTGCTGAGAAGGAGCCAACAGCTCACGGCGGAGCAGGGCGCCTTGATGCAACCCCCCAAAAAACTGCACCCAGGTGATAGCTCACACACACACACACACACACCGCTATTCCCCTGCTCACCAGCTGAGTGCATTTATCAGTGCAGTAGCCAGTCAGGTGGAAGTGTGTTTCGCCTGGTGGAATGGCCATCACCGGTGTGTAGACCAAGCCCAGCTCCATGATCCCTGCATTGTAAGGCCGGAGAGAGGCTGTGTAATACAAGCGGATCCCTGAGGAATCACGGCGACCTGTCAAAGTTTGAAAAGAAGAAGAAGCTCATGTTAACGAGAGTTGCAGAACAGCCTTCAGTGTTGGGCGTAGAACTAGGCAGTCTCTATGATCATCTTCATAGGTACAGGCAGCAGATCTTGGAAATGAATTAAGCCTTACAGGGGATGGTCTGATGATTCTACCCTTGCTATGGTGCTCACACATCACATTGTTAAACTGTGGAACTCACTCCCACAAGAGGCTGTGAGGGCCATAAGCTTGGATGGCTTTAAAAGAGGAATTGACAAACACATGGAAGACTACCAATGCTTGCTAGCCACAAAGGCTGTGCTCTGCCTCTACCGCTGAAGGCAGAGTGCTGCTGAATACCAGAAACTGCAGGAAGGGAGGGTAATGTTGAGCTCAGCTCTTGCTTATAGGCTTCCCATTGGGGGGTTTTGTGTGGCCTCTGAGCTAACAGGGCTTAGATGCACCCCCTTTGGCCTGATCCAGCAGAACTATTCTCATGCTTTTATGTTATGTTCTTATGGATATATTTTAAAATATATATGGATCTGGGATTAGGTTTGATGTGTGTGTGGGAATACCCTGAATGTTTTGGTTGTGGTTGCTTTAAAAATGTTATTATTTAATCTGTGGCTTCCATCAGTGAGTGGGATGTTGCAGTCCTGCCTTTCAAAAATATAGATGAGTTTTAGATTTTTCTCTCCTTTGTTTTTAATGTGATGGGTTATCTATTTATTGCAGGTATTTTTTATTGTTTTGTAAAAAAAGAAGTCACTAATATGTTGTAAAATACTACTACCACTACTACTACTAATCTAAACTCCATACCTACTAACTTTAAGAAAGTTATAAACAAACCTGCTTCTTTCATAACTCAGGGATTATGAGCTGTACACACACCATAGTGGGTGATGTAAGATCTTTCTCTGCCTGGGGCCGTAATTAGCAGCCAATCCAAGTAGAATCTGCTGTCTTGGGCCCCTCTGAGTTTGCTTGAAATGTCACTGCTGTTTAATGGCCCCTCTGGGCACCTGACATCCTGCAAACTGCATACTAGATGGAGAAGGATGGTGGGGGAAAGGCTTTCAGAACTTGCAGTCCTGTGATACATGCCCCCTCATCAGCCCCCTCTGACCTCATCTTGACTCCAGATGTTCTGCTCATTGTGTGTGTGCTCCTTCTGAACCAGCAGGAAATCCATAACTGTATCTTATTCTTTTCTCATAGCAGGACTGATGATGGAAGAAGCATCAGAAGAACATGTTGCTGGCCAATCTTGGGGTTGGGCTGTTCTCATGCCCAGTAGGTGCCCCCATCAAAATGAGCCCACTTCATACTCGCCAACATAATCTCTGCCATCCTCACTGCTAAGCCAGATGTGAAGAGCACTCCAAAAAGATGTTTACCTCCCCCACAGTTGAAGAAGAAAATGAGAAGAGCCTGGCTGCTGCACCAGGTCAAAGGGGGAAGCATCTAGTTTAGCATCCTGTTCTCACAGAAGCATAGAGCTGGAAGGGATCCTGAGGATCATCTAATCCAACCCCTGGCAATGCAGGAATAGGCAGCTGTCCCTTATGGGTATTGAACCTGTGACCTTGGTGTTATCAAAACCACACTCCAACCAACTGGGCTATCCAGCAGTAGTCAGCCAACAAGATGCTCCAATTGGAGTCCAAGCAGGACCTGAGTGCAAGAGCAACACTCTCACCACTTGCAGTTCTCAGTAACTCATTTTCAGAGGTTTTTGACTCTCGAGATCAGACCCAAACTGGCTAGTTTCCCAATCCCCATG
This sequence comes from Podarcis cretensis, assembly GCF_951804945.1. Taxonomy (NCBI): domain Eukaryota; kingdom Metazoa; phylum Chordata; class Lepidosauria; order Squamata; family Lacertidae; genus Podarcis; species Podarcis cretensis. The sequence goes on along the minus strand of NC_137184.1, from coordinate 16,949,046 downwards.
TTAAAGCCATAAAGGAAGATAATCTGATTTTGGCCAGGACATCCATCTCCTTTTATGTCCCTGTCTCCAAACTGGGCACAACAGATGGTTAAGAATAAATGAAGGAGGTGTTGGTTCAACAGAAAGAACCAAACCCCATTATTTATAGATGAGTTGCTTCCCAACACCCTGTGACTGTTGAGCAGCACAGATGCTGGGGCTTTCTAAAAATACTCAGAGGAAGTCAAGGAGCAGGCAACTTTGTGTTTATGGAAATGCAGCCACTTTGCATTTTCTTATCCCTCTCCCCACACCTCCCTGAAGCCAGCTTGCTGTCACAAAATGTGGTAGAAGCAGGAGAGGCTGCCCCTTCACTCATTATTTTGAGAGGCACCTTTTCATTCTCAGCCTTGTAAGCTCAGCCAAGCAGCTAAGTGGCATTTGGGGGAGGGTGGGGAGGAAACAGCAGCCACAAAGTCTCTTCTCTGAGGTTTGAGGGATGCATAAGCAGCCTGCCCCATCCCGCCCCCCAGTCAAGGAATGATCTAATCCAACTCCCTGCAATGCAAGAATCACAGTGAAATAACACCTAACAGATGCCAATCCAACCTCTGTTTAAGAACATCCAAGGAAGGAGAGTCCACCACCCTCTGAGTCTGAGGGAGTCCAAACCACTGTTGAACAGATATTACCACCAGAAAGTTCCTGTCATTTGAATTCATTGTTTCAGGTTGTAGCCTCCAGAGGAGGAAAAAACAAGCTTGCTTCACCTTCCATGTGACAATCCTTTAGATATTTGAAGATGGCTATCATATCTCCTCTCAGTTTCCTCCTCTCCAAGCTAAACATGCCCAACTCCCTCAACTGTTCCCCATAGGGCTTGGTTTCCAGACCCTTTATCATTTTGATCGCCCTCCTCTGCAAGTGTTCCAGCATCTTTCTTAAATTGTGGCACCTAGAACTGGACATAGTACTCCAAGTGGGGTCTGACCAAGGCAGAATAGAGTGGCACCGTTACTTCACTTGATCCAGACACTACTGTTGATGCTGCCTAGGATAGCATTCACTTTTTTGCTGCTGCATCATGCTACTGACTCATGTGAAGCTTGTGGTCTATTGAGACCACTAGATGCTTTTCACATGTAATTCTGTGATGCCAGGGGTCCCCTATCCTCATTCCAGACCCTTGATAATATTGCTTATTATTTATTTATTTATTTATTTAATAAATTAAATAAATAATACAACCCTTCATCGGACAATCACAGGGCGGTGTTCATGTTTCAAATGTAAGTCACATGTAGACCTTTTAGATAACAAGTGACTAATAAGTCTTAACACCACCACCACCAAAGTTTTGTTTACCTTTGAGTTCCAGGGGATTGTGGTAATGGATTTCCAGCCGCATAAACTTGGAAGAACCAGGGCCCCCAAATGCAAGCCCTGCATCCTCTGGGTAGTAAAAAGCCTAAAAGAAGGAAAGGGGGAGGGAGAGTTAACCAGATGGATAGTAATCATCATCATGCCCCCCACCCCCACCCCAATATTGCACTTCTGATGCTGACCCCCAAGGGGGGGAGTATCAGGCAGAGCTCACGACTTTTGGAAACCTGCAATGCAGAAAGGGAAAGCCCTAGCCCAGAGCTTTCCAAACGTTTCAAGCTGGCGACACTGTTTTTCGATATGCATCAATTCGTGACACAGTAATTCAGTTTTCCTAGCAAACAGGAGGTTAAACTTTCCAGCCCCAGGAGGAGCACAGGGAGCATTCACGTGGCATACCTACACATTGCAGCCGACACACTAATGTGTCCCGACACACATTTTGGAAAGCTCTGCCCTAGTAGCCCCCAATGATCTCTTTCCAGGATGTCTGAAGGTGTCTGTTGCTGCTGCCTATCAGGCAGAGTGAACGGTCATCCCACAATACGTGGGCAATAGTGGAAGATGCCCGTTTTGTGGGGGTCACTGGAAAGTTGCATGAATTCATTTCCATTAACTGATGGGAAACAGTTCAAAGAGAATGGAATGGGAAGAAACTTCTGCCCCAGCCCTGTATTGGGCAGCTATCTCGATCTGACACACCTGTGCACCCATTGCCCAGGCAGCAAGCACGTGCCGGCAGTAGTTCAGGCGTTCTGGCTTCATCTTGGAGTCACAGGGCCCATTGTAGTGTGGGAAGGTGTTGAAATTGGCCGCGCACTGGAAGACCTCCATGTGGTGGACAATAGCTTCGTTCCCCTCTGTGATGACCGGTTCATACTGCAAAGAGAATCAGTGTGGTGTGGTGGTTAGTGTGGTCTAGGATTTGGGAGAGACCAGGGTTCAAATCCCTCCATTGGCCATGAAGTTCACTTGGTGACCTTGGAAGCCAGTCTCTGCCTTTCAGCCTATCCTACGTCACAGAGTTGTGGAGATTAAATGAGGAGGGGGAGAAAGCCGTGTCTGCCACTGATCATCCTCAGCACTGTCTTCAGATCTAGGCTTTGGGAGACAATGGATGTAGTATTTGAAAAGAACAAAATGGAACAAAACAGTGAAAGGCCACATATACACCATACATTTAAAGTGCTATGATAAACAGCCATGGCTTACCACAAAGGATTCTGGGAGATGTAACTTGTTAAGGGTCTGAGAGTTATTAAGAGACCCCCTATGTCCCTCTCAGAGCTACAATTTAAAGAGCTCCCTGTGAAGAGGGATTGCTGTTTAAAACTCACACTTCCCTTTTTCCTCTTCTTTCCCTAACCACCTTGTGGGGGTGTGGGTTGCTATATGGACAGCTGTGACTTTGAGATCTGCTGAGTCATGGCTTTCCTTCCCCCTCCCCCTCCTACCTCTCTTGTAACCTGCAAGGTGACAGGGTCTGACTAACAGCTCTCCATAGCTGATGACTAAGGAATTCTGCAGGAATTGCCCTCTAGGCTGATTGACTTTCCCCCTCATTAGCTCGATTCTCAAATTTCGCTCTCATCCTGTTGGGAGGGTGGGGGTGGGGGTGGGGGGGCAGTTCTGCAGCTCCTACAAACCCTCCCATAGCAGAAAGTGTAACAGTGCTGAAAGGAAGGCGAGACTTGAAATATAAAAAAGGTGGAGATGGAATTCTTCGGGCCTGAAGGTAAAGGGATCCCTGACCATTAGGTCCAGTCGTGGCCGACTCTGGGGTTGTGGCGCTCATCTCGCTTTATTGGCTGAGGGAGCTGGCATACAGCTTCTGGGTCATGTGGCCAGAGCTGCACACGGAAACGCCGTTTACCTTCCCACCGGAGCGGTACCTATTTATCTACTTGCACTTTGATGTGCTTTGGAACTGCTAGGTTAGCAGGAGCAGGGACCAAGCAATGGGAGCTCACCCCGTTGCAGGGATTCGAACCGCTGACCTTCTGATCGGCAAGTCCTAGGCTCTGTGGTTTAACCCACAGCGCCACCTGCGTCCCTTTTCTTCAGGCCTACCCTCCTCTTAATTGGAGCTGTGCACTGGATTCGGACAAAGCCAGGCCACTTTGGGGTGGAGATCTGGACTGAGCTGGGGATCTGAGCTTACACCGAGTCAGCCCTGGATCTGACCCTCAGAGCTGCTACCCATGGCATACTCTTACCAGCCCTCTCTGGTCTCTTCCACAAGTGCTTTTGTCAGTGTAGAATATGCAATTGAGCTGTGAAGATGTCTCTTGCTTTTCTGCATGGAGAAAGGTATAGAGGCATATGCAGAAACCTCTGGCTTGCACAGATGGAATCACTGAGAGCTTGCCTCTACAAAGAAATGAGCCCCAACCATTGCCCCCCCCATTGCCTCCAGCAGCATAGTGACAAATTCATTCAAGATAGTCACAGACACCACCACCCATCATAACCATGCCCCCTTCTAAGATTATGCAACTTTCTAAGATTTCAGAATAATCCATACACTAATAATAATTAGAAATGCATTCCAACTATCAGTGCAGATGTGTGTGTGTTGCCTTTTGACTGGATCTACTATTTTCTGTGCAGGTACAACACAGGCAAATAATTTGGAGTACTCCAATATACAGTGGTACCTCGGGTTAAGAACTTAATTCATTCCGGAGGTCCGTTCGTAACCTGAAACTGTTCTTAACCTGAGGTACCACTTTAGCTAATGGGGCCTCCCGCTGCCGCCGTGCGATTTCTGTTCTCATCCTGAAGCAAAGTTCTTAACCCAAGGTACTATTTCTGGGTTAGCAGAGTCTGTAACCTGAAGTGTCTGTAACCTGAAGTGTCTGTAACCCGAGGTATCACTGTACAGCATTCTTAAGTGGGGTTTTCCTTAAAGTTCCATGACACCTAACAGAACTCCTCAAATCATCTTTCAAGTACTCCTAAGTGTTTAGCTTTGGAGTGTACAGAACAACTCCTCAAAGTTCTTCCCATGCACTTTCTTCAGAGGGTGCCTAGGAGACCATAGTCTGTGGCTGACTCAACCTTCCTTCATTCTGTTGGTCTCCAATTGATGCAAAGGGTGAGAAAAATTCCTTCTCAGTGGCTAAAAGGCTCCCCTTTGGGTGGTGCTATGATCCTAGAGACAGGGACCCTACTGCAGAAATAGTAATGGGTCTTTCACACACACACACACACACACACACACACACACACACACACACACACACAGTGCACCCTGGCCTCTTACACCTCTATTAACCTGTGACTCCACCTACCATTGGCTCCTGGAGGTTGCCACAGAGAAAAAATGACATCCCTTTTTCATGACCCCTGTTATAGATATTAAAAAGGTAAAAGGATTGGAGGGAAATGAAAGAAAAGGAGTCAAAATCTATGAAGTTGGGAGAAAGATGCTGTACTTTCTTCCACCCACCATGACGATGTGATGCTTTGGGAAGTCCTCTGGGAGCTCCTGGATGAAGCACCAGTAAGTTGTCTCCTGGCTGGGGATCTCCACATCAACAGCTCTTATTTCCATGGTCTTCAGGTCACCAGGCAGGGGTGGGATCCTGATGATGGGTTTCAGTAGCTGGACACGTTGCAGGCCTTTCCAGAGGAGGGCAGAGACATTGATGGCTTGGAGGGAGGGGACCGGTTTCTCCAGGATCCCATAGATAAGATGCACAGTGCCATCCTGGAAGGGAAGACAGAAGGCACATTCATCAGGAAGGACCAGAGCTGAGCAGCAGAGCAACTGCCCTTGGGAACTGGGTCAGAAGCTCCAGCTGATGCAGAATGCTGCAGCTAGACTGCTGATGGAGGCATTTGGTCAACAACACGTGACACCATTGTTAAAACAGCAGCGCTGGCTGCCCATCTACCACAGAGCCAGGTTCAAGATTCTTGTATGAATTTATAAAGCCCTGAGCAGCTTAGATCTGGGGTACCTCAGGGACCTCCTGAACAAGGAGCTAGCTCCTAGTGGCCATGGGGGCTTCTGCCTCCACTATAAAATATTTGAGGGGGCCAGCCCCCACAAAATTGATGGGCATTCCCATTCAAATGATGTGTGTGCACTGCATCATGTGATCAGTTATGTGGGGTGGGGCTTATCTGGGCCCCCACAATATTCTATTCAAGTTGGCACCCTGTCCTGAACACTTTAATCTCTGAGATCATCTGCAGGAACATTGTTGGTTGTTCCCTAGATTGGCATGACGCATCTGACAACAATGAGAAACTGAGCATTTAGTGTCATCAGCCCAGTCTCTACTAATAACAATTCAGTAGGCATCTTCTATGCAAACCTTTAAACAGTTGCTGAAAACATTTCTGTTCCGCAAGACCTATCCATGCAGTTAAGAACACATCCTTCCACAATAGTTCATTGATGCCTGTTTTAACTTTTTGTTGTTGTTTTTGTAGGGTTTTATGGTTCTGCTGCTGCAGCTTCTTTGACATATTTTTATGACACAGTTGTATATAACTTTTGAGAAAATAAAGGAAGAATAAATACATTTCCAGAAGATGCTTACAGAGCAGATTATAGCTGCCTCAAGTGGTATATTTGTATGTTTGGCATCAGCCTAGATTGAAAAAATGACATGCAATTGGGAAAAATTACAACTTTTCGAACTGATGTGCAGCTTTCCCTTGGTGCTTAATATTGTGGGAGGACTGTTTTCTTCTCAACAGTACTCAGCAACTATTCTAATGGTGCTCAATAAATCTTAAGCCCACCCCAGGAGGCGAAGAGTTTTTTACCTCAATGAGATAGTCCTTGGGGTCACATGTGCTGAAAGCCCTTTTAAAGAGCAGGGAGAGGCCATCAGCTGTTTGATGAGCACTGATAAGTCTGTAGTTCTGCTGAGGATCCATGTGGAGTCGCTCATCCTGATCGCTCCAGGCATCCTGCAGGTAAGGGGGGGGGGAACATCCCACAACAGATCATATATGACAGACAGTTGTGCCAGAATCTGTCTTCCAGATTCTTCGGAGTTTTCTCCTGCTTTGAAAGAGGCTTCAGGTTTTCCCCCTTGTCCTCCAGTCATTCTTAAGATTTCTTTAGAACAGGGCTGTGCTCTAGTGGAGGCTGGTACCCTGTCACGGACTGACTGGACGCAGAGGAATGGTGGGAGGAAGAGCTGGGAAGCGACCAAGGAAAGAAGGCTCAGAGCCCTGGGAGTGGAGGTGGAAAATGATGAGTGGTCAGAGGGAGAAGAGGGAAAAGATAGAGAAGAGGAGGTGTCAGAAGCTGAAGAGGTAACAGGACGTAGTGAGCTGGCGGAGTCTGTAGCAGAGAGAAGTCCAGAATCAGAGGCAGAAGCTGAAGCAGGTGAGTGGAAGTAGGGAAGCCAAGAGGCAGAGAGGAGTCAGGCTGGTGAAAAGTCATGGGTGTGTCCCCCTCCTGCTGCAACAAGCTACCCCACCTGACTCCCAGAACCAGAAGAGACAGAAAATGGGTGGAGCACATAGGCACAGTCTCTGATTGCTTGGAATAAGCTCTGGAGAAGAGGAACCATAGACGGCTGTGGGGAGGCAGGGACCTGGAATAAGACGTACAGGGAATGAGCTGTTGAGCTCATTAGACCTGACAGCCAAGTCCATAAAGAACATGTTTTTGCTAGTAAAGCATTAATGCCAACTTTGAACGGTGTGATTTACTAACAGGCTTGCTCTGTGACCTACTCTGGGGCTGGTAGGGTGCTGCAACCTGCCCCAGCAACCTGCCCACACCTAGCCCCCACATGCCTGTTGTCTGACTTACAACCAATCACGGTGTGGTTCTCCCTGTCTGGGACCACCTACTACCTTCTGTGCTACCAGTGGAGGCATCATGTGACTCTGCCTGTCTTTGGCTCTGCCCAAATGGGCTCCAGCCACCAATGGATCCAGCCAACTCCTGAACTGAATCAGGCCAATTCAATAGGATCCTGGCACACGTCAAGAAGACCACCCTGGATCATGCTTGGTCAGGCTGTCCAGAGTGATCTGAGGCTTTCAGGCGCTGACATTGGTCAGGAAGGAGATCACAGCAAAAACAGACCCTCTGCCTCCCAGTTGGTGCGTGGATTCAAACCTGCAGGCTGCAGGGTTCATCTTTGCAAGCACCTTCACCACAGGGGTTTTGAGCTTTTGGCATCACTGTAAGAATGGAGTGTGTGCCTATTCTTTCCTGTAAATCTTTCTCCAGCTTTCTACCACCTCCCTGGCTTTCTGTGCTTCTTGATCTGAAAAAAGCCTATGAGGGAGGAGTTGCCTCTATGTATTTGGCAAGATTTATAAAAAGCCTTAAAAAATAAATAATATCTAAGCAGTCAACATAAAAGGGGGGAAAGTATTCACTGAAAAAAGAACAATGGAATCATAGAATTGTACAGCTGGAAGGCACCTCAAGGGTCATGCTGCAACACAGGAATCACAGCTAAAGAATCCCTGATGGATGGCCATCTGACCTCTGCTTAAATCCTCCAATGAAGGGAGTCTATCACCTTCCAGTAGCCATTAGGACAGGTTTTTAAAGCAAGGAAGAGTAACAAAATTCGCAGCATATAGTGAAAACAGATTTTCAAAACAGATGTGCATAATAAAAGTACATGTTTGAGGAGGATTGCTTAAACAAAAAGTGCTTAGCAAGTATGGAAAACCAAGCGACGAATGCTCTTTTCTGAGACATCTTCCTTGGGGATTCAGCTGGAATAAAGTAAGCATGGTAAAAACCCAGAACTCCCCACCTTGCAGATTTCACTGAAATTTTCTCTCCCACAGTGCAATTTTTTGAATACAAATGATCTGCTCATTAACTGATAGTGGGGAAAGGTCAATGAACACAAGATACTATGCTCAAAGAAATATGAACATGAGAAAACATCTTTTATCAAGTCAGGCTGATGATCCATCTAGCTCAATATTGCTCAGACGGACCAGCAGCAGCTCTCCGAGGTTTCAGGCTCCCATTGGGGATTGAACCCGGGACATTCTGCATGCAGAGCAGATGGTTGACCACTGAGCTATTTCATCTAAAAATGAAAGTAAGATCCCAGTTCTCATGTATCTGCATAGGTTGAGTTAAATGAGAACATGGGAAGACGTATTATACCAAGTCAAACCACTGGTCCATCTAACTCAGTATTGTCTACACTTGATTGCCAGTGACTCTCCAGGGTTTTCAGCAGGGGTATTTCTGCGACTGAACCTTCTGCATGCAGAGAAAGTGCTTCCCTTGATCCCCTAACCCAGACTCATGTTAAACCTCATTTCCCAAAGCAGAAGGGAAAAGTTTTCATGGTCCCAAGCCCAAATGCAGGACGAAGCCTAGCAACAGACTTACTGCGAAATAGGACTGGCGTCCATCACTCCAGAGGACAGCCAGATCAGCGTTCTGAAAGCCTCCTCGGTCAGACATGCCAAAAAGGATCCCATATTTGAGCTCCTTGACCAGGATCTGGAAATACACCTCCTGCAGGGGGTAGCTGATGTTCCATGAGAGCTCCAGGAGGCCTTGAGGGTCCAGGGACACCCTGTAGAGGAAGCCACTCTCCCTCGGATCTGTGCCCTGCAGAGCAACCACCAAGATGACCAGGAAGATGGCCACCCCTGTGAAATACATGGAGGCCACTTCCCGGAGCTTGAGAGTCAGGCAGGAGGGTCTCGGCTTCTGCTTCATCCTTGCGGTTTGCATCCTCAAATAGAAAAGAAGTGATTGGGTCATTTCGATTTATAGGCTGGCCCTCCTAGGCAAATAGGGTAAGTAATTCCCACTTAATTGCATTTAGTGGTTGGGAAATTGGATTGTGGCATTGACCCCCTCCTTGTGTCCACCACCCCTCCTCCTTTCCTGGGCCAAAGGCTTTGTCGCTTTCCATTTCCCCCTTGCCTTAATTGGCTTTAATTCTCCATGGACATTATCAGAGGCAATTGAAGTAGACTGGATGGATTTTATCTCCTCTTTTTTTTTTTTTTTAAAGGGGGAAAAAAAAAAAGCCCTGCTAACGCTGCCCAGAAAGAGAAGCTTAACTGGCAAACTCTGCATCCATGGTCTAAGCTTCACTTCTCCTTCTTCCAAACTGGAGCAAGTGTTCCTCCAAAGCAACCATCGTTTCCCAAAAGATGACATACCAGGGTTGTTGTTTCATTTGTTACAGGTCTAAAAATATTCTCAAGGTGACTTGGGGTTTCAGAAAAGAGAGGATTACAGTATCTTGTCAGCTCATAGCAGTTAGAAAAAGCATACCTGTCAAAATCTCCTTCTCTCTGCCACTGGACAGATGTAATCCATGATTTCCAGTACTTGAGGTGGGTGAATCTGTCAATTTGGGGCTTTCTCCCCGTTTCTGATTTTTCCAATCTTACATTCATATCCTCACATTTCCAAGTCAGTTTGCAATTTTCATTTTTTAAAATAATCATTAGCATTTGGGTGTGAATTTCCCCTAATATAAATGTTATGTAGGCAATGTTGCCTAAGAAACACATTTTTGCAAGGCCATTTCCTATAATGATGCATTTTTGTCTGCTCAAATCAACTCTTTACTGTTACAATCAAAGACCAGCATTGATCTTTGCATGCTATTTTCACTAATGTCTGCATTTTTATGCAAACTTTAGTATATACATTTGGGGCCACAGAATTGCATTGCAAAATTCAGAGAAGTGCACATTTCAAAGGATGGCTGAGTTTCATTTTCCAAACTGGGATGTATCCAGTGAAGTTCCATGGAGAGTAGCCCCAATGAAATGTACAGACCCAAGTTAGCTCTGTCCATTATTTTCAGTGGCTCTACTCTGAGTAGCACTAGTGCACACAACCCATTGTTTTGAAAAGCGAATTATGGTATGCCCCCCCCCATAAGTGTGAATAGGATTTCTTTCCATTTCTGACCTGATGCTGACTTTGGCTCTTACTTGGTTCTCTGTGCCAGATTCCCTTACAGGCTCATTCAGCCAGATGCATCAGAAATGCAATGGCAGCAAAAGGAAGCCCTTCTGTCAACTCCTGGAGATCCGATACCCAAAGACAAGTGCATTCTTTGTGGTCTGGTCTGGTCTATGGGGTGTGTGTGTGTGTGTGTGTGTATGTATGTAGGGCAATACTGTACAGAGTTGCTGGAAGTATGAGAAACAATGTAGGTGCATGAGACTCATGGATCTGATCTCTTTCTCTCCTTCCCTCCACCAGCAAACATTGGAGGTTGTTGTCTAGGAAAAACAGTGAAAAGCATCTCAGTGTTTGTGTGTGTGTGGCAAACTCACTTTGAGCTCCAAGATTTAGCCTAGGCTTAAAATGCAAAGGACAGCACTCTTCATTTCTTCACATAGGAAGCTGCCTATTGTCCTCCCTGACAATAGCTCTCAGGATTTCAGATGGAGAGTTTTTCTTCAGTCCTACCTGGAAATGCTGCCAAGGTCCAAACCTGGGACCTTCTGAATGCAAAACGTGTGCTCCACTAATGAACTGTATCCTTTCCCCTCAAAATAAAGTAAGATTCTAGTCCTCGTGGTTCTGAATAAAGAACTGAATTAAATAAGAACATGGCAAGCTGCCTCATATGGAGCCAGTCCACTGAAGTCTATCTAGCTCAGTACTGCATACACTGACTGGCAGCATCTCTCCATGGTTTCATAGACAGGGTGTCTCTCCCAGCCTGATTTGGAGATGCCTCTCAGTTTTCATCATTTTGGATAAAGAGCTGCATTAATGACAACATCGAAAGCTTCCTTTCTAACTTCCTCTTCCTCCCAGTTGCATTTCAAGAAAACGTTCTCTCCTTTGTAGGAGCTGCTGCTTCCCATCTGTGTGTGACAAGTGAGCAATTGGATTTTCCCAGACGCCAGCAGTGACCTTAGCATCTGAGAAGAGGTCACCGAGTGGGGAGACTGGCCTTTCGGCTTGGATGGATGTTTATGATGCAGCACTTTCAATAGGTGGGTGATGCCATTTCCATTCCTGTTCTCCTGCTCTCCATTGCTCCATGTTGTCACAGTTCTGTCCTAAATAAGAAGTGTTCTAATCAGGCCACGATCCCCCTGGCTGCCTGCACCTGGCGTTCCCTAAAGTTTGCTGTCTTGCACACAATTCCCTGAGAGTAAGGTTGGATAAATCTGTCTGTTCAGTTTTCCTCTGTTTCTCACCCTGCCCCCAGTTTGCTTCAAAAACAAACAAACAAACAAAAGAAATCCTTATGGAGATTTCTCTGCATTTTAGTGTCCTTTCCTCCTAACAGACAACTTTTTGCAAGCTGTTTTCCATAGCTGCTTCGGACATGTACTTGAAAGGCAGACACTCCCCACAAATATTGCTTGCTTGGGCCAAGGAGAGATGGTTGTACAAAGCAAGACAATGCAGATTTAATCAGAAGGATGTCACATAAGAAGGGCCTGCTGAATCAGACCATTGGCCCTTCTGGTCCAGCATCCTGTTCTCTCAGTGACTGTTCAGATGTCTGAGGGAATCCTGCAAGGAAGACCTTAATACAAGAGCATCATCTTCTTCTGCAATCCCCAGCAACTGGAATTCAGAAGCATTACTGCCTTCAGCAGTAGAGGGAGAACATACTACGAGTCCTGCTAGATCAGGCCAATAGCCCATCTAGTCCAGCATCCTCTTCTCACAGTGGCTACCCAGATGCCTCCATGGGAAGCTTACAAGCAGAACCAAGCCCAAGAGCTCTCTCTCCTCTTGTGGCCTCCAGCATTTGGTTTTCAGAAGCATTTCTACCTCCATCAGTGGAAGCACAGTCAGCATACCTAGTAGACATGTCCTATTGTGTTCAATGGGGCTTCTTTCAATATGCATTAAGGGATTCTTCTGATGGGTTTGGCCTTTTCTGGAGACCCCCTGATTATTTCTCTAGATCAGGAGCAGGGAACCTCAGGCCCAGGGGTGGGTGTGAGAGTGTTACAAACCAGCCTACTGTACAAGGGTTAAACCTCTCTTGCTCCACCCACTTTTGCTTCTGGCCCCACCCCTCACTTGCAAGTAGCTCCTGGAATATCACCCAGAAGGGAATTGGACCCCCAGGCTAAGCAAGCAGCCCCTTGCCCAGCCCTGCTCTAGAGTTTGACTCATTATTATTTTTTACATAGACATCATTCCTGTCTAAACTCTTCTGATATGGTGATCCTGGAAACATGGGGAAAGAGTGGGCCTGACTTCTGGGGGTCTGTTTTCCTCTGATCCTTCTCCCAGTCCCCATGATTACTCCCCCTTTTGTCTCCAAAGCAAGCCTGGCATCACAAGATGTCCCAAAGCGCCTGGTGCTGTGGGCGACACCTGTTACAATTCAAAGAAAACAAAACAGAAAAACAAAGTCTCTTTTGCAACAGAATGGCATTCAAAGGAACCAGAGGAACGATTAGGATCAAAGCAGGAGTGTTACTTACAGCCATGCAGGGCTTTTCATGTCAGTGAGTGTTAATTGGTAGCCCCAGAGAAGAGGTAAGCACAGTGAAGGGTCTCTCAACAGGGTTCCAAGTGCGCACACAAGAGGTTGCCAATAGAGCAAGAACTATGGGGGCTCTCTGCCCCTCGAACTGGCTTTTGTCGTAAGAGGCAGCATGGAATAGGCTGTCTTTCCATCTTAAGGTTTCTCTTAATGACCCTCAGCCTCATGTCAGTGACTCCCACAAGGTCTCTTTGTGTCATTCAATACTTTAAAAGCATCGGGAGCAACTGTTTAATCTTGGAGGTAGTTCTGGGATAGGCAGCTGGATATTATTTCTTCCTTTCTCTGCCCTGTTTAATTGTAACCGGCATGGCCTCTCTCTCTTAGTAATAACATTTCCTACTTGAAGGGTCGAGGCAAAATTAATTTTTGGCTGGGCAGTGGTCCAGGGCTCCCAGGAGGTGAATTCATGCAGCAACTTCAGGTCCAGGGAGGTGATGGATCCAGGCCCAGTTTCCCTCCCTTGAGCCCCAAGGAGATCCTTCTGTTGTCAGGCTTTGATGGTTAGTCCACAGGCTTCCTGGAGGCTCAAGGAAGGCCTGAGGAGAGATCTTCACAACTGGAAAACCATATGTGACCTCAAAGCAGCCAACAACTGGAGAAGGTGGCACCAACCCTTTAACTGGCCAGGAGGCAGGACTTCTAGTCAATCTCTACTAAACCCTGCTATTAAACTCAGCCAGCTGTCCAGATCCAAACTGGATGTTTGAACTTAGCTGCAGAAGTGCTGTCCATGGTCCTGAGGTCATATCTTGGTATCTCTCCATGGTGCTGAATGGGGATGCTTGACCTGAGCTGCAAGAGGGCTATCCATGGTGCTGAACTCATATATTGGTATCTCTCCATTTTACCTTGCCTTAAGAACCCATGGCTTCCCCTTTCTTAAGCCATCTGCTCTCCTCAGTAGTGAATATCTCCGTAGACATGACAATTCATATGAGGTTTTGCTCTACCCGTTGGGTGCTGTCAGAACGTACTTCCTGATGTTGAGTCATAATCTCCTTTCTTGTAACTTGAATCCATTGGTTCAGGTCCATCCCTCCAGAGCAGGATAAAACAAGCTTGTGACAGCCTTTTAGATTTTTGAAGATGGCTATAATATCTCCTCTTTTTTCCAGGTTAAACATATCTAATTCCCTCAATCATTCCTCATAAGGCTTAGTTTCCAGACCCTTTATCAACTTGGCTACCCTCTTCTGCACATGTTCCAGCTTGTCAATATCCTTCATTAATCGTGGTGCCTAGAACTGGGCACTGTACTCCAGGTGTGATCTGACTGAGGCAGAATAGAGCAGTAGGCTTGTTTGCTTTCAGGACCCTCCCCTGCCCCTGACTCTTGACATGCACGACTCAGACAGGGCAATCCAATCTATGCCTATGTAATTAAGCTTAAACTCCCAGCATTGCAACCCTGCTTTGGCTGTATGGTCAACTCTAAGCCAGCAGGAAAGATCAGTTCAATGGATATGGATATTTATCCTCCCATGCTCTTCTAGTTCAATGTCCACCTTGAGACATTTCCTAGTATGTGCTGAGCTGTAAGTGTGTTTTGCCCTGCACCCCCTTAGACACAGTGAAGACTGATCTAATAACGGCTTGTGATAAATTATCCAAGATATTCATTCCAGAAACCTTGAGAAAGCCAAATCTTTCAGTGTGTTGCACCAGTAAGAAATGAAAACATCCTTTGGGAAACTAAAAATCAGCAAAAAGGGGGAGGGAATGTGACTTACAAGTTGTTTTTAAAAACCCGTTGTTGATGCATTAAATTAGGGATTAGAGCAGGCAACATCCCTCGGAGCTACAATCAAATAGATGTATGGCATTGCAGTTTTAAATTAAATTGGTGGAGCAGACAAAGCGAGCAGGAGAAGGAGACAGGCTTCCATCTGCTCTTCTAAAGACGGACCGCGTGCAGCTCTTGGGACATTCAATGCCCCAGGGCCTCTGACATTCACCACCAGATATCTGTGTCCTGCACCTGAATGCTCCTAATCCGATTTACTGGGGATCCTGATGAAGTTAGGGAGAGCCTGAGTCACACCACACATTGCCAGGGAAGGGAGACCACACTCTTAAGAGTTGGGAGAGAAAGAGGATGGGTCGCTGGTCACGGACCAGAGGCAAGGAAGATGGCTGCACATTGGCATGGGTTGGAGATTGCTGCTCCCAGCGTTGTGGTTCAGTGTAAGGGCAAAGCACAGTAGTGCCTTTATTTTTAATTAGGCAAAAAACAGGCAGGGTAGTGCTCCAGAGAAGACTCCCTGGAAAAGACCCTGATGTTGGGAAAGATTGAGGGCACAAGGAGAAGAGGATGACAGAGGACGAGATGGTTGAACAGTGTTCTAGAAGCTACCAGCATGAGTTTGACCAAACTGTGGAAGACAGTGGAATACAGGAGTGCCTAGTGTGCTCTGGTCCATGGGGTCACGAAGAGTCAGACATGACTAAACGACTAAACAACAACAGTACTCCAGAAAATAAAAGTTTGGAAAATGCATTAGTCACAAAACAAATGACAGGATCTCTCTTCTTATTTCATGACTGCTAACTTACTTGGGAATTTTTGCTGACAAGTACACAATGTCAACTGAAACATTTTTAGCTATATACTTCTTGACACTCTCAACTCTGATAGGTTGTCGAGACCGAACTCACCCCCCGCAGAAGCCATGCTGGCTCTGCTTCAGCAAGGCTTGTTCTTCCACATTGGTTATTTTATCTTTAACAATATTTCCCACCAGTTTTCCTGGAGTAATACCATTCTCTCCACTATCTCAGTATTGTCTACAATGACCATCAGTGGCTCTCCAGGGTTTCAGCAGGAGTCTTCACCAGTCCTACCTTCAAATATCTAAAGGGCTGTCATGTGGAAGATGGAGCAAGCTTGTTTTCTCCTGCTCCAGAGAGTAGGACCCAACCAATGGATTCAAGCTACAGATTCCAACTAAACATCAGGAATTGTTTTCTGATGGTAAGAGTTGTTTCACAATGGAACAGACTCCCTTGGAAAGTGGTGGACTCTCCTTCATTGGAGGTTTTTAAGCAGAGGTTGGATGAACACCTGTCATGAATGCTTTATTTGAGATTCCTGCATTGGAGAGGGTTGGACTAGATGACCCTCAGGGTCCTTTCCAACTCCACAATTCTATGATTCTGTGAGTCTATACCCGGAGACGCCACTGGGGATTAAACCTAGGACCTTCTGCATGCAAGGCAGATGCTTTGCTACTGAGCTACAGCCCTTCCTGGGAACATAGGAAGAAGCTGCCTTGGTCAGAACCTTGGTCCAGCTAGCTCAGTATTGTATACTCTGACTGGTAGAAGCTCTCCAGAGTTTCAGGCAGGAATCTCTTCCAGTCTTACCTGGAGATGTCAGAGAATGCACCTGAGATATACTGCATGCAAGACAGATGCTCCAACCACTGAGCTATGGCCACCCCTCTAAGGACACTGTTATGAGGGTGTCTCTGCCAGATCTGAAAAACTTGGCTAGTGTGCAGAACAGGGTGGGCTTTCTTCCTTACTTCCTCTTCCTCCTTTTCTGCCCCATCTGACTGGATTTGGGCAGACATGCCACTCAAACCATATAATGGAGTGCTAAAGCTCTCAAGTGGAGCCTCCTTAAACAGCGCTTTTTATCATCAGCTGTCAAATTTTTGCAAAGTCACATTTGCATAAAGAAAATTTGAATAATCCTTTAATACACCACAAATCCGCATCTCTCAGAGGGCCTTGATCTCAAATGCCTTTCCATTATCCAGATTTCACTCCAGATTCCTTGGCATCACAGACCTTGACAAAATAATAATAATCATCCCTTCCAAATATGTCCAAGCCCTCCCTTGTGAAAGCAGATAACGAGTAAACGGAAGCCTCTTTACTGCTCACAGACAGCGGCTGAGGTAGCCTGACCCTGGTTTGGACTATACCACTTCATTCTGGGCTATATCATACCTTCCATTTGGTGAGGAGTTTGCGGGAATGAATGCTTCTCCTTGCACTTTTTTTTGTAAGCCATTTTGAGGTTTTATTGCAACCAAGCGGCACACAAATCTTGTGAAATAAATAAAATAAATACATTTTTTTTGCATAAATTAGGCCTCTGTCGTCTGACTCCCTGTCTGCCATCTGAAGGAGCATGACATCCAAGCACAGGTTGAGCACTTAGGAAACTTTGGTACTTTTCTGTAGTATACCCATTTACTCCCATTTATGGCACAGCCTCATTGTCTCTGGTTATCTCAAAGAGAGGGGGGCAGTGCGGCAAAGTAATTTGAGTGTTGGACTGAGACCTGAGAGACCAGGGTTCAAGTCCCCACTCATTCATGAAGCTTACTGGATGTGACCTTGGACCAGTCACTGCCTCTCAACCTAACCTACCTCACATGGTTGTGAGCCCCTTGGAGGAAAATGTGGGCTAAAAAGCAATAAATATATCATGGAGGAAGAACAAACAGAGGAAAGGGCAATTTAAAGGATCAGGGTGTAAAATAGGTGGAAGTATTTGAGGGTTTTTTTTGTGTGTGTGGGATGGAAGAGGCAGAGGATATATCATAAAGGTTTATAAAATGGTGTTTGGTGAAGAGAACTGAAATAGTAAGGGGTGTTTTTTTCCTTCTCTTGTAAGCCTGGAAAAGGTTGCTTTGCTCTCTATTGCTCCCTGCTGGTTCAGGTAACCTGTTGCATGTGTTGTCCTTTCGCTCCCAACACAGATTACAGCGGTCAGTTAGAGGGGCCTGGAGGGGCACATTTGACCCCCAGGCCTGCAGTGACCCATGCCTGCCTCATGGCATAATACAAGAGGAGGCCAACACAGCCAACGGTTAAGACTGATGGGAGCTGTAGTCCTAAATAAATATGGAGGGGGATTAAACAACTGGGTTGCCATCAAATGAGATGGTTTTTTTCATCTTGCATTCCTTTCTCATAGTGGTGTAATTATGTAATTTCACCTTACAACCAGCACTTTCATCAGCGAGATGGAGGATTAAAAATAAAACAAAATACAGTTGGAACACCTCTTGGCTGTTTAGAATCTTTCTCAGGTACAAATGATTAAAGCATCCTTTTCATTTCGCTTAAGCTTTTGAATTGTCATCTCTTCTTAAGCCAGCAATTGGGTTGTGTTCCAGATGTATGTTTCAACTGGCAGACAGATAGCTTCAGTCATAATTTATAACAGTCTCACAAATAATTGAAGAAAGGGGGTGGGGGTTTAGCTGGCCTTTGTCCTAAGGACTGACCCCTAGGATTATTATGTGGTATTTGGGCAAGATTGCAGTTCTTCCGCTTTTGGTTACTAACCCCCATATGAATCCTTCAAAAATTTCTCACTCTCTCGGTGTGGAAAGCAGACTTTTCAGAGCACTGGAAGTTAAACCCTGTTATCTCTTTTGCCACAGAGACAATGGGATAACCATGGGGAGGAAACATGGTGGACTTGGCACAACTTCAACAGAGATAGTTATGTGGTGATTAATGATAGCCAAGCCATACCATAAACCACTTACTTTCAACTGCTAGAAGTGCCATAACTAGACACTGGAGGGATCTCTTGGTAGTGAACACAGATCACTGGTACCAAACTCTTAAGAGAAAACTGCCCTACTAGAAAAACTAATTAACAAATTGAAGTTAGCATGGAGACAAACACAGGAGGGCACCTTCACCCCAGTATGGCTCCCCTTTATTACATATGCAAGCCAACAAGACAATAACCAATCCCC
This sequence comes from Podarcis cretensis, assembly GCF_951804945.1. Lineage (NCBI taxonomy): Eukaryota > Metazoa > Chordata > Lepidosauria > Squamata > Lacertidae > Podarcis > Podarcis cretensis. The sequence continues at coordinate 16,930,493 of NC_137184.1, read as the reverse complement.
CACAACGGCATAGAAATCAACATGGTTAACTTGACCCAACAGCGCACGCACACACACACAAACACAAAACCCCACTGCAACCAACCACACGCTGGGCCCCCTGGACTCTCAATCCACCAGCAAAAAGAAAGTATCTGTTTATGGGATGCTGACACAAAACGTTTGCTTATATACTATGTAAAAGAAAGAAACTTTACTATCTTCCCTTTTCCTCCCTTCTCTGCTCTCACTTCTGTTTTCCCTCAACCCTATTATTGCCTATAACAGTAACATCTCACTCTGAATATGACTGATTTGTTTGAACGATTCTATGACTTGAAAACAGAGACTCTATATGTTCTATTGTTACCCAAGAAAACTCTTTAATAAAAATATATATGAAAAAGTACCGGTATAGATCTAAAAAATTGAGCACCCACTTCTCTGAATTTTGCCCTAAAGAAAGAAGCAGCATGTATTAAGAGAAACTGCACATAAAATGCATGCATTGGTGAAAATAGGAAACATGCACTATATTATCTGTGGGTTGTGTCCAGGTGAGTTTAATCTGAGTAGACCCAATCAAATGAATGTATTTAATGTGTGGGCATCCAGTGAAGCTGAATGCTGGATGATTCAGGGAAAATAAAAGAAATGATTTTTCTATGCAGTGCGGAGTTATACTGTGGGTACTTTCAAAGGGTACTTCGCAATACCAGCTGATGGGGAACAACAACTAGAAAATGCTGTTGTGCTCAGGTCCTGCTTGTGGGTTTTCCACAAGTCTGCAAGGCTCTTCTTAAGTCCTTATGTAAGATTGGAAAAATGGGAAAGAGAGAATCTGGAACTGGTAAAAGTAATTCATCCAGAGTCTTCAGAGGCTGGCTGCAAATTCATTTTTTTTAAAAAATAAAATACTGCAAGATGGTATAGAGCATATAAAGTTACAATAAGATAAATAAAAACATTAATAAAAACTGGTTGGGATAAAAAAATCCACATGGCAAAGGCCTGTTTTTTTTAGGAATCTCAAAGAAGGCTGGAAGGAATCCTGCTGAACTGGCAGAGAGTTCCGCAGGACAGGGCCTGCTGTACTGAAGGTTTGCTACCCAACAGAAGCAGACTGAACCTTAGTGGTGCAAAGAACCACCAGAATTGCGTTGTCATTATGAGAATGTGAATAGATGGTAAAAGGTAAAGGTAAAGGTACCCCTGCCCGTACGGGCCAGCCTTGACAGACTCTGGGGTTGTGCGCCCATCTCACTTAAGAGGCCAGGGGCCAGCGCTGTCCGGAGACACTTCTGGGTCACGTGGCCAGCGTGACATCGCTGCTCTGGCGAGCCAGAGCCGCACACGGAAACGCCGTTTACCTTCCCGCTGGTAAGCGGTCCCTATTTATCTACTTGCACCCAGAGGTGCTTTCGAACTGCTAGGTTGGCAGGCGCTGGGACCGAGCAGCGGGAGCGCACCCTGCCGCAGGGATTCGAACCGCCAACCTTTCGATCGGCAAGCCCTAGGCGCTGAGGCTTTAACCCACAGCGCCACCTGCGTCCCCGAATAGATGGTAGGAGTGGATATATTTTTTAGATATTACCCTTCCTTCCTCACATTTGTGAGCTTAACAGAGTGCCATTCCTTTGCAGTTTAAAGGGAAGCTTAGATAGGCTAGTTTTAGCCCTTTAGTTTAAGTAATCCAGGATGCTTTAAGGCAGACTAGACTTTCCTAGTATTTCCTTCTTTTCTCCCACTTAAAATAACAATCACACAAACAGCTTTGTAAAAGATAAAAATAACATTTACTCACTTAGAATACATGTTGAAGAGTAACAGATCTATAGCAGCTTTATTCAGGCAGGCTTAAAATGATAATTGTTACAAAGACATACTTAAGTCTAGCTTAAAAATGGAGTCTGAGCTTGGAGCTCAGACTGCAGATGTTCTCATATTGCTTACATGGTGGAGGGAGGAAGATGAAGAGAGAGAGAACATACCCAGACAGGCAGGAGAATATATAGCTACGCCCTCCCCCCATGTCAGGATACAGTAGGAGAATCTCTCACAGAGTTCTCTCTAGCAAGTTTACAGGAAAACTCTGTGTGCTTCATCTCCTATTGTGTGCCTATCTAGCAAAACATGAATTGTTGGTTTGACACACCCAAATAAATATCCCGCACTCAGAGGATCTCAGCAATCAAGGTGGAGCATAGGAAACCAAGGAGCCCTTAAGACTTATTAGTTGATTGGAGGGAAGCTGCCTCATATTGAACCAGACCATTAGCTCAGTATTGTCTGTACTGACTGGTTGTTTCAGGCAAGGGACCTTCAGGATACAAGGCCAACCCGCCATTGTTATGCTACAATCTTCTCTCTCTCTCTCTCTCTCTCTCTCTCTGACACACATACACACACACGTATTAAAACCACAGCCAACAGCCTAGGACTTTTATTATATCAGTAAATAAAACCAACTGGTGTTACTGGCAAAGCCCTGAGAAAGAGACGCTTTTGTTTTTTGCAAACACTGAAATGGGGATCAATGCTGATTCTCTCTCTCTCTCTCTCTCTCTCTCACACACACACACACACACACGACATTTTGCTGCCTGAGGCGAAGGACAATATGGCACTCTCCCCCAAAGCCCATACAGGACTTGTAGCTGAATCTTACTCCGATACTGATGAAATGACTGCATCTTCCACTGTACTGAAGGGCAGCAAGCCAGCATAAGATGTACAGGGCAGGGCACATGGTACTCACAGCTCTGTTCACTCCCTGCCCCCCACCTCAGCATCTGCGCCCCGAGGCAGCTGCCTCACTCTGCCTCATCATAGGGCCACCCCTGCACACACTCAAACACACAAAAGCTGTACATACAGGAGGGGGAGTGATGCAAGAGGACACCTCATTCTCTCAGACACTATCTACTCCCTTTCAAGCAGAGCTTCACCCCATAAAGACTAGAAACTTAGGGGGGTGGTTCATTCTTAAATGAAAGCTAAGGTTCTCAGGAAGCAGGAATGCCCACTGGTCTCTTCCCCACAAGTTCAGAATATTATGCATAGCATGGAGAAAGTGGGTAGCTTTTTTTGTTCTCCCTCTCTCCTAAAAGTAGAACTCGTGGCCATTCAGTGAAGCTGAATGTTGGATGATTCAGGACAGACAAAAGAAATGACTTCTTTGTGCAATGCATAGCTAACTTATGGCATTCACTCCCACAGGAGGCAGTGGTGACCCCCAACTCAGGTGGCTTTAAAAGAGGATTGGACGAATTCATGGAGGAGGAGAAGGTTATCAATGAATACTAGCCATGATGGCTGTGCTCTGCCTCCATAGATGGAAAGAGCAATACTTCTGAATACCAGTTGCTGGAAGCCACAGGAGGGGAGAGGGGTGCTCTTGTGCCTGAATCTGCTTGTGGGCCTCTGGCTGGCCACAGAATGGTGGGCTAGATAGGCCATGGGCCTGATCCAGTAGGCTCTTCTTATGTTGTTATGTAGGAAGAACTGGGAATTATGGTGGGGTGGGGGAGAAGAGAAAGAATTTGTCCCCTTTCTCCTTTGGGTGGCTGGAATTCTGCAAGCAGGTGGAGACCTTTTTATTTGGACATGCCTTTGGGAATGGAATGCTTTTAAAAGAAAGGGCATCTAATTGTTTTTCACACTTAAAAAAATCATAGTTCAGTTGTTTTTTAACAGTTATATTTTCTTTGTTTTTAGCTTTTTCATTATATCTGCGTTGTTTTAATTTGTGTAAGCTTCCTTGAATCTCAGTTTGGGGAAAAGGCAGGAGCAACAACAACAATAGCAGCTGCGCCAGCTGCTTTTAGGACAGCCATCCAAACAACCCTAGAAAGGCGCCCTCCTGCTGGTGCGCGGATCCTGTCCCCTCTCCAGCAGTAGAGCATTTCCAGAGCGATTCTCAGCGCGTGTCCTATAGCTGCTGCTCTGAGCTGAGTGGCGCGCGGGGGCTCGCTCACTCTTCGGGACCAGCGCGCGCGCTCTCGCTCGCCTGCCAGCGCCTGCCCAGCCGCTGCAGCGCGTCCCTGCACCAGCCGCGTCGGGCAAGCGCGCAGCCGGCTGCTGCTGCTGCCTTCTCGCCGTCTCCTCCTCCTCCTCCTCCTGTGCGCCCCTGCGGAGCCCAGGCGCCCCAGCGGAGCCCGGGCGCCTCGGAACTGTGCCTTTCCCTCCCGCCGCCCTGAACTTTGGAAAGCCCGCTGCAGAGGGTAAGAGAGGGGGCCCGTCATCCATCATGGCTCAGGTGTGATGGACTAGTGGAGCTCCTGGCTGGGCAACCGAGCTCAGCTGCGTCCGAAGCAGAATTAATACTATTATTTTAAAAAGGAAGCTCGCAACCGCCTTGTCTTGGAAGGATCGTATATCTCTACATTCTCTCCCCACCCCCCACCCCAGTTATCTTAGCGCTGATGCCCCGCAGGTAGAAGGCTTTGGAAGAGATGGTGCTCACCTGAAGGAACGAAAAGTGGGGGGAAGAGATATATGTATATAAGGGGCTCTAAATACAATTCCAGTGTTTAAAGGTAAGATTTGTTTATTTATTTGCAGGAGGTGGCTGGGAAAACGGTTTTCATTTTTTTATTTCCTATGGTCATTTCTCTGTTTAAGATCCCCCTATTTTGCCCATTTCCATTTCTGCTGAATGTAATTTTGGGGATCTGGAGGAGGGGACTTTCCCCATCCCTTGCTTATTCTGGTCTTGCTTTTGAAGAGACTGAAAGATGAGTGAGAAAATGGATGCTCTCTAGAAGTGGGGGTGGTCTCTGCTCAGGTGTTGTTGCCACAATACATGTCCAATATATACCCAAACCCACACGGTTTAAAAAGGGAAAGGTATTGGATGGGTGGCGGCGGTTTGAGAAGTTGGAGAGCTAGTTTTGACCCTAACAGTTGGCGAAATGCTGCCTATTATCATTTGAAAGGAATCTTGTGTTCATTTTATTCATTTATTTGAAAACCAGTCTAGAGAAAATTCATGGATCTGACCAAGATTCAGCAAAGGACTAGGAGGAAGCTCACAAGCAAGGCATGAAAGTGACAGCCTTTAGAGTTTGTTCCCAGCACCCAGTACTGCAAGGTACACTATCCCTGATTTTGGAGGTCCTATTGGCTGTTGTGGCCATGACACAAAGCCATGTTTCTCTCTAGTGTGCCTTCTCTTTATTTAGAGTGTGTGTGTTGGGGGGGGGGGGAAGCATCTGTGGCTCTTCAGGTGTTACCAACATCCCAGCCCTTATCATCCCTGGCCATTGGTCAGGCTGACTGGGACTGAAGGGAGCTGGGAGTCCAGTGACACCTGGAGAGGAAAAGGTTTCCCTAGCCCTGATTTAGAGCGTAGAATCAGAGTTGGAAGGGACCTTGAAGATCATCAGGTCCACCCCCTGCAATGCAGGAATAAACAGCTGTCCCACACAGGGACTGAACCTGCAACCTTGGTGTTATCAGCACCATGCTGTAACTAGCTGAGCTATCCCATCAAAAACATAAAATGGTCACCTAGGATCATATTGAGGATGCCGGCTAGAACTTCCAGTAGCTCCACACAATCTTGTAGAGTGCGGAATCTCCCCCTCTTCCCAGAGCAACAGGAGAGATGTGCAGCACCCACTAAAGACCCTCCCCAACATTTAAAAAAAAAAAAGAAATGTGAGGCCCGCATGCCCTCCAAAAGGTGATCTTGAACCTTGCAGCAACAAACTCTGCTGCTTTCTAGGACCACTCTCCAACAGATAACTTCCCCTGTGTGGTGATTTCCATGCCATCCTGCCTGTGCTGTTCCATATAACAAGAGGGTCATTGCATGTTTCAAATGCTAGATCTTTACAGGAAAGGAAGTGAAATGTTTTTGGTAACATTATGACTAAGACAGCAACTAAAGCAGCTGGAGAGACTGTCTCCAGAATTCTTGGGGAAGAGCTGTGTATCCCAGTGGGTAGAGCAGCATCTGCTTTGCTTGCAGGTTCAGTCCCTAATGGCATCTCCAGGTAGGGCTGGGAAGGACTCTGGACTGAAACCTTGGAGAGCTGCTGCCGGTCAGTGTCAGCAATACTGGAGTAGCTGAATTTCTGTTTCTCTTTAATTATACCAGTTCATAAAATCCACAAGGACTGGAATATTACTTGATTTCTAGTAGAAGGCTCATAGCTCAGTGGCAGAGCACATGCCTCGCAGGCAGAAGGCCCCAGTTTCAACCCCAGGGATCTTCGCATAGGGCTGGGAAAGACTCCCTGTCTGAAACCCTGAGGAAGCACTGCCAGTCAGCGCTTAGACAAACAATCTTGAGTTGCATGCACCCAGTCATTTGATTGGGCATAAGGCAACTTCCTACATTTCTGTCCAGTGAACTGTATCAGCAGTAAAGACGAAAAGGAAGCCTTACCTTCTCCCACAATGCACAACTAGCTTCTGGAACTTACTGCCACTAGACTGCTGGCTTGATTGTTTTAAAGGCAGATTTGACAAATCCATCAAGGGTGAACTCTCTTGATAGCTGCTAGCTACAGGAACTCCATGGAATTGCCATGTTACAAGGAAGTGTTTGGGGAGTAGGGGCTGGAATCTTGCCACAGTGTGGTGCTTGTGAGCTTTCCAGAGGCGTTGAACCAACCACGCCTGCAAACCATGGTCTGATCCAGCAGGGCTTCAGTTACATTAGCTTCTGATACACATAGATATTTCTTAAAAGGTAAGTTGCAGTAAAGCAAGTTTACAGTGAATACTTTCAGAGGAGATCACCAGGCTGAACTTTTCTACCTGTGCGATTGTTACAGAACTGTCAAATTCAGTTTGCATTAAGCTCTGTTCTTGTTGAGAGTCTCTCCACTGAGAGTCAGGCTAATCATTGAGTGATCTTCTAGTGGAAGCTTTTGCAGGGGTTGGGCGATGCTATGCGACTTCTTCTAGACTGTTTAATTACTGCTTGATTGTAACAAAACACCCAAGTGGTTTACAAGAAATATTAGAATTATCAAAAAAATCAAAAAACAGTTAAAACAAATATTTAAAAACATGTAAACATTTTTTTAAAAAAGTAAAAACAGCAGTAAACTAAAAATAGATTAAAACATGTCAACAGAAATGTTTCTGGATAGGCATGCGTAAACAAAAATGTTTTAAATGAACACCAAAAATAATACAGCAAACATGCCTGGCAGACATCAGTAGTCAGTGCCACCGAACTGAAAGAAGAATTTCTTACAAGTGTGGAATAAGTATTATGTGACACCTGTAACACTGCCAGTTCCACAAATCGAAGTGCTCAAGTTGGAGCATGTGGGGTAAGGTAAATTGGTCCCAAGTTGCTACGGGCTTTATATACCTGTGGTAACACTTTGCACTTGACCTGGCAGATCAGCAACCAATGTACATCTCTGAGTGTTTGGGCTCCTCTGCTGCTGTGAAGAAACATTCGTCCTGATCTGGCTGGCTCTCCTATAGTTGCCGCTTTTATCCCCAGTCTGGCAGTGATGTCTCTTTGGAGCATGAAGTCCAGGATCCCTAGGTTAGATTAATGTAAGGAGGTGTGCATGAGGATGCCTATGAAAACAGTTTGGAAACCTCAGCTGGTGCAGAATTCAGCAGCCAGGTCGCTCCCTGGAGTGAGTTGGTTTGAGAACATAACACCAATCCTAGCTCAACTGGACTGGTGGCCAGTCAAAGGGCTTAATCCAAAGTGCTGGTTTTGCCCTATAAAGCCTTAAATGGCTCAAGACCACAGTATCTCAAGGACTGCCTCTCCCCATATGAATCATCCCAGGCCCTTCAATCATCACCCGAGACCCTTTTGGTGTGCCCCAACATGGAAACGGGCCTTTTCTGTGGTGGCTCCCCATTTGTGAAATGCTCACCCCAGGAAGGCTCATTTGGTGCTTTCACTATATATCTTTAGCTGCCAGACCAAAACTTTCCTCTTCTCTATGGCATCTTAAAAGAGTACCAGGCGGGGGAGTGGGTAATGTTTTAGTTTGTGACTATGCTATGTATTTTTTGCATTTTGATATTGTTAACTGCCTTGTGATCTTTGGATGAAGGGCAGTATAGAAGTTTATTTTAAAAAAAATCACGATGGGCACCCATGGCTGCCAAACTCTGACATAAAAAATGCTGCTCTCCTGCTTGGAGTCTTGGGAGGTGCGGTCAAGATGGCACCTTGCAGATCTGGGCGTGGGGGCTAACCTTCATTTGGTCTGAGGTCTCTGTACATCTTTGGCCCACCCCCAGAGCTGCATACCAGGGGTGGGTATGGAGACTCCGCAATCATGCACATGCACACAAACATTCAGGTGATGCATCCAAACACTCGGGACATTGTGCAGATCAGCTGAAAAGCAGGATATCAACCCTTCCCTACGCATCAGATGACCTATCTGACAACTGGTAAAGGAGGGGAATTTTCACAACACCATTAGAGTGTTGAGCTGGGTGGGGATCCAGCCTGCTGTCTACTTTAATTGTTGTTTTTGATGCTATCAAAATCAGTGGGGTCATAAAAATAAATAAATACTTGATTTACCTGATCCAGTCCCTGAGTTGGGGTTTGGCCATTCCTGTGGAGAGTGATGGGTGGAGCCCAGAAGAATTTGGAGCATATACCTTTGATCCTGGTAACCTGATGGAAATCAACTTGGCCAGTACCACCCTGATTGGTTGGCATCCCTGACTGGCCAGCAGTTCATGAGGTAACCCTGATTAGTCAGTTGAAGAGCACATCCTGACTAATAAAGTGGTATATTGGTAGGGAGGGGATTCTGGGAACTGTGACAGAGTCTCCATTGGGGTGTCCATTTTTCATACTCGGGTGATAATTTCAGAATGAGAATTTTCTAGAAAATATACAACCATCTTGCTTGGCACTTGTGTGTATAGTTTAACCTATGCCACACACACAGGCTTGCAAGTTTGGGACAGAGCTCTCAAAACTAGGAGCAAGCCATCAAGAGGTCCAGAAAGTTTGTTGGGAGGTGTCTGATTGCAAATGGTGGTGACAAATGGGAAACTGCTCTGTAGCCTTAAACTGGTTTTTATCTGTGGTTTCTTTTTAGGGGGAAATGTAGTTCTTGTGGGGGTAGAGGTTGAAGCTAGGGATCTGAAGCAGATAATTCTTAGCACCCACAAACTACAGTTCCCAGGATTCTTTGGGGTGGGCAGCCTCAAGGGTTAAAGGGACATAAAGCTGATAAAGATTTGTAGTAGACACACACAGAAGCTAGTTGCAGGTCTTTATGCTCTGTGCGATGCCCAAATCATAATTCTTTATTGGCATTCCACCAGCTTTTGAAGATTCACCTGTTTACACAGACATTCCTTTGATCTCTTGACCTGACTCCCATTTTGTTAATTGCTCTGTCATTTTAATAGGATTTTTCTATTGTGTACAATTTAATTAGAGAAATTTATATTTCAATGCTTGCAAAACTGGTATTTATACTTTGCAAACTGTGTAGAAGTCTGTTTTGGCATTAAGTGGTATATAAATTTTAAAACAATGACTGAGAAATCAAACTATCACAGTTCTGTCCCAAACTGAATTAAATGGTTTTCATCACTTAAGCATATTATGTCAAGTTTCCATACTCATATGTATTATTTTGCGTCATGGGGGGAGGTATTAAAAGCCTCCTCCCCCCCCCAACCTGGTTGTAGAATAACACACACAGGTCTTCTCCTTGTCTTCTGAGAGTTCACACTTTTGGGGAGGGGAATACCGGAGTAACCCCAGTAATATCGTTTTGAATCTTGTTTGGTTGCTTGTCTATACCATTTTAGTTTGTTTTATCCTGCTATGGCTGTATGCTAATGCAATAAAGGTTTGATTGATTGATTGATTGATTGATTGATTGATTGAATACTGGAGGAAATGCATTTTTTTCCAGCTGAAACTCACCAGAACTCAATTCCAGCACCTCTCAGGGGTGTGCCATTACCATTCGAAGAGAACCAGGCAGGTGTTCACAGTGAGTTCCAGCACCACTTTTTCTAGAAAAATAGCCCTGAGTGGAGGTTTTGAGTTACTGAATAATTTGCACAACACCTGTTCTGATCTTTGATCAATGGGACTGCAGAATATGCACAGTCCTTGTGATGCTTCTGAGAACAGGAGGGAGGCAGAATGGTATTTCAAACAGATGGTATTGGGGAAAGTGTCTCTGACATGGTCTCTACTGAGTCTCCTTGGTAGACATGACTTGACCTGAGAGCTTTTACAAGTGTCAGTCAAGAATGCATGACCTGCTCTGGCCTATAGCTGTTAAGGGGAGGAGCAAGAGTGGCTTATTCCACTGTTAGGGCAAAGCAAGTCAGCTGCCTCAAGCAAGAGATGTTGGCAACCTACACCCCCACCCCACGCTATTTTCTCAAGACCGCTAAGCCAGCCTGCTGCCCCTTCCCTCCCCTCCCCTAGATGTGGCCCCATTGTAAGCACTGAAGTATGATTTAGTTGTTGGTCCAGCTGTGTTCTTTGTATGGAATGAGGGAGGAGGCCTGGCCCTGGCAATTGTGGGCACCATGTTGCCAACCCATAGATAGACTGCAACCAGTGGCTTGGCTGCAATTTATTGTTATCATTTTTATTTATTCTATTTCTGTATTTTTCCTCCAAGGTGCTGAAGGTGATTGTCCCCCAGGTTCAAATTCTTTGCTCAGCTATGAAGCTTGCTGGGTGACCTTGGGTCAGTCAAAAACTAACTACCTCACAGAGTTCTGGGGATTAATTCTGGAGGGGGGTGAACTGTGTATGCCACATTGAGCTTCTTGGAGAATAAGGTGGGATATAAATGCAATAAATTTAACCAATCAAAAATACGCACTTATACACACAGTTTGCTTTAGCATATGCATTTTGGGACACAATACTTTGCTCAGGGCTTTTCTGCAGCCAGAACTCACAGGAACTCAGTTCTGGAACCTCTCAGTTGGGCACCATTGCCATTCTAAGAGAACAAGGGAAGTGTTCATGGTGAGTTCCATCACCTCTTCTTTTGTAGAAAAATACCACTGCAAGATGGGGAGGAGAGTGGATTTTTAAGAAGGGCTGCGTTTCAATTTGCATGTTGTTTTGGAAAGTACAAATCAAGTATGTTTGCCTTCAAAATGCAAACTGAATGCAATTTTCTCCCTCCAACCCACCCTGTCCCCAGAGGTGCTATGAATTACACCTGTTGGTTGGGGGGAAATGATAATTTGCAACAATTCAGAATCCTCAGAGTGTGTGGGATTAACATGAATGCATGACACGCCCTTACGCTTGCTGGAGTGGTCCAGTAGATAATTGCATTTCCCCTCGGTCTCTAGCAATGGGGTGGCTGCATACGCTTTGTAAAGACAGGTGCTTTCAGATGGTGCTTAAGTGGCTCCAGAGTTAACCACAATCGCTCAAAAAGGAACCACTTTGGTGTTTTTAGTTATCTCTCTCGAACCGAGCTGAGAGTGAGTTTGACCCGGGATGTTAATTGCTGAAATAAATTAAGGCCATGCAGCTGTAATTAAAGCTTTAGCATTCCCACATGCTGGGCCTCTGAAGTAGATTCGTTAATGGGAGTGAGGAACTGGAAACAGGTCAGTGTGATCCTTTAAGTGAGGGGAGCAATTACGGGATTTCTGACACTGATTCATTATTTCATGGCTGGTTGTTTCAGACTCCAGAAATATAATTAATTTGATGCAGAAGCAAAGAGGTGAAAGAGCAATACTGCATTTGTCTGTGTTTCCAACACACTAACCTTAGTTTATCATGGCTCAGTACATATTGCGGTAAATACTGTTTATGCAATTGGTTTGTTTGAATAAATGCTAGGATGAAATAGATTTTGAAATTCTTGCAACTTGTTAAACAGGGCTTGATTTGGAGGTCTTGTGCTGCTGAACTGAAGCGTGTGAATAGTTTACTCCACTGTGTTGGAGAGGGCAGCCCCTGTTTTAAGCACATTTCACCCTTATTCCTGAAAATGTTTACTTTTATAATGTAGAAGGGTGAGCTTTGTCTGCCTTCAGAGACAGAGAAATACCTTTTGGGTATTTTTGCATAAGTCTGCTTCTTGACTGGACAGAGGTGAGTTAGGCCAGCGGCTCATTAGGGATGCAGGAAGTCTCCTTTGCAGGCAGATTGCACTCCCAAGTCTCTGCACTGGGAGTAACTGAAGGATCCAGCATACCTAATGCAGAGACTGAGCACAATTAACCTGTCCCAAGTAGAGCCTGGTTGGAAGGGGTGACAACTGGGCCAGTTACTCAGGCAGAGATACAGTGGGCAACTCCTCCTTCCAAATCAGGAGCTGGTAAGTTACACTCTCATGGTAGGGAGACTGAAAATGTAAGGCTGGAACAGAACAGAGAAATGGTAGTACCAATGGCTACAGTGCTAATGAGCTACTGGCACATGGCGAAGTCTCAGAGGCTGTTTCAGTTTGTTGTGGTTAGGGCAGTCAGTCTAGGTGATGCTCTGAATTCCCTCCAATTCTTGGGGCCCTGTACCAAGTAGGGTTGGAATTAAAGAAAGCAGCTTACTGAACTGGTCAGAAATGTTTCTTTGCAAGACAGTGACTTTAGCTGGCCACTTAAGAGTTCTTATCAGCATCCCAAAAGACTGAGTTAGGTTGCAACTAAGTGATAATGCCCTCCAGGAGAACAATAGCCAAAATTATGTGTGAGAGCTGAGCTGGAAGCAGGTTGGAAGCTGGAGACACAGAGACCTGTGCTGGATCCAAAGCTGCGACTAATGGAGAAGCAAGATCTGCCAGAGTGTTAATGCTGCGAGGCCTTCCATTGTATGCTCAGGTTGTATATATGTGTAAATAAAACCATATATCCTAATGGCACCACAGCCTCTTTTGACCTTCATTCCAAGAGAATCGAACCCTGAGTAAGTGCTGGTCATAACTGTATCTTGTATGAATTTTATGAAAGTTATAAAAAAAAAAATACGCAAAGCATGCATGAGAAAACATGGCATACGGTAACTGCAAATAGATACAAAATAGAGATTCTCCATATGATGGTTGTTTGGACTAGCATTCCTCCATTTATTTCTAGGGATGTATTCCTTGGACTACTCCTTGACTATTTGATTCTGAGGCAGGTGGGAAAGTGAACCTAAGAGCAGCCTTTTCCAAAAGTGAGAAAATCTAGAACCAGTGTGTTGTAGTGGTTTAAAGTCTTGGATTAGGAACCAGGAGATCAGGGTTCAACTCCCCATTCAGTCACGAAGCTCACTGGGTGACCTTGGGACAGTCACTGCCTCTCAGACTAAACTACCTCACAGGGTTATTTTGTGAATAAATTAAAAGCCATGCTCAGAAGGGCTATGTGTCAGCATGTGGGGAGTTTTTGTCTTATTTTCATATTACTGTAAGTACTTGGAATGACTTCCTCCTCTGTAGCCCCAGAAAAGAATGATCAAATAGTGAGAGCGTAGAATCATAGAGCTCTAAAGTTGGAAGGGACCCAGAGAGCCATTTATTTCAAGCCCCTGCAATAAAGAATCTTAACTAAAGCATCCATGACGGCCATCCAACTTCTGCTTAGAAACCTCCAGTGAAGGAGAGCCTGCCTTTGTCAAACAGCTCTTACTAACAGAAACTTACCTTGTCCAGCCCACATTTTACCAGTTCTCCACAAGTACAGTGGTACCTCGGGTTACAGACACTTCAGGTTACATACGCTTCAGGTTACCGACTCCGCTAACCCAGAAATAGTACCTTAGGTTAAGAACTTTGCTTCAGGATGAGAACAGAAATCGAGTGGCAGCGGCGCGGCAGCAGCAGGAGGCCCCATTAGCTAAAGTAGTACCTCAGGTTAAGAACAGTTTCAGGTTAAGAACAGACCTCCAGAACGAATTAAGTTCTTAACCCGAGGTACCACTGTATATCATAGAAGACTTTGTCAAAAGCCTTACTGAAATCAAGATACACTATGTTTACAGTATTCCCCTTATCTACCAAATGTGTAACTCTATCAAAATAAAGAAATGAGATGGCACAATTTGTTTTTGAGAAAGCCATGCAGCGTCCTTGTAATCACAGCATCCTTTTCTAAGTGCTCACAGACTGACTGTTTAATTATGAAACCAGAATCTCTCCTGGTATCGATGTCAAGCTCACAGATTGGTAGTTACCTGAGTCTTCTCCCCCACCCTGCTCTTTTTGAGGATGAGGACAACACTGTCTGCCTCCAGTTTGTAAGGACCTCACCTGTTCTCCAAGAATTATCAAAGATTATAGACAAAGGCTCTGAGATTACATCCACAGTTTCCTTTGGTAACCTTGCAGCTGATCAAGCCCTGGAGATTTGAATTCACTGAATTCAATGAAATTGTGGCAATGGAGTAATACCAGAGTAGTTGAAATCTCCCATGACTGCTATATCTCTCCTTCTAGAAAGTTTGGCAATCTGCTGTAGAAAGGCATCATCCAATTCTTCAGTCTGGCAACTCCACTTCTTTTTCCACCCATGGAAAGTTTGCAAATATTCTCAAACCCCCTTAAAATCTCACCTGTAGAAGCACCTTTGCTGACAATATCATTGGTTACTAGTTCCAGGTGTAACTCCAGGTGCGAGTTGTTCCTATGATACATGGCCATGGGACATTTTTCAGCTATGGGTTGGGAGTCTTTCACATTCAAATTAAATTGGGATAGACAGAAATGTTCTGATCACATTTCATAAGCTGCTGGGAGTTGGATGTGTTTAGAATTTGTTCCCGCCCCCCCCCCCCAAAAAAAAATGCTGGCAATTTCCTCAAATGTGTTAATTTCCCCCCCATTCTACCACCTGCTTCTTTTAATTCTGGGGCTGCTGTGATCTATTTTTGGCTACTTGAATCCAAGCTGGCAACAATCTCTCTCTTTCTCTTTCTCTCTCCAGATGGAATCAAAACCTCTTGCTTGCTGGGAGTCCTTGTTTTTCTTTGAACAGTTGTTAAATTTAGGTGTTTTGATTTCAAGGTTCTCTCAAGTTCTCATTCCCAAAAGGTGTGAGGTGTTTTGTTTTTTTAAGCACATGATCTTCTTTTCTTTTAACAAGTACATTAAGGGTATATTTCTTCAAAATCAATGACCATTTGTTTGTCTTTTGCATTAAGCAAAGAACAGGGGTGGGGAATAAATTTGGTTCACATCATCATAGAATCATAGAGTTGGAAAGAGACCTCAAGGGTCACACACACACACACACACACACACACACACACACACACAAAATTCAGGAATCACAGATAAAGAATCTCTCACAGATGGCCAACTAAGCTCTGTTTCAACACCTCCAATGAAGGAGAGTCCACAACCTTGCGAGGGAGCCCATTGCACTGTCAAACAGCTCTTACAGTTAGAAAGTTTTTTCCTAATGTTTAATTTGAATTTTTTTTCTTGCAATTCAGATCCATTGGTTGGGATCCTACCCTCTGGAACAGCAGGACACAAGTTTGCTGCATCTTCCACGTGACAGTCCTTTAGATAAACGAAGATGGCTATCATATCGCATCTCAGTCTTCTCTTGTGCAGGCTAAACATACCGAACTCCAGGGCTTTTTTTTCTGCTGGAACTCATCAAAATTCAGGTGGGCACCGTTGCCATTATAAGAGAACATGGGAGGTGTTCGTGGTGAGTTCCAGCACCTCTTTTTTTTAGAAAAATATCACTGCCCAACTCCTTCAGCTGTTCCTCATAAGGCTTGGTTTCCAGTCCCTTAATCATCTTGGTCACCCTCCTCTGCAAACCATCCAGCTTATTGATATCCTTCTTAAATTCCAGTGCCCAGAATGGAACACAGAACTCCAGGTAGAGCCTGACCTAGGTAGAATAGGTTGACAATATTTTTTTCTGTTGATGTGGACACTACACTTTTGCTGGTGCAGCCTAGAAATGCATTAGCATCTCCTCCTCCTCCTCCTCCTTCTTCTTCTTCATCTTCTTCTTCCCCTCCTCCTCCTCTTCCTCCTTCTTCTTGCTGCTGCTGCTGCTGCTGCATCACACTGTTGACTTATATGAAGCCTGTGATCTATTAAGAAACCCTAGATCCTTTTCACATCAAACTTGGGGCAGAGGTCATTTTAGTGGCATGACTGGTGCAGTTGCCCTGGGTGCTTCTCTGCAGGGAGAGCCAAAACAATGCTGTAGAATGGAGCATGAGAGGTGGTGAGCACCAAATTTTAGCACTGCACAGGGCAGCACGGAAATTTGAGAGCCAAAAGTCTGCCACTGCTAGGGTCCCCCATCCAATGTTTGTGCATCTATTTCAATACAAACCCATCACATTTGCACTTCTTCAGCATGCAAACTGAACATGCAAGCTGTCCTTCAAAATCTTCACTTCTCTCACTCGTGATGCAGGTTACCAACCAGAAAATGCAGACAAAGGTGGCTGTGTTACAAAGGTACCCGTTCGTAGTGCAAAGAAGTAATTTTTCTCAATCCAGAATCATTCATGCTCATCCTTAGCATGCTGCTTTCAGTCTAGATAGAGTCTCGATCGTGCCATCCACAAGGGTTGGTGTGGTTCCTTTGTATACATTTGAAAACCCTCCCCTTTATTTGGTTAGCCATGTCTTTCACTCCCTGCATATATGCTCCAGGTGAATGCAGTAGGAAGTGTTGATTGCCACTCTGGGGGGACACCCACCCACAATGTCACGGGGCAGGTTTGGACATGCCTCCACACTGCTGGGACCACCTCCATCCATTTTCAAATGAACACACTGTAAAGTAGTGCTGAATCAATCTGCACTGACCTTTTTATATTTTGGGAATGAAAGTAGTTGATGAAAAGGTGTTTTCAGTGGCGTAAAATCTGCAACAGGCCCAGATTGTGTGTGGACTAAGTGGGAAAAGCCCTGAGTTCAGTGTGCATTAAATGTTATTTAAAGATAATGTTGTGAAGTATGCAGCCCATGTGTTTATTGTGGAGAAATAACATATGGAAATGCATTTTGTTGGAGAAAACTGCTTTCAAAGCTGTGTTGTTAGGCAAAATTGTGTATGGTAATGCATATTGCTATGACTGTAAGTTCATTTCAACTGAATACTGAATTTTTAAATTGTAGTTAGTGAAGGGAAGGTAGTAGTAATAATAATAATAATAATAATAATAATAATATGCACTGAAATATCTCAGAATTTTCATGTGGACTTAAAAAACAAAACAAAAAACCTTCACAAACTGATGCAGAGACTGGGAAAATAGAAAGCTGAAAGTGGTAGATGCAACCATTCCAGGTTGAGGAATGGCATGATCAGAGTTCAATGACACATTTTGGCCCAGCAAAAACACTCAAGGGTGTGAAACGGGGCCTGTGTTGGGTGTGGCTTAAGGAGAGTTCTGAGGGCCAGGCAGAGATCTCTGGTTCACATCCAGGTTCTCCCTCAAGATTTGAGAGCCGGTGTGGTTTAGGCTAGGAGTTGAGAGACTGGGGTTCAAATCCCCCCAACTCAGCCATGAAGCTCACAAGGTGACTGGGCTGGTCACTGCATCTCAGCCTAACCTACCTCACAAATTTGTTGTGAAGTTAATAGGGAGATGATGGGGAGGAGATCTACACATGTTACATTGAGCTCTTTGGAGGAAAAGGTTGGCTCTAGATGCCACACATGTTACACATTAGAGATTCTCCATCCCTGTGCCACGGGACGCAGGTGGCGCTGTGGGTTAAACCACAGAGCCTAGGACTTGCCGATCAGAAGGTCGGTGGTTCGAATCCCCACAAAGTGGTGAGCTCCTGTTGCTCGGTCCCTGCTCCTGCCAACCTAGCAGTTCGAAAGCACGTCAAAGTGCAAGTAGATAAATAGGTACCGCTCCGGCGAGAAGGGAAATGGCGTTTCCATGCACTGCTCTGGTTTGCCAGAAGCGGCTTAGTCCTGCTGGCCACATGACCCAGAAGCTGTACGCCGGCTCCCTCGGCCAATAAAGCGAGATGAGCGCTGCAACCCCAGAGTCGGCCACGACTGGACCTAATGGTCAGGGGTCCCTTTACCTTTACTTATCCCTGTGCCACAGTGCTAGCTCTTGAGGTGTTTGTTTGTGTGGTGACCTAGCCTGACCTCTGGCCCTGCCTTTCTGATCAGCCCTGGCAACTAGCCTCAGGTTTCCTACTCCTGAGTCATCTCCATCTGCTCCCCACAGCTTGTCCATGACACAACCAGGCCAATGCCAGGTCTGATTGCATTTAATAATGGAGTCAATCGTGTGCCGTGCATTGTGTGCTGCGCAGAGCCTCTGTTGGCTTTAGCTGCTTCCAGTTGTGAGCAACAGCTGTGAAAAAGGAAAAATCCATGCTACAGAACGCAGCACATGGGCTTTCTCCATGGGATGGAGTCTTTCCTGCCAACACCCAAGAGAGTCGTCTGTAGGGAAGGAGGCAGTCTTTCAGATATTTGAGCCTGAGTCAGTTAGGGCTTTAAATACATGAGCACCTTGAATCAGGCCCAGATATGAACTGGCAACCAGCGCACCTTTTTTTTTTTTGAAACGAGGTATATGATATATAACGTTGCACCATACCCTCCCCTCACCCAGAAATAGCTGGGGAGGAGACAAGATGGAGCTTTGAAATTGAAAGGCAGAATATGGTCCTGGAAATGGTGTGCCAGCTCTTTCCCCAGTGTATTTAACTACGCTTGATGTTGTAATGCAGCAACCCTTTGCGCTTCCTCCCATGAGCACCTTTCCTTTGAATGATGGTGGAGCAGCTGAGCCAGGATTTGAACCTGAAATGTAAAATAGGGTTCTGAATCTATCTGCTACATTTCGTTCCATTGCCTGTTGTTCAAGGGAGCTAGTGAAGGTAAAGGTAAAGGGACCCCTGACCATTAGGTCCAGTCGTGACCGACACTGGGGGTGGAACGCTCATCTCGCTTTATTGGCCGAGGGAGCCGGCGTACAGCTTCCGGGTCATGTGGCCAGCAGGACTAAGCCGCTTCTGGCGAACCAGAGCAGTGCACGGAAACGCCATTTCCCTTCTCGCCGGAGTGGTACCTATTCATCTACTTGCACTTTGACGTGCTTTCGAACTGCTAGGTTGGCAGGAGCAGGGACCGAGCAACGGGAGCTCACCCCGTCATGGGGATTCGAACTGCTGACCTTCTGATCAGCAAGTCCTAGGCTCTGTGGTTTAACCTACAGCAAACAGGCAGTAACAGCCAATTAAACCAAAGATCTCTTGGAGAAGTCTTGCCTCTTCTTTCTCTTCTCACCTTGTGGGGTGGGGAGAGAGAGAGAGAGAAAGAAAGAAAGAAGTGGGATAATTGTGAGAGCTTCTGGATATGCCTGCAGGTTTCCAAACAAACGTCTCCCTGCTTCCCTTCTGTTTTGTTCAGAATACTTCAGTCAAATTAGCTCAGTTGGGGAAGAGGGAATCATTACTGTTATCATCCTCCCAAAAACCCATCTCACTTGCCATTACACAGGTTGAATAGGGACCTCTCTCTCTCTCAAAACAGCTTCAAGCTGTATCTATGGAAACCACCTGCAGTTTTTTGGGTGTGGGAATCGCTTCACACGAAATAACTGCACTAGAAAAAGCGGGGGGGGGGGGGAGAGAGTTGCTGTTGCACTTGGGTCCTGCTTGCAGACCTCCCGTCAGGGCGTCTGGCTGGCCATTATGAGGACAGGAGGCTGGACTAGATGGACCCCATTTTGCCTGATCCAACAAGGTTTTCCTCATGTTCTACTTTCGCTGCCAGAGGCAATATGCCTCTAAAGACCAACTCCTGGGAATCATAGGAAGGGAGATTCTCTTTTGCTCAGGTTCTGCTTGCAGGCCTTTCACAGGCATCTGATCCAGCAGGGCTCTTCTTATTAAGTTTATTTCCATATCAGAACCTCCATAGCCAGAAACAGTCTACCTCTGAATCCCAGATAATGAGGAACAACAACTGGAGAGTATTATTGCACTCAGGTCCTGCTTGTGTGCTTCCCTCTGCTTGGCCACTGTGAGGACAGGATTCTGGACTAGATGGGCTCCTTTGGCCTGATCCAGCAACCAGGCTACGTCTTTTGTATTTATTTATTTTTTTTTGGGGGGGGGGGACGCACACAAAAGTCAGGAGCAAAATCTTAGCAGGGGAATAATTTGATGTCCTTAAACCCTTTAAGTCTTCCCTCAAAACTTTAAAACAACAACAGAAGGAGCGACTATTATTTGTGGAGTGGCAGGAGGTGTCGAGAGAAAAAGGAATAAACCTACACTGGGCCAGTGGTTCTCAAGCTTTTTTCCTCTGGGGCATGTTTTCAGAATAAAAACTTGCTCATGCCACACTGATAAGACATACACTGGAAAACAAAAAGAAACATCTCCTAGCAGTGCTTGATTTATAACATAGAACACAAGTACTTTGTAGTATGATCATGGGAATAGAGAAAATATAAAACAATGCAGCTACATAAGAACATGAATCATTCCTAAAATACAATTATAAACAACCCTTAAGTATGTATACAGATTCAGTGAGAGGTGTGAGCTTGCTTTTGCCGGGTAATCTCATTTATATTGGGTCTAATTTGAAACAAACGAACTCTCATTTCCTCATCAACACAAATAAGCTTTTCTCTTTTCTGATCTTTCATATTTGTCAGAGTTCAAAGTCCACAATGCTCTTGAAAAGAGACATGAATGCTGTTTCTGGATACACACACACACACACACACACACACACACACATATATACACACACAGTTAAATCCAGTCAAATGCGACTATGGGGTTGTGGCGCTCATCTCGCTTTCAGGCTGAGGGAGCCGGCGTTTGTCCTCAGACAGCTTTCCGGGTCATGTGGCCAGCATGACTAAACCGCTTTTGGCACAATGGGACACTGTGAAGGAAGCCAGAGTTCACGGAAATATCAGTTACCTTCCTGCCACAGTGGTACCTATTTATCTACTTGTGTTGGTATGCTTTCATACTTCTAGGTTCTTGCTCCAACACACTTTCCCCTTTGGCCTCACTCACTGGCCTATGGAAGCTTGTCTGGAAGAGAATGCAGCCCTTAGGGTGAAAACATCACCTGACCACATTATGCCTTTAGGACTCTATCCAACTATGTTCTGCTCCAAGTATACCCATAGAAAAGCATACCCCCCAAGTGATTTTCCAGGGACAGCCCCAGAATTATGAAAGCCATCCGGACTTCTGTCGCTATTTCCCCTGCCAGTGCCACTGAGCTCAGGGAGGAAGAGCTGGCACTTGTCCCAAGCAACGATGGTGGCAGCTGCAAGGGAGCATCTTGTTGCCACTCCATGGCCTCTCCATGGCTGCCACTGCGGGCAAGGTGTGCTGGTCCCGGGGGAAAGGTACCGTGATCGTAGTCAGAGTTCATGAGATGAGAGGCGAGGTCCGAAACAGGGAGCCGGGCGGGGAACAGGAACGCTGGGAGGTCAGAAGCAGAAGGCCGAGCAGGGAACAGGAACACTGGAAGGTCTGAAGCCAACAACGACGTTGCTCCCGCAACCTGGGACCGGGCTGACTGACCTTTATCTTCTTCTAAGGCCAGGGGCGGTCCCGGCCCCCAGGAGCCCCGCCTCCTCTGGCCTTAAGGCGAGCACTCCTCCTGGGAGCAACCAGTTCCCTTCGCCTCTCTGCCCTAAGCCTCTGTAGTTCAGGAGAGGCCGAAGGGTTACTGGGCCCTGGAGGAGGCTCACCTGTAGCCACTGAGTCCTCAAGCACCTCTGGGGCCAGAAGGGTTTCACCTGGTGCCTGCTCTTGAGGATCTGACACAGGTGCAGGCTCCTCAGAATCTAGGCCTTGCCCCAGTTCAGCCGGCCCTGGAGGCGGGGACTCCTGTGCAGGCTGGGATTCCTCTGGTTCAGCCTCTGAATCGGAATCCCAAGCCATCACACCATCCCCCCTCCCAGGCCCCCCCCTCAATCGAGGGTCCGGACCCGGGTTGCCGGGGTAGGCCGCGTGGAACTCTCGGAGGCAGGCAGGCGCGTGGACGTTGGCCGCTGGTTCCCAGGAACGGTCCTCCGGTCCATACCCCTTCCAGTCAATGAGATACTGCAGCTTTCCCCTGCGGTATCGGGAGTCCAGAATGCGTTCCACCTCGTACTCAGGCTCTCCCTGAACCAAAACTGGCTGCGGTCGGGGACGGTTCGGGTGGAACTCGTCGGGTGGGGCCACCGGACTCAGAAGGGACCTGTGGAAGACCGGGTGAACCTTCAGGTTTGCGGGCAACCGGAGACGGAATGCCACAGGTGAGACTTGGTTCACGATAGGAAACGGGCCGGTGAAACGGGCGTCCAACTTCCACGAAGGTCGAGAGGGATGGAGGTCGAGAGGGATGGAGGTGGCGAGTGGAGAGCCATACCAGGTCACCGACGCGAAGTTCCGGCCCCACCTGGCGGTGGCGGTCGGCCTGGGCCTTGTACGCCTCCTTGGCCTGGTGCAGTTGCTCCACCAAAAGCTGTTGCTGGGACTGGAGCTCTTGAAGCCACTCCGTCACCGCAGAGACCGCGGATGTCGGCAGCACATCTGGAAACAGCCGTGGATGATAACCGTAACTAGCCTGGAACGGGGTCTGCTAGGTGGACGCATTCACCGCCAATGCCAGGTGGTCGACCCAGTCATCCTGCTGGTAGCTGCAGTAACACCGGAGATACTGCTCCAGCACCGCGTTCGCCCGTTCCGTCTGGCCATCGGTCTGTGGGTGGTAGGCTGACGAGAGGCAGACCTCTGTCCCGAGGGTCTGGTGCAATGCTCGCCAGAACCGGGATGTGAACTGAACGCCCCGGTCGGACACCACACGCTCAGGTAGGCCATGCAGGCGGAAGACATGCTGAAAGTACAGCTGAGCGGTTTCCTTGGCTGTGGGTACAAATGGGCAGGGGGCACAGTGCACCATCTTAGTGAAATGGTCGGAGAAAACTAGAAGGCAAGTACAGCCACGAGACGGGGGTAAGTCCACTACAAAGTCCAGCGAAACCGTGTGCCAAGGACGTGGTGGAACTGGCAATGGCTGAAGTAGGCCGGGGGGTCGCCCGGTAGGCCCCTTGGCGCGCCGGCAGACATCACAACCAGCAACGTAGCGAGCCACGTCAGCCTTCAGGCAGGGCCACCAAAACTCACGGCTTACCAGATGGGTGGTCCGATACCGTCCAAAGTGCCCCGCTGCTGGGGCATCATGGGCCATCCGGAGAACCTCCAGCCGCAGTGGCCCTGGCGGGATGTACAGGCGACCGTGGTGCAGCAGAAGGCCCTGATGCAGGACCAGCCCCGGATACTGAGGGCTGGACCCTTCAGCCAGCTCCCGGAGTCGTTCCTGGGCCCAAGCGTCGACCTGCTGCTGTTCCCGCACCCGAGCCTGCAGTGGCTCCGCCTCCTGGGTGGCCAGGAATGCAGCTGGTGGTAGGATCATGGTGGGTACTGCTTGCTGTACCTTGTCTGCATTGTCTTCAGGTTTCCGGGACAGGGCATCCGCTTTCTGGTTTTGGGAGCTAGGGATGTAGCGGATCCGGAACTGGAACCGGGAAAAGAACAACGCTCACCGGATCTGCCTTTGGTTCAGCTTGCGGGTGGTCTGGAGGTACTTCAGGTTCCAGTGGTCGGTTCTCACCTCCACCGGATGTCGTGCCCCCTCAAGATGGTGGCGCCAGACCTCAAAGGCCACCTTGATGGCCAGTAGTTCCCGCTCCCACACGGTATAGTTACGCTCCGCTGGAAGGAGCTGGCGGGAATAGAAGGCACAGGGTAAGAGTGGCGCTTCAGGTCCATACTGCTGAGACAAGACGGCACCGAGAGCCGTACTGGAGGCGTCGGTCTCCACCACAAAGGGTTGAGAGGGGTCAGGGTGTTGCAAGATCGGCGCTCTCTGGAAACAGGCCTTCAACCCCTGAAACGCCTCCTCTGCCTCCTTGTCCCAGGAAAACGGCGTCTTCGGGCGCAGTAGCCGGGTCAACGGGGTGGTGTGATGAGCATAATCTGCAATGAAGGTCCAGTAATAGTTGGCGAACCCCAGGAAACGCTGTAGGTCCTTGCGGTTCCGAGGTGCCGCCCATTCTCGAACCGCTGCCACCTTCCCAGGATCCATCTGCACCCCATCTGGAGAGAGCCGGTGACCAAGAAAGTCCACAGACCGCTGGTGGAACCCGCACTTGCTGAGCTTTGCATACAAACGGTGCTCACGCAAGCGCTGCAGCACGGTCCGGACATGTCCCTCATGGCGAGCCGGGTCACGGGAGTAAACCAGAATGTCATCCAAGTACACCACCACGTACTTGTCTAGCAAGTCCTGGAACACGTGGTTGATGTACCGTTGGAACACAGCAGGCGCATTGCACAAACCGAAAGGCATAACCAGGTATTCGAACTGCCCGTACCGGGTCCCGAATGCTGTCTTCCACTCATCCCCGGCTCGGATCCGAATCAAGTTGTAGGCCCCCTGGAGGTCTAGCTTGGTGAACACCTGTGCCCCTTGCACCCGCTCTAGCAACTCCGAGATAAGGGGCAAGGGGTACCGGTCTGGGATGGTAATTTTGTTCAGGGCCCGGTAATCATGGCAAGGGCGGAGTTCCCCACATTTCTTCTTAACAAAGAGCACTGGTGGGCGGTGGGCAAGGTAGAAGGCCTAATGAATCCACGCTCCAGGTTCTTGCGCAAGAAGTGCTGTAACCGCGTTGCTGAGCTGTTGCACGGTGTGAGTCAAGGCCTGGTTCTCCTGGGCTATTGCCAGCAGCGTAGCCGCTTGGTTGGCCATGGCTTCTGGCTCTTCCCGAATGCACCCCAACAAAGAGGGAGTGCGGGAGGTGGCGGGAGCAAACTGTGCTGGTCCCGGGGGAAAGGTACCGTGATCGTAGTCAGAGTTCACAAGATGAGAGGCGAGGTCCGAAACAGGGAGCCGGGCGGGGAACAGGAACGCTGGGAGGTCAGAAGCTGGGAGCCGGGCGGGAACAGGAGCGCTGGAAGATCAGAAGCAGGAGGCCGGGCAGGGAACAGGAACACTGGAAGGTCTGAAGCCAACAACGACGTTGCTCCCGCAACCTGGGACCGGGCTGACTGACCTTTATCTTCTTCTAAGGCCAGGGGCGGTCCCGGCCCCCAGGAGCCCCGCCTCCTCTGGCCTTAAGGCGAGCACTCCTCCTGGGAGCAACCAGTTCCCTTCGCCTCTCTGCCCTAAGCCTCTGTAGTTCAGGAGAGGCCGAAGGGTTACTGGGCCCTGGAGGAGGCTCACCTGTAGCCACTGAGTCCTCAAGCACCTCTGGGGCCAGAAGGGTTTCACCTGGTGCCTGCTCTTGAGGATCTGACACAGGTGCAGGCTCCTCAGAATCTAGGCCTTGCCCCAGTTCAGCCGGCCCTGGAGGCGGGGACTCCTGTGCAGGCTGGGATTCCTCTGGTTCAGCCTCTGAATCGGAATCCCAAGCCATCACACAAGGAGAAGGAGAGGCTGCTACCACCAAGACTAAGCCCTGACCAGCTCTGAGGTGCAGGGAAAGGGCAGAGCCACCCTGGGTGGGAAAAAACAGGGAGTGGAGCGGAGGACAAGGAATATAGATAGATATAGATAGATGATATAGATAGACAAATGATAGATTGATAGATGATAGATAGATAGATAGATAGAGAGAGACATTTGTGTGCCCATGTCTAATTTTCCCCCTTTCTAAAATCTATTTATTTGTGTGTGTTTTTCTTTTTGTAAATCTACCAAAGAATTAAGGATTAAGGGGTTTTCGCAGGACGGTGGAGGGCATGTGTGCTGTGTTGCTGTTGTGTTGATGGCGTTCTGTAGGGGGTAGGGGTGTGTGCATGGGTGTGCAAAAACTGGGTGTCCAGGCGGGTGAATTGAGGGTGGGGAGTAAGAAATGTCCCTGTTTTCATCTGAGGAATGTTGCAGTCTTAGAGCCATGCCCATAATTTTCAACAGGTCTTGCTCTCCATAGCACTGGACTCTAATTCTTAAGTTTAAGCTTTTCTTGTTGGACGGCATATACGTATTTTAAGGACATAAACGAGTGTACTGCACCCACGTTATATTTTTCCTGCAGACTCTCAAAACGTAGGTGTCTCTCCCCCCCCCCGTTCCACCCCCTCCCCTCTTCCTCTCCCCTTTGTTCCTCTCTCCCAGTGTACTTTGAATAATTAAGGTTTTATGCGCTCCCTGCCTGCTCTCCTGCAGATTACATTGTGAGGGAGCCCCAGCAGACAGCTGAATTGCTCTCTCCCCATGTTGCCTAGATGCGAAAATGGAGAATTGCAAAATAAAAAATAATGCAAGTTACCATTAAATCTCATTAGTTCTGCATTTTCTGCCTCCTTGGAGGGGGCGGGGCTTTGGATGTTCCATACATTTCTTTTGTGATATTCTGCAGGGCTAGCAGGACCAGGTACCTATTAGCAGGACCGAGTAGGATTAATCTGAGGAATGTGAATCCTTTTCACCTCCATATTTTCTTTCACATTTTTAGCTACAATCGCTGTAGCTTATCTGTTGCTGGAAATGCAGCATCTTTGGCTGCTAATGTCTAGAGCGATTTTAATATTAATTCCAGGAGTGATTAAACAGTGCTTTCTTTTCCCCTCTCTGGTTTTTTTTTTTTTGGGGGGGGGAGAATATATTCCACCCCCTCTCCACCATCCAAATACAACCAGGCCTATCTTTATTTTAAAGAGCGTAGGCAGATTATGCATGTGGTGTGGATTAACGCCTGAAATATGGAAATAATTCCCTGATACTTATGCAATGGATGATTGTTTGGATTGCCAGGGGTGGGGGAGGAGAGAAAGGAATTAAATTCCTCAGCTAGATTTTTAATACCCCACCTCGGTGCTAAAAAATTCAGCGTTTATATTGCAGCAGTATGGGCAGAAGCTTGATGATGCCAGTTTGGAACCTGTGAGTTCCCAAAAGGAGGGTGGTGAAGTCCAGCAGATATCCCAGGCTCCTCCCATAATGCACCAGGATCTGTCTTAGCTCTGCACCAAATTGCCAGTCCTGTCCAGGTGCCATTCTTTGGAAATCAAAAGTGAGCTTACTGGGGTCCTCTGCGCTCTCTCTCTCTCTCTCTCTCTCTCTCTCTGTGTGTGTGTTTTTGAGGGAAGGTTTGTATTTGCAAGCC
This sequence comes from Podarcis cretensis, assembly GCF_951804945.1. NCBI lineage: Eukaryota > Metazoa > Chordata > Lepidosauria > Squamata > Lacertidae > Podarcis > Podarcis cretensis. Next base: position 16,903,471 of record NC_137184.1, on the reverse strand, counting down.
TCAGCTCCTGCTCTTAAGCCAGGTTTGCCAAATATCTGACACCACCAGCTCTAAAGAAAAGCCCATCTGTGGGTTCAATAACCACCCAAAAGGGTGTTTGATGATGATGATGATGATGATGATGATGATGATGATGATTAGGTCCCAGGTAAGCCACAGTGCTTGGCTGTGTGGCTCTGAGCTCAACCTGATAAGTTATAAATTGTGTGGGTGGCTGGAGTATTGTAGAGTTGGAAGGGGGGCTGCAAGGGTCATCTAGTCTACCCCCCTGTAATGCAGGAATCACAGCAAAAGAATCCATGACAGATGGCCATCCAACCTCTGTTTAAAAACCTCCAGTGAAGGAGAGTCCATCACCTTCTGAGGTAGTTTTTCCTCTGTCAAACAACTCTTACTGGCTGGAAAATATTTTTCTAGAAAAAGAGGTGCCAGAGCTCACCATGAATTCACCTTGTTCTCTTAGAATGGCACTCTGTTGCACTCAGATCCTGCTTGTGAGTTTCCCGTGACCATCCGGTGGGCCACTGTGAAAAGAGGATGCTGGACTAGATAGCGCACTGTCATGATCCAGCAGGGATGTTCTTGGGAGCTGCACGATATACTAAAGTCCACATTCTATTGCAACCTTTCTGGAGAAGTGAATTTATGCTGGTCTCCATTGTTCCTGGGGTTACGCTCTGGTAATTGCAGACGAGGTCATTTTGGGTTGAGCCCAATCACTGGACAAAGGGGCCACACACAACACAGTGGGTCTGGTGGAGAGCCTAACAATACCAGGAGCCATATTGAGCCATGTGGCCCAGGCAGCAGATTGTGTTCACCCATCTGCTCCTGACAGAGCTGCTGACTCCATAACTAGCCGCCAACTGTGGCTACTTCTGGTGGTGGCCACTGGACCCTATATCATTTGTAGCCTTGTTCTGCTGCTGCTGCTGCTGCTGCTGCTGCTGCTGCTGCAGTGTCTTCTGGGATAGGGGCCTCTAGTTTCCTATTGGATTTTCAAGCCGATCACAATGGATTACAGGTGGTGTCACAGTTCTACACTGCCAACTGGATTTTGGCAGCGTATGGGAATCCTACAGCCAATTCAGAGCAAGGGCAGTGCTCAGCTCGTTCAGTGCCGCCCTCACTCTGCATGGACAAACACTTAGCTGCCTTGTTTTGGGTGAGTCTTTGAAAGGTGCATCAAGGGTTGTATCAAAGGTTAGTCAGAGTAGACCCTTTGAAAGTAATGGGCAGGACAATATTTAGGTGTGTTACTATCAATGGGTGTACTCTTAAGTAGTGCTTAGCTAGATACACTCCAAAGTTATTTGTACTGCTGCTGAGCTTTTTAACACAAGAGCATCACTACCTCCTTCTTTTTGTTTAATCCGAATGGGCGAAGAGGACTTTCAGTTCCGATTGTTCAGTGAAACTCCCATGTACAGGAGCAGTCTACCTCTGAGTATATTATGCTAAGGGCACATGTTAAGAGGTGGCCATCTCAGATATCTCATGTTCACCATCTTCCAGGAGCATCTGTTAGTTGCTGCTGCTGGACAAGTGGAACCTTTTGCCCAAATCCTGATAGCATGAGCTGGCAGCCCAGTGGTGCTTTTCTGCCCTGCGGGCAGGATTTGTTGATGGGCATCAGAGCTCTACATAAAGCACTTTATCCTTGTGAAGAACTGGGCTCAGTGCTTTGGGATCTGGCAGCAGCCCCATCTGTTGGCTCCCTTATTGCAAGATCCCCAGCCAGAAGAATTACTGCATTGATCTAAGCAGCCTTGCTTCTTTCTCCATTGACTGGGTAGGATTACAAGGAACTGGGTGGAAAGAGACAAACCTTTTTGGCTCCACATTATTTTCCTGGGTTATTTTGGCTGATTTGCTGCTTTCTTGATATCTGGCACAGAAAGCAATGATAGGATTATTTCTGTGTCTCCTTAGCTGTGGGGCATAGACCTTGGAGTGGTGGAAAACACGTTTTTGTTTTCTCTTTAGCTTATTTTTGTAATTAAAAAGAAAGAAATATGAGATTGATTTCAAGTTTGGACTGTGATTAGAGGTGAACAAATCTGTCAATTTCAGTTTCTTTCGGTTCCTCATTTTTCTAATATTAAATTTTGCACTCTGAATTTTCACATCAAGTTTGCTATTGTATTTTTATTTTTATTATAAAAAACCTCTCCTTGATGAAATTTAATTTAGGGCATCCCCCCACCCCTGCATGCCTAGTTGTGTGCAATTTTGCCTAATATAAACATATTTGGCAATGCAGTTTTCACTAATGTACAGTGGTACCTCGGGTTAAGAACTTAATTCGTTCTGGAGGTCCATTCTTAACCTGAAACTGTTCTTAACCTGAAGCACCACTTTAGCTAATGGGGCCTCCTGCTGCTGAGAGCATTTCTGTTCTCATCCTGAAGCAAAGGTATTATTTCTGGGTTAGCGGAGTCTGTAACCTGAAGCATCTGTAACCTGAAGCGTATGTAACCCGAGGTACCACTGTAATGTATTTTTGTATGATTTTTTTTCTCCAATGAATGCTCCTTTGAATTTCTTTTTTGTTTGTTTGCATATACTTATTTATAATAAAACATTACAAAGTATAATAACAGATGCAAAATAAATAGGAACAAATAAATAGGAACAAATTTCCATACCAAAATTGAGCCAAATAATATATGCACACAAGGTTCCAACTAACACACACTTTGCCCCAGTATACACATTTTTTTGTTACTAAAGCTAAAGAACACCACTGCAAAATTCGGAGAAGCACAGGTTTTGAAGGCTGTGTTTCAGTTCTCGGATGGCTTCGGAAAGTGCAAATAAGGTAGATTCACCTTTAAATGTGAACTGAATCAAATTCCTCACCACCTCACATATGTCCTCCACAGGAGTGGCTGAAAATTCATTGCAAAAAAGAGTTTTTGCTTCTGCGATTTAATGTGGGAAAAGGTCATGGTTGTGGGTTGCATTTCTCCCTGCCTCCTCCAGGGGGTGCTCTTTCCAAGCTTCATGAGCCTTCTGCTGACGCCTTCAGGATGCTCTCTGGTGCAGCTGAGCATTTTGCCTTCCAAAGAAAATCAGTGCTGCCCCAGACAGAGAATGCAAATTGGATATTGGGCATCATATAGCAGGTAAAGAACAGCCTTGTTTGTGAATGTGGCCATTATTGTACTGTTGTGCAATGGAGAAGGGCCATAGCTCAGTGCCAGAGCATCTTCTGTGCATGCAGGAGGTCCTAGCTTCAGTCCTCAATGTCATCTCCAGGTTGGGCTGGGAGAGACTCCCGCCTGAAACTTTGGAGAGCCACTGCCAGTCAGTTTAGCGCATACTGAGCTAGACAGACCAAGGGTCTGACTCAGCATTACGCAACTTTCCATGTTCCTATTTAATTCTGCCCATGCCCATTTATTCAGAACCATGAGGACTGGAATCTTGGGTCTTCTTTTAGAGGAAAGGCTGCAGCTTAATGTTGGAGCATCTGCTTTGGATGCAGGAGGTCCTGGCTTCAGCCCCTGGTGGCATCTCCTGGCAGGACTGGGAATGTCCCCTGCCTGAAACCCCGGAGACCTGCTGCTCCCAATCCCTGTAGACAATACCACGCAAGATGGGCCAATGGTCCTACTCAATATAAGGCAGCTTCCCATGTTGCAGCAAATAAGAAATGCAGTTTTTATTGGATCCCACACAAGTGGTGTTTGGATTTACCGGTAATTGGCAGGTCAGTTAAGCGGGACTGATTAAGGAGAGGACTCTTGAACTGATAAGCTGCTGTGCTTACTTATCACAGCATCTAGGTGGGGAGAGGGGTCAACCTTCACCCACATGCAAAGGCACGAAAGAACATAAGTTGGCTGAGACATAAATATCATTGAATGCACGTATAAAACATTCATAAGTGGGTTCGCTTGGCAGCCCCACTGCTCAAAGACCATGCCACTTGGAAGCCACAAAGCACTGGGCTGTTATAATCTGGGTGGATGGCTGATTGCTGACAGTGTCAGGGTTGACTGGCAATTGCTATCAGTCTTGCACTGAGTGGCAAAAGTGGTTGCTTTGCAAGCTCCTCTATGTGGTGTGGCAAAGCAGTTACTGCTCATGCTTCTTTGCACTGTGACAAAGTGCCTAATTTGCATGCTTATTTGGAGCGGGTTGAAGGTTAGACCAGGTCCTGGGAGACCAGGGTTCAATGATGAACTCATTTGTGAAAGCTCATGGGGTGACCTTGGGAGACCTTGTGGTCTCTCAGCCTAACCTACCTCACAGGGCTGTTGTCAGGATAAAATGAGTAGAAGAAGAACCATGTAGCTATGCTTTGCTTCCATGGCTGGAGGTAGTAATGCTTGCTGGAAAGGGCAGAGTGCTGCTCTTGAGCTTGGATCCTGCTTGCAGGTTTCCCTTCAGGGTATCTGGGTAGCCACTGTGAGAACAGGATGCTGGCCTGGGCCATTGGTCTGATCCAGCAGGGTTCTTCTTATGTTCATGTATGCCCTCTTGAGCTAAATGGAGGAAAAGTGGGGTGTATAAATAAAAAAAATTTTTTTACACACACATGCACATATGGTCAAGGAGGATTTCCACTACTTCTGTGTGGCTGTGTGCTCAGAATGAACACCTGTGCAGTGCCAGTATATCTTGCATTGACAGAGGATGGACAACAGGGGGCAGACTTTGCCTCCACGCTCTGCTTCCCAGGGGCATCTACCTTGCCCATTTGGGGAAAGCAGACAGACTTCAGCTTCAGTCTGACCCAAATGCAAGACAGTTCTTAAATTCTGTCTACTTCTTAATCTCTAAGGAGACTTTTCCAGGAAACCCAGACCATGGCAGGAAGCCTTTTGGAAATTTTGTTGATGGACCTATTGTAGTTTATTTGGGTTGCTGTGGGTTTAAATCAACAATTCTTCCTAACTTTTCCAATTGTGAAGAAAGGGAGGAGGGGACCCACAGAATCCCCCAAATCTGTTTTCTGTTACTTATTGGATAGCTGCCCCAAGAGGTTTTTTCTTTTTCTTTTTGGACAGGAGATCCAAAACGCCTTCTACACTACTAGGAGCTCTCTCTAGACCCTCTTGCTACTCATTTGATGCCCAGACCCAACTGAGCCCATCCTCAGCATTTGCAAACTTTGATGGCCAACCCTCTCTGATTTGTTAGGAATAGACCAGCTGTTTGTTCATGCTTCCTCTCTGCCTTGTAAATAGACAAATGATCACAGTTCACAGATTTGCCAAAAAGTGGTGGTGGTGGTCGGGGAGAAGGAACGGAATTAGGGTATTCCAAATTGGCATGCTCAGTCTCCATGCTGTTAAGCAGATTACCTGTGTATGCAGGTTTAAAAGAAGCCCCTGGCTCAGCAGGTCCTCCCACATTGGGAGCTGCCATTGTTTGTCCCTTGATAGGTGGAGACGTTATGGGCACCATGGTCATTTTAGCCAGTATGGTGCCACTAGGATCAGCTCTTCTTGCAAGTGTTGCACTCAGTGCACTACTTGCATTAGGAGGTTGAATGGGGGGCAGAGAGGTGTAGAGGAGGCTTGGTGGCCATGCCATCATCAGGGCATCTGAGACATGAAACATGAAACGTTCCACTTGTATGATGACGCTTGAGGTCCATGACAGGGTTTCTGATGTGGTGGGTGATTTGTTGAAAGACTTCTGGGTGGAGTTTCCATTCAGGATCCAACATGACTGGAGGTTTTTTAAAAGAGGTAGGATGGACATCTGCCATGGATGCTTTAGTTGAGATTCCTGCATTGCAGGGGAGTGGACTAGATGACTCTCGGGGTCCCTTCCAACTCTACAGTTCTACGATTCTATGACTGGTTTGGCCGAGCCAATCTGCTGCCGCATTCTACAACCCAGCTACATGTTCTGCTCTCAGGGAGAAGAGATTGAATCCTGACCAAATCAGAAGGTCTTTTGCCTCTCTCATGAGGCTTTTGGAATAAATAGCCCTGGTGGTTCAAATAGGCCTTGGCAGAAAAGTTGATTCAGATCAGGAATGTGCTCTTCGGATACTTGGAGCACAATCCATCAGGGCGAGTCTGACTGCCTGTAGTTCTAACCAGTTTATGCTAATCTGGCCTTGGTGGGAGACCATACTCACTACATGGAAGTCCAGGTGTGCCCTTCACCACAGTAGGCTTGCATGCGTTGTGATCCCCATGTGCTTTGGCACCTCTAGGCTCACACCAGTGGAGAGTTGGTCCAGGTGCAGCCACCATTTCAACTCGGTCTGGAGGTTCCCCGGTATGAGGATTATCTGGTGTCCTGAGGCCATGATCAGGTCCTGGAAGGGGAGCAGTACCTGAAGTAATGGGCACTTGTGAAACTTGGACCGGTTCACTAGTCAATGCATGATACTATGAGCCCTTGTAGCCTCACCAATTTCATGACGTCTCTGTCTTTGGCACTGTGTATCTTTTGAGTCAGTGAGCGAATTTTGACTATGCACTCCCCTTTAAGCCTCATCTTGAAGTTCTGAGAGTCTACCTGTAATCTTAGGTGAGTTATTGTTTGTTATGGGATCAGAGAGCTTTTACGCCAATTCATAACAAATCTGTGCCATTGGAAATAATTGAGATTTGTCCAGATGTCCTTCTTGCACTGGTTCCTTGATGGTGCTCAGATCAGGATACTGTCCAAGTAAGAGTGCAGGTGGAATTCCATGGTTTGCAAATATACTATCAGAGTCACCAGGACCTTGATAAAAATTAATGGGGCCACTGAGAAGCCAAAAGTGGTGTTTTGTTGACTATACCAGAACTGAAGGTACCATCTGTGACACTTGTTGATTGGTATGTGGAGATATGCCTCTGACAGACATATGGAGGCTAGCCAGTCGTTCTTCTCCACCACTTCTGCTGTTGACCTCAGGGTTCTCAGTTTGAATTGCTTGTAAAATAGTCTCTGATTCAGCCACTTCAAGTCTAGCATCACCCGTGTGTCATCACTCTTCTTCGTGACCAAGAAGACTATTGAATACACTCTGTGCTCCCCCACCCTCCTGTTTTGATACTGGCTCTATAGCTCAAATTGCTAGAAGTTGGTTAAGGCTGCACAGTCCACTTGGTGTTTCTCCTGTTTCCAGGAACGTGGGTGTGGTGGCAATAAATTTTGCTCTTGGTTGCTTGGAAACTCCAAGCAATACCCAGAGGAAACTGTGCTGAGCACCCACATGGTCAATGATGTTTTGTGCCATTCTTGAGGAAGGTGGAGACATCTGCCCTCTATTGGTCCCTGTGGAATTGTGTCATGCTGCAAGACCATCCTTCTTAGAGGCCTTCTGGAATTTGGAGTTGGAGTTGAATTCCCCAGATTATTACTTCCGGCTATATCCCGATGCCTTGTCTGTCCTGTCCCATCAGGGCTTGCATCCCATGTGATTCAGTGCCTATTGTATGAGTGAAATGAACAAAAAGTCACTTGATGCCTGCTCTTCACCTATTCCAGCTTGTTAGGAAGAGTTTTCTGTTTGGTCTTGATCAAGACCATTGCCAGGGGTTCTTCAAACAGCTTCCATCCTCCAAAGGGGGAGTTAGCTAAGTGGCCCTGTGGGGCGATATCAACATCCCAGCTATGCAGCCAGAAACAGAGTAGCACTTACCCTTTGGGTTTGGGTGAGTAGCACTTACCCTTCTATGGTTGTCCCTTGCACTGCTGTGTCCCTCGTGCTGGGGGTCTCTGTCTTTTCTGAGAACACCCCTCTGGGAAGTGACGATGCCCTGTTTGTGGGCATAGTGCAAAGCTGCAACTGTGGCAGAGGTGGGTGTGGAAAATGCTTGCCTGGGTGTTTCCTTTCCATAGAGCTTGGAGGGCACACCGGTCTCTTGACAGGTGGGTGCACTCCAGGCTCGCCCCACCTGTTTTCTTGAGGCTTCATGGTCCTTCTGTGGCAAAAAGGGCACTGCTGCAGTCCCCACCACACCTGGAGAAGGATGGGGGTGCTGCTGGTCTGCTTGTTTTGGCAAGAAAGCACACTGATCACAGGTAGGCATGATCAGCTTTGCTCTCCTGTCATGCTTTTGTTTTTCTTCTCACCTGTAGAGCATGAAAAGGCCCATTGCTGTCTCTGTGTGCCTACCAATCCCTCCCCTGCTGTGGCCAGTGCTAATTCCCCCATTCCCGGTTAAGGAAGGCTGAGGGTGGGAAGAAAAGAGGGAAGCAGTTGAAGTTGAGTTGGAGAAGTATAAAAGCAAAATGAAGGTAAAGTGAAAAAGGATCAAAAGCTGAGCTCTGTGTAGCTCATAGAGTACACTCAGGGCCTGTCCTGGGAGAGTGGGGTGGCCCCTCCCACAAGGAGGATCTTCAAGAACCCTGCCTGTTCCATTGGATGGGATGGGAGGATGGGAGAAGCCATCCCACTCTCAGGAATGCCCTCCAGGAACCTTTGGGGAATAACTAACAATTTTATCAAGCCAATCAGAAAACACCCTTCTGACCCCACCCAGAAAATTGAGGGGCTTCTATTTACACTGTTCCTGCCAACCTAGCAGTTTGAATGCATGTCAAAGTGAAAGTAGATAAACAGGTACCGTGGCTTAGTCATGCTGGCCACATGACCCGGAAGCTGTACACCGGCTCCCTCGGCCAATAAAGCAAGATGAGCACTGCAACCCCAGAGTCGTCCGCGACTGTACTTAACGGTCAGGCGTCCCTTTACCTTTACCTATTTACACTGTACATTAAAAGCACATGGATCTTTCTCCCCCCTTCTCCCAAAAAGAAATACTTGGAGCTGTAGTTTATACTTAACAGGCTGTGGTTCCCATAATAATAATAATAATAATAATAATAATACAGTTCCCAGGATTCTTTAAATGTGTGGTGTGGATGTTTTCAACACTTTAATGATTTTATTCCGAGGTGTTAGGTTTTTATAAATAAAAATGTGACCTTAGTCTGTTTCCTGAACTTTTCAGGATTGAACTCTATGGGTAGTCATGCTCTGAATGGACCCATTCAAATTCCTAATAATAATAATATACCACTTTTGACACCTCCTAAACAAAAGCAAAATCACAGGAACAAAACAAATAATGAAAATGCATCTATCTGCAATTAAACATGTAGAAAAGCAACCACATTAAAATGCTGACCGTTAAAATATAAGGGAGCCTGTTAGAATAGCATTGAAGAAACTCTTAATGCAAAAGATACACTTAAGTAACTGGAGCCTGTCAGTTTCAACAGGTCTACTCTGAGGAGTTGCTTTATTGGCTCTCGCCCTGAGACCTGGCAGTCTGACCAGGTATATTTATTACTAAATAGATGGCGATTCCCAAAGCCTGCAGAGCATGGAATTAGTAGCAAATGTGGGAGGAGGGGTGGGGGGAGGAAAAAGGAAAAGTCTAGACAGGAACTGTTCTGCTTTTGGGCTTCCATGTGCTGAATGGTTTGTGTTCTTAATTTCTCTCTCTCTCTCATGCCCTGGAGAGTTTCAAGCTAGGCATATACATATATATACATGCATGCATGCATGCATACATACATACATACATATGCATGGGCAATAAATATGTTGCTAAAATCCTTCCCTCCACACACCTTTCTTTCTCTCAATCCCCGCACTTAAAACTCTGCAAGAGTCCTGAGACATGCTTAACTGATTTATTCCCTTATCTTGAGAGGGAGGTTAATCAGAAAAGGAGTTGATTATATTTTCTGTCATTCGGGCTGTGAAAACACTTCCCCTCCTCCCCAGCTCAAACCTGCATTAACACAGAGCTCTGTGTGATGCAGAAGCTTGTAGAGAAAAATTCTTGCTGGATCAAGTCCCATCTAGTCTGGCTGCTGGCATCCAGTTCCCTACAACAGGCACGTCCAACAGGTAGATCGTTATCTACCGGGTAGATCACTGGATGTCTGTGGTAGATCACTGGCTCCCCCCAAAGAAGCTCAACAAGTTTGGCTCCCCTAAAAAAAGCTCATTGTTTTTGCCCTGCACCCCTAAAAATGTGGCTTTCCCCCTCCCTAAAAAAAGTTCAACAACTTTGTCCTGAACCCCTAAAAAGAGGGTAGATCACTGCCAGTTTTTAACTCTGTGAGTAGTCTCTTGGGAGTTGGCCAACCCTGCCCTACAATATCCAGACAGAAGCCCAAAATACAGAAAGCTGCTTAATACTGAACCAAACCTTTATTCCATCTGTTTCAGTGTTGTCCACATTGACTGGCAGCAGCTCTCCAGACTTTCCGGCAGGGTTTCTGGTAGACTTACCTAGAGCTGCTTGCTGGGGATTGAAACTGGACCTTCTGCATGCCAAGCAGCTGCTCTCTTGCGATGCCACAGTCTTCCCCTTAAAAACACTACATTGGAGTGAGGGGCGCTCTTGGGATTTTAACAGTATCACTGGGTTGTTTTGTTTCTGGAGCTGTAGCTAACCCAATACACTTTGCTGCCTGGGGCAAATGAGACAGTGATGCCTCTTCTCCCCTCCCACACACCCCAGTACTGATGGTTGAATCAAGAAAGAAAGAAAGAAAGAAAGAAAGAAAGAAAGAAAGAAAGAAAGAAAGAAAGAATTAGGGGCTGCCACACCTGATCACATTGCTCACCTCTTGCCAAACCCCACCCCTCCCTTTGCTCCTCACCCAAACTCCCATCCTCTCAAAACTCCTCAGTGTGCCTTCATCCCTGCTTTATTTAAACCCGCTGCTCTGGCTTAAAACTGCCCATTTTATACCTGCCATTTCTTTTGTTCCACTTCCCTGCTATGGCTTCATGCAAATCCAGGGTTCTGATGAGACACTGCAAGTCCTCCAATGGTGGCTTACACGATGACAGCCTTACATTTTTATGTGTATAGGAAGAAATGCATATCCTTCTCTTCCTTTTAAAGGAGTCCAGGGCAGCAAACATTAAAAAGTTGCAACAATACAATTCTAAAGGAGGGGGGGGGACACGCTGAAAATATTTGAAAACCATTTAGAATATCTACAAGCATTTAAAGGTAATCACATACCCTCGTAGTTACTAATTTCAGGGCTTGCCAGGAACAGGATCTTTCAGCCATTGACTGGCAGGGTGAATGGGAATCAGGGGCCTCTGTAGGGGTTGGCCAGGCTGGCACAGGTCTAGGTGTGTGCAGCTAGCCTTGGTCTTCTTAGAGCTGCTTGCTCCTCCAGGGCAACTCTTTGCCTTACCAAGTTTCTCCTTTCCCTTGCCGCTTAGTGAGCTTGATGGTCGCCACTCCAGCGACTGTTTGCACCCTCTAAGTGGGGCAAAGCCAGTGCCTCTGCCCTTCTTCCCTGTTTTTATTTTTTAAGTCAAAGGTGCTTCTGAAAGCAAAGGGGCACTTGGGGTGATGACAGAGTGAAAGGTGAGGATGTCACCTTGCTCCTAACCCTGGGTGAATCTGCACACAGGGAAAAAACCGCTATAAATAAGTCAGAAATTAAATCGTTATAACAAAAGGGAAAAAACCTCTATGGAAAATTACTTAGACATTTTATTTGCTCTCTGGCGCCATCTGGTGTTGCATGTTTATAATGCACTCAAAATGTTGTTTCTTGACTGATGTAGTTGAGTCCCCTCATTACTTTGTCCAAGTTCTCAAGAGTTTACTGAGGGAGCAAAGAGAGAAAGGTGCTGCCTCCATGGACAACGGAGTGTCCGCTCCCTTCTCTCCCAACTCAAGGGGGAAGCCTTTCCTTATTCCCCTTGTGGTGTAGTGTGGTGTAGTGGTTAAGAGTGGTAGTCTCGTAATCTGGGAAACCGGGTTTGCATCTCCGCTCCTCCGCATGCAGCTGCTGGGTGACCTTGGGCTAGTCACACTTCTTTGAAGTCTCTCAGCCTCATTCACCTCACAGAATGTTTGTTGTGGGGGAGGAAGGAAAAGGAGAATGTTAGCCGCTTTGAGACTCCTTAAAGGGAGTGAAAGGCGGGATATCAAATCCAAACTCTTCTTCTTCTTCTTCTTCTTGGCCAAGAGGGCCCTCAGGGCATGGTAATGGGAGCTGTCAAAGTGCAAAGGTGCACTGCAGCATCTGTCAGAGGGGCCAGGCCAGACCCATGTGCTCCATGGGGCAAAGCACATGGCTATATGAGGGCTGGCAGGAGGCAGCTGGCCAAAGAAAGTCATGCCTAGGTGTGAGCCCCAGAGCTGCCACTTCCTTGCCCCCAAGCTGCACCTGCCTTGAGCACAGCTGCATTGAGGAAGGGAAGCATGGCATGGGCTTCCAGCTGCCAGTCCCAGTCACTCCTCGCCCTGCTAAACACACATCTGGGGCTGGTGTTAGGCCACCTGCAATGCCCAAGTGCAAAGAAGTGATTTCCCCCCCTTTGGGGGGGACCATCAATACAGCTCTTCCCAAGGGCTCAAGGTATGCCTCTGGTGGGAATGTTTTAAATTATCTTATGAATGTCAATAATGAGGAGACAGATTCACTGCAGTGGGGAAGATATTCCAAATGGAGGACCTTCTCTGAGAAGGCCCTGTCATGGATCCACACTGACCAAGCAGCAGCCAGTGGTGTCACCACCAACAGGTCATCTCCTGCTGAATGCACGGCTCCAGGTGGCAAATGTTTTGGGAGTGTCTCCTTCAAATATTAGGGTCCTGAGGTACTGTATCCTCCATCACATCAAAAGACAGCTTAGTAAGTGTGCGGGACAGGCTCTGAGGCATGCCCACTTCCCTACCCTCCAAAACCTCACTCCCAGTCTCCGCCCTACATCGTCCACCACCTGAAGCAACTCCCTCACTCTGTTTAACAGTAGGGCCGGCTCCTGTTTGGAGCAGACGAGAACCTCCTCAAGGGACAGAAAGACTAATTCCCTTGGGTGTGAGAGATTTTTGAAATGTTTGGGTTCAATGAACCCCCAACAACCCCAGCAAATAGGTGCTCAGAGATACCAATCAATCGTGATCCCCCCCCCACCCCATGACTGCCTCTCCAAAGAGACAGACATAAAAAGAAACAAAAGGAGATCTGCTTTCTCCATTTCTGAGATTCAGAAGCTCAATGTACAATAGAGATTTATTTTCTTTGGAAGACGTCTTGACAAATAGGGGCTCCTTCTCTGCCCAGCGCTGCAGTTAAACTCACTTCAGGCTCAGCTTTCTGCTTTTTATTTTGCTTCGGCAGGATCCGAAGTACAGCAGGCCAGGCTTTTTTAAAAATAAAAAATAATAAAAAAATCCTCACAAAAATAGATAGCTTAGATAGTACAGGCCTTTCTCAGTGTACCTTGTCCTTGCTCCAGGTAATTCTCATCTTCAAAATCAATGCAACATGGGAAATGGGGTGTGCCCATGTACTCTGTATCAGAGATGTGAGACACCAGGCCCGGAGGCTGAATGTGGTGGCCCTTGGGGCCTCTCTGTGTGGTCCCTGGTACTGTGTGGCCACACCACTCACAGTCTTGCTTTGGATGACCCTTGAGTGTTTTTGAGTGTGCTTAATATCTCATGGTGCCTCTTGCTTCCAGGGATGGTGTGCAGAGGGGGAGATGTGAGTGTGAATCAATCAATGAACATTTAGATCTCTGCCCACTTTTACCCCTGCCCCCCCCCCGACTGGTGTGTGACCTTCGAAAGGTTGTCTGGGAGGGAATGTGGCCTAGTGGCTGAAAAATACTTGCCCCGATCACCTTGCATCAAAGGGAGCCAAGCATTCTGCTCCCCTCACGGAGGATAGACCTCTTACAGAGGATGGATGGAGTATATTTCAGAGCCGACAAAGATTTTTTTCAGCCTGAATAATAATAATAATAATAATAATAATAATAATAATAATAATTTATTATTTATATCCCGCCCATCTGGCTGGGCCTTCCCAGCCACTCTGGGCGGCTTCCATAAAAACCAAAAATACAGTAAAATCACACGTTAAAAACTTCCCTGAACAGGGCTGCCTTAAGATGTCTTCTGAATGTCAGGTAGTTGTTTATCGCTTTGACATGTGAAGGCCACATTCAGCTTTGGCAACCTGCTGGGGCCCCCATCTGTTTAGCTGACAGCAGCCTCTGGGAGCTCATGACCAGAAACAGAGGGGGATTTGAGGGGGAGATCCAGAGTACTGTCTCATTGTGTTTGTAGGATCAAGACAGGACAGCGAAGGAGCTGCTGCAGTAACCTGCAACACCTATGCCATGTTTGTCTTCCTGCCTGAGAATGTGCTAAAATATACCTGCAGCAAGTACAACCTGGTTGCCTTACTTACTGGAAGAGAAGGTACAGAAATTTGAGGCCTGTCGATCTTAGGGTTGCCATACATCCTGGTTTTCCCAGACACATCCAGGAATCGGGCTGAAGAATGGCATCCAGGCTGATTTTTGCTAAATTGACAAAACGTCCAGAAAACCTGAACATATGGCAAGTAGGGCAATTTTTAAAAATGCTTTTGAAATCCCCAAAGGCTTAATTTTTTTTGGGGGGGGGGTGTTTCCAGAAAAAGCTCAACAAGGGGGAGTGCTTGCAAGAGAGGGAGTGAAGAGGGGCAGAGCGGTGGTTAGCGAGGAGCGCTGACACATGGCTTGTGGCGACGGCTATTGCCTCTCATCTCCTTCCCTCTCTGCTCGGGAGGGCGAGGTCGCTTCTTGCCTCTGAGGCAAAGTGAAGCTGGAGGCTCCTTCTACCACCACCCCTTACTCGGTGCATTGGGTCCACACAACGCCGGGCTGCCACCCTCTCCCATCCTACATGAGGTGTGCCTTCTACCTTCTCGGAAGCTTTTCAGCGGCAGCACCTCAGGATCTGGGCAGTGAAGGAGGCTTGGCCACATGTGGGTAGTACCAGCCTGCCTCCCACTTCCCTTTCTTCCCCTCCTCCTCACTCCACTGCAGCCATTATACCTGTGAATGGAGGGAAAGAATGAGGCCGCCTCCTTGAGCTGAGGAGGAGGAGGAGGCCTTGACAGTCACACACAAACTCGAGTTACCTCTCTGTGTTTTTGCCCTCCGACCTAAGGAGATGAGAGGCTTCTCTCTGGCGCCTCAGAGCTCCTCATGGCCAACCATGGCGGTAGCAGCAATGCGAGGCAGCCCTTCTGAGCATGTGCCCTTGTGGAGTCTTGCTTCTGTGCACCACTCTGGCAGATGCACCAGGGAAAGGGGGTGGTTCGATCCCCCCCCCCCAGTTTATTTGCATCGCTGCCTCTGCAACCGTGGCGGTGCCAGTAGGAGCCCGTTTTTCTTCGCTCGCTGCCTCTGTCCCAAAGGATTGACTTGATGAAGAATTTGCCTTTTGGGTGGGACTGGCAAACGGAGAGATATCAGCTGGAAGTTCAACAACTTCACCAAAAAAAATAATAAGTCCCATCTACACTTCAAGCTACAAGGCAAGATGAGGAATGTCTTGATAGAGCAGAGTGGACTGTCCTGGAAGAAGAGGAATAGACCAAACAGGAAGGGAAGAGTAGCAGCATTCTATGTAAAGGAAGTTGTATACACTCCATGACCTGGAACATGAAAGGCAAACTGAGAGTATAATAGTCAAGGGAGAATCGAACTACTTGGATATCTGCTGGGACTCAAACTCTGCCAAGACTGTAAAGTCCAACCCATTCCTCCATTGCCTTGCTGACAAATTCTTTTCCCAGAAGGTGGAAAAAGCAACAAAGGGGATCATCTATCTTGGACCTGGTCTTCACCAACAGGGAGGAATTGACTGACGAAGGTCAAGGAAAATTGGGATTAAGTGATCATGTCCCCCTGGGTTTCATGATACAGAGGCAATTCCAGCAAAAAAAGGAAAGTGAGAGGTATCTAAAGAAATTGGTGTGGCTGCATAAGGAGCTTACAGATGAACTGATATTTAAGGGCATATGTATGAAATGGAAGACAGGGGAAATCAAGAAGCAGGTGTATAACATGAGTAGCCAAGAGTTGCAGGCTGAATGTTGGGCAGGCCATAGCTCAGAATGAGCTCAGTCTTGCAAGAGAGGTAAAGAAAGAAAATATTAAAAAGGTTTCTTAGCTTATGTTTTCAGCAAGAGGAAGAACAAGCAAGTGGTAGGTCCTCTGCATGGAGAAGATGGAGAAATGCTATTGGATGACAGAAAAGATGGAGCTGCTCAACACCTACCTTGCCTCTGTCTTCATGCAAAATAAAAGCAGTGCTCAACCTGCTGATAGCAGAATAAAAGATGCTAGGAGGGAGCTGCAGCCCAAGAGGAAGCAAGGAGACACCTAGCTACTTTAAATGAAGTAGGGCCTGATGAGCAGCACGCAAGGGTGCTAAAGGAGCATTCGGGTGTATTTTCAGAGCCTCAATCTGTAATCTTTGAGAATTCTTGGAGAACAGGTGAGGTCCCTGCATACTGGAGGCAGGCAAATGTCCCCATCTTCTAAAAAGGGGTGAGGGGAGAAGACTCGGGTAACTTCTGACCGGTCAGCTTGATGTCATTATCAAGAAAGGTCCCATAACAAATAATTAAACAGTTGGTCTGTGAGCACTTAGAAAAGAATGTTGTGATTACTAAGATATAAGATGGGTTTCTCAAAAGCACCTCACTGCTGATTAATCTCATTTCTTTCTTTTTTTATAGAATTACAAGCTTGGGGAAATTCTATGGACGTAGTGTATCTTGCAGTAGTGTGCAGTGAAATTTTTTGTAGGGAAACAGTTGGAGCCAGAGATGCCAGCTTGTCAGAGCGATTGGGGGGGGGGGGAGGAAATGATGTTGCGCATGTGAGCATCCTAAGCTGGGCAGAAGCTTACTGGGCTTTGGGAAGTAGGCACAAGGGGAACATTTAGGGGACTAGATATCTTGATTTCATTAATGCTTTTGACAAAGTCCCACATGATATTCTTGCAGAGATGCTGGTAGAATGTGGTCTGGATGTGGTAACTGTTAGGTGGATTTGTACCTGGTTGACTTACCGAACCCAAAGAGTGCTCACTAATGGTTCTTCATCATCCAGGAGAAAACTGACAAGTGGGGTGCCACAGGTTTCTGTCCTGGGCCCGTTGTTCAATGTCTTTACAAACATATTGGCTGAAGATATTGAGGGGATGCTCATCAAATTTGCAGAGGACACCAAACTGGGAGGAGTAACTTATGTTGCAGTAGACAGAATCTGGATTTAAGATTGTGGTAGATTTTGAAGTCAAACCTAACAATGAATATCTGTGCTGGTTAGTAAATGAAGAGATTAAGGACCACAGTGCTGTAATTTGCTAGAAAATGCTTGGTTAGGTTATGTCCCCTCACCTTCGGAAGTAATGGTTGTTTCCTGTTCCTTTCTCTCACTATCTGTCTTTCTCTCTCTCTCTTTAACCATGTAACTGAGCAGACGTCTGAGGTTGGGGCTTCAGACTCAGATTGCGTGCTTGAGACCAACTTCTATATTTTGTAACCAAGAATACTTTGCCTCTGTTGTTTCTGCTGTAACATTGAACAATGCATGAGTGAGACCTCTGATTACTGTAAGTAAAGCATTTCAACTTACTTAAGGTTGTTGTCTATTCATTCTGAGAGGGGTAGAAGTGGGGGAGCACTTTGTCAGTGCTTCATACTGGGATAGTTAAAAATCTAAAAACCTGTATTTCCTGCACTTTGCAAATGCTGCACCTACTTCTGTTTTAAACTTTGTGGCTAGGAGCAGCAGCTGTTGGCTAAAGGGCGAGTCAAGCCCTGCACTTTTTTGAATAAAGGCAGTCAGCCATTTTTTTCTTTTGCAGTTTCCTACACATGTGGGAAGGGACACGGGTGGTGCTGTGGGTTGAACCACAGAGCCTAGGACTTGCCGATCAGAAGGTCGGCAGCTCGAATCCCTGCGACGGGGTGAGCTCCCGTTGCTCGGTCCCTGCTCCTGTCAACCTAGCAGTTCGAAAGCACGTCAAAGTGCAAGTAGATAAATAGGTACTGCTCCAGCGGGAAGGTAAAAGGTGTTTCCGTGCGCTGCTCTGGTTTGCCAGAAGCGGCTTAGTCATGCTGGCCACATGACCTGGAAGCTGTACGCTGGCTCCCCTGGCCAATAAAGCGAGATGAGCGCCGCAACCCCAGAGTCGGTCACGACTGGACCTAATGGTCAGGGGTCCCTTTACCTTTACCTTTACACATGTGGGACTTCAGGGTTAACCTGGTCTTCCCCAGTTATTTCCCAGCATAAGGTTATGGTGGCCCAGAGTGAGAATAAATCCCAGAGTTGTGAAAGCATTTTGCAGAGACTTTTGACCTTTTCGGGTGATTTTTAGGCTTGATTTTAAAGTGCACTCAGAGAGATTGTATTTCTTAGCCTCAAGGTGAAGGAGAAGCTTTCCCAGGCAATCTTTTGTTTGCTTTGTTTCTATTGTGAGTGGATAAACTCACCCCTCATTTGTCTATCTACTCCTCTAATGCAAAGCAGTTATACTAAAGGATTCTTATTCTGCTCGGTGCTTTTTGCTTTGGGGTTTTAGCAAAGAGGATTAAATAATTTTATTTTACTTTTGGAGATTTTGAGAATGTTTTATTTTTTTGTGATTTTCCCTATTTTTATTTTGGAATATTTTTCCTTTCTCTCTCTCTCTCCTCCCCCCCCCCCCTTTTTGGGAATTTTTCCATTTTTGATTTTTCTAAACTGGATAGCAGGAATTCCATTGTTGAGGAAAGTCTCAAATTACCTAAGCTTACACGAAGCAATTTCATCCAATGGAAAAGACAATTAGAAGCCAAACATGATATGAAAGCTATTTTATAATGTATTGAGAAAGCGAAACCTAGTGAGGACAAAGCCTCAAAGGAGTGGGAACAAGAGAATAAATTGATGGTGCCGATCATTCTGGATAGTATTTCAGAGACCCAAATGGTTCACACAAAAAGAGATGATACAGCTGCTCAGGTGCTTGAAAAGTTGCAAAAAGCACTTGGATTCACAAGCAAGGGGTTCCCACCATGCCTGGGTGAGAAATCTATGTAAATTAAAACTTGAAGCCAAGAAGGACTGTGACAGTCACATGATTGAAAAGCTGGAATCTAAACAATACAAAATGGATGAGGAACAGAAAGTTTGCTATTTCTTGAGGTCACTAGGACCTAAATTTCAAAACTCTCATGGATGACAAGCCAAACCTAAGGCTAGCAGATGTGACTGAGCACCCGAGAGAGAAAAGTGTGGAGAGAAGAGCAAGCTTCCCAGCCAGGGATACAAGACAAACTATGCGTCTCATTCCCAAAGGAGAGCCAAGGCTACACTCAGAAAAATTGTTTGCTTCAAATACAGCAAAGAAGGTCACATTTCCAGATTTTTGA
This sequence comes from Podarcis cretensis, assembly GCF_951804945.1. Classification (NCBI taxonomy): domain Eukaryota; kingdom Metazoa; phylum Chordata; class Lepidosauria; order Squamata; family Lacertidae; genus Podarcis; species Podarcis cretensis. The sequence continues at coordinate 16,884,298 of NC_137184.1, read as the reverse complement.
GTGTGTGTGATGCCCAAATTCAGGAAGAGTCCCTGCATTTAAGCAAGCAAACCAAAGTAAGGGGAGCAAATAAAAGAAAAGGGCCTTCTTTTGCAAGAGAAGAATCTAACTGTAAACAAAATCAAGTAGATGATTAATGGACTCATATGAGTGTGTGTGTGTGTGTGTGTGTGTGTGTGTGTGTGTGTATAAATCTTTGGAGGCATTAACAATGTTGACCCATCAGTGGATGGCAATATCCATGCTGCAGATGGCAAAACCATAACAATATGTGGTGCAGGTGCAGGAACCTCAAATTGCAAGCTAAGCAATCTACTGAGAGAGAATCCTGTGGAACAGGTCCTGTTTGAATTGCAGCATGTTCAATGTATCCACCTTGGGCAGAAGAAATGGTTTCTGTGTGCAGTTTGAAGACTGAAGATGCCAGGTGACCGGAGATGGTGACTAATATCGCAGAACCTCAGAAGGCTGAAGCAGACCCAGAGCTCTGGCACAGAAGGCTTGGCCACAAGCCATTAGGGAACTGAAATGCAAGGAGCTTGCAAGAGGGGAGAAGGTATTCCAGAGTGCACCAACCGCAATGAAGTGCGTAAGTTGCCTAACTGAGAAAAGTGTTAAACCATTTCCCCCTCACCCCTTATATACTCAACAAAGAAGCACCAGAGTGCTTGATGTAGTCTATAGTGATGTATGTGGTCCACTGAGTGTTCCCTTGCTAGGGAAAAATGAGTACGTTTTATTTTTTCTAGATGACTTTTCAGGATACTGTGTTCTGTACCTCCTCAGGGAGAAAAGTGAGACAGTGGATATGTTCAGAAAGTACCTCGCCATGGTGAGCAACAAGTTGCAGAGGGAAACTACAACTCTCATGAACGACAACAGTGGTGAGTTTACTTCAAAGCACATGAGAACCCTCCTGGAAGAGGAAGCCATTACACATGGGAGGAGTGTTAGTCACACCCCACAACAGAGCTCAGTAGCTGATACAGAGTTTATGGAGATGACCTGATGCATGCTGAGGGATGCTGGCCTCCTCAAATGCATGTGGGGAGCTGCAGTAGCCACTGCAGGGTATCTCCAGAACAGACTGCGGGGGCAGCATGCACACCTTTTGAGCTTTGACATGGAAGTGTACTTAACCTATCACACAGGCATGTATTTGGCAGCATTGCCTATATACCCAAAGAGAATAAGCAAGCTGAACTCCAGGGTAGAACGAGAAACTATGCTAAGATATACTTCTGGAGGCAAAGGTTACAGAGTTATGGACTTAGAAGTAGGAAAGGTCAGTGCAAGAAGAGTGGTTCATTTTGATGAGCACAGTGAACAGTAAAATGCTTTTTCTGGGCAGTGAGAGGAAGAGACACAAGACCTCATGTACTTTCCTGAATTGATATACAATAGGCCAGGTCTGCCTTCTACTGTCACACCAGCTAGCACTGATTATGAACAAGAAAAAGAAGCAGAGGAGCAGATTCCAAGTAGCAGCAATACTACAGGTGCCTGCACTGGAGGGCAATGCGGATGCTGAGGTGGCTGCAGACACTCATCGAGACCCAGCAAAAGTATCCCAGCTCCATGACTGTCCTACATCGCAAGGTCTGCACAACTCCACCTGGGAAGAGATTAAGCAGATGCCAACTGCTGAACAGAGGAGAAGCCTTAAGATACGTTTACTATGAATGCTCAAGCGATGGAATGTTTGCTCTTCACACAGGAACTCCCGGGTTCAATCTTCAGGAAGGACTGGGCAAGGCCCCCTACCTGAAGCCCGGAAGAGTTGCTGCCGGTCAGTGTTGACAATACTGAGCTAGATGGGCCAATGATCTGACTCAAGAATAGGCAGCTTGCAATGTATATCTGTGTCTGAGAGTGCCGGATATTGTTCTTGGATAAAGGGGAGGCATCTTTTCTCCTGCATGTAGCATCTGCCTGATGTGGCATTCAAGTCTGAGAGGAGGTGCAGAGCCCTGAATAAAATCCAAAATAAAGCCGAGAAGAGCATGGGCCTGGCTCCCTCACTCCCCATGGGGCCACCTCCTTTCCCGTACACCTGCTTGCAAGGCGGCCTCTTACAGAGGCCTCCAAGTTCCAGAGTGCCTGTCTAACGGGTTCGTTAGCTGTCGCAGATTCCAGCCAGCTGGCACTGCAAGGTGGGCTGGAGGCACCGGCGGGTGTTTCTGCAGAGCTTCGCCACCGTCTGCACAGATTTAGAAAGGTTGTGTCTGTGGGGAAAGAGCTTGGCATCCTCTGCTTGAAAATTAAAAGGATGAAAGAGACCCCTTCTTATTCTGAGGCTCTGCCACCAAGCAACAACAGAAGCTTCCTCTACTCTGTCAGTGGTTTGAGTGAGTGAGTGAGTGAGTGAGTGAGTGAGTGAGTGAGTGAGTGATTGGTCAGTTGGTTGGTTGGTTGCATTTATAGCCCACTTTTTCCTCCAAGGAGCTCAAGTGGGCAAACATGGTTCTCCTCCTCATTTAATCCCCACAACAACCCTGGCAGGTTAGGATGAGAGGCAATAGCTGTGACCAAGGGCATCCAGTGGCCAAGAAGGGATTTGAACCCTGGTCTCTCCCAGGTCACTTTAGCCACTATACTGTACTAGCTGTGATTTTTATTATTTTTATTGATGGGGAACAGGATCTGGTTGCCAGGCCAATTCTGACAGATAGGTGGGGCTGCCCAGCTTTCAACCACTGGAACGTGGGCGCAATTGTTATCATATGGCACAGCCTGGCTTGGACTGTACCATGGCAGGCTGGAGAAGACTTACATGTAAAAACCTCACTGCACCCAGAGCTCCCTCACCCTTGTACTCCCTGCTCCATGAGGTTTTTTTTGGTCATAAGGACATGAGAAGAGCCCTGCTAGATCAGACCAATGGCCCATCTAGTCCAGTATCCTGGTTTCACAGGAGTCAACCTGATACTCATTATGGGAAGCCCCCAAGCAAGACCTGAGCACAAAAGCACTGTCCCCTCTTGTAGTTTCCAGCAACTGAAGCATTTCTGCCTCCAAGCGTGGAGGCAGAGCACAGCCATTGCCCTCTTTGGAAGCCATCTAAGTTGGTGGCCATCACTGCCTACTGTGGGAGGGAGTTCCACAGTTTAACTGTGTTCTGCATGAAGAAGTCGTAGAATCATAGAACTGTAGAGTTGGAAGGGACCCCAAGGGTCATCTAGCGCAACCCCATGCAATGCAGGAAACTCAACTAAAGCATCCGTGACAGATGGCCATCCAACCTCTGCTTCAAAGCTTCCAATGAAGGAGAGTCATTTCTTTTATCTGTCTTGAAATTTCCCGCATTCAGCTTGATTGGAAGTCCAGGAGTTCTAGTGCTAGGACAGAGGGAGGAAAACGTAACACAGAGGAAATGACGGGTGGAGGGCACATGGCCTGAGAGTTGTACCCTGTGCAGAGATCCAGGCACACGCTGTCGGAGAATCTCACCACTACCCCAATCACTGAGGCCACTACTCTGGCCCCAAGCTGCAGTGACTACTCTTTTGCCTGAAGGTCTGGCTCCTAACTCTTTACACCTCTTGTGTCTTCCAGGGTGTTAATGGAGAAGAGGTCGAATGACAGCCGGGACTGTGGTCATCACAGGCGGAATATTAGCAACTGTCATATTACTGTGTATCATAGCAGTTCTCTGCTATTGTAGGCTTCAGGTATTTCAATTATAAAAGTGTGCGGGGGAAAGGGGTTTTAAAGGAGAAGAGGCAAAGGTGGGTGAAGCAACAGGTGACCACAGAGCTATGAATTTCAGAATGGTGTAATGATCTTTCCAGGGAACTGTAGCTGTGAGGGGAAGAGGGGAATCTCCTAACAACTCTCAGTAACCTTATCAAACTACATTTCTTAGGATTCTTGGAGTGGGAGGGGGGGCATGGCTGTTTAAAGTGGTACTGTATAATAGTGCTTCAAGGCTTAAGCCCAGGCTCTCTGCAGGAATGTATTCTCCCATACAAACCCACCTGAGCTCTGTGTAGCCCTTTGTTCAGACCCACCTTGGTGGGGATGCAGGAAAGGGCCTTCTTGGAATTCCTTCCCTTGAGAAGCCAGACGAGCTCCCTCTTTGCTCTCCTTCCACTGGCAGGTGAAGATTGTTTTATTCCAACAGGCCTTTAAGAACTGACTGCTTTTTTAAGGGCTAATAATAGTGCTGTGCTATTTTTGCTATCTGTATTTTGATAGAGTTGTTTTTATATTGTTTAGATTCTATTAGAATTTAATTACTTTTAAATTATTTTCTTCTATATGTTTTTAACTTTTTTGCATTTTATCTCCGTTGTTTTAGTTTGTGTAAGCCACATTGAGCCCCAGTGTGGGGGGAAAGTGGGATAAAAATTATTGTTGTTGTTGTTGTTGTTATCGTTATTGTTATTACTGCTGTGTACACAATATACATTTAAAGCACATTCAAAGTTCATTCTTTCCTTCAAATAATTCTAGGACCTGTAGTTACAATTCCCACCAACCGTTAACAAACTACAGTTCCCAGAATTCTTTGAGCATGGGCAGCAGGAGCGATGTGCTTGCTTGGAGTTTTTGTGGATGTCGTGGGAAAACATCAATGTCAACCTGAAAGGGAGACATGGTGAGACGTACAGCCACCTTCTCATCAAATCCCTGCCTCTTCCCCTCTTTGCCTCCCCCAGTATTACTGCTGCAAGAAGGAGGAGTCCGAAGAGGACGGAGATGAACCAGACTTTGGCATGGATTCCCACATCCCGCCTCTCCACTGCAACCGCAACGTGGCTCTGACGAACGGCCCATCCTTGTACCGATCTTCCTCCTCCCCCTACAAGAAGCACTCCCAGTGCCGGACAGTATGCCCCAACTGCTCACACTATGAGCCGCCCACCTTCTTCCTCCAGGAGCCAGAGGAGGAGGAGGAGGAAGAGGAGGAGGAGGTCCAGAATGGGGGTGACCTCATCAACTACAAGGCCATCAGCCAGGAAGACCTGGAGCTGCCTGTCAACATGAGTGGCCTCCAGGCCCTCAACCCCAACCGCCTCTCAGCCATGCGGGAGGCTTTCTCCCGCAGCCGCAGCATCAGCACGGACGTCTAATGAGTGCCAGCAGCCGTCACCCGCAGCTCAACAGTGGGTAACGTTGGTGGCATACATATCCTGCTGATTCCTGCATTGTAAGGGGTTGGACCAGATGATCCTTTGAGTCTCTTCCAACTCTCTAATTCTTTGGTTCTGTGAAAGGGTGTTTCCCCTCCCCCTTCCCTAAATACCCTTGTGGCTTAAAAATAATAACATGGCGTCACTCTTTTACAGGACAAAAAAAAAAATACCCACAGAGAGTCTTTTAAAAATGATGAATGTATTTATATGTTAACGATGGATAATTATCTCTATACCTATTAAATAATGCACTGTATAAAGGGGAGGAGGGAGAATTAATAGATTTGATGGGTGCATATAGGTTTTCTAAAGTTTAGTGTTGACAATAGTTTCTTTTATATCTATATATAGCTATAGATAGATATAGATAGATAAATACAGTGGTATCTCGTGTTACGTACTTAATCCGTTCTGGAAGTCCGTTTGTAACAGGAAACCGTTTGTAACATGAGGCGCACTTTCTCTAATGATGCCTCCCACTGCGGCCGCGCCACCGGAGCGTGACTTCTGCTCGCATCCCGGGGCAAAGGTCGCAACAAGGGGCATCTACTTCCGGGTTAGCAGAGTGCGTAACCTGCAGCATTCATAAGGGGGATGGTACATAACACGAGGTGTCACTGTATATATATAGATAGATATATATAGATACAGTGGTACCTTGGGTTAAGTACTTAATTTGTTCTGGAGGTCCGTATTTAACCTGAAACTGTTCTTAACCTGAAGCACCACTTTAGCTAATGGGGCCTCCTGCTGCTGCCACGCCGCCGGAGCACAATTCCTGTTCTCATCCTGAAGCAAAGTTCTTAACCTGAAGCACTATTTCTGGGTTAGCGGAGTCTGTAACCTGAAGTGTCTGTAACCTGAGGTACCACTGTATATGAGAAGATTTTGATACAGGGCATCCTTTTGTAAGAGTTAGATTTTTCCCCCTTTTCATTTGCTGTCATGAAAGTCTGCAAGTACAAGGCTATGGTGGAGGGGGGCAGCTCTAGGGCAACCCCATGCTTCATGCTGAATTGCCGCTGTGCCCTCCTTTATTTTCTGACTGGGTGATGTGCGGTTGTTGCCTGCCTTCCTGTGACAACATTTCAGATGTCTTCTAGGACCTTGGCTGGAGACAAATTCAATCTTGCCTTTATTTTATTTTTTACTAAATAACAAGCCACAAATGCCACCCAACCACCTGGCACATAATCTCACCTCATTAGGAGCCACCACCTCCCAGGGAGTAAGCAGGGACTTCTAAAGAAATGACCTCTGGATATTACCATGAATGAAAAGAAGAAGAAACCGTATTTTGTCAGTTAATGGGTTGAGTTTTCCAGTCCTGGTGAGGGGAATCTTTGGCCCTCCAGAAGTTTCTGAACTACAACTCCCATCATCCCTTGGGATCTCTGGGCATGCTTGCTGGGGCTGATGGGAGTTGTGGTTCAGCAACATCTGGAGGGCCAAAGGCTCTCCACATCTGATTCAACCACACCATTTTAGCACTTTTGACTTTGGTGTGCTCCCATCTTTAAAGAAAACGGGGAGATCTATTATTATTGTCTTGCTTAGCACCATTGTTCTACATCAGAGGTGGGGCGGGAGGGTCAGATGTAGTCCTATAGGTAGTGGAGGCTGGCCTGTTTGCACCAATGGGGCACTGCCCCATTCACCTCAGTCTAGGAGTGTGCGGCTGTTGCACTCAGTTTGCATTTTAAGGCAAACCTAGCCAATCTGCGATTTCCAACATGATGCACGGCCCAAAACACAGCTATCCTTTGAAATTTGCACTTCTCTGAATTTTGCAATGCAGTTCTCCAGCCAATGTCCAAAAAATGCATATACTAGGGTAAAGTGTGCATATAAAAATGTATCTGTCTGTGAAAATGCATTATATTGGGAGAAATTCCTTTGCAACAATGTATATGTTAGGAAAAACCGCATACACATATGTGTATGGTATAAGACTTTTGCACTGGAGTGCTGATGACGTGGAAATGTGGAGAACTGAATTTAAGAGTGGGAAAATGATGGGAAATAAAGATTGACAGGTCTGCACAGCCAGCCAGAACAGGTCTATTAAGGTTTTCTATTTGCCCCCGCTATTCTGCATTAGCTGCAGTTCCCACACAGTCTTCAAGGTCAGGCCCACATATTGCACATTGCAGCAATCTAACCCAGAGGTTTATCAGAGCATGGATCGCTGAAGCCAGGCTCTCTGTCATGCAAGCATAGAGAAAAATGTGGTGGCATTACTCCAGTACCATGGCTACTCCTTATGCCCAGATTGGTTCTTCCCACTCACGTCCCTTGTCAACTCAATACCGTGTTTCAACACTCGTGAATGGGAAATGTGATCAGATTTAAAATGTACTAAACACCTGATGCTAGCACCCCTCTGCAAGGAATTGACAGAGGAGTAGCTGATCATGTAATCTTGTTTGGACAGACAACCTTATACGGGGTCAAGTTCATGTTTCTAATAAAAGCAAAACTATTTTAGGGAAGATCTGCCATTATGTGACCATGTTCTTGCTCTGCAGGATATTACATCGACTTGCCCTATCCAAAATTTCATGAACCCTCCCAGAGATGCATGCTTCAATGCAGGGAGCCCCTTGTTACATTGAATCTGTAAGGGGATAATAGCAAGACTGGAGATAAGTTCAGCAAAAGACAAGGAAACCAGGTTCAGTCAACAGCAATTCACATAATGAGCTCCATCTGGATTTCTTTTCTAATTCCATGGGGTGGGGCATCTTGAATTAAAGCACATTGCTCATACATGAGTTCAAGAAACATTCATTTCACGGGGAGCACAGGCAAAAGAAGTAGCTAGTGGATTGGGCCTTGTGTTCTGGACACTCAGCAATTTGTGGAAGATGGCAAAGAACTGTTTCGTTCAAACAAACATTTGGACTGCATTATAGCTAAAAGTGCACCCTTGAAACAACTGCAATCAATATTATATTAAATATTATAGAGAGACCCTGCCAATGGTTTGGGATTGAACCAAGAGATTTAAAACAAATAATTTTTTAAAATATTTATTTAAAATAAATAATGAAATTTAAAATAATTAAGTGAGAAGACATCCATCTTGCCTCGGCCTACTTCCTTGAAAATAATGCCCAGCTTGGCAAAATTTCATGCTGTGAGCCTGAAGAGTCTTAATTCCTATGGTCCTCTGTAGTTGCTCTCATCCGAAAACTCTCATAAAAAAAACTTTGCTCTCATCGGAATGCTCTCATCATAGCCTAAGATCACAACCACACTATATACTTAAAGCACTTCTATAGCTCTTTTAACAGCTATGGCTCCCCCACAAAGAATCCTTGTAGGGTAGCTTGTTAAAGGATGCTGGGAATTTTTGGAACATAGGAGGCTGCCTTCTACCCAGTCACTTAACTCAGTATTGTCTGGCTGCGGCGCTCCAGGATTTCAGGCATGAGTCCCTCCCAGATCTACCTGGGGATTGAACCTGGGACCTTCTGCATGCAAAGCGGATGCTCTGCCACTGATCTGCAGTCCTTGTATCTCCGCGAGGGGCCTCCTAGCAACTCTCAGCATCCTGAACAAACATGACCCCCTCCCGCCAACTATTATATTGGCTTGAGAGTGGTTTAATTGTATGGTGTGGGTGTGCCCTAGAACACTGGGACCAACTTGTGGCCTTTCAGTCAAAATTAAAGCAGGTCACCTCAATCCTTCCAAATGAGCGAAGGACCTTGCTTCACAAGCACTTCCGGTTTGAAAGCACAAAGATGGAGACCGTTAGCAATGTCATCCGTTTCCTGGACTTGTAAAACTCCACCCAGGAATAACTTTGCAACGTTCAAGGGACTAACATTCCAATTGGTGGTTTGGGGTTCAAAGCCTTCAAGGTTGTGGAACTTTATAGAGATGGATGTACACAACCTGAAGGGGCGGGTGTGGATGGTTGTCCAAAGTGCAAAATATCTTTCTGCAACATTGACTAGAAACATTGGTATTTTATGTCAATGGGTATTATTATATCAATGGACATGCCAATTCTGTTACTGCTTGGTGTCTTCCCCCCACACCCATTGCCTGCCCCCACAGCCATCCAGTTTGTGACAACATTCAACAGACCGGTGTAGAGTTTGTCTGAGGCCCAGGGGCTAGAGTCTTGTTAGGATAAAGTTATAAACTCAGATAAAAAAGCAGCTGTTCCCTGGTGGCACCCCCAGCCAGCTTAGCCCCCTGAGACTCAGGACAAGTGTACCCGGCTACCCACCCCACTCCACCCCACCCCCTGCACGGGCCTGACTCTCACTATCCTAGGCCATGTCCTGTATGACAAGTTTCCATTTTGCTGTGCTCAGTCTTTGAAGTGATCTGATGTAATTGCAGCTACTTCTACAGAACTCTGGGTAAATTTTGTACAACTCTTCTTAAAACTTGCACTTTTTTCGATGGCATTTTTATTTTCAAAAAGAAAAAAAGCCATTTGTTGCATTAAAATTGTGGTTGTGTTTATTATCTTCCTATTATTTACTCCGTGCTCATCTCCCCACCCCAACCCCATGGCCCTTCATTGTATATCTTTGAAATTAATTGAAATATTTCATGGATTTTCATTCATTTTGCCTTGTGGTTATCTTGTACAGGCCTTCTGGACTCTTAAGAACAAAAACTTTTAAAAAAATAAACCTATCTTTGACTTTGTTCTCGAGGGAGAAGTGTGCTCTTTTTCATGACACCTGTTTTATTTAAGAGCGGGTCCATTGAAAGTAATGAATCAGACTATTGGTCCATGTAGCTCAGTATTGTTTACACAAATTGGCAGCAGCTCTCCAGGGTTTCAGGCAGGGGGCATTCTCAGCCCTCTCTGCAAATGCTGCCAGGGACTGGATCACGGTCCTTTAACATGCAGAGCCGATGCTTTACCACTGAACGATGGCCCATTCCAATTTAAGTTAGCCTGCTAACTTAGTCATGTAAATTATTTTCAGTGGGTCTCCTTGAGTAGGATTATCATTGAATACAGGTATTCAGTGGTATTCTATGTGGTGCAGAATATGGCAACCTGAAAATTTCACCTTCCTTCCTTCCTTGCTTCCTTCCTTCCTTCAGAGAAGAAAGTTTTCTGGACCACCGTTTGCAAAATGTCTGCTAGCTAAGGCTCATGGAATACACCCTTTTAGTGCAAGAAGAAACATCACTCTATTTCAACGGAGCTCAATTTCTCCACGAGGCACTATAAGCAGGACATGCACATAGATGCAAAGGATCATCTTATCAGAGGGCACAATTGCTACCGCACTATATTGGAAGTGACTGAATGATGCACTCAGTCATTCCAACCAGAATGTGGATGGCCCCGGGTTCAGGCCCCAGGTTCAGTCAATGATCAGGCAATGGGGCAGATGTCCTATCCAAGACCCTGGAGAGCTGCTTCTAGTCAGGGTGTACTTGGTACAAGGCATATGCATATGCAGTCTAAAACCAGTGAGAGTTCTCCCATTATGATTCATAAGCAAGGTGGAGGAAGAGGTCAGTGTCCTTCTATTCATGTGATCAGTTACATAAATTACGGAAGTTGCGTGATTTCGCCACAACAGACAGTGAGATGAATGATGTCATTTTTAGCAGAAGATGAACTGCAGCTGAACGGACACATAATATGATGCCACCTTAATGTCCCTAGAATCCAGAGATCCCAGATTCTAGTATTTGTTGTGTATGTGTGGAGGGGGGGGGTTAGGGTGGAACATTCATTCTCCTCATTGTTCTTTTAAACCACAATGTCCAAAGCAAAAGGGCCAAACACCATGAAGACATCAAGCTGGCACTATAAATATGACAACTTTTATTTTAAAATATACTTAATGGGTACAGTTTCTGTGGTTACAGGGATAAAGTTCACTGTTTGTAAACAAATATACTTATTTCTTTATTTATCTTTTAAAAAGAGAGAGAGCGTGACTCTCTTTGTGATATAAAGTGCTGCTGTTATGTTTTCGTTACTCTACAACTATTGTTGGCTTTATGTCTTTTCTTTTAATTAAAGGACTACACGGTCTGGGATTTGATTACACAATAAAATAAAATAAAAAAATCTCTGAAAACGTAGACACCTACATATTATATCTAATGGGCTTTTTGGCTTAGAGTCGCCTGGGGAGCGTTAAGTTCTGCTCCTTAAGTGCTGAGCTGCTGGGGAATAGTATTGAAAATAGAAGGGAAAGGGACAGCTTACAAGAGGATGAAGTCAAAGAGAGAGGAAGAGACAGAGAGAGAGAGAGAGAGAGAGAGAGAGAGAGAGAGAGAGAGAGATTGTGTTTTAATTACAATGGGGTCAGTCCTGGTGGTGCTGTTTGTGTGTTTAGAAGTCTAGAATGTAACCTGTTGGCATCAGTGAGGGCCAGCAACTAGGATGGCTTTAAAAGAAGATTAATTTATGGTGGAGAAGAGGATCAGTGGCCACCAACCCTGATGGCTCTGCTCTTCTTCCACTGTGGATACCAGTTGCTGAGAGTTGCAAATAGGGAGAGTGCTGATTCGCCTGGCTCCTGCTTGTGGGCTTCCCATTGAGGCATCTGGGCAGTCACTGTTAGAATGGACTAGGTGGCCTTACCCAACAAAGCTCTTCTTAGCTCTACCTCCACTGTCTGAGGTGGTATGCCTCTGAATACTAGCTTCTGGAAATGCTGAGTGGGGGGAGTTGCTGTTGCACCTGCAGGCATCTGGTTGGCCACTGTGAGAACAGGATGTTGGACTAGATGGGCCACTGACAACACCTAGCAGGAGATGGTAGGAGAAAGGATTTCTATCTCAGGGATAAAACAGGCATGTGGTGCTTGGCAACAATGCATTTCTGAAAGGAAGTTCCTTTACCTAAGGGGAGGGCCAAGATGGATGGATGGCTGATCCCTGCATTTTAACTGGATGGAACGTATGTCCGCCCTGCAAAACGGTAAGCTGGAGAACAAACCACGGTGTTTCAGTCATTACAGCAGTGTGTCAGAATCTCTTTCTCAGCAGCTCCAGATGGAGTGCCTCACCTGATGCTAAGCAGGTCAGGTCAGGGCGCCCCGCGATGCAAACCTGTGTGTAAAATTAGAAAGTGGAAAGAGTGCTCCCAAGGGGCCAGGGATGAAAGGGCTATTCTAATTCTGTTCAAATTGCAAAGGAGATGAAGGGGAGGCACAAAAGTTCAAAGACAACATAGCCATTGGAAAACAAGAACTAAAAGGAGGGAAATATTCATGACGTCTTTTTAAAAAACAAAACAAAACGCGACTTTCCTCATGGAGTGGGGGGGGGGTTCTGATCTACAGTAGTAGCAAATGTAACAATGTGTCCCTCCATTTCCGGAACCCAGGAGGGAGGGGGGAGGTGAAGGAGGTGTCTTGGATTACAGGACCTCCATCTCTTACTCTCCATGTTGTGGCATAATGGGTAGGCAGACAGGCAGGAACTGTCCCAGTTCGCACCTGGCTGCTCCTGTGTCCCGCTGGATGCTCTGGAAAACCACTGGATCCCTTTGGTCCTGTCTTAGGAATGGGGAGCTCGACAGGACCTGCAACAAGCTTTGCTGTAATACCAGTGGCTGCAGAGGTTCACCTTGATGGCCAGAGCACAGTTGGTCCCCGCTTGGTCCTGGCAGCTGTCATCTGCAAGAGACAGGTGAGTGCGGTCAGGTGTGGCATGGAGGAAAGCAAGTGGGAATCATCACCTGTCTAGAGAACTCCAAACAACTTCACTTTCAATACAGTGAGCCAGTTTTCCCAGGGCAGCCACAGCCATTAATTTTTGGAGGTGCTCCAAGGAATTCTCTGAGGAATTTCAAAGAGGAACAGGGTAGGGTAAGTGCTTTACTTGCAGAAAGTCCTAGGTTTGAACCTTGGCATCTCCCGCTAAAGCTGGGAAAAGACTCCTGACAGAAACCCAGCAATTCACTGCCAGTCAAAAGGCACTCTTGCCCACCAAGAGATTCAAGCCCCACCCCCTGCCACCTGGAGGGGGAAGGCAAGCCTGGAGACTACAGGTCAGATCTGGAAGTCCAGGAAGCCTACACCCATCTCCCCCCTGACCTGGTGGTTCAGTTGGACAAGGCTGAAGATCACACGTCTGTTTCCCAACAGGCTTCACGAGAGGGTCACAGCCCCGGACGAGATCCTTCCCCTGGTAACACTTGACATCTCGCATCCTCACGCCAATGCCACAAGTTTTTGTACACTGTGGGCAAGGAAAAGAGGAGAGGTCCGTTTGTTACAACAAGCAGTTTCAGGACTAAGATTCAACCTTTTGAGAAGTATCTGCTCAGAGTAGGCCCACAAATTAATGGACATGATTGACGTAGGGATGTTGATTGCAAGTCGTCGGCTCTACCTAAGGCCACATCCGTACCATACATTTAAAGCAGTATCATACCACTTAAACTAAATCTCTGAGGATTCTTTGTGGGAGACTCATAGATGTTTAAAGTGGTATCACAGTGTTTTAAATGCATAGTGCCTTGGAGTATACCTGCTTCACAGAATTGTGGCATTTGAAGGAACCCCGGGGGTCAATCTAGTCCAGCACCCTGCAATGCTACAGACAACCTGGCTGTCCTTCACTCTGCTCCCAGATGGGCAAGGGTTGGTAGGAGTGAGGTGATATTGCTTTAAAATCTGTGGTGTGATTGTGGCCTAAAACTGAGTTGGACGCAACCCATATTTGGGATGGGGGGGAGGACTGCAGAAGAGGTTTTTTTGGGGGGGGAGATTGTTTGGGGAGCCTAATTAACTCCACCTCCAAGAATCCGAAAGCTCTGCAGCATTCCAGCGGCTATTGGGCCGATCCCCGATGTTATCCGAGAACGCCCGGCAGCCATCGCAGAAGCACAAATTCCCTTTAGAGGAGCAGAGTGCAGAATGAACTCTTTCCCCCTGGCTCTCACCAGGCAGAGGCCTGCAGCCACTCAGCCAGTGGAGACAGGCGGTTGCCAGGGACTGATTAGAGCCCAGTTGCTGTCGCTGCCGCAGCCAAGGCGAACTGCCGTCCGCCGTTGTAGTGGCTCCGGGCAGGACACGGCCTGCCAAGATGTAATCGGAACTGGCTGTGCTTTTTTTGGAGGAGAAGGAGGGAGGAAAGTGGAGCACAGGGAGACTTTCCTTTTCACCGCTGAGCCAAGGAAGGGGGAGGGCAGTGATGGAGTGCATGGTGTCTGGACGTCAGAAGGCCAGAGAAGCAATTAATTAGGCCTGCCAGTGCGAAAGCAGTTTACCCATTAGTGATAAACAACTTAATGTTTGGTTATGTTTGTGGACAGTCCTAGAATCGGATGACTGTCAGGCCACTCAACCAATATGAAATCTACTTGCTACGATTCCCTGTTGGTTACATTGTGCTCCTAATACAGTGGTACCTCGGGTTAAGAACTTAATTCGTTCTGGAGGTCTGTTCTTAACCTGAAACTGTTCTTAACCTGAGGTACCACTTTAGCTAATGGGGCCTCCCACTGCCGCTGCACCTCTACCACACAATTTCTGTTCTCATCCTGAAGCAAAGTTCTTAACTTGAAGCACTATTTCTGGGTTAGTGGAGTCTGTAACCTGAAGCGTATGTAACCTGAAGCATATGTAACCCGAGGTACCACTGTACTACAGACCCTTGTTCATCCTTCGATTTCCCAAAAGGGGAAAATATTTTTAATTTTGCAGGCGCAACAACCCCTTGAAGTAGTGTGGTCTGACTCTCATTTTAACAGAGGTAGAATGGAAGCTGTCCAGAGCTCTGATTCGTAGGGTGCTCAGTCCCACCACAGTCCTCTACAGGACCATTTCATCTTCCCAGCATGGTTCACCCTCTGTCTGCCTCCCCACCCACCCGTTTCTCACCTCTGACCAAGGGGTCGTGTACCACTTGAAACAAGGCCGTTCAAAGCAGGTTGTGTCCTCAGCTGGCTTCTTGGTGACGTCACATTCAGTTGGGTTGCGGGTTTTGAGCTTCCCGTTGACAATCTCCAGGCAAAGGACGATTCGCTTCTTGACCCCCCGGCCGCATGTGGTATTGCACTGTCAAGGTAAGAGTGAGAGCCAAAGTGAAACTGTAAGAGGAGGGTGGGGAGCCAAATCCAGGCATAGGAGCCAAATCCAATCCTCCAACCCCCTCCCTCTGGCCCCTCTCTAGGCCACAAACTCTTGCTTCACGCTGTTATTGAGTGCTTATGCCAGGCTGAAAAGTGTCATCGAATCCTGACAGTGCCTCTTGCTTGCATTGATAGAGGACAGAGAAGAATGGGTCTAGAAACTAGCCTAGTAGGGTTGTCAGACTCCTAGGTCTGACAGGTTGGTCTGCCCCTCCAGGAGACAGGTGGAGGGCTTGAATTTACAGGTGGGTAAGAGGGCTTTTAATAATAATAATAATAATAATAATAATAATAATAATAATAATAATAATAAATATTAAGAAAACTGTGTGTGCAGCTTGCAAGCTTCAGCCTGGCAGGAGCGGCTGCAAATTATAGCATAGACATTCTGGAGAGGTCTGCCCTTCCCCGCTTCTCTCTCCCAATTAACTCCCATCTCTAGGGCCCATCCCTAGGTCTCTGGTTTGGGCCCTGAATTCTCAGGGTCTGTGATGCTCCTGACCTGGTAAACTCTATAGTCAAGTATACAAAGACAAAAAAAAAAAAAAAAATGCATTCAGTGCTCCACCTGCTTTTTGACTTTTGACTCCTCCCACCATTGGCAGGTACCCGCCCCCACTCCTCACCAGAAGGTTGACCAGAAAGGAATGCAGTCCTCGGGCAGGAAAAAAAAGGTTCCCCCTGCCCCCTAGGCCTAGAGAGTGGACCATGCTGCTCTTTGAGCAAACTCAAAGGCTCCCTTACCCTCTCCCAGTCCTGGGTGAGCCAGTGAGCAGGGCAGTTCTTGTCCCCACAGGGATGGATTGCCAGTGGCTTGGTTTCTAAGTTGCACTGCGATTCTGGCACCACACGGCCATCACTGGTTTTGCAGTAGACGTGCCGGATCATCCGCCCCTGTCCACAGCCTCCACTGCACTGGAAGATAAACAGACAAGAAGGTAATAAACACAAATGTGCATTTGCATAACATCCACTCAATGGCACTTCAGTCTCTTTGGCTGAATTGACTACTAACCTCAGATAACACCCACCCCAAATAATGTACCAATCTCTCCTTCCACATTAAAAGGGTCATGGGATGGTTGTTTCTAGGACTGAGGTGAAACTGCGAAGCTCCCTTGTTATTTTGGCCACTGGATGCTGCATTCTGTTTGAGCAATCTTGTTATATTTATAGTATTGAAACATGTTTTTGTATGTTATTATAATTTTGCTTTGCTATGTTATTATGAAATTGTTACTATGCTATTATGTTGCTGTGTTATTATGAAATAGTTTTTGTGGTGTTTGTTTGAAATGCACCCCCGTTTCTTTCTTGTAAGCTACTTGCGTACAAAGCAGACGCTATGTCACTGAGCTGTGCCACTTAACCTAAAGCAAGATTCTAGTCCTCGTCATTATGAAGAAAGGTCTGACTTAAATAGGAATGCAAGAATCGTCCCTCTGCTGAGTCAGGCCATCAAGCTCCACATTCCCAGCCCTACCTAGATTGAACCTAGGACCTTCTGCATGCTAAACAGCTGCTCTAGCACTGAGCTACAGCCATTCCCTAGGCATATTCTCATTTTCAGGGAGCAATCACACAGGAGAACAATCCCAGTAGGTCCTGACCTTTCCCCCAACCATCAAGCCAGCCTGTTAATTCAAACGAGTTCAGGGCCTCCGACAGAAAGATCTCCCCAGCCCACATTTAAAATGCAAATGTCTGCAAATACGTTCCCTTTGCTTACAAAAAAAAAAAGAGGGAGGCATGCAGGGGCATTGCCTTGGCTGATATTTACAAACCCCAGAGTTCCTTTGTGGGTCTCCTTTTGGGAGACAAGCTCCACAGTTGCCAGCCATCACCATGGAAACAGCTTATTTTTAGGCACTGCCACTGAATTGAAAATGGCGGGGTGGGGAATAAGCCAAGAAGGCAGTCCACACAAAGCCTAAGACAATTGCATTCTAGACCAGCTTGGGTTTTTAAAAATGCATGTCATCTTTGAGACAAAGTTTGGATGCTTCCTCAACGTCATAATCCTGCCCCATGCATTTCCAAATGTAGGTGGAATGATAGGACAGGATGTTTTGGGCCGAGAATTCAGTTCATTGCAAGCTTTGATTCAAGAAGGTAGATTATTCTACTAGTAGACCCCAGACCTCTTTCTGGAAGACCACTTGGGGCCTGCTGGACTGTGTGTGCATGTAACACTTGGTGAAGTGACCCAGCAAAGCCACCTCTGATGTTCCTAAGCAGGAATGGAGGTTCAGGGTAGTCTCCAACAAACACATCTAGGCAGCACAAGCACTACTGGAACATAGGAATCTGCCTTACACTAAACGCACCTAGTCCAGTATTGTCCACACTGATTGGCAGCAGCTCTGCAGCAAACGGCAGACATTCCCAGCCCTACCTGCAGATACCACTTGGAGATGAACCTGGGACCTTCTGTATGCAAGGCAAATACTCTACCACTGAGCTATGGCCCTTCAGCTTGCACCTCAGGACATCTGCCTCTCTTCTCCCTGCTGCATGCACCCAAACCATTAAGGGGGTATGTGAGCAGGAGGAGAAGGGGGAAGTCCCATTGCACAAGCAGAAACCCTCACAGCAATGTGATCTGTTGCTCAGCATTACTCTGGATGCAACCCTGTGAATTACTTTGGACAATGGATAGGGAAGCAATCTAGTCCCTTTTTCATTATAATGTAAGCCTAACTCATTAACAGCTTCCTAAAATAAAGCATAAACCACAAACATAGCTACCCTCTGAAATTTTCAATTCTCTGAATTTTGCAGTGCAGATTTCTAAGCTAGACATTGTACAAAAATGTGTGCATAAGGTGGGAGTGTCCATAAATATGGATCTATTTGTGAAAACATCACAGCCAAAATATTATAGGGGATACTCCTGGGAAGAAGAAAAAAGTGCATGAGGGAAAGTGTGTGTAAAAATGCATCTATTTGTGAAAGTATCGCCAAAAAAAAAAAAAAGTATTATAAGAGGGGAAATCACTTGCAAAAATTAGGATAACGTGTACATAAATTGCATGATACTGAAAACAGGATTTGGCAATGCATCCTATCAGGAGAAATTCTGAGAAAGGAAAAAAAAGGTGTACAAAAACTTTTACGAAATGTTTCCTGCACCCACCCGCCAGCCTCATCTTAAAAAACTGCAGCACACATACCCTCTCACACTCACAGTGTCATAAAAACAATTATGAATTTGTTTCCATCTCTGCTTCAGAGGCTTCCAGAGCAGGGGAGGAACAGCCACCTGTTCTTCTGTCCCCTCAAGGAAGTAGGACAACCTTTCCCAACCTCATGCCTTCCAGATGTTTAAAACTACAACTCCTATCAGCCCCAGCATCATACAGCATTGCTTAGGAGCATGGAATCTATGATTTCTCTCTGCCACCTGAACTGAGTCCAGGAGCAGAGAAAATTAAGAGGTTTCATGTTCTTCAACCTGCACTGAAGCAGCCTTCTCCATTCAGTGCCCTCTAGATGTTTCGGACTACAACTCCCATCAGTCCCAGGGCAGCACAGACATTCTCTCATTAGCCTCAGCATCATACCGGCCGAACTGGCAGGGACTGATGGCTGCCTTATAGGAGACAGGGGTGAGGAGTTGTCTGCAGCTGGACTTGTGCTTACAGCTGGAGACATGCTTTTTTACTGGAAGCCAAGGAGTGTCTGCCAAGCATACAGCTAACAAATGCAATTTAATCCCCACACTGTGGGAAACTGTGCCAGCTTGGCTTAACCGATAGCTTTCAGATGGCAAAAACAGACACCACAGACATGGGTAATTCAGACGCTAACCCAAAAAAGGAGCCTTCAGGGTCCTCTGGCTCACGCCGGTCTTCTCTCGTAATTGCACAGAGCAGCCACCCAGAGCTGTGAGGATTTTGCATGGGTCTTTAAACAGCCACCTGACTCCAGGCAAATAATTGGAACAAAAGACGTTTTTCTCCCTCTCTCATAACACTAGGACTCGTGGATGTCCAATGTTGGAATATTCAGGACAGATAAAAGTAACTCCCTCTTCGACCAGAGCAGAGTTAAACTATGGAACTCACTCCCACAGGAGGCAGTGATGGCCACCAACCTATAGAATAATAGAACCGTAGAGTTGGAAAGGTGTCAGGAGTTGGAGGGAATAAATCACACAGAGTAAGTGATGTTAACTCTTTATTAGAAGAAATAAGGTTTGCTCAAGAGCGCCAGGCCTAATGAACACAGCAACACTTCTCAATAGGTCTCCTCCTCCCCTGGGTATTTCCCAAGCAACCTGAGACTACACTGACATGCCTGTCTCTGTTCCTCCCTCTTCATACCTCGTTTTGTCCTGGGAGGCCAGGGGGAAGGGAGCTTGTCGCAGCAAGAAGGGGAAACACCCTCGCATCTTCACCAGCCTGACTCATCTCTGCCTCCTGGCCTCCCTCCTCTCCTGCTTCTGCCTCTGATTCTGATTCTGGACTTCTCTGTGCCAGGGACTCTCCCTGCTCACTAAATCCTGTTACCTCTTCATCTTCTGTCCACAGCCTTCACCAAGCTTTTAACTCTATTGAAAAAAGAAATGAGATTGACCTGGCATGACTTGTTTTTCAGAAACCTATGCTGGGTCTTTGTAATCACAGCAACCTTTTCTAGGTGCTCACAGACCAACTGTTTAATTATCTGCTCAAGGACCTTTCCTGGTATTGATGTCAAGCTCATTGGTTGGTAGTTACCTGGGTCTTCTTTTTCCTCTTTTTGAAGATGGAGACAACATTTGCCTGCCTCCAGTCTGCAGGGACCTCACCTGTTCTCCAAGAATTCTCAAAGATTGTAGTGACTATTAACAAAGCTAAATGAGTGGAACGACCATGTACAAATGCAGTATATCTGTAGATAGCAGATGTTGGGTTCAATCAGTCAGCTGCCTCCCTGCCTTGCTTATGAGTTTCATGAGCAAAATCCTCAGCCAGATAGACCAGCCAGCTGTAAACACACACAACACGCCCTACTTTGTTTCTCATTTATAGCTGGTTCTCCCCCAACACCCCTGCCTCCATTTGCAGATGGTTCCCTCCCCACATACCCTTGTGGACTCACCGGTCCCCAGTCAGAGACGGTCCATTGTCTGTCACAGGGGGCACCACTGCAATTCTTCTCTGCCAGGGGCCTGGTGCTAGCATCACACAGCCTCTCTTCTTCTGAACACCGGATGTCTCTGCTGATAATACTCCTCTCACCGCACTTGGCTGTACACTGGGGGAAGGGAGAAAGGGAACAGGAAGTGATTGAGATGGCAAGAATCTGAACGAAGAGCTTATGTTTCTGACGGAGACAGGGAGCACCCCAGGAGTCAGGCCTGACCAAGAAATGACATGAAGATTTCCATAAGGAAGAAGTGGGGAAGCTCAGGTTCCGGGTGGGAGCAAAATGGCCCTCCAGACCTCTTTCTCTGGCCCTCAGAACTCTCCCCAAGTCACACCCTCTCTTTTCAGGCCACACCCTTCCCTAGCTCTCCTTTCTGCCTATCTGGAATATACCCTTGAACTAAACATGTCATAGTCTCCAGTGCCACAACAGCAAATTCCTGGAAAACATCTTCCTGTTTTTTTTTCTTGTGAGAGCATAGTGGCCATTTTGGGAGCCATGATCTTGTGTGATTTTGCACCACAATTTCCCACCCAAAAAGCACTTTTTCCAGACATGGCACACCAAAATGTGTGCTGCATAAGATCACAGCCCTGGAAAAAAGCACTTTTGAGAGGGGGAGAATTGTGGCATTAAATCACACGAGATCACTGTGCCTAAAATGGCTGCCATTCTCTGGCGAGAAAAAAAATGGGATGTCCCTGTTTTTCCAGGACATTTGGAGGGTATGACATGTAAGAACATAAAAAGTTAAGAACGAGTCTGCTGGAACAGGCCAAAGGAGGCCCATCTTACACACATTGGCCAACTAGATACTGCAGTGGAAAGCCCCAAAGTAGCACCTGAGCACAACAGCACAACTTTCCCCCCGTGATCCCCAGAAACTGGCCCTCATAGGTATACTCAGTGCTTTTTTTCTTTTAAAAAAATGTTTATGGGTACTCTCATTTTGACTCAAGAAAATCACCATTTTATAGTTCAAATCGGGGAAAATAAATACAGTAAATTGGCAAAAGTACAAAGATTCACCCCTGCATACCTCCAGAAAAAAAGCACCTAGTATTCTGCCTCCAACAGGGCAGGTATTAACTCTGATAATGCCTCTTGCTTCCCTGGATGGGGGCTAGAGGGGGTGTGGTTTTACCTGTACAGTAAATTAGCCTTCACAAACAAACCTCTCTACCCAACATCCAGAGAAGCAAGAGGAATTATCAGAGTTCAATTACACATTCCAGCCAGGCAAAAAACCAGTGTGTGTAAAGTAAAGGGTTTATGAAGGTGTGGCTGGGAAGAGGAGCTGTGGCCTATGAGTGTCACAAGGGCTAGACAGAGAGGCCTGGGGACATATTTGGAATTTGGACCTAAGTGCCCCCACATTCCGAGTTTGATCTTCAATGTAACATCTCCATCCAGCACATGAACGCAGCCGCTGAGCCCCAAATGACACAGGTGAGCCAAACCTACCAGTATTATGCAGAGTGGGGTTGCAATCACACAGGTGTTGCATTATGCAAGTCTGTTTGGTGCATATTTATACTGTGACAAAAGTGATGACAACAGCAGAGCGTGGCAATCAGCACCCAACACTCCTGATACAGTAATCCACTTATCTCTTTGGGACTTGGGACTTGGGGAGTGGTACAGGGTGGTAAGAGATGCTGCTCATTATTATTATTTGGATGGGAAAAAGGAAGCCAAGGTCTGAAGCTGGCTTGGCTTGAACTTTGCCTGCTGGATCAAAATTAAATTAGTGTTGCTTTTTTGGCTGGAGGAAGGACCCCTGCGCTCCAATGATCTCGGCTTGACACCTACCGAAATGCATGAAATAGGTAGCTTAACACAATCAAGACTCTCTTTTTTTAAATCGCTCAGTTCAACATGGGGAGAAACAATCCATATTTTTTTTATACCAGAGTGTGGGTGGATGTGTGTTTCTTTTGTGGGGTGGTGGTGGGAGGGGGGGGGGGAGGAATAAAAAACATCCTATAAAAGCAAAGAACACAGCAGGATTTCAGTGGGAAGGGCTGGCAGCCAAGCATTTACCGCTGGCACTCAGTATGGAAGGGGAATTTCAAGTATGAACCAGAACCATATCCAAGCTCTCTCTCGGGGACGAAGGAGGGCGATCTTGGCATGCCAAGTGCTCTCTATCCAGCAGACCGGTTGCCCCAAGATGCTCTTATTCAGCCTTCAGGAGTGTGCATGCTGGAGAAATGGCAATACAAGTCTCGCCTTGGGGGGGGCATTTCTTGCCCCCACCCCACTGCACAGGTGGCACAATAATTCTGTGGTGTTCAGGCAGAGCTAAGGAGAGCCTTCTGGATCAGGCCAATGGCCTGTCTAGTCTACTTGTTTGTTTTACAGAGCAATGCTGACATCTGATTTCTGCTGCTGGTAAGATTTAGGGTGCTGGGCAGTTGGTGGTTCTCCACCAGCAGGAGGGGCTCTGCTTCCATAGATGCCCCTTTTGTGCCTGCCAAAAGGGCCACAGAGCACAGGCTACAAAGTTACCCTCTGGAGTTCAGACTTCTCTGAATTTTGCTACACAATTCCTCAAAGTAAACAAATCCCAAAATGTGTACAAGATGCGCTTATATCAGGGTAAAGTGTGTTCCCCAAAAACATATATCAATGAAACAAACATACAAAAATGCTCCAAAAAATTACTATAAGGAGAAGCGGGCCCTAAAATGCTTACGAATTTTCAAGAGGACTTTTATTTTAAAAAATAAAATACTTTTGAAAAGATGTGTGGAAGCAGGACAAAATGAACTTACGATTGGAAAGATAATGGACAGATTCGGCCATTCCTAAGGTCAGCTAACTCCAAGCCTAAATCCTTCCCTGTCAAAAACATATCCATTCTGCAGATTTACCTCTGACCACTCAGACATCTCCCACTGTGGCCCGCAGGCTGGGTTTTTGCAGATCTTCCTCTCTTCTGGACGGGTGATGTCAGCAGATTCACACAGGTCGCTGTAGACAGAACTGTCGAACCCAGGCGAGATCATCTTCCAGCATCGGACAATGCGGAACTGGTAGCCTTCACCGCAGGTCCTGGAGCACTCACTCCAGCTACTTGTCTCCCACCTGTGTTGGAGGGAATGGGGCATTTCAGGATAGAAGGAGGTGATGGGGGCAAACCTCAAGAAAGAAAATGTGCTCACAGCTGCCTGCTGTCTAAATGTCCCTACAGACCCCTCAGGAACCAAGATCGGCAGAGGGGGCCCCCTTGGTAGTCCCTCTGCCCTCAGAATCTTTTGGGGGTTGGCAGCCATGGAGAGGGCATTCTCTGTGGCAGTTCCAAGCTGTGGAACTCCTTTCCCACAGAAATTGGTTTAGAAATTGGTGCCTGAGAAATTGGTTTTGGTTTTCCTTTTCCCTCCTTGTCCCTTTTCCCATGTGTGTGTGTGTGTTGTTGTTGTTGTGATCGTAAGCCTGCAGGTAGGGACTGTCTTGTCTTAATTGACCATATGTAAGCTGTTCCAGGGAGCCCTTTTGGCTAAAGGATAGGGTACAAATACCCTTTACTTTAGGGTAAAGGCAGTGTAATCAATCATCATCATCATCATCTGACCTCATTCCGCTTTTTAAATTTCTGCTTTCTGGAATTTGTTGCAGTCAAGTAATTGAGCCAAAATCCATTGCATTTTTTAAAAAATAAAAAAATAAGGCTCTCCTGATCTAATAGACTGAACAGAAGCTAGGAGAAACTAGGAAGGGGGTTCCACAGAATAAGACCCATAACACTGAACTCACAATTCTAGGTGAGTAGACGAAGCAGACGAAGCATTAAGGCAGCAAGGGAATTAGGTGCCGTTAACAACAAGGTGAGAGGCACCAACCTGTCAATCACCTGACATCATAATCTTACCTTGGTTGGCATTCCCTTCCTGCACAGAATTCATGGACTGGCTCAGGGCGGGTCATTGCATCACAGTACATGTCGTCCACTTCAATTCCATCATAGCGGATGCACATGGCATAGGTGGACATCACACCTGTATTTAGACAGGTCAGTGTGGATCAGGGAGGAGGGACATGCCTGCAGCCCTACAGATGTACTGGATTCTAGCTTCCAGCCACTGGAATCAGTCTTGGCAATATGGAGCTATAAGGACCAGTGATTTGCATCATGGGAACATTGGAAACTGCCCAATACGGAATCTGTGACATTCGCTCCTCCACCCCTACCTCCTCAAGGTCTTCTGCCCCATCAAGAGTCTCTGCCCTACCTTCTATCTTACTCTGCACCACTTTTCACAGGAAGACTTTCCCAGAACACTCTTGGTTCCCATGTCCTGCCTCAGGCATAGGAAGCCTCAGGAATAAGAACATAAGAAGGGCCCTGCAGGATCAGGCCAAAGTGAGCCCATCCACTCCAGCACCCTGTTCTCACAGTTGCCAACCAGGTGCTCCAAATGGAAGTAGGATCAGAGTGCAAGAATATTCTCCAATTACCTTGTATTCAGAGGTATACTCTCCCTAGACACAGAGGTTCTGCTATCACAATAAACCTTTATAAGAAGAGCTCTGCTGGATCAAGCCAACGACCCATAACTGTTCTTACGGTGGAAAGCCAGATGCCAGTGGAGAACCTGCAAACAGGACCTGACCATAGCTGTCAACGTTTCCCTTTTTTTAAGGGAAATTTTCTTATTCTGAATAGGATTCCTGGCAAGGAAAGGGAAAAGTTGACAGCTATGGATCTGACCACAAGAGCCTTCTCCCCTCCTGCAGTTTCCAGCAACTGGCTTTCAGACGCATTGCTGTCTCTAACTGCAGAGACAGAGCATAGCCCCCATGCTAGTATTCATTGATAACTCTCTCCTCCTCTATGAATTTGTCTAATCATCTTTTAAAGTCATCCAAGTTATTGGCCATCATTTCTTCCTGAGGGAGGGAGTTCCGCAGTTTACCTATGCGCTGTGTACCTTTTGTTCTCCTGCATCTTGAACATTCTGTTGGAATGTGGCCCTCCAGGGCTATCTATGAGGCTCTCAGGATGTTCCTGTAGCCATACTTCTCTCCAGGCCACACCCTTTGCCAGACCTGCGCTGTACCCTCCCTCTGAGTGTTTCTCCCTGCCCAGAAGGGAGCCTCGAACTGTGACATTAAGGCCATCTATCTGTCTTGGAGAAATCTCAGATCCCAAACCAAATCAGACAGTTTTGGGTCATTCTGGAATATGTCTGGACTGGGTCTTGACAGCCCTGGATTGCCCTGGGTGGACCTACCTGGAGTGACCCAGGACTGGAAAAGAGGATGCTTATGGACAGGCGGCAAGGAGATGGGGCAAAAGGAGACTAAGTAGTCTGCATATATCCTTCTCGCCTTACCGTTGACCATGTTTAATTCAGGTTGAAAAGGGTCAATTAAACATTAGGTGGGTGCAAGCCTTCCCCCATTTCAGTCCAGCAGAACCCTGTCAAGTTTGCCAGATCGTGGCCCAAACTGCACCAGAGGTGCCTTCCATGGACCTAATAGAAATGCAAATGGTTTGCTTGGATTGGGAGATGTGAGTTCGGAAACTGAATTCTGCACAGATTGGGATGCTGCCTTCTGTACAATGGCAAGGGTTGCATCTGTTGCTCAGTCCATTTTGGTTTATGTTCCTCCCATAACACTGGCATGTAGCCCCAGGAGGGAATCCAGTCCTTGTGCTAATGGATGTGCCTGCCTAGGGACCTTATAGTAATAATAGTCAGTGTGGTGTAGTGGTTAGATTGTCAGACTAGGACCTAGGAGTCCAGGGTTCAAATCCTGACTTGGCCACAAAGCTCACTGGGCCAGTCACTGCCTTTCAGCCTAATCTTCTTTACAGGGTTGTTGTGGGGATTGAATGAGGAGGGGAAGAACCATCTTGAAAGAAAAGAGGTGAAATATACTCAGAGTCGCAAAGTGATTTCATGCTCTTTATTCAGCTCATAGTGGTGAGGAGGAATGAAAGTCCCCTCAAGGTATCTGCTTTATATACATTATTTACACAATGGGCTGCACATGATTGGCTAATTCCGGAATTCTACTGTAAGCCAATCAGGTTGTGGATTCACTTCTATCTGGAGCATGATTGGGTAGTTCCTGCCAACCAATCATACTGCTGCATTGTTCTAGGACCAATCAGGCTGCTGCCTTTTGGATCCTATTGTTCTAGGGCCAATCAGACTGCTGCAGTTTGGATCCTATTCAACCCAGTACATAACACCCCTCCCCTCTAAGTTCCAGTCCTGCCCGGGAGGTCGCATTCATAGTCCTCGAGGTACGCCGGCGGCCTACGTGTGCGTTGCGGCCTGGGGTGTTCCCTGGTCCGGGGTTCAGGTTCTGGCTCGTGTTCCAAGGATACTGGCTGTGATGGGGCTGTTTGGTCTGGCGCAACTGGCTCACTCAGTCGTGGTTCTGGTTCCAGTGTCCTTTCGGCCTCGCAGGTCCTCTCTGTATTTACTGATTCTGCCTCTCCTGCTGGCCCCTCGTGCTCTATGGGCCTCACTGCCCCTCTGTTCCCTTGGGACTCCTCTGCCCTTTCCTCCTCCTGGTTTTCTCCTGGGAATCGTCGCCGTATCTGGTCGCAGTGGCGGCGCCAGCATTGCCCCCCATCCGTTAGCACCTCATACGACACGGGGCCAGTGACCCTGGTGACTGTGGCGGGTACCCATGCTGGGCCTGCCCCAAAATTCTTTGCGTACACTGGGTCCTGAGCCTCGAAGGTCCGGGGGTTCTTGCCTTCCCCCACCACTGCCTCATCCTGAGCTCTATCGGGGTGAAGGCGGTCCAATCTGATTGCAAGGCGCCGACCCATTAGTAGTTCAGCGGGGCTCCGGCCAGTCGTTGAGCTGGGGGTGCTGTGCTGTGCTAGAAGGAATGTGGCAAGGCGGTACTCCCAATCCCCTTGTGTCATACGGCGAAGGGTGTCCTTGGTGGTCCGCACCATGCGTTCTGCTTGGCCATTGGTGGCAGGGTGGAATGGCGCCGAACGGATGTGGCGGATGGCGTTCTGCATTGTGAAGGTTTGGAATTCTCCTGACGTAAATGCAGTCCCGTTGTCTGAGACGAGAGTGTCAGGGAGCCCGTGGGTTGCAAACAGCCTGCGTAGTACCCGGATGGCTGCGGACGTAGAAGTGGACGGTACCAGTGCGACTTCCAGCCATTTGGTGTAGGAGTCCACCACTATGAAGAATGTTTTCCCCTGAAAGGGGCCAGCGAAGTCCACATGCAGGCGTGACCATGGTGCTCGGGCGGACTCCCAGGACTGGACTGGGGCCCTTGGGGGATCTGGGCGGGATTCTTGGCAGGCCTGGCAGTGTTTGACCCAGGCCTCTATCTCTCCGTCGATCCCTGGCCACCACACATAACTCCTGGCAAGGGCCTTCATTCTTACTACTCCTGGGTGTGTCTCGTGTAGGGCTGTGAGGACCCTTTTGCGGAGGGGCTGGGGAACAACGACCCTGCTTCCCCATAACAGGCACCCCTTGTGGGCTGACAGTTCATGTTTGCGGGTTGTGTAGCCGGCGAATTCTGGCCCGGGGCTGCTGCTGGGCCATCCCCTCCACACCCAGTCCAGGACCCGGGAGATGACCCTATCTTTCTTGGAATGGTGTGCAACTTCTTGTGCCTGAATGGGGCGGTCAGGAAGCAGCTCCAGGCTCATAACCTCTTGTGCAGGTGCTGGGTCGGGGCCTGTTTCCGGTAGTGGTAGCCTGCTGAGGGCGTCCGCATGGCCCATCGCCTTCCCCGGACGGTGAATCAGTGCATACTGGTAGCTGGCAAGGAAAATTGACCACCTGAGGACGCGAGGAGACAGCACTTGGGGGGTCTGCTTTTCAGGGGCAAACAAGCCAAGCAACGGCTTGTGGTCAGTCACCACGGTGAAGGGCCGCCCGTACAAGAAATCATGGAATTTTTTTACTCCCTTCACGATTGCCAGACCCTCCTTGTCGATTTGCGAGTAGTTCCGCTCGGTTGCGTTGAGTGTCTGGGAAAAGTATGCCACTGGTACCTCTCTTCCATCCGGGAGTTGGTGTCCCAGGACAGCGCCAATTCCATAGGGCGAGGCGTCGCATGCTAGCACCACCGGCAGCCTCTCGTCGAAGTGTGCCAAGACCGAGTTTGAGACAAGCAAGTCCTTGACTGCCTGGAATGCGGCCTCCTGGCGCTGGCCCCACACCCAAGGGGCCCGCTTGTCCAGGAGTCTGTGTAGGGGCTCCGCTACCGCCGCCTTGTGGGGAAGGAAGGAATGGTAAAAGTTCAATAGTCCCAAGAAGGCCTGAAGTTCAGTCTTGTTCTTGGGCGCTGGGGCATCACAAATGGCCCGTACCTTGTCCCCAGTCGGGTGGACCCCTTCTGCGTCCACCATAAATCCCAGAAAGTCCACCTGAGGCACTCCTAGAAGACATTTTTCCCGCTTCACCTTGAGACCCGCCATCTGGAAACGGTGCAGAACGGTGCGGAGGCGGTCCTCAAACTCCTCTGGTGTGGGCCCGGCAATCAACACATCATCGAAGAAGGGGGTGACGCCAGGAATCCCTTTAAGTAGAGAGTCCATTAGATTCTGGAATATGCCTGGTGCCACGCTGATACCGAATTGCAGCCGCTTTACCCTGAATGCTTCTCTGTGCGTCACAATCGTCTGTGCCTCTGCTGTGGCCTCATCTACTGGCAGCTGTTGATATGCTTGGGCCAAGTCCAGCTTGCCAAAAATTTTCGACCCAGCCAGGGTGGCAAGAACATGGCTGACCACTGGCACTGGGTATGCATGGGCCGTAAGGGCCTTGTTTATGGTACATTTGTAGTCTGCGCAGATGCGGACCGAACCATTAGGCTTGACGGGTGTGACAATTGGGGTTTCCCAGGGGGCATTAGGCACCGGCTCCAGCACTCCTTGCTCCACAAGCCGGTCCAATTCCTCGTCTATACGGGGTTTCAGGGCGAACGGGACCCGGCGGGCCTTGAGCCTGACCGGTCGTACTGCGGGGTCAAGCTGTAGAGCAATGGGGGGCCCCGTATACTGTCCCAATTTCCCATCAAAAACCCCCGGAAATTCCTTGCATATGGCGTCCACGTCCACTTGTAAGCTAGTGTGGTTCACCCCGGTGACGGCTAGCCCCAGTGGTCCAAACCATGCCAATCCCAGTAAGCTAATGTAGGGGCCCTTGACCACCAGCAATTCCAGTTGCCGCGTCCGCCCTCGGTATTGCACCCTGAAGGTCCCCACCCCCATTGTGGGGACCTTACGTTTCTGGAAGTCCCGGAGGGTGAATGGGGCCGGCCTGAGTTTGGGACCCCCAGTAGGACACAGTTTCCTTAAGGTCATTGCCGAGATTATGGATAGAGTTGAACCCGTGTCAAGCTCCATGCGGCATGGGGCCCCCTCTATCTGTACGTCAACATAAATTTTCTCTACGTTGGGGTGGGGCAACTGGTATACCTGGAAGTCCGTGAGCTCAGTCGAGTTGCCTTGGTGCGTTGGGCCCCGGGACCTGGGGCTCTTGGATTGGTCATCTGATGCCTGGCGTTGGGTGGGCCGAGCCCGACACACCCGGGCGATGTGTCCCGATTTTCTGCACTGCCTGCACTCTGCGTTGCGGAAACGGCAGGTCCTCCTCTCGTGACTTTCTCCGCAGCTTGCGCAGTTCCCTCCTTCTCGTCGAGGCAGCTGTGGTATGTGGGCTGCTTGAGTGCGCTGCTGTACTCGGTGCACCTCCTCCCTGTTGGATCCTGAGTCGTCGGTGAGGTCTTCATGGTGGACCCTCGGTTGGGATGGCTGGCTCGGCCGTGCCTCTTGCGTCGACCTCTCGGCAGCTTCCGTTGCCAGGGCCTCCTCCAGAGCGACCTGGAACGTTAGGTCCTTCTTAGCGTAGAGGCGTCGTTGCAGCTTCTCATCCCTCAGGCCACCGACGAGGCGGTCACGAAGCATGTTCTCCAGCTCTGAGAAGTTGCAGAACCGGGCGGCTTGGCGGAGAGAGGTCACAAACCTAGTTATGGTTTCCCCAGGGGCTTGCCGCTTTGCGTAGAAGGCATTTCGACGAGCCACCACTGAGGGCTGCGGCGAAAAGTGCCCCTTCAGCTGTTCCATTATTGTTTTGTATGGAACAGTAGCGACGTCTTCAGGCGCAAGGAGAGCCCGGGCGATTTCAAACGTCTCCTCTCCGCAGACGCTGAAGAATATTGCCCTCTTCTTGGCGTCTTCTTCATCAGTGACCCCTTTGGCTTCTAGGAGGAAGGTGAAACGGGAGGCGTATGCTTCCCAGTCTCCAGATGCTGGGTTGAACGGTGAAAAGCTGCTGTTGGTTGCCATTCTGAGTTCCTTGTGTCCCGGAGCTGAAGCCTGGATACACGGTGCGAGGCAGCGATGCGGCAGGTGGCGGTGCTGCGGTGCTGTGTGTGGCAGTCAGCTCAGCGGGATCCCACCTTCGTCGCCAGTGAAATATACTCAGAGTCGCAAAGTGATTTCATGCTCTTTATTCAGCTCATAGTGGTGAGGAGGAATGAAAGTCCCCTCAAGGTATCTGCTTTATATACATTATTTACACAATGGGCTGCACATGATTGGCTAATTCCGGAATTCTACTGTAAGCCAATCAGGTTGTGGATTCACTTCTATCTGGAGCATGATTGGGTAGTTCCTGCCAACCAATCATACTGCTGCATTGTTCTAGGACCAATCAGGCTGCTGCCTTTTGGATCCTATTGTTCTAGGGCCAATCAGACTGCTGCAGTTTGGATCCTATTCAACCCAGTACATAACAAGAGGGTATATAAATGAAATAAATAAACCATCAGAATCATAGAATGGTAGAGTTGAAAGATACCCCCGAGTAATCTAGTCCAATCCCCTGCAATGCAAGAATCACAGAATGCTCAGTGTTTAGAGCAGTGTTTCCCAACCTTTGGTCTCCAGCTGTTTTTGGACTACAATTCCCATCATCCCTGACCACTGGTCTTGCTAGCTAGGGATGATGGGAGTTGTAGTCCAAAAACAGCTGGAGACCAAAGGTTGGGAAACACTCTTTAGAGCATCTGTTTTTTGCATGAAAAAGATCCCAGGCTCATTATGATCGCCACTGATAATATTATTAATATATTAATTAATATGGACAAGAATGTTGCTGATGGTGTATTTTAAGTGATAAAAAAACCTAACGTACACATTTATATATTCATTCTTTGATTAGAGAACTGCATTGCAAAATTTGGAGCAGCGCAGATTTCATAGGAAACAGGTGCTTCAGTTTGTGAATATGGGATTTAGCAATTTGCTTCCTCTCTTCCCATTCTTGGGGTGAGGGGGCCCCTTGCCGAGCTCATCCCCTCAGGCTTACCTGTGGTGCAGGTAGAACTGCAGGGTTCATGGGAGGAGAGTTTCCACCTGTACATATCAGCTGGGCTCATATTCTGGCCCTTTCGGAACAGCTTCAACCGGTTTCTACACAATGAGAGAGGACAAATCAAATGACGGGTTGATTTTCCACCCCCCAATACTTCCTCACATTAAAAATATTGACGGGGAGGAAAAATAATAATAATTAATAGTTTTCATCTAATTGGGATTGGGGAGGGTGCTTTAGGCTGCTTGTTGTGCTGTATCAAAATAAGAGGGGGGGAAATAATAATTTTTGTGAGGGGTGCAAAAAAATTTAAATTTTAAGGTTTGGGATCATTTGGCTATAATCCAACATACCTGTCCTGA
The DNA here is from genome assembly GCF_951804945.1 of Podarcis cretensis. Classification (NCBI taxonomy): domain Eukaryota; kingdom Metazoa; phylum Chordata; class Lepidosauria; order Squamata; family Lacertidae; genus Podarcis; species Podarcis cretensis. Next base: position 16,852,257 of record NC_137184.1, on the reverse strand, counting down.
TTCCCCAAGCAGACTCCCCAGCCTGGTTAGAGGCAGAGCTTCAACTGTCTAGAAATAGAGAGAATGGGATAAAAACACCCACAAAGAGAAACAGTTCAAGTTTTCAATGACAAATATATGTATATAAATATATCAGATAGTTTGCACTCAATCCAATACCCCTGATCACTAGACACAGAGGGTCCAAAAAGGTGCGGTTTGAGTCCTTGGCATGGAACAGAACCAGGTATGCTGTACTATAAAGTGGCCAGGAAGTCTTGGCACCAGTGTCAAACCTTTCAGGAAGGCCCAGGAGGTAACATCCATCTTCCCCTCCTCTTTGGGTGAGACCATGCATGGCTATGCCTCAAAAACATTTCTCTCTCTCTGGCTGCAATCACTGCCTCCTGTGGGAGGGAGTTCCTTAGTTAAACTCTGCACTACATGAATAATTACTTTCTTTTATCTGTCCTGAATCTTCAAGGAAAAACATTAATATAATAAGGTCCTAAACTATGGTTGCCTCCGCATGGCAAGTTATTCCATTTCCCTGTTAATTTCCGCATTACAGTGGGCACTTGGGTTGCGAATGTGATCCGTGCAGGATACACGTTCGCAACCTGCAGCGTTCGCAACCTGTGTCTGCACATGCGCAGTTGCGATTTGGCGCTTCCGCGCATGCGCAACTGCCGAAACCTGGAAATAACCCATTCCGGTTACTTCCAGAAACTTCCGTGTTTTGGCAGTTCACAACCCGAAAAAAACGCAACCTGAAGCAGACGCAACATGAGGTATGACTGTATATTTAAGCTTTCATATGACATAAAAGCCACTTCTGGAAATCTAGCACTCATGTTTAGCACTTGTTTCTGTATGATTTGATTCTAGGTTTAAAAAAAAGGAATAAAAAGAATCAGTTTTCAGTAAGTACCCTTAGCCCGGAAAATTGCAGGAGTAAAGTGAAGGTATTTGGGTAGTTATACCAGATTAGAATGCTTTCCTGTTGTTTTCATAGGAGATTCGTGGGGGGACAAAGGCATGTGTGTGCAGAAAGGGCAGGAGAGTGCCACTGTTTTCCTATGAAAGTTTGTTGTTACATCACACCACACCCATTGGTGAGAATGAAATCCAGCGTGACATGCATTGCACGGGGCTGGACTAGATGAACCCTGAGATTCCTGCCAATCCTACAGTGCCAAGATGTCAGTCAAAAAAGGCACAGCTCCATAAAATCACAGGTAGTGTGGCATGAATGGAATGTTAGAAAATGGAATAGAAAAGTTAGAAAAGTGCTAGAATTATAATCAGAATGCAACCCTTTCTCTGTGTTTACCTTGATGCTTGTGTAATGAATGATTGCTAGAATGAGCGTGTGTTCAGAGTCAGCGTGCTGTAGTGGTTAGAGCAGAGGTACACCGCACTGGGGTGTCAGAAGAGGATGGCAAATGTGGCGGGATGATTCAAGGACAAAGAAACATTTAGACATTTCAGACTAGATATAGAGATAGATATATTGCAGAATATGGATAGACGGTGCTGCAGAAGACTCATTTAATTCCACACCAGTAGCAGGCCCAAGCAAACCTCAAAAAAAAAAAAGGGGGGGGGGGAAGTTTGTTGACAATATGTGGCTGGCTATCTGCATCTCGGTTTCACAGACTAGAGATGAAAATGTCCCTCAGCCTACATGTTTGATCTGTGGTGAAAAGCTTTCCAATTCCAATATACATGCATGTATACATGCTTAACCTACATATGGAAGAGGCTTGTTTATTATTACATTTTGGGAATGATTCATGTTCTTGCGTTGCTGCATTGTTTTCTACTTTCTGAATGTCCCACAATCATATTATAAAGGAGTTGTGTCCTAGGTAATAAATCAACCCCTGCTAGGAGTTGTTTCTTTTTGTTTTCCAATGTATTTCTTATCAGGAACAGATAGGTAGCCATGTTGGTCTGCCATAGTCAAAACAAAATAAAAAAATTCCTTCCAGTAGCACCTTAAAGACCAACTAAGTTAGTTCTTGGTATGAGCTTTCGTGTGCATGCACACTTCTTCAGATACGAAGAAGGTGCTACTAGAAGGAATTTTTTTATTTTGTTTTTTCTTTTCAGGAAATTAGACTGGCCTTGACCAGGGCCAAGGCCTTTTCAGCTGTGGACCTGGCCTATTGGAATGCTCTGTCACAAGAGACCAGGACCATGCGGGGTCTGATTTCTTTCCACAGGGCCTGCAAGACAGAGCTGTTCCACCAGGCCTTTGGTCAGGGTCCAGTCTGACTTCCCCTCTCTCCTTATAAGAATTTGCATGAAAGTGCCCCCCAACCTTTCTCACAGGCTCATATAAGATCAATATAAACAGTTAGGCCTGGTGAACATTTAAGGTCCTCATTCCTACTTTGCAGGTTGCCATATGATTGGATTTCACTTTGATTCTGACTTGATTTTAAGATGTATTTTAATTGATTGTTTGATTTTATGGTAATGTGTCATATATTTGATATTAGCCACTCAGCCTGGTTTTGGCAGGGGAGAGCGGGGTATAAATTAATTTTTTATTTTTATTTTTATTATTGATATGGTAATTAATTATTACTATTAATAATAATAATAATAATATGCTACTGAAACTGAAGGGGACAATATCCAGTAGAAGGAAGAAGAATAATAGAATAGTAATAATTTGATTTATATCCCTCCCTCCCATAGTGACAGATGAGCCCACAATCTGATTCTGTATAAGGCAGCTTCCTATGTCCCGGTGTACAATAAGTATGCGTTGAAAACTACATTTGTAATTCATTTTTTTTAAAAAAAAACCAAACAGAATTGCTGTCTTTTTGCAAAATGGACTGAGAATACAGTATGGAGAAAACTCAGCTTTCTCTGAATTGCCAAATCATGTTGCCTGTCATCATTTCTGGATAGAAGAAGCTCTGACCTGGCCCGTTTTGGTCTATTTTATGAATGTACAAATGATAAAGAGAAAAGGACAGAGGTGTTGTTTCCCAAGGGGTATTATGGGTTGTTATGTTTCTAGACATCAACAAAAAATCTTTTGGAGGTGCACTGAGTTGGGGGTAAGCCACACTTAACTCTGTGGGCCTTATTTCCAAGTAAATCTACATATACAGTGGTGCCTCTGGTTACGTACTTAATTTGTTACGGAGGTCCGTTCTTAACCTGAAACTGTTTTAACCTGAAGCATCACTTTAGCTAATGGGGCCTCCCGCTGCCGTCACGCCGCCAGAGCATGATTTCTGTTCTCATCCTGAAGCAAAGTTCTTAACCCGAGGTACTATTTCGGGGTTAGCGGAGTCTGTAACCTGAAGCGTATGTAACACTGTATTTTGCTACTTAAACCATTACAGTTGTTTTTTTTAAGTCAATCTGTTAAAAGGTTTATGATTAACCTATTTAACAACTGAAGAGTAGCAACACAGTTGGACCGTTTTCAAACCCTGCATGGGGGCGACTCTCTGAGACACTAAAGGAAATGAGGCAGAGTATTTGTCTTTAATAAGCAAAAAATGACCCTTCGTTTTTAGAAGAAGAAGAAATAACCGGAGACCTCCTTTTCTCATTCCCTAGTACTACCAGCAGATCTCAAATATTTCCACCCAAAAAAAGGAGAAAAAGCTAGTACTCTTACTTCTTAATCGTGGGAATGAAACACCCCTCTTCTAGGCAATCACCTGAAGTGTCTAAGTAGGTATTTGTATAGGTTTGTGCTGTGCTGGTTGATTGGTTGACTGCTGTGAGCTGATTAATCTAACACTTAAATGCCTGCAGCTCTGTAATTGAGTTCACTGTCATTTCTTGGGCTGCCTGTGCCGAGAGAATGCCAGCCTTTCTTTGCCCACCTGGTGCCCTGTCTTGAAATAGCCCTGGGAACTGATAGGAGTTGCACTCTAACCATCTGGAGGGTACCAGGTGGGAGAAGCTTAGCCGACACCGACAGAAGGAAGAGAAGTGAGCAAAGCAAACAACTCAGCCCGTCCTGTGGTCCTCATCACATACACCAAGCAAAACTTCCTAGTAATCTGAGCTGTGGTATGGTAATTATTAGGCACGGGGTGGAAATCAAGGCACCAGACCAAAGTTAAACCAAGAGCATATTTTGTTGTTATTAAAGTTTTTATTTTTTTTAAGCACCCAACCGAACAGATATTGCAATGACATTCCTAGGAGCTGGGTGTGGGGGAGGGAGATATTTTAAAATGGTTTGGCTAGTTAACCGTATCAGTGGGGATGAGCAGAATCCATCAGTTTTTCCAACTGTAAGTTTAGCTTGCCAAATTTCTCCATCAATTTGTGCTTTTATTGCTTTGTACAGAATTTCCCCTCACATATTAAATGCTATTTTCATGACTATACACATTTTTAAGCAAACTCCCTCAATGTAGCATTTTTGAGTTTGTGTTGGTTGAAAAACTGTGTGGCAAAGTTTGTAGAAGGGAGAATTTTGAAGGGGAGCTGAGGTTCAGCTGGTGGATTGTTTTGGAAACTATGGATTTGGGGCAGTCCCATCAAAATGTGAATTTCTCCTCTCCCCAGTGACGTAAGAACCGGGAGGATGTCAAAAATAACACAGAAAAACATGCCCATGTAAACCTAGTCTAGACTGTTTCTCCTTGCTTAAGTCTAAACTTAACAATAAAGCCATTTTGGTCGATCCTGATCCAACTATCAATGCAGTATGCCCCTCAGCATGTGTAAAGGAACTTCCTTTGACACCAAGTAGCCACAATCAGAACCAACACGGAACACCAACACAGAACCAACCTTTAAAGGAAGGGCAATGTGTTTTGATCCAGCAAAGTTGTACTCAGAGTAGACCTATTGGCATTAATGTGCCTAATTTGGTCACATGCAGCGATTTCCAATGGGTTCTACTCTGAGTAGGATTAACATTGGATACAACCCAATGTCTCCAGTAGTTGAAATATAGTAGATCAAATCTCAGTTGCAAAGGAACACCTCAAGGCCTCTTACCTTGTTTTGTGGGTTCTGTTCCCTTGAGGACTAGTGACCAAGATGGTGGCATTTGGAAACTGAGTCTCTGAAGATGTGTTGATGGTTTTGTCACTGCTCAGCTCCAGGAAGCTGCTGTTGACGGCATAAGCGATCATATCATCACCGTCATCATAATCAACATAAAGGCTGTCCATGTGCGAATCAACAGAGTTAACAGGATCCCTTGGGGAAAAGATGCTGTTTGCCGTCTTGTTCTGGACTGATTCTTTTGAGTCTGATGTCTTTTCCAAAAGTTTATGGGTGATAGCATTTTCAGAAAGGAATTCTTTGGATGCAAGCCTGGAGTCAAAATCTCTCCCATTTCCGTCCACCATGTAATTGGATTGGGTTGCATTTGAATCTGGGGGAGAGAAGGAAAATGAAATCAAGAGATTTGTAAAATTATAGATTTGTTTTTCAAATTTTGGCCAGATTTGGTATGGGAAATTTCATATTTGGAGCGGTTTGAATTTACTTACTTACTTACTTACTTACTTACTTACTTACTTTACATCCCTCCTTTTCTTCCAAGAAGCTCAAGGTGGCATCCATGGTTCTCTCCCTCCTCATTTGATTTGCACAAAAACCCCATGAGATAGGATACTCTGAGACTGAGTGACTGGTCCAAGGTTACCCAATGAGCTTCATGGCTGAGTAGGGATTCGAACCCTAGTCTTCCAGCCCTCTAACCACTACTCCACAATGGCTCTCATTTGACTGTGTCCTTGCCAGATATCAAATTTGAAATCTTATAAGCCCTCCCTGTCAGACCCCAGATACTATCGCATGTCAGTGATGAAGTCAAATATTGAAGTTGAGCATCTTTTTATGTCAAATATAGCTATATTAAGTACCGTATTTTTTGCACCATAACACTCACTTTTTTCCTCTTAGAAAGTAAGGGGAAATGTCTGTGCGTGTTATGGAGTGAACGCCTATGGATGGCGGGGGGATCTGCTGCAGTCATGAGCAGAGGATCCATGGTTCCCCTTCCTTCCCTCCTCCGTGGCTCGCTTTGAAACAGCAAAGCAGGAAAAGAGCTGCTGAGTGGGGAGGAGGGAGGGACAGAGAGCCTGCTTCTTTAAAGGAGCAAAGCGGGAGAGGAGAGGAACCGCTTACACGAGTGTAAGTGGCTCCTGTCCGGTTGGCTCCTTTAAAGCAAGCAGGCTCTCTGTCCCTCTCTCCTCCCCACTCAGCTTGCTACATAGCAGCAAAGTTTTTCATCTCGCTAAGCCGGGGATGAGCGGGGAGGAGGGAGAAAAGCAGAGCCTGCTTACTTTAAAGGAGCAAAGTGGGAGAGGAGAGGAGCCTTCTCCTTTATACCCCTCTTCTGCATTATTAGCAGCATCCTTCTCCACCCAGCCCACGCGTGCTCCTTGTCCCTTGAGTGCTTTTCCTTCCCTCCCCACTTAAAACGTGGTTACAAAGCATGGATCCACATGGATCCTCAGGATTTTTGCACTGGGTCACCCCAAATTCACCATCAGATCACATAGCATGTCCATGGCTACATCTTGCACCAAAAAAATCACGCACCCACTGTTGCCTGGGACTGCAGTGGTGCAAAAACGTGGTTACAAAGCATGGATCCACATGGATCCTCAGGATTTTTGGATTGGGCTACTCCAAACTCACTGTCAGATCACATGTCTGTGGCCACAGCATGAACCACAAAAATCATACATCCACTGTTTCATTTAGAATATTTTTTTTTCTTGTTTTCCTCCTCTAAAAACTACGTGCGTGTTATGGTCGGGTGCGTGTTATAGAGCGAAAAATACAGTACATGAACAGCGAATGAATATTGAAATATTCAGTGTCTACCAGGTGGCGAATGTTCAGCATTACAGGAGAATTTCTGAAGTCAATTCCATCCAGCTTGTACAAATTTGTGAGTTGTATGTTGTTGTTTTAGAACTCTAGCTAAAATAGTAAAGGAAGCATATTAATCTGTAGGCCAAGAGTTTGCATCATGAACAATCACTGCCCTAGCAATGAATGAAGTACAGCTGGTGTGAAGACCTGGGGTTCACCTCACCTTTGGCCTGTTTGCCCTTCAGAGTTGGGTCGCAGTCATTGCTCTCTGTTCTTTCATAGACTTCATTCGTCTCTTGGATTTTGCTCAAGTCTAGGTCTTCAATGGTGTCCTTCCTTCCAAACACCTGATTCTCCAGATGGATCTTCTCTTTGGAGAGGGTTCCAAAGAAACTTGCATTGTGCTGAACAAAACCCAGAGGCTCTTCTGCATCAATCTCTCTGCTTTCTCCACTGTCCGACTCGGAGAAGGTGTAATAAATGGGCTGGACATTTTTTGAATGCGGCTTCCTCAGAAGGGTATATTCATAGGTTATAGATGGGTTTTTACCGTTTTGGTTCCAGACCTGGAAGTGGGGAGGAATAGCAAACATAAGAACATGCATTATATTAGAGGAAACGGCTTGAAAAAATATCAAGCAAAATTACATTAAAAGTAAGTTTAGGAGAAACATGCATGAAAATGCATAGGGATTTTTGCACCGACTGGGGAAAATGCAAATTGATATAGAAATGGGATGATCTGAACGCATGACTGGAAAAATGAGAAACTGATACCTGCATCCATCTAAGTTCTCAGGCTATCACACTCAGGTTCTCACTTAATCTCAGGCTAGACCCTTTGAAATTAATGGACCTAAGTTAGTCATCTCTACTAATTTCAGTGGGTATGTTCTCTGACTTATACTGAGTCAGACCATTGGGTCCAGCTAGCTAGGTATTGTCAAGTGCTGTCTTGATTGAGGCTCTCCACAGTTTCAAATAGGGGTCACTCCCAACCCTAACTGGAGATACTCGTGGGGAATGAACTTGGGACCTTCTGCATGCCAAGCAGGTGTTCTATCACTGAGCTGTGGCACTTCCCCAGATTCTAACCCCTAGATTCTTCCGGCCCTACTTGCAAACAGACTTGTTTTTGCTTGTTCCTAATTGACCACCTATCTCTAGGTACAAAGAAAAAGCCCTCCACACTTACCATAATGTTCAAATCTTGATTGGTTGGCCCTTGGGCCACAATGTATTCAATGCCAGTTTCATAAATGTCCATTGGTCTCCTGTACTTGAAAACAGTCCCTGCGATGTTGAAGTTTTTGGGGCTGTCCACTCTGTAGTTCCCATTGAAGAAGTAGTAGCCAGCTTCATCCGCAACAGCTGCAGAAGTCAGCAGAGGCAAAGAATTCCCACCCACGCCTTAGAACAAGTCATCTTAAAGACACCTCAATCTCTGCTACGTGCTAAGCAAGTATGACTTTACACCCTCCTCCCTCCCAACGCCTTTTTCTTTTGTGTGTTTCAGATTGTTAGCTTGAAGAAGTAACTTTCTTATCATTGACATTTGCAAGCCTCTGGTGGAAACTTTTTTTTTTTTTGCTGAACCCGGGGTCTTTATAAACATCCCAACTTCTCAATGTAGTTGGCAAAGGGCTGACATGCAGTGCCAGTTCTGTGAGGGAAGGGGAAAGTTGGGTTGGCGAAGCAAAATGTAACGTGGGGTCTCAGAATCAGAAGGGCATTTAACTGTTGGCAGATAAAGACCACACAGGCAAATATGTTTTGGAAGCTAGGGGGACAGACAGACAGGCAATCAAGAGGTGGGAGGAAGGTTGAACCCAAAGAGGCCAGGAAGAGACTGAATTTCACATACCGATTTGGCTAATAAGCTACTTGTCAAACAGTTTCGTTTTCGCAGAAATATAAAATTATAAACATTCAGCTTCATTCCTGCCCCTGGCACCATACACACCCAGAACATCAGCAGATTTCTTCCGTTCAACGATCTGGATGTCTCTTGCTCCGGCAGGGATGTGTGTAACCAGAGAATAGCCTGTGGAAAACTGCATCCATGTATGAAAAGCAAACTTTGCAAGAGTTAACAGTCCTAGGCTGGGAATAACTCTTCATATACAGGAGCAAATTCTCAAATGACTGAAGGATCCTTTTTTTTAATTGATTCAATGTTGGTCCTTTGAAAAAGGGTGGGGGAGTTGTGGAGGGAGGCGGCGGCAAATTTGCCGCAGCCCAGATGCAAGGAAGCCCAGACTCCCCACATCCCTGATCATGCACAAATTCACTTACCCACGATTGCATCTTGCTCAAGGATTGGCAAGCCTTACCCCATAAGAACAAAATACCCCTCCAGCCTTACCAAGATGTGAATTTCCTTTTCTGTAACTCCCGGAGACGTGAGTGCAGCTGCTCCCATTTCCTTGACAAACACCACATTTGTCCAACGTGTGAGTTGAGAACAGGATCCCGTCACATCCAATGGGCTGGAAACAGTGTAAAATAGAGTGTCAAGGGTCAGGTAGAGGGGCACAGTCACTGCAATTCAAATATCATGCTGACACTTTGGGCTGTGTCTCTGTGTGTTTGGCAGCAGTAATCTCAGGGCCAGCGACACTGTGTGTGATGGAGAGCCCTCTGTTCTACCCCTTCATGTTATGAAGCCCCTGTAAATATCACATAGTCATAGATCCGCATCAGAATCAGGCTGAACAAACTAAAAATGTTGGGGTGTTAGAGCCTTCTAAACAGTCCTGTGGAAGAAGGCTGTGGTGGGATGCAAACAGCCAAGGCAACACTAAGTCAAGAAAAGTCTGGCTGCTTGATCAGGCCAGAAGAGGCCCATCTAGTCCAACATCTGGTTCTCAGCATGGCCAAACTAATGGGAATCCTGTAAACAGGACCTGAGAACAACAGCAGCTCTCCCCACCTGTGAATGCAATCAGCTGCCTCTGGGCTTGGAGGTTCCATTCTCAGCTATCAGTTAAGAAGAGCCCTGCTGTATCAGACCAAAGGCCTATCTGGTCCACATCCTCTTCTCACACTGGCCAACAAGTTGCTGATGACATTCCCTGCAACCTATTTCAGAACATTATGCTGACCTGAGTACAATTGGTGGTGACCGAGGGGAGGGCTTTTTGCCTGAGTTACAGCCCTTCCTGGGAACAAAGGAAGCTGCTTACTACTCAGAGCATTGATCCATCTAGCTCAGTATTGTCTACATTGACCAGCAGCAGCTTTCCGGGGTTTCATGTAGGGGTTCTATCCTAGAGATGCCACTGGGAATTGAACCTGGGACCTTCTGCATGCAAAGCAGGTGCTCTACCACTGAGCTAGGGCCTTCTCAGCTTCTCTTTAAAAAGGAGGAATGGAAGATTGTTAAATAAATCGCAAGCAAACTGCTCTGGCTTCTGGGTCCAGTTCAGAGTGCTGATGCTTACCTACAAAGCCCTAAATGGCTCAGGGCCAGGATATCTGAAAGATCAGCCTCCTCCTGTATGAAGCAGCCTGCAGGCTGAAATTGTCTTCAGAAGCCCCACCGCATCTCCCACCATGAAAAGTACTCTGGCTGGTGGGAATGCGAGACGGGGCCTTAACTGTGACATCCCCCCAAACCCTGCCCACCGTTCCAGAGTTGACTCCCAAAGGTGAGACCAGCCCCATCCCTGGCAGGGAGCAAAATATTTTTATTTAATGCTTCTCCTCCCCACCCCACCCCCCAAAAAAATCTGGTTGGATTTTTAAAACATCCCACTTCCCTATTCACACTTATTCACATACACATATATGCTCACCACCACCACCCCGCAGTCTCACCCACATTCAACGCACACACTCACAAACATCCACACACACAAACACTTTTTCCATGCATAAGAACTTAAGAACACAAGAAGATCCCTGCTGGATCAGGCCAGTGGCCCATCTAGTCCAGCATCCTCTTCTCACAGTGGCCAACCAGTGCCCCAATGGGATGCCTGCAAGCAGGACGTAATCACAAGAGCCCTCTCCCCATTGCAGTTTCCAACAAGTGGTATTCAGAAACATTGTTGCCTTGAAGCACAGGAGGTAGTAGCCATGGGTAGCCTTCTCCTCCATAAGAAAGCCTGTTGGATCAGGCCAAGTGATCCAATGTAGAATGAAGAAGCCCAACTGGCATTCAGAAGCAATACTGCCTCTGACCAAAGCATGGCCATCATGGCTAGTAGCTACTGGTAGCCTCCTCCTCCTCCATGAATTTCCCCAACCCTCTTTCAAAGCCATCCAAGTTGGGGGCCATCATTGCCACACACACGGACCAAAGAGATCTTCACCAACTGGATGGCAATAGAGTTACTGACTCTCTGCTCCTGGTCCAAGACACCCTCCTGTGCCCCAAGCCCCACATCAAATGATATTCAATGTCACCTTGGCCAACAGGTAAGAAGGAGGGGTTGCTGGCAGCTATTTCACTTCTTGGACCTCTGGTGCAATAGAGATCTTGCCCACCCATCACTTCCTCACTGATGTTGCTGGAAGAAGCCTAGCCTGGAAGTTTTCTCCCCTGAGATCTTTACAGATGCTGAGAGTGGAAGTTGGGAATACTCTGCAGAACTACAAATTCCAGCAGCCTCTAGTGCAACTTCACCCCACGATGGCTATGCAGTTCCCCACTGGTCAGCACCCCTCTCTCAGATTCTGGGCTCCCCACAACAGGGTCATTTGTGTGTCCCCCTCTTCTTGTCCCATCTCCCTCACCCCCTGGGCTGACAATATGGTTGCTATAATGTTTAACAACCTCACATTTTCCAGAAACGCAAACCCCACGGAAATCGGAGTATTTACAGGACGTCCCGTCCCGAGCCAGGACCATGAGCTGCCTTTGACCATCGATGGTTGTGCAGTGGAGATCACAGGGCTTGCTGGAGATGTGGACATAGTCATCTGGAGATAGGAGGACAAATGATATTGCACACACTGACCAAACACACACACATGCACACACACAAATGCACACAGTTGCTTATTAAATGTCACCAGCAAAATATCCATCATTGTGGAGTAGAAAGTATAGCATAACATCAGGACATAGGAAGAGCTCTGCAGCTGGATCACACCAAAGGGGGCTCATCTAGTCCAGCATCCCGTTCTCACAGTGGCAGACCAGATACCTCAATGGGAAACCAGCAAGTAGGATCTGAGCAGAAGAACACTCTCCCCTCTTTCGGTTTCCAGCAACTGGCATTCAGAAACATTACTGCCTCTGACTATGAAGGAAGAGCATAGCCTCCATGGTGGCTAGGACATCCCATTTCATTTTCACTGTTACTCAGCTGAAAGCCTGCCCTGCCCTGTTTTGTGTAGATTTTTTGGGGGGGGGAGGGAACCCATTAAACTTCTGCTTTTAAAATTTAAATGTGCTTGTTATGCACATTATTATACGCATTATGGAACAAATTTCCTCCAAATAGGTATTTTCCAGTGTGCTTCCCCATAAAGTACACATTATGGATGCATCACAACTGTAAATAACACAAATTTTTGAGTGCACTTGTCACACACTGAGGTGGCGTCTCAAAATATGGAAAAGTATTTGATCTACCTTGGAGTGGCGTTCTAACCTCTGAGGCTCTTATTGTGTCTGCCTCCACAGGAGGCCCAGATAGTGGCAACACATGAACAAGGCCTTTTCAGTGGTGGCTCCCTGCTTGTGCAGTGCTCTCTCCAGGAGGCTTGCCTAATGCCATCATTATATATATATCTTCAGACAAAAACATTCCTTTTTAGCCAAGCCTTTAGCTCTTAACTATCTAGGGCCTTTTAGAGTAGGTGGGATGTTTTAATGTATTTACGGGGTTTGTTTGATTGTTGTAAGGCACTGAAAGAGCAAAAGCAACTAATTGATTTAAATAACAACAGCAGCAACCCACAAGCAAGTTCAAGATTGGCTGTCACATAGGCTTTTCTGCATATGCATTAGAAACTACAGTGGTACCTCGGGTTAAGTACTTAATTCGTTCTGGAGGTTTGTACTTAACCTGAAAATGCTCATAACCTGAAGCACCACTTTAGCTAATGGGGCCTCCCGCTGCCACCGCACCGCCAGAGCACGATTTCTGTTCTCAACCTGAAGCAAAGTTCTTAACCTGAAGCACTATTTCTGGGTTAGCAGAGTCTGTAACCTGAAGAGTATGTAACCTGAAGCATATGTAACCCGAGGTACCACTATAGTGGATATTTGACCCAGTCCTAGTTCATCACAATGCTTCCACTCCCCTACTCCCTTCTTGTCTTTTTCAAAGCAGCTGTTGCAACTGCAGAGGCCTTTGAGCCCAGGGAAACAAGTGGGTGGGGAGTTTTGCTCCTCTGATAAAATCTGGTTGGAGCCTCTTTCCTAGAACAGAAGAGAACTCCATTCATTTCAAATCCTCTGTGTGTGTGTGTGTGTGTGTGTGCGCGCACACACACACACGCCCCTGTCTTTCTGTCTTTTTTGGATGAGGTGGGGTGAGAGTAAGCTTTGCCTTATCAAAAGCGCCTGGACAAAAGGCCTCCTTGTTTACCAGGATACAATGGCTTCCATTGATACGTCCGCCCGTTGTACATGTGGGAGTTGAAGGATGTGCACTGCTGCTCCCGGAAGCTCCTGCCATTCGGGGGACACTGCTGGAAAAGGAAGAGACGAGTCCAGATGAGGAAGAGGAGGAGGAGGAGAGTCTGCTTCTACATTCCAGAGGCTTTTCCTGCCCTTGCGGGTGAACTGATGGTGGGCTGTCAAAACCCAAATGTGCAAGGGAATCAGGAAGATCCTGGGACTGTTACGATCAGGCTACTAAAAGAACACCAGAACAGCCTGCTGGATCAGGCCAGGGCTCCTCTAGTCCAGAGCAACCTCTTTTCACAGAGGCCAGCTAGATGCCTGTGGGAAACCAGCAAACAGGATCTGAGCACAAGAGCCCTCTCCCCTCCTGTGGTTTCCAACAACTGCCATTAGGAAGGTTCCTATTTCTACTAATCGAGGATGATGATGATGATATCCACACCATACTATTAAGGCTTTGAAGAATCCTGAGAACAGAGCTACAATTTCCAGAGTGGTTTAACAACCAGTCCTTCACACTCTGGAACTCTGGAAACTGTAGCTCTGGGAGAGGAATGGGGGTTTGCAAGCAACTCTCAACACGCCTAATAAATTCCACTTCCTAGGATTATTTGGTGGAAGCCATGGCTGTTTAAAGCGGCATCATAGCACTTTAAATGTATGGTGTGAAGGTGGCCTGAGTTTGAAATAGTGGTGGTAGCTGGTTCATATTTTCTACAGCTGCATGGAATCTGTACCTTGCTAGTTAAGACTGAAAGCTGCATCTCAATAATAATTTTTTAAAAGCATGAAAATGCTCCTCTTACTTGCACTTTGCATAGCTGGTATCTTTTTGATGTCCCAGTGCATGTTTTATTAGCGAGCCCCGTCATGGACTTCTTTCTAAACACAGAAAGAAAAGGAAACAGGATCAAGTCAAGCGAAAAATGAAACGCATCATTATCATCCAAAAGAAAGGGCCCCAGAATGTCTTACAAATATCAGCAAGAATAAAGGTAAAGGGACCCCTGACCATCAGGTCCAGTCGTGACCGACTCTGGGGTTGTGGCGCTCATCTCGCTTTATTGGCCGAGGGAGCCTGTGTACAGCTTCCGGGTCATGTGGCCAGCATGACTAAGCCGCTTCTGGCGAACCAGAGCAGCACACAGAAACACCGTTTACCTTCCTGCCGGAGCGGTACCTATTTATCTACTTGCACTTTGATGTGCTTTCGAACTGCTAGGTGGGCAGGAGCAGGGACCGAGCAACAGGAGCTCACCCTATTGTGGGGATTCGAACTGCTGACCTTCTGATCAGCAAGTCCTAGGCTCTGTGGTTTAACCCACAGCACCACCCGTGTCTCATGTCACCTCTTATGTGGCCCTTAAAATTCTCCCAAGGCTACACACACAACCTCTCTTGATACCCCTGCTTCGCTGCCTCCTTCAGTGCGTTTGCCTGGTTGGAATAGCGTTTTTGAACTGGGATAATGCCTCTTTCTTACCTGGATGGAGGATGGAAAGATACATCTGCATATAAAAGGAACCTCTGTGCTGTGTGCAGCTGGAATTTATCTGGCTACACAATGGTAAGAATCACAGCCACTAACCTGCCTGCTTTTGTCCTGGCCACGCCCACCTTTCTGAAGGTTCCCTTCAAGGGGACAGTGATCCTTTGGCTGAAAATGTTATCCTTCCTGCAACAAATCACCAGGAAGCCCTATCCAGATGGCTATGGATTACAGCTCCCATCAGCCCCGGTTCAACCTTGAGGGCACCTGATTCGAGGGAGGCTGCCTGAGACGGTCCCTTTGGAACCAATGGGAAAGTTTTATTGTTCAGAGGATTTGGGGGGGGGGGGGTGAGATGAGTTCATTGGAGCAAGGGGTTTACCTCTGCCGCAAGCAGTGCCTCTCTTGGGATTTGACTCCTCCCCCACATGTCCGGGTGCAAGCCGTCCACTTGGTCCACTCACCCCACCAGTGGGCAGTGATGTCGCTGCCTTCCTCAAGGCTGTTGGACGCCTGAAGGTTCTCCTGTTTGCCATTTAGGGGCAAAGAAGATAAATTAGAGGTTAAAGGGATACTTCAGCAAACATGGTTTAGCTGCTGAAACCAATTCTTTCCCCATTTCTGTCCTACTTCAGTTCATTTGAGGTTTCATGCCCGTCTGGCAGCTGCATCTCCATTTCCTTCCCCCACTGAAGACAGGAGCCCCAGTTTATGGGTTGCTCATATTTAGCACATACTTGTGCAGAGCAGCCATGTCAGACCACTGGCACATCCAGCTCAGTATCTTTGACATGGACTGGCAGAGGTTCTCTAGGATTTCAGATAGGAGACATTCATCCTACTTGGAGATGCCACTGGAGGCTGAAGCTGGGACCTCCTGAATGCAAAGCAGGGACTCTGCCACTCAGCAGTTGCTCCTTCAGCTAAACATAAAGTAAGATTCTAGTCCTCATAATTCTGCATCTGACAGCAGATATAGGTAGGGACATAGGAATCTGCCTAATGAGTAAAACCCTTGGTTTATATGTCAAAGTACTGCTTACACTCACTGACAGTGTCTTTCCAAGGTTTCAGGATAGGGTTTCACCATGGCGGAGCAAGGGTACCATTGAGGACCGAACCTACTGCATGCAGAGCAGGGGCTCTACCACTGAACTATGGCCCTTTTGACACACACTGATTCTTCATGCCTGCCTCTGTCATTTTTCAGTACATCTTGATTGCTTCATTTGTGTCCGAATTTAAATTGTATTGCATATTCTGTTCTTGCATTCAGTAGTGTAGTGGCAAATTCAGAAGTGCAGGGTTCCTTCATGAGAGTCATAGCCAGGCCCCCTTCTAAGATTATACAACAACTTTATAATTATACAACAGTAATAATTAGGGATGCATTACAATGATCAGTGCAGATCTCCATGTGTTTCCTTTCAGCTAAATCTGCTATTTTTCTGTGCATGTATGTGGACAAATCATTTGGAGTGCTCCAAGATCTTCTTTCAGAGAGACTTAAGCTGTGTTTTCATTGAAGTGCCATTGTACGTAACAGAACTTGTACCCCATTCTCTTGAAATGGAAGCGTCCCTTCTGTTGTCTTTTCAACGTTCCTAAATGCTTAGCTTTTCAGCTTACAGGGCAACTCCTTGGTGTTCCTCCCATGCATCTTATCCAGAGGGGCACCAGGAGCCCATTCTCAGGGCTGACTCAACTCCTTTCACTCTGACTGGATCCAATTAGTGCAAAGGGCAAGAAGGCTTCTTCCCAGTGGCTAAACAAACCTCCCCTTTCATGCTGATTGGTCGGCTCAAGGATCCCAGAGACAGGGAGCCTTCAGGGATGCTGTTGCAGAAATAGTAACAGGTCTTTGACACACACACACCCCGGTGCCCCCCAAACCACTAGACCACTGCTTGTATTGCATTTTACACATTGTCACTGGGCAGCACCTGGAGGTGCCAGCATACCTGGTGGTATATGGATATTTTTAATACATTTGTGAATGAAGAAAATTCTCACTTGTGATATCACCAGGGCAACGTTCCCTATGAAGAGTGCGAATGCAAGAGCCCCTTTCAGGTGAGTGCAGTCGCCAATAAAGCTGCACTCCCAGGTCCCCTTGATTCTCTTCATCCTAAGAAAGCAAGAAGCAAAGGTTGAATTTTTTCAGAATTGGATTAGATGGCCTTTTGGGTCCCCTTCTAACTCTATAATTCTATGTTTCTATGAACGGCTGTATTAAATACTCTGCAGGTTTAGCTGCTTTCATGTGTATATTTTTTAAATAACAAAAAAGCAGTGTGTAAATTGTATGAAATGAAGGAATGAAAAATCTGGAAGGAAACAAGCACTGAGGAATTTGGTCATCACTGCAGGACCATCTTGCTCCATAGGTGCTCATCGTTATGCAGAACTGACACTGTTAGAGGTGCCACATGATACTCATTCCCACAGCTGTGAGAAATTGAGTTTTCAGTGTGGCACACATGCACTTCAGAACTCCTTGCCTATTGATGTCAGGCAGGCACCTTCACTGTATTCTTTTCGGTGCCTGCTTTAAACATTTTTGTTTAGGCACATAGATGTTGACATGTTTTAGTCTCTCTCTTCCCCCTGTTGATTTGTATTATCTAAAAAAGTTTTCAACCGTTTTTACTGATAATCTTAATATATTTTTTTTTTTGTAAATTGCTTAGAGGTTTACAATCAAGTGGCGTATAAATGTTGGCAAATAAATAATTGCCCCATCACAATGTGGTGTGGGGGACTCCAACACAAGCTGCCCGCTTGGAACTGCCATTCTGCTTGTATTCCAGGTGTGGGGGGCAGTCTATTAAGACACCTCCGCATCATCTAAGCATGGAGTTTCAGTGGTGTGAAATTTGCAATGAATTTCTCCCCTTGCTCTGAGAAAAGCTTTGAATAGGAAACCCAAGGACCCCTCATTAAAAAGTGTAGTTCTGCTGAGGGATGTGGGGGGAAATCTGACTCCTCTGACAGGGTGTCATCACAGAGCCAATTCGGAATGAGGTCAGGAATCACTGCCCTCTCACTGGATGGAAATGTGGAAAAATGGGTGCTTCCAGACCAGGGATGGAGGAAAAAACCAACTCAATTTGCATTTAAAGACAACCCTACCAAATCAGTGCTTTCCAAAACATGCAGCCATCCTTCAAAATTGTCTTGCAGTGTGGTTCTCCAGCCGAATAATATGTCCCAAAATGCATATATTAAAGCAAAAGTGTGCATAAAAATGCATGTATTACCGTAGTGAAAACATTGGGAGAAAATATTGGGAGAAACTGCATTGTGTAAATGTGTAGATGAGGGAAAACTATATACAAACATGTGTCTATTAGGGGAAATATGTACTAAGGTGCTGATAACTTTTCATGAGAACTTTTTTTAAAAAAAGCAAATGAATCTGGAGATTGACTGAACTTAAGATTGGAAAAGTGATAAATTGAGAGAAAGAGCCAGTGCGGTGGATCGTAGTGGCCAGAGTGTCGGACTAGGACCTGGGAGACCAGAATTCTTTTTTTAAAAAAAATATTTATTTATACAACAAGAAAAAAAAAACACAAAAAAAACACAAATACCAATTACACACAAATTACAAAAATAACCATAGACACATTGGCAAACAATAAAACATCTATTGGTCTTAACACTAAAGACCCAACTTCCCGTCTATTCCATATTTCAAATTCATATTACTTATTGCCAATACACATTTTTTTCATAATTAAACTTATTCTCAATAAATCTAATTTCTTCTATCTACCTAGCAACTATTACTGAAGTTCCTCGAATGCTGCAACAGAATTTAAACTACTATATTTATTTTTCAGATATTCTTTGAAAACCTCCCATTTAGAAACAAATTCCTGTTTTGATTTCTTCTTTATTTTTTCTGATAAACTATCTAATTCGGCATATTATGTCAGCTTTTGGATCCAATCTTGTATAGAGGGGATTTCATTACTCTTCCATTTTCCATTTATATGCGATTGCCGTCGCATATAAAAAGATACCCTTCCTCTTTTGTGGAATATCCAAATCTGTTATTCCCAGGAGGTAGGCCTCTGGTTTTTTATTGAAAGAGATCTTTAGCATTTTTTGCAGTTCTGCATGTATACTCTCCCAGAATACCTGTATTTTCCTACATGTCCACCACATATGGTAGAATGTTCCTGAGTCTCCGCATCTCCAACAATTACTTGACACATTTTTATACATTTTTGAAAGTTTCCATGGTGTTAGATACCATCAATGCTGCATTTTTTTGAAAGTTCTCTCTAATCGTGTAACAGTTTGTGAATTTCCAATTGATCTTCCATAAATTTTTCCATTGGGCCATGGTTATTGAATGGCCAAAATCCTGGGACCACCTCACCATTGCCACTGTTACCTCCTCCTCCTTGACTGTCCAGTCAAGGAGGAGTCGGTAAGTTTTGGAAAGAGTTTTTCTTTTAGAATTTACAAGATCAGATTCGAATCGGGAAATTTCTACTGAGAACCCCTTTTGTTTGTCAGATTTAAATTTTTCAAATAACTGATGGTATTGGAACCAGTCTGAAATGTGTTCTCTTATTTCCTCAATTTTTTTAAATTTTATTTGGTTATCTTCATTTTTTTAGAAGGATTTTATATGTTGGCCAGCTTTCCTGAGTATTTTTCCATTTTACTGCTATGGCTTCTACTGGAGAAGTCCACCACGGGACTTTAGGCTCCATCAGGTCTTTATATTTTTAGGACCTGGGAGACCAGAATTCAAATGCCCCCGCTGGGCCATGAAGCTCACTGGGTGTGACCTGGGGGGTCAGTGACTCCCTTTCAGCCTAACTTCACAGGGTTGTTGTGAGGATAAAATGGGGAGAGAGAGGACTATGTATCACCTCCATGAGCACCTTGGAAGAAATGTAGGGTATTAAATAAAGTGAAATTGACATATTTGCCCACCACTTCCCCTTCCCTCTTTGGGCTCCTCCTCCTCTGTCTTACAGAAGAGACACTGAGGATTCCCCTTTCTAAGAAAACTCAGCCTTTCAGAGTAGTGCTGGCTTCTTCCCCCAACTCCCCACTTTCTTTGGCTGCCTGGAGAGCGTGAATTTCTACTCATCCCCACCTCTCCGCCTGCCAGGAGTGGAGGTGCTGGATTTTCCCAAGCTGGATGATTATATTAAAGCTGCACGGATGTTCAGACTGTGTCTGAGTCGCTTGGTGTCCTGTTCCAGCCAGGCAAGGAGATTTTGGAGGACTGGAACAAGAGACTGTGGGGAAGAACTAGCTCAGAAGAGGCATCCGTGAGGCTCAGCAATGGGGAGATGATTGTCCATAGGTGTTCAAACTCTTCTGGAAGCTCTCAAAGAAGGCAGCTTCAGAGCCCCCAAAGCAAGAAAGGCCATAATACCATTTTGGCAGCCAGAGGCTGCTGCCACCATCCTACACCCATTGGGGAGCAGAAGGGAGGACAGCCAGCTTCATACAATGGGCAAATGGGCAAACTCCTTGACTCCAAGATATATTTTTTTAAAAAAGAACATAAGAAGAGACTGGTGGATCAGGTCAATGACCCATTTAGTCCACCATTCTGTTGTCACAGTGGTCAAACGGATGCCCCAGTGAGAAACAGGATTCGAACATTGTATGAACCAGGTGCCCCTGGCACCCATATCCGCCTCCCAAGAAAGCACACATTAATTTGGGTCAAATCAGGCTACAACCTTTGCCAAGGCATTGGGTATAACTATTTGAATTGTCAGCCTGCCCACCTGCCTCTTGGGGTATACCTGTAGGGGTCACTCCTAGTTGAAGAGGTCAAACCCTATGACACAAGGGTGGTCACCTTGAGGAATGCTATGACCCTAGCTCCTGCCTGGGCTTCAGGACAAAAACAACTCCTCTCAGATTCATTTAACAAGATACCCCTGAAAATTGGAGAGGCAGGCAGAGGCTACAACCTCCCCTCCAATGAAGACTCAGGTTTACTCAATGCCTTAACCCCCAAAGTTGTGACAACTGCTATGAGGCAGGCAAAACCAAAGGACAGATCCAGTTAGTCTGCCTGGCCCTGAATCAGTCTGACAGATTCCTGCCTGGCCCCGAATATGGTGACCAACAATAGTCCATAGCAAGGTCATACAGAGCCCAAGAGCCAAGGAAAAAGGAGAGGTGGTGGGAGATGCAACTAGGAACTGGACAAGGAGGTGGAGGCTGGATGGGTTTAAATTCCCAAACTGTGGACCAGAGTGAAGCCTGCTGGCTCCAGTCTAATCTGCTCCAGGGGTAGAACCTTTGGTCAGCCTGCCCGCCATTGGCCAATTGGCAGGCAGGTTGTAATCCATTTCCTGTGCTGGTGTGAAGCCAATTTTGGGGTTTGTGCTGGCCTGGGAAAACCCCACAACTCCATGTCCCTCACCGGATCATGGGGTGAACAGAAGGTAATGCCCCATAAAGGTGCCCGACCTTGAAGGTAAGCGTCACTCTCCCACCCTGTGGTTTCCATCAACTGGTATTTGAAAGCATTAATGGCTCCAGCTGTAGCCTCCTCCTCCATGAATTTGTCTAATCCTCTTTTAAAGCCATCTACAGTCATACCTCCAGTTGTGAACATGATCCGTGTGGGAGGCATGTTTGCAACCCACAGCGTTCGCAGCCTGAAGCGCCGTGTCTGCACATGTGCGTGATGCGATTCAGTGCTTCTGCGCATGTGTGTGATGTCATTTTGTGTTTCTGCGAGCACCGAAACCTGGAAGTAACCCATTCCGGTACCCCTGGGTTCAGCGCGGTCCGCAACCCAAAAACGCGCAACCCACAGTGTTCGTAACCCGAGGTATGACTGTACATTGGTGGCCATCACTGCCTCCTGTAGGAGGAAGTTCCACAGTTTAAATATGTGCTGTGTGAAGACAGACTTTATTTCATCTGCCCTGAATCTTCCAACATCCAAATCCTCACCCTACATTTGAAGCAGAAGCATGCTGCTTTAAACAGCCATGGCTTCCCTGAAAGAATCTTGGTTTGTTAAGGGTTCTGAGGGTTGTTAGTATACCCCTATTCCCGCCTGCCCCCAAACTATAATTCCCAGAGATCCCTGGGAAGATGAAATGGTTGTGTAAACCACTGAGGGAACTGTAGCTCTCTCTCAGAGGGAAACAGAAGGGTCTCCTAACAACTTTCAGCACCCTGAACAGACTTCAGTCCCCAGGATCCTTTGGGGGAATCCATGACTGCATAAAGCAGTATCACACTGCTTTAAAAGTATGGTGTGAATGTATGACTTTGTATGGGGATCTGCTAGAAGTGTACAAGAGTAGGCAAAGAAAATGAATACATTTGGCCTCTGTGGGGCCACCCAATGAAGATGAATCTTGGAATATTCATTACAGATAAGAGAAGATACTTCTTCACACAACACTTTGTTAAACGATGAAATTTGCTGCCACAGGAGACAGTGATGGACACCAACTTGGGTTGGTTTAAAAGAAATTTGTGGAGGCAGGTGGTTCAAGCCCACCCAGGATTCCTGCACTGCAGGGGGCTGGACTAGATGACTTTCAGGATCCCTTCCAGCTGACAATTCTATGATTCTATGATTGTATAAGGATATTCGTGGCCACTAACCACAATGGCTATGTTCTACTTCCACTGTCAGCAGCAGTAATGCTTCTGAATGCCAGTTGCTTGAAATCACAGGAGGGGAGAGGACTTTTGCACTCAGGTTCTGCTTGTGGGTTTCCCATCATGGGTACCCCGTTATTCACTGTAAGAAAAAAATGCTGGACTAGATGGGCCATTGATCCAATCCAGCAGGCTCTCCATGTGGAGGTGTACTGTGATGGCAGAACCTCCATGCCTTGGGGCAGTCTATCCCTGAATACCAGACAGTGGGAAACACAACTGGAGAGTGCTGTTGCACATGGGTCTTGCTTGCAGGCTTCCCATTTGGAGCATATTGTGGGCTATTGTGAAAGCAGGATGCTGGACTAGGTGGGTCATTGGCCTGATCCACCAGGCTCTTATTACACCCAAAGCACATTGACTGCTCATGTCATGCCCTTCCAGGGAAGCTGCCATGGATTAGTCATTTACAGAGCAGATGCAATGAAATGAATGAACATGGCTGTCTGAGAGTTGTAGAATATTAGAATTGTACAATGGTAGATTTGGAAGGGAGCCCAGTGGGTCAACTGACCCATCCTCCTGCAGGAATTTGTTTCATTCATTTCAATGCCTCTACTCTGGGCAGAACTTACTTTGATGCACCCCTGGTGCTGGTCCCTGTGTCTCAGTTATTTCAACGTCCAATTTTCGAAACATCTGTTTTATCCCCCCATTTCTATCCTTCATAAAAACCACACTCCCGTTCCTTTCACATCAGCAGGGGTCTCTAACCCTTTTGGGCCTCAGGGAGGATACATCTTGAAATCTAAGAAGCTGTCATGTGCCTCACAAAATGCCCATTTCACAGAAGAAAAAACTGGCAATGCTCAGAACCCTACAAAAACCCAGGCCAGACATCTACATAGGTGGTGCAGTGGCTAGAGTGTTGAACTAGCTCAGCCATGAAACTGACTGAGTCAGCTTGGAGGCTAATCTACATCTCTCTCAGCCAACCTCACAAGATTGTTGCGAAGATAAAATGGGGAAAAGAACTATGTATGCCCCCTTGAACTCTTTGGAGGGAAGGTGGGATATAAATGTGGTAAGCAGATTATAAACTAATTAATTAGACCTACAGGCCAGCCCTGCTTTTGGCCATGGAGACAGCCAAGGTTTTTGTCAAGTGGAGTCCCAACAGAGTATCATATTTTCATCCACTCTTTCACGGTGTCAATTTTCATAGAATAATAAGAGTTGGAAGGACCCCCAAGGGCCATCTAGTCAACCCCCCCACAAAGCAGGAATCACAACCAAATATTGCCTGGCAGGTGGCCACCCAACCTCTGCTTCAAAATGTCCAAGAAAGGAGAGTTTGTGGGCTTCACTGCACTTGGTTTCCCAAAGCTCAGAATCCATAGCAATTAAATTTAAATCCCCAAAATTATTGACTGCGCATCCTGGGGACAGGTGGCTGAAACCTACCCAGAGCACTTGGTTTTCATTAGAGCTTCAAGCCACCTCTGGTCCAAAGCCAGCCAAATAATTATTCTTCATTCAGTCCAAAAGACTGGAGAAGGAGGGAAAGAGAGAGAAAAAAAGCCTATTGTTCCTACTTCTATATATATTAAATAAGAAAACCCCCATCAGCAGAACAGTGATTCCAAAATGCCTCTCTGGCTTTGGTTATTTGGGGGCAGGGAGGACTTTCCAAGGAAATGCACTTAGCAGGACACAGAAGGGAAAAAGTCAAGGTGGCTGCCCATTCTGGGATCGCTACACTCGTATTATATAACAGCCTCCTGCCTCACACAGCACCTAGAGAAAAGCTCTGTCTCAACCAAAAATGCAAAGATGTTTTCCCCTGAAAGCTATTTAGTAGGAAAGTGTGTGTGTGTGTTTGGAATCTGTGAAGTGGGTGCAATTAAACATGAAACACACACACACACACCAACAAGCAAAATAAAAGGGAAATTTGAGTTTCTTTTTAAAAGAAAAAAAAGAAAAAACCTACCTTGGAGAATGTGAGAGCCAGCCAGACAGCCAGATGCTTGCTTTTCAAGTGCAGGGGGAAAAAAAGATGCTGCAAGGGTCCAGGTGCAACAGGCTCTGGTCGGTGGAGGACTGGGGCGAAACTGAGAGGGAGCAGAGCAGGAGGAGGTGCAGAAATTGCAGACACACACTTTCTCTCTCCTCCCGTCTTCTCCCCCACCCCTCTCCTCAGACTTCAAAAGGGCAGCCAAGAGCCTTCAGCTTCCAGCAAGGAGGAGGCTGCTTAGCGGTTATCCCAAGTCAACTTGAGTCAGTTTTATAGCTGTCAGGCAGATGGGCTAGGAGCTCTGCAGTCTCCCTGAGATGCCTCTCTTCAGCGGCTCAGCACTCCTCCAGCACCACCACTGTGCATTACAGTCATGGTGCTTTCCCTCCCGGTCCCCCCCCCCAAACCCACAATTGTTCCGCCAACCACAGCTAGCCAGTTTCCTGCAGTCGGGCTTGCTGGATGAGGGTGTGTGTGTGTGTGTGTGTGTGTGTGTGTGTGTGTGTGGTGTGTTTAAAGGATTAGAGAATGTTTGTGCCTGAAGATGTGTCTACGAGGCAAAAGCTAATCCTGCCATCAGAGTCCAGCCAAATCGATATCACCTCCGTACCACGGGCAGGAATCAATCAGGTTTCCAGGCAAGTGAGACCACAAAGGCTGCCAGTTTTGTCTCTGTTGACTCAGTGGGGGGGGGGGGGAGGCCTGTTGCAGTGGAATTCGGGGAGATATTGGAGGGGGGAGCTCCACATTGGTGTATATGGTTGGCCACTGTAAGAACAGCATGCTGGACTCGATGGATCACTGGTCTCATCTAGCAAGCTGTTCTTGTGTTCTTATGATGCAAAACCATGTTCTGGAACCTAAATGCAGCCTTTTGCACATTGATCTGCTGAGCGAACACTGCTCAGAAATTATTTGATATACCATCAAGCCCATGGGGAAGCCGCGAAACTTCTTACTATAATATTTCCAGGCTACCTTTAAGAGCCATAGCCCACTCAAAGCAGATTGCAGGGTAAAATAAAATTAAACAAAGCAGAGGGTGCAATCCTGTATGTGTCTACTCAGAAGTAAGCCCCACTGAGCTCAATGGGGCTTACTCCCGTGCAAAGTGTGTGTTGGATGGAGGCAATGAAGAATAAAACCAGCAGTAAACAATAAAACCTGGACTTTTTTCCAGCCGGAACTTGCCGGAACTCCTTCCTGGCACCATGCAGATGGGCACCACTGATTTCCGGCACATCATTTTCTAGAAAAATAACACTGAATAAACCAAATGAATAATTAGAACCCCGAAACACAGTACAACTAAAATCATCAATGCCAGTCTCTGAAATATAATGATCAGTTTGGTGTAGTGGTTACAATGACTGCAGGACATTCAAAAAGTTAAAATAGCAATAGACTAAAAACAGATCAAATCTCACACCAACTTTCTAAAGATTTGGGTAGGATTGCCTAAGCAGGAATGTTTTTAGCAGGAACCAGAAAGAGTACAGCCAATCACTGCCTCTCAGCAGGGACAGGGTGTCTCTGCACATGTATAAGCATGCACCAGAAGAGTACAGCAAGTTAGTTAGTTAGTTTGATTTATTACGGCCATTGGCCCATATCGAAAACAATACATCAAAATTTATCCATAAACAATACAATTTAAACAGTTCCAAGTTAAAACACCCATATAAAACCAATTTTACTTCAATTAAGTAAACACTATACACAATAAGCTCCCTCTATGTAAACCGCAATTCAAATCCCTCAGATGAAGAGTACAGCAAAGGCACCTGCCTGATGTCAATAGCCAGGGAGTTCTAAAGTGTGCCGCACTAAAATATTGTTTTCCTTCAAATGCAGAATGGGTATACAGTGGTACCTTGGTTTAAGAACAGTCCGGTTTAAGAATGATTCGGTTTACGAACTCCACAAAACTGGAAATAGTGTCCCAGTTTGAGAACTTTACCTCGGTCTAAGAACAGAATCTGACCGGTGGAAGGGGACTAGCGGCAGGAGGCCTCATTAGGGAAAGCGCACCTCAGTTTAAGAACAGTTTTGGTTTAAGAACAGACTTCCAGAACGGATTAAGTTCGTAAACCAAGGTTCCACTGTATATGGCACCTGTAATAGTTAGTTCTGCAGATTGAAGCAGTTGAATGAGTGTATATGGGTAAGGCAACTGAATAGGTAAACTGGCCTGAAGTTGTTCAGGGCTTCATATACTAATAGTAACACCTTGAACTTGGCTTCTGAATTTCAGGAGATGTGTTCACACATGATGTTCAGCAAGTGTGCAATCTGTATGTGCGCACATGGTTAAAATGTGTAACAAGTGTGCTGCCTCTGGGAACAAACAGTTGTACACATCAGCAAGTGTACACACTTTTCACGTAGATGCTTGTACATGTGGAGAGACAGCCTGTCCCTGTGCTCAGGGTAACATGTAAACAAGTCTCTGGCTTAACAGAAAAACCTTAGGGGTGAGGCTTACTTTCCATGGGCAATTGCAGGTTGCTTGGTTTATTTAAAGCATTTCTTCACCCCATTTTTCAGCTAAAAAGACTCCCAGAGCCCCCGCCCTCCACAGACCTTGGAATTACAATCTAAAAAGTACAGCACAAAAGGAAACAGGGAGGAGGAGGGAAAAGGAAAGCTAGGCTTCCTTGCATCCTTGGCAAGGAGTTGTATTGGCACTCCCTCCATCCCCTGCAGAGCAGTGGATAAGTGGTCAGGAGAGTGCATGTATGGGTGGGCAGACCCCTAGCCACTCCTTGCAAGAGTGGAGAGGTGTGATTTTTGCATCCCCACTGGGCTTGGACCTGCATTATTGGCAGGGGCCAACATTGCCAACCCCTATATACACCCTTGAACTCAGGGTACCCAGTTCTGAATGTCACAATGTTATTGCAATAATCTGCCAGGGCCAACATTTGCCCACTTAGTTGCATCATGTTGCTGCTGCTGATGATACAAAGCAGTAACATTCTCAAACTCACAGCCTGTTTGAGACACTCCTCAGCAACAGAGTAAAGAGGTGGTTTTGATGTAAGGAGCAGAAATCTGTGGCTGTTATTCAGAGCGTCCCTAAAGTAACCAGTTCCAGATTCCAAAATGTTACAGAGGCAGACTCTGTGAGCCAAGGCAAAAGAACATGAAGGTGCTGCCAGCTTCTCTGCTTCCAGTAAATCAATGCAGCTCCCTCCACACAATGTGATTAATGACCTACCTGCCCTGGATGGATGCTCTGGGCTGGCTAGGCTGTTGAACAGGTGTGTCATTAATCACAGGCAGACAATCAGAGCATGATGGTTCTATGCATCTCCCTCTCCCTTCTTGCAAAGGAGCAAGAAATTGCAAGCAGATGTTATTTACTACCCGGGTGCTTGTAACACTGAGAGAAAGGAAGGTGAAACAAAGACAGATTGTGGGAAATTGCAGTCAAACATAACTATGTGTGAGTGCTAGTTAGTGCATGAAGGGGTTAAGACTACAGAGTTATATTCCTAGACTCAGCTAGCCATGCCCCTTTTCTTGGATGAGAGAAGAAGTGAAGCCTTCTTTTTCTGCTCTCTCTCTTTCATGCTCTCTCTATGCCATGTAACTTATCAAGGAAGGTGTGCTTAAGCAAGTGTTTAGCTTAGAGCACATGTTTGAAGCTATATTTCTGTCTTTTCTATCCAATAGTATTCTGCCTGTGTTCTACTTGCTACTGCTTGGATAAATGCATAAATCTGCCATTTGGAACATTTTGTAAGTATATCATTTTAAACTTACTTAACAGTGTATGGTCTGTTCATGCCAAGAGAGGTAGATAGAGGGGGACTCTGTATGCAACTGAACAAGATATGAAAATGCTTCAACAACCAAAATTCCCACATTATACTGCTGCTTGAATTTTGTGTGTTCAAACTCTGCTATTGGGGCTTTCTCCTGCTGGAGACTGTGCAAAGCCCCATGTGTTTAATGCAGGCAACTAGCCAATTATTTTGTTATTTAACCCACACATGTGGGCCACAGGGATTCATATTTTCCTCCCACACATATAAGGTACACCTGTGTGGGACATGGAAAACCTGACCTTTGGGTGCTCACTGTTTATTTATAAATGTTTGTTTGCAAGAAGCTGGTGCTTTGTTGGGTGAATCTGACGGGCCAGATCACTTTGAATATAAGAAGATAAAATGAGCCATACTGGATAAGGCCAATGGCTCATCTAGTCCAGCATCCTGTTCTCACAATGGCCAAGCAGATTCCCCAAAGGGAAACCAGCAAGCAGGATCCAAGCACAATAGCATCTCTCCCCTTCTGCAGTTTCTAGCAAGTGGTGTTAGTTACAACTGGATTACAGCCTCATTCAATAAAATACCCAATAGCAAGCCCAAGACATAACTACAAAATGAGCAGGTAAAATACCTGATATTTGACAGATCTGACTAATCAAGTAACCAAGAAGCAGAACGCTGAAGAGGGAGATCTTTCCTTTTCACTTTTCTGTCTCTCCCTCCCCCTTGCAGTTTTCAGAACAATACTTAACTGGAGTCGAGAGCATATAGGAGGCACATGGCCTCCAGGAACAAATAAACAACAGAGATGCTGTGAAGAGAAGATTATCCTCAGATAGCCCATGCGAAGGAGGGATCAGCCTCACACTGACCAGCAAACATAATCTGCAAGTTCAGCACCAGCGAGAGACCAAGATTGTAATTACAGCCTTGAAATTAACTCAAAAAAGCTAAAAAGGAACTGGACAGGAAATTGTATACCTGGGGGTTATGTTTATCTCTGAATATCCCTTCTCACCAACTCCAAATGTAGGAGGACGTGCCAAACAATGTTAGCCAGATAACAGGATCCATGGCACCCCAGCTGGGTCCGCTGTCGTAAATCATGGCTGCATAACACACCATACATTTAAAGCACATTGAAAGCAAATGGCTCCCAAAGATCCTTTAAACTGTTGCTTGCCTGGGGAGGCTTTGCCCTGCCAGATTTGAGGTTATATTATGAAGCATCATGTATATGTTGGTTGAAAGAATGGATGAAATTAGAAAATACAGATTTGTTAGATTTGGAAGGATATGATAATAGATTCGGTCGGTACGCGTATTTATGGTACGAAAAGAAACGAGTGCATAAAGGTTTTGAAAATCATATTATTACAGGATCTCTGATCGAGGTATGGGGTAGGTATAAAAACCTACTGGAACGAAAAATCCCACATTGGCTATCACCATTAGAGGTGATGAGTGTTAAAAAGATCAATTTACTAGGAGGTATATAACATATGGGAGTTTAATCGAGAAAGGAGGAAGTAAGTGGAAAATGAAATCATATGAAGAAGTGAAAGAACATGTAAATGATTGGCTGCATTACTTTCAGATTAATGAAATGTTTAGAAAAGAGGTTGCAGAAAGAGGCTATTTTGAAAAAGAATCTAGGTTTCAACGAGAAGTATTGAATAATGAAGTTAAAAATTTATCTATGATGTATAAATTATTATTAGAATGGCATTTGAAGGATGAAGAGGTTAAATCAGTTATGATTCAATGGGCCAAAGATTTTGGATATAACATTCAATTTGATGATTGGATAAAATTATGGAAGGAAGGGATGAGATTTACAGCATGCACCACAATTAAAGAAAAAGTTATGAAAATGATATATCGATGGTATATAACACCAGTCAAATTAAGTAAGATGTATAAGGTGAGTAATAAATGTTGGAAATGTAAGGAGAAAGAAGGGACATTTTATCATATGTGGTGGGAATGTAAAAAAATGAAGTGCTTCTGGGAAATGATATATAATGAGATAAAAAAAATATTGAAATATACATTTCTTAAAAAACCAGAAGCATTCCTATTAGGAATTTTAGGTGGTGAGATAAAAAGGAAGGATCAGAAAGTATTTTTGTATGCAGTAACAGCAGCTAGAACTCTGTTGGCCCAGAAATGGAAACAAGAAGAAATGCCCACGATTGAAGAATGGAGAACGAAATTACTGGATTATGCAGAACTGGACAGATTAACAGGGAGGATTCGCAACCGACGGGACCAAAGATTCACTGAGGGCTGGAATAAATTTACAGAATATATTAAAAATATTTGTGATAACGATATAACGTTTGTAAGTTTCCAAGAAGCTCTGTAAGAAGGTTTGGTAGAAATATTGTTTAAATAATATGGTAAGATAAGATATACATAGTGCAATATAAATGAAGAAATGTGAAGATATGTAATAACTACGGCAAATTATCAGACATGTTGATGGAAGTCTAAAAGAAAAAAGATGTGTGATGAATTCTTAATGTTTAAATAATGTTATAAATTTGTCTTTATTGGAAAATTAATAAAAATTATATACAAAAAAATAAAAATAAACTGTTGCTTGCCCCTCTCATGGCGACAATTCTCAACACTCTTAACTACATTTCCCAGGATTCTCAGGGATTGGGTTGCCTATATCCAATGTTATTTCTGCTGGAATTTCAGTAGATCCATTGAAATTAATGGGCATGAGTTGCTCAGGTCCATTGATTTCAATAGGTCTACTCTGAGTTGGAGGGGACGCAGGTGGCGCTGTGGGTTAAAGCCTCAGCGCCTAGGGCTTGCCGATCGAAAGGTCGGCGGTTCGAATCCCTGCGGCGGGGTGCGCTCCCGCTGCTCGGTCCCAGCGCCTGCCAACCTAGCAGTTCGAAAGCACCTCCGGGTGCAAGTAGATAAATAGGGACCGCTTACCAGCGGGAAGGTAAACGGCGTTTCCGTGTGCGGCTCTGGCTCTGGCTCTGGCCAGAGCAGCGATGTCACGCTGGCCACGTGACCCGGAAGTGTCTCCGGACAGCGCTGGCCCCTGGCCTCTTAAGTGAGATGGGCGCACAACCCCAGAGTCTGGCAAGACTGGCCCGTACGGGCAGGGGTACCTTTACCTTTTACTCTGAGTTGGAGAGAGTCTCAAGGGATGAGGAGAGACTAGTGGATAAAGAATAGTTTTTCTCCCTCTCATCACACGAGAACTCATTGATATCCAATGAAGATGAACGTTAGAAGATTTAGGAAAGATTTTAAAAAGTCCTTCTTCATGCAGTGTAGAGTTTAACTACAGAACTCACTCTCCTAGGAGGCTGTGACAGCCCCCTCACTTGGACAGCTTTAAAAAAGGATTGGAGGAGGGGGAGGAGGAAGAGGTTATCAATGGCTATGGGCTGCAATGACTCTGTTCTGCCTCCACCATTGGGAGGCAACAATGCTCCTGAATACCAGTTGCTAGAGACCACAGAAGGGGAAAGGGCTCTTGTGCTTATGGGCTTTCCCACTGTGGGAATAGGATCTTGAACTAGATGGGCCTTTGGCCTTATCCAGCAGAGCACTTATGTTTATGACCCAAGTCTAAAGGACTGTATTCAGCACCTAGGTCTGAAGTTCCACACTTCCCTGGTCTGGCCCAACAACAGCCAACTAGCCGAGTTTAGGTTTTGTAACCACAGAGAGATTTTACATGGAGCCCGAAGCAGCCCACTCTTCCCCCTTAAAATTCTACCACCTTGCTCTGCTACAGCTTTATCTGGCTTTATCTTCCTATATACATAAAAATACAACTGTGCAGAGGGCTTGTAGGGGTATTAACATTAAATAGAAACTATGAGCGTTTTTGACAACAACAGAAGCTAAAACAAATGGAAAGAAAGAGCGGAAGGCTGGAACGATGGAAAGCCTGGAGGAAAGGAGGAGGAAACAGCAATAAGGAAGGAACATTTTTAAGAGGCTTATTTCAGACGAGGCGGGGAGGAGGGACAGGTGTTCCGCTAATGCGCCACTCAGGGTGGCCACATGTTGGAAGGTGACTATTTATGTGGCTAATAAAACAGCAATGAGGATGCAGGTGCAGCTTGATACAAGGAGTGACTACCAATGGGAGAAGCTAAAACCAAGCCATGAAA